>NC_139544.1:11840146-12521344 GCF_965153285.1 Podarcis tiliguerta
TTCTGTTTCGACCGCCAAACCTTTCAGGGGAGCATTTGCAAGCGTTTGGCATCATTTTTGAGTGAATTGCCAAAAGTCAGATTTTTGCTGAAATTGTGACCCCGGGGCTTAGGGATTTTTTCAAAAAAACCTTTTTCCGGCGGTTAAGTTGTTGAGGGCTGATTTCTTGTCCTGTGATAAAAAGCCTTCTGTTTTGACCGCCAAACCTTTCAGGGGAGCATTTGCAAGCGTTTGGCATCATTTTTGAGTGAATTGGAGAAAGTCAGATTTTTGCTGAAATGGTGACCCCGGGGCTTAGGGATTTTTTCAAAAATCTTTTTCTGCAGGTTAAGTTGTTGAGGGCTGATTTCTTGTCCTGTGATAAAAAGCCTTCTGTTTCGACTGCCAAACCTTTCAGGGGAGCATTTGCAAGCGTTTGGCATCATTTTTGAGTGAATTGCCAAAAGTCAGATTTTTGCTGAAATTGGGACCCCGGGGCTTAGGGATTTTTTCAAAAAATCTTTTTCTGCAGGTTAAGTTGTTGAGGGCTGATTTCTTGTCCTGTGATAAAAAGCCTTCTGTTTTGACCGCCAAACCTTTCAGGGTAGCATTTGCAAGCGTTTGGCATCATTTTTGAGTGAATTGGAGAAAGTCAGATTTTTGCTGAAATTGTGACCCCGGGGCTTAGGGATTTTTTCAAAAAAATCTTTTTCTGCCGGTTAAGTTGTTGAGGGCTGATTTCTTGTCCTGTGATAAAAAGCCTTCTGTTTCGACCGCCAAACCTTTCAGCGGAGCATTTGCAAGCGTTTGGCATCATTTTTGAGTGAATTGCCAAAAGTCAGATTTTTGCTGAAATTGTGACCCCGGGGCTTAGGGATTTTTTCAAAAAAATCTTTTTCTGCCGGTTAAGTTGTTGAGGGCTGATTTCTTGTCCTGTGATAAAAAGCCTTCTGTTTCGACCGCCAAACCTTTCAGGGGAGCATTTGCAAGCGTTTGGCATCATTTTTGAGTGAATTGGAGAAAGCCAGATTTTTGCTGAAATTGTGACCCCGGGGCTTAGGGATTTTTTCAAAAAATATTTTTCTGCAGGTTAAGTTGTTGAGGGCTGATTTCTTGTCCTGTGATAAAAAGCCTTCTATTTTGACCGCCAAACCTTTCAGGGTAGCATTTGCAAGCGTTTGGCATCATTTTTGAGTGAATTGGAGAATGTCAGATTTTTGCTGAAATTGTGACCCCGGGGCTTAGGGATTTTTTCAAAAAAACCTTTTTCCGGCGGTTAAGTTGTTGAGGGCTGATTTCTTGTCCTGTGATAAAAAGCCTTCTGTTTTGACCGCCAAACCTTTCAGGGGAGCATTTGCAAGCGTTTGGCATCATTTTTGAGTGAATTGGAGAAAGTCACATTTTGGCTGAAATTGTGACCCCGGGGCTTAGGGATTTTTTCAAAAAAACCTTTTTCCGGCGGTTAAGTTGTTGAGGGCTGATTTCTTGTCCTGTGATAAAAAGCCTTCTGTTTCGACCGCCAAACCTTTCAGGGGAGCATTTGCAAGCGTTTGGCATCATTTTTGAGTGAATTGGAGAAAGTCAGATTTTTGCTGAAATTGTGACCCTGGGGCTTAGGGATTTTTTCAAAAAAATCTTTTTCTGCCGGTTAAGTTGTTGAGGGCTGATTTCTTGTCCTGTGATAAAAAGCCTTCTGTTTCGACCGCCAAACCTTTCAGGGGAGCATTTGCAAGCGTTTGGCATCATTTTTGAGTGAATTGCCAAAAGTCAGATTTTTGCTGAAATTGTGACCCCGGGGCTTAGGGATTTTTTCAAAAAAATCTTTTTCTGCCGGTTAAGTTGTTGAGGGCTGATTTCTTGTCCTGTGATAAAAAGCCTTCTGTTTCGACCGCCAAACCTTTCAGGGGAGCATTTGCAAGCGTTTGGCATCATTTTTGAGTGAATTGCCAAAAGTCAGATTTTTGCTGAAATTGTGACCCCGGGGCTTAGGGATTTTTTCAAAAAAACCTTTTTCCGGCGGTTAAGTTGTTGAGGGCTGATTTCTTGTCCTGTGATAAAAAGCCTTCTGTTTCGACCGCCAAACCTTTCAGGGGAGCATTTGCAAGCGTTTGGCATCATTTTTGAGTGAATTGGAGAAAGTCACATTTTGGCTGAAATTCTGACCCTGGGGCTTAGGGATTTTTTCAAAAAATCTTTTTCTTCAGGTTAAGTTGTTGAGGGCTGATTTCTTGTCCTGTGATAAAAAGCCTTCTGTTTTGACGCCAAACCTTTCAGGGGAGCATTTGCAAGCGTTTGGCATCATTTTTGGGTGAATTGGAAAAAGTCAGATTATTGCTGAAATTGTGACCCCGGGGCTTAGGGATTTTTTCAAAAAATCTTTTTCCGGCGGTTAAGTTGTTGAGGGCTGATATCTTGTCCTGTGATAAAAAGCCTTCTGTTTTGACGCCAAACCTTTCAGGGGAGCATTTGCAAGCGTTTGGCATCATTTTTGGGTGAATTGGAGAATGTCAGATTTTTGCTGAAATTGTGACCCCGGGGCTTAGGGATTTTTTCAAAAAAATCTTTTTCTGCAGGTTAAGTTGTTGAGGGCTGATTTCTTGTCCTGTGATAAAAAGCCTTCTGTTTTGACCGCTAAACGTTTCAGGGGAGCATTTGCAAGCCTTTGGCATCATTCTTGAGTGAATTGGAGAAAGTAAGATTTTTGCTGAAATTGTGACCCCGGGGCTTAGGGATTTTTTCAAAAAATCTTTTTCCGGCGGTTAAGTTGTTGAGGGCTGATATCTTGTCCTGTGATAAAAAGCCTTCTGTTTCGACCGCCAAACCTTTCAGGGGAGCATTTGCAAGTCTTTGGCATCATTTTTGAGTGATTTGGAGAATGTCAGATTTTTGCTGAAATTGTGACCCCGGGGCTTAGGGATTTTTTCAAAAAAATCTTTTTCTGCAGGTTAAGTTGTTGAGGGCTGATTTCTTGTCCTGTGATAAAAAGCCTTCTGTTTCGGCCGCCAAACCTTTCAGGGGAGCATTTGAAAGCGTTTGGCATCATTTTTGAGTGAATTGCCAAAAGTCAGATTTTTGCTGAAATTGTGACCCCGGGGCTTAGGGATTTTTTCAAAAAAACCTTTTTCCGGCGGTTAAGTTGTTGAGGGCTGATTTCTTGTCCTGTGATAAAAAGCCTTCTGTTTTGACCGCCAAACCTTTCAGGGGAGCATTTGCAAGCGTTTGGCATCATTTTTGAGTGAATTGGAGAAAGTCAGATTTTTGCTGAAATTGTGACCCTGGGGCTTAGGGATTTTTTCAAAAAAATCTTTTTCTGCCGGTTAAGTTGTTGAGGGCTGATTTCTTGTCCTGTGATAAAAAGCCTTCTGTTTCGACCGCCAAACCTTTCAGGGGAGCATTTGCAAGCGTTTGGCATCATTTTTGAGTGAATTGCCAAAAGTCAGATTTTTGCTGAAATTGTGACCCCGGGGCTTAGGGATTTTTTCAAAAAAATCGTTTTCTGCCGGTTAAGTTGTTGAGGGCTGATTTCTTGTCCTGTGATAAAAAGCCTTCTGTTTCGACCGCCAAACCTTTCAGGGGAGCATTTGCAAGCGTTTGGCATCATTTTTGAGTGAATTGCCAAAAGTCAGATTTTTGCTGAAATTGTGACCCCGGGGCTTAGGGATTTTTTCAAAAAAACCTTTTTCCGGCGGTTAAGTTGTTGAGGGCTGATTTCTTGTCCAGTGATAAAAAGCCTTCTGTTTCGACCGCCAAACCTTTCAGGGGAGCATTTGCAAGCGTTTGGCATCATTTTTGAGTGAATTGGAGAAAGTCACATTTTGGCTGAAATTCTGACCCTGGGGCTTAGGGATTTTTTCAAAAAATCTTTTTCTGCAGGTTAAGTTGTTGAGGGCTGATTTCTTGTCCTGTGATAAAAAGCCTTCTGTTTTGACGCCAAACCTTTCAGGGGAGCATTTGCAAGCGTTTGGCATCATTTTTGGGTGAATTGGAAAAAGTCAGATTTTTGCTGAAATTGTGACCCCGGGGCTTAGGGATTTTTTCAAAAAATCTTTTTCCGGCGGTTAAGTTGTTGAGGGCTGATATCTTGTCCTGTGATAAAAAGCCTTCTGTTTTGACGCCAAACCTTTCAGGGGAGCATTTGCAAGCGTTTGGCATCATTTTTGGGTGAATTGGAGAATGTCAGATTTTTGATGAAATTGTGACCCCGGGGCTTAGGGATTTTTTCAAAAAAATCTTTTTCTGCAGGTTAAGTTGTTGAGGGCTGATTTCTTGTCCTGTGATAAAAAGCCTTCTGTTTCGACCGCCAAACCTTTCAGGGGAGCATTTGCAAGCGTTTGGAATCATTTTTGAGAATTGGAGAATGTCAGATTTTTGCTGAAATTGTGACCCCGGGGCTTAGGGATTTTTTCAAAAAAAATCTTTTTCTGCAGGTTAAGTTGTTGAGGGCTGATTTCTTGTCCTGTGATAAAAAGCCTTCTGTTTCGACCGCCAAACCTTTCAGGGGAGCATTTGCAAGCGTTTGGCATCATTTTTGAGTGAATTGCCAAATGTCAGATTTTTGCTGAAATTGTGACCCCGGGGCTTAGGGATTTTTTCAAAAAAACCTTTTTCCGGCGGTTAAGTTGTTGAGGGCTGATTTCTTGTCCTGTGATAAAAAGCCTTCTGTTTTGACCGCCAAACCTTTCAGAGGAGCATTTGCAAGCGTTTGGCATCATTTTTGAGTGAATTGGAGAATGTCAGATTTTTGCTGAAATTGTGACCCCGGGGCTTAGGGATTTTTTCAAAAAAAATCTTTTTCTGCAGGTTAAGTTGTTGAGGGCTGATTTCTTGTCCTGTGATAAAAAGCCTTCTGTTTCGACCGCCAAACCTTTCAGGGGAGCATTTGCAAGCGTTTGGCATCATTTTTGAGTGAATTGCCAAATGTCAGATTTTTGCTGAAATTGTGACCCCGGGGCTTAGGGATTTTTTCAAAAAAACCTTTTTCCGGCGGTTAAGTTGTTGAGGGCTGATTTCTTGTCCTGTGATAAAAAGCCTTCTGTTTTGACCGCCAAACCTTTCAGAGGAGCATTTGCAAGCGTTTGGCATCATTTTTGAGTGAATTGGAGAAAGTCACATTTTGGCTGAAATTCTGACCCTGGGGCTTAGGGATTTTTTCAAAAAATCTTTTTCTGCAGGTTAAGTTGTTGAGGGCTGATTTCTTGTCCTGTGATAAAAAGCCTTCTGTTTTGACGCCAAACCTTTCAGGGGAGCATTTGCAAGCGTTTGGCATCATTTTTGGGTGAATTGGAAAAAGTCAGATTTTTGCTGAAATTGTGACCCCGGGGCTTAGGGATTTTTTCAAAAAATCTTTTTCCGGCGGTTAAGTTGTTGAGGGCTGATATCTTGTCCTGTGATAAAAAGCCTTCTGTTTTGACGCCAAACCTTTCAGGGGAGCATTTGCAAGCGTTTGGCATCATTTTTGGGTGAATTGGAGAATGTCAGATTTTTGATGAAATTGTGACCCCGGGGCTTAGGGATTTTTTCAAAAAAATCTTTTTCTGCAGGTTAAGTTGTTGAGGGCTGATTTCTTGTCCTGTGATAAAAAGCCTTCTGTTTCGACCGCCAAACCTTTCAGGGGAGCATTTGCAAGCGTTTGGAATCAATTTTGAGTGAATTGGAGAAAGTCACATTTTGGCTGAAATTGTGACCCCGGGGCTTAGGGATTTTTTCAAAAAAATCTTTTTCTGCAGGTTAAGTTGTTGAGGGCTGATTTCTTGTCCTGTGATAAAAAGCCTTCTGTTTCGACCGCTAAACGTTTCAGGGGAGCATTTGCAAGCCTTTGGCATCATTTTTGAGTGAATTGGAGAAAGTAAGATTTTTGCTGAAATTGTGACCCCGGGGCTTAGGGATTTTTTCAAAAAATCTTTTTCCGGCGGTTAAGTTGTTGAGGGCTGATATCTTGTCCTGTGATAAAAAGCCTTCTGTTTCGACCGCCAAACCTTTCAGGGGAGCATTTCCAAGTCTTTGGCATCATTTTTGAGTGAATTGGAGAATGTCAGATTTTTGCTGAAATTGTGACCCCGGGGCTTAGGGATTTTTTCAAAAAAAATCTTTTTCTGCAGGTTAAGTTGTTGAGGGCTGATTTCTTGTCCTGTGATAAAAAGCCTTCTGTTTCGACCGCCAAACCTTTCAGGGGAGCATTTGCAAGCGTTTGGCATCATTTTTGAGTGAATTGGAAAAAGTCAGATTTTTGCTGAAATTGTGACCCCGGGGCTTAGGGATTTTTTCAAAAAAACCTTTTTCCGGCGGTTAAGTTGTTGAGGGCTGATTTCTTGTCCTGTGATAAAAAGCCTTCTGTTTCGACCGCCAAACCTTTCAGGGGAGCATTTGCAAGCGTTTGGCATCATTTTTGAGTGAATTGCCAAAAGTCAGATTTTTGCTGAAATTGTGACCCCGGGGCTTAGGGATTTTTTCAAAAAAACCTTTTTCCGGCGGTTAAGTTGTTGAGGGCTGATTTCTTGTCCAGTGATAAAAAGCCTTCTGTTTCGACCGCCAAACCTTTCAGGGGAGCATTTGCAAGCGTTTGGCATCATTTTTGAGTGAATTGGAGAAAGTCACATTTTGGCTGAAATTCTGACCCTGGGGCTTAGGGATTTTTTCAAAAAATCTTTTTCTGCAGGTTAAGTTGTTGAGGGCTGATTTCTTGTCCTGTGATAAAAAGCCTTCTGTTTTGACGCCAAACCTTTCAGGGGAGCATTTGCAAGCGTTTGGCATCATTTTTGGGTGAATTGGAAAAAGTCAGATTTTTGCTGAAATTGTGACCCCGGGGCTTAGGGATTTTTTCAAAAAATCTTTTTCCGGCGGTTAAGTTGTTGAGGGCTGATATCTTGTCCTGTGATAAAAAGCCTTCTGTTTTGACGCCAAACCTTTCAGGGGAGCATTTGCAAGCGTTTGGCATCATTTTTGGTTGAATTGGAGAATGTCAGATTTTTGATGAAATTGTGACCCCGGGGCTTAGGGATTTTTTCAAAAAAATCTTTTTCTGCAGGTTAAGTTGTTGAGGGCTGATTTCTTGTCCTGTGATAAAAAGCCTTCTGTTTCGACCGCCAAACCTTTCAGGGGAGCATTTGCAAGCGTTTGGAATCATTTTTGAGTGAATTGGAGAAAGTCACATTTTGGCTGAAATTGTGACCCCGGGGCTTAGGGATTTTTTCAAAAAAATCTTTTTCTGCAGGTTAAGTTGTTGAGGGCTGATTTCTTGTCCTGTGATAAAAAGCCTTCTGTTTCGACCGCTAAACGTTTCAGGGGAGCATTTGCAAGCGTTTGGCATCATTTTTGAGTGAATTGGAGAAAGTAAGATTTTTGCTGAAATTGTGACCCCGGGGCTTAGGGATTTTTTCAAAAAATCTTTTTCCGGCGGTTAAGTTGTTGAGGGCTGATATCTTGTCCTGTGATAAAAAGCCTTCTGTTTCGACCGCCAAACCTTTCAGGGGAGCATTTGCAAGTCTTTGGCATCATTTTTGAGTGAATTGGAGAATGTCAGATTTTTGCTGAAATTGTGACCCCGGGGCTTAGGGATTTTTTCAAAAAAAATCTTTTTCTGCAGGTTAAGTTGTTGAGGGCTGATTTCTTGTCCTGTGATAAAAAGCCTTCTGTTTCGACCGCCAAACCTTTCAGGGGAGCATTTGCAAGCGTTTGGCATCATTTTTGAGTGAATTGCCAAATGTCAGATTTTTGCTGAAATTGTGACCCCGGGGCTTAGGGATTTTTTCAAAAAAACCTTTTTCCGGCGGTTAAGTTGTTGAGGGCTGATTTCTTGTCCTGTGATAAAAAGCCTTCTGTTTTGACCGCCAAACCTTTCAGAGGAGCATTTGCAAGCGTTTGGCATCATTTTTGAGTGAATTGGAGAAAGTCAGATTTTTGCTGAAATTGTGACCCCGGGGCTTAGGGATTTTTTCAAAAAAATCTTTTTCTGCCGGTTAAGTTGTTGAGGGCTGATTTCTTGTCCAGTGATAAAAAGCCTTCTGTTTCGACCGCCAAACCTTTCAGGGGAGCATTTGCAAGCGTTTGGCATCATTTTTGAGTGAATTGGAGAAAGTCAGATTTTTGCTGAAATTGTGACCCCGGGGCTTAGGGATTTTTTCAAAAAAATCTTTTTCTGCCGGGTAAGTTGTTGAGGGCTGATTTCTTGTCCTGTGATAAAAAGCCTTCTGTTTTGACGCCAAACCTTTCAGGGGAGCATTTGCAAGCGTTTGGCATCATTTTTGAGTGAATTGGAGAATGTCAGATTTTTGCTGAAATTGTGACCCCGGGGCTTAGGGATTTTTTCAAAAAAACCTTTTTCCGGCGGTTAAGTTGTTGAGGGCTGATTTCTTGTCCTGTGATAAAAAGCCTTCTGTTTTGACCGCCAAACCTTTCAGGGGAGCATTTGCAAGCGTTTGGCATCATTTTTGAGTGAATTGGAGAAAGTCACATTTTGGCTGAAATTGTGACCCCGGGGCTTAGGGATTTTTTCAAAAAAACCTTTTTCCGGCGGTTAAGGTGTTGAGGGCTGATTTCTTGTCCTGTGATAAAAAGCCTTCTGTTTCGACCGCCAAACCTTTCAGGGGAGCATTTGCAAGCGTTTGGCATCATTTTTGAGTGAATTGGAGAAAGTCAGATTTTTGCTGAAATTGTGACCCTGGGGCTTAGGGATTTTTTCAAAAAAATCTTTTTCTGCCGGTTAAGTTGTTGAGGGCTGATTTCTTGTCCTGTGATAAAAAGCCTTCTGTTTCGACCACCAAACCTTTCAGGGGAGCATTTGCAAGCGTTTGGCATCATTTTTGAGTGAATTGCCAAAAGTCAGATTTTTGCTGAAATTGTGACCCCGGGGCTTAGGGATTTTTTCAAAAAAATCTTTTTCTGCCGGTTAAGTTGTTGAGGGCTGATTTCTTGTCCTGTGATAAAAAGCCTTCTGTTTCGACCGCCAAACCTTTCAGGGGAGCATTTGCAAGCGTTTGGCATCATTTTTGAGTGAATTGCCAAATGTCAGATTTTTGCTGAAATTGTGACCCCGGGGCTTAGGGATTTTTTCAAAAAAATCTTTTTCTGCAGGTTAAGTTGTTGAGGGCTCATTTCTTGTCCTGTGATAAAAAGCCTTCTGTTTCGACCGCCAAACCTTTCAGGGGAGCATTTGCAAGCGTTTGGCATCATTTTTGAGTGAATTGGAGAATGTCAGATTTTTGCTGAAATTGTGACCCCGGGGCTTAGGGATTTTTTCAAAAAAACCTTTTTCCGGCGGTTAAGTTGTTGAGGGCTGATTTCTTGTCCTGTGATAAAAAGCCTTCTGTTTTGACCGCCAAACCTTTCAGGGGAGCATTTGCCAGCGTTTGGCATCATTTTTGAGTGAATTGGAGAAAGTCACATTTTGGCTGAAATTGTGACCCCGGGGCTTAGGGATTTTTTCAAAAAAACCTTTTTCCGGCGGTTAAGGTGTTGAGGGCTGATTTCTTGTCCTGTGATAAAAAGCCTTCTGTTTCGACCGCCAAACCTTTCAGGGGAGCATTTGCAAGCGTTTGGCATCATTTTTGATTGAATTGGAGAAAGTCAGATTTTTGCTGAAATTGTGACCCTGGGGCTTAGGGATTTTTTCAAAAAAATCTTTTTCTGCCGGTTAAGTTGTTGAGGGCTGATTTCTTGTCCTGTGATAAAAAGCCTTCTGTTTCGACCACCAAACCTTTCAGGGGAGCATTTGCAAGCGTTTGGCATCATTTTTGAGTGAATTGCCAAAAGTCAGATTTTTGCTGAAATTGTGACCCCGGGGCTTAGGGATTTTTTCAAAAAAATCTTTTTCTGCCGGTTAAGTTGTTGAGGGCTGATTTCTTGTCCTGTGATAAAAAGCCTTCTGTTTCGACCGCCAAACCTTTCAGGGGAGCATTTGCAAGCGTTTGGCATCATTTTTGAGTGAATTGCCAAATGTCAGATTTTTGCTGAAATTGTGACCCCGGGGCTTAGGGATTTTTTCAAAAAAATCTTTTTCTGCAGGTTAAGTTGTTGAGGGCTCATTTCTTGTCCTGTGATAAAAAGCCTTCTGTTTCGACCGCCAAACCTTTCAGGGGAGCATTTGCAAGCGTTTGGCATCATTTTTGAGTGAATTGGAGAATGTCAGATTTTTGCTGAAATTGTGACCCCGGGGCTTAGGGATTTTTTCAAAAAAACCTTTTTCCGGCGGTTAAGTTGTTGAGGGCTGATTTCTTGTCCTGTGATAAAAAGCCTTCTGTTTTGACCGCCAAACCTTTCAGGGGAGCATTTGCAAGCGTTTGGCATCATTTTTGAGTGAATTGGAGAAAGTCACATTTTGGCTGAAATTGTGACCCCGGGGCTTAGGGATTTTTTCAAAAAAACCTTTTTCCGGCGGTTAAGGTGTTGAGGGCTGATTTCTTGTCCTGTGATAAAAAGCCTTCTGTTTCGACCGCCAAACCTTTCAGGGGAGCATTTGCAAGCGTTTGGCATCATTTTTGAGTGAATTGGAGAAAGTCAGATTTTTGCTGAAATTGTGACCCTGGGGCTTAGGGATTTTTTCAAAAAAATCTTTTTCTGCCGGTTAAGTTGTTGAGGGCTGATTTCTTGTCCTGTGATAAAAAGCCTTCTGTTTCGACCACCAAACCTTTCAGGGGAGCATTTGCAAGCGTTTGGCATCATTTTTGAGTGAATTGCCAAAAGTCAGATTTTTGCTGAAATTGTGACCCCGGGGCTTAGGGATTTTTTCAAAAAAATCTTTTTCTGCCGGTTAAGTTGTTGAGGGCTGATTTCTTGTCCTGTGATAAAAAGCCTTCTGTTTCGACCGCCAAACCTTTCAGGGGAGCATTTGCAAGCGTTTGGCATCATTTTTGAGTGAATTGCCAAATGTCAGATTTTTGCTGAAATTGTGACCCCGGGGCTTAGGGATTTTTTCAAAAAAATCTTTTTCTGCAGGTTAAGTTGTTGAGGGCTGATTTCTTGTCCTGTGATAAAAAGCCTTCTGTTTCGACCGCCAAACCTTTCAGGGGAGCATTTGCAAGCGTTTGGCATCATTTTTGAGTGAATTGGAGAAAGTCACATTTTGGCTGAAATTCTGACCCTGGGGCTTAGGGATTTTTTCAAAAAATCTTTTTCTGCAGGTTAAGTTGTTGATGGCTGATTTCTTGTCCTGTGATAAAAAGCCTTCTGTTTTGACCGCCAAACCTTTCAGGGGAGCATTTGCAAGCGTTTGGCATCATTTTTGGGTGAATTGGAAAAAGTCAGATTTTTGCTGAAATTGTGACCCCGGGGCTTAGGGATTTTTTCAAAAAAATCTTTTTCTGCCGGTTAAGTTGTTGAGGGCTGATTTCTTCTCCTGTGATAAAAAGCCTTCTGTTTCGACCGCCAAACCTTTCAGGGGAGCATTTGCAAGCGTTTGGAATCATTTTTGAGAGAATTGGAGAAAGTCACATTTTGGCTGAAATTGTGACCCCGGGGCTTAGGGATTTTTTCAAAAAAATCTTTTTCTGCAGGTTAAGTTGTTGAGGGCTGATTTCTTGTCCTGTGATAAAAAGCCTTCTGTTTCGACCGCTAAACGTTTCAGGGGAGCATTTGCAAGCCTTTGGCATCATTTTTGAGTGAATTGGAGAAAGTCAGATTTTTGCTGAAATTGTGACCCCGGGGCTTAGGGATTTTTTCAAAAAATCTTTTTCCGGCGGTTAAGTTGTTGAGGGCTGATATCTTGTCCTGTGATAAAAAGCCTTCTGTTTTGACGCCAAACCTTTCAGGGGAGCATTTGCAAGCGTTTGGCATCATTTTTGGGTGAATTGGAGAATGTCAGATTTTTTCTGAAATTGTGACCCCGGGGCTTAGGGATTTTTTCAAAAAAATCTTTTTCTGCCGGTTAAGTTGTTGAGGGCTGATTTCTTGTCCTCTGATAAAAAGCCTTCTGTTTCGACCGCCAAACCTTTCAGGGGAGCATTTGCAAGCGTTTGGAATCATTTTTGAGTGAATTGGAGAAAGTCACATTTTGGCTGAAATTGTGACCCCGGGGCTTAGGGATTTTTTCAAAAAAATCTTTTTCTGCAGGTTAAGTTGTTGAGGGCTGATTTCTTATCCTGTGATAAAAAGCCTTCTGTTTCGACCGCTAAACGTTTCAGGGGAGCATTTGCAAGCCTTTGGCATCATTTTTGAGTGAATTGGAGAAAGTAAGATTTTTGCTGAAATTGTGACCCCGGGGCTTAGGGATTTTTTCAAAAAATCTTTTTCCGGCGGTTAAGTTGTTGAGGGCTGATATCTTGTCCTGTGATAAAAAGCCTTCTGTTTCGACCGCCAAACCTTTCAGGGGAGCATTTGCAAGTCTTTGGCATCATTTTTGAGTGAATTGGAGAAAGTCAGATTTTTGCTGAAATTGTGACCCCGGGGCTTAGGGATTTTTTCAAAAAAATCTTTTTCTGCAGGTTAAGTTGTTGAGGGCTGATTTCTTGTCCTGTGATAAAAAGCCTTCTGTTTCGACCGCCAAACCTTTCAGGGGAGCATTTGCAAGCGTTTGGCATCATTTTTGAGTGAATTGCCAAAAGTCAGATTTTTGCTGAAATTGTGACCCCGGGGCTTAGGGATTTTTTCAAAAAAACCTTTTTCCGGCGGTTAAGTTGTTGAGGGCTGATTTCTTGTCCTGTGATAAAAAGCCTTCTGTTTTGACCGCCAAACCTTTCAGGGGAGCATTTGCAAGCGTTTGGCATCATTTTTGAGTGAATTGGAGAAAGTCAGATTTTTGCTGAAATTGTGACCCCGGGGCTTAGGGATTTTTTCAAAAAAATCTTTTTCTGCCGGTTAAGTTGTTGAGGGCTGATTTCTTGTCCAGTGATAAAAAGCCTTCTGTTTCGACCGCCAAACCTTTCAGGGGAGCATTTGCAAGCGTTTGGCATCATTTTTGAGTGAATTGCCAAAAGTCAGATTTTTGCTGAAATTGTGACCCCGGGGCTGAGGGATTTTTTCAAAAAAACCTTTTTCCGGCGGTTAAGTTGTTGAGGGCTGATTTCTTGTCCTGTGATAAAAAGCCTTCTGTTTTGACCGCCAAACCTTTCAGGGGAGCATTTGCAAGCGTTTGGCATCATTTTTGAGTGAATTGGAGAAAGTCAGATTTTTGCTGAAATTGTGACCCTGGGGCTTAGGGATTTTTTCAAAAAAATCTTTTTCTGCCGGTTAAGTTGTTGAGGGCTGATTTCTTGTCCTGTGATAAAAAGCCTTCTGTTTCGACCGCCAAACCTTTCAGGGGAGCATTTGCAAGCGTTTGGCATCATGTTTGAGTGAATTGCCAAAAGTCAGATTTTTGCTGAAATTGTGACCCCGGGGCTTAGGGATTTTTTCAAAAAAACCTTTTTCCGGCGGTTAAGTTGTTGAGGGCTGATTTCTTGTCCTGTGATAAAAAGCCTTCTGTTTTGACCGCCAAACCTTTCAGGGGAGCATTTGCAAGCGTTTGGCATCATTTTTGAGTGAATTGGAGAAAGTCAGATTTTTGCTGAAATTGTGACCGCGGGGCTTAGGGATTTTTTCAAAAAAATCTTTTTCTGCAGGTTAAGTTGTTGAGTGCTGCTTTCTTGTCCTGTGATAAAAAGCCTTCTGTTTCGACCGCCAAACCTTTCAGGGGAGCATTTGCAAGCGTTTGGCATCATTTTTGAGTGAATTGGAGAAAGTCACATTTTGGCTGAAATTCTGACCCTGGGGCTTAGGGATTTTTTCAAAAAATCTTTTTCTGCAGGTTAAGTTGTTGAGGGCTGATTTCTTGTCCTGTGATAAAAAGCCTTCTGTTTTGACCGCCAAACCTTTCAGGGGAGCAATTGCAAGCGTTTGGCATCATTTTTGAGTGAATTGGAGAAAGTCAGATTTTTGCTGAAATTGTGACCCCGGGGCTTTGGGATTTTTTCAAAAAAATCTTTTTCTGCCGGTTAAGTTGTTGAGGGCTGATTTCTTGTCCTGTGATAAAAAGCCTTCTGTTTCGACCGCCAAACCTTTCAGGGGAGCATTTGCAAGCGTTTGGCATCATTTTTGAGTGAATTGCCAAAAGTCAGATTTTTGCTGAAATTGTGACCCCGGGGCTTAGGGATTTTTTCAAAAAAATCTTTTCCTGCCGGTTAAGTTGTTGAGGGCTGATTTCTTGTCCTGTGATAAAAAGCCTTCTGTTTCGACCGCCAAACCTTTCAGGGGAGCATTTGCAAGCGTTTGGAATCATTTTTGAGTGAATTGGAGAAAGTCAGATTTTTGCTGAAATTGTGACCCTGGGGCTTAGGGATTTTTTCAAAAAAATCTTTTTCTGCCGGTTAAGTTGTTGAGGGCTGATTTCTTGTCCTGTGATAAAAAGCCTTCTGTTTCGACCGCCAAACCTTTCAGGGGAGCATTTGCAAGCGTTTGGCATCATTTTTGCGTGAATTGCCAAAAGTCAGATTTTTGCTGAAATTGTGACCCCGGGGCTTAGGGATTTTTTCAAAAAATCTTTTTCTGCAGGTTAAGTTGTTGAGGGCTGATTTCTTGTCCTGTGATAAAAAGCCTTCTGTTTTGACCGCCAAACCTTTCAGGGTAGCATTTGCAAGCGTTTGGCATCATTTTTGAGTGAATTGGAGAAAGTCAGATTTTTGCTGAAATTGTGACCCCGGGGCTTAGGGATTTTTTCAAAAAAACCTTTTTCCGGCGGTTAAGTTGTTGAGGGCTGATTTCTTGTCCTGTGATAAAAAGCCTTCTGTTTTGACCGCCAAACCTTTCAGGGGAGCATTTGCAAGCGTTTGGCATCATTTTTGAGTGAATTGGAGAAAGTCAGATTTTTGCTGAAATTGTGACCCCGGGGCTTAGGGATTTTTTCAAAAAAATCTTTTTCTGCCTGTTAAGTTGTTGAGGGCTGATTTCTTGTCCTGTGATAAAAAGCCTTCTGTTTCGACCGCCAAACCTTTCAGGGGAGTATTTGCAAGCGTTTGGCATCATTTTTGAGTGAATTGGAGAATGTCAGATTTTTGCTGAAATTGTGACCCCGGGGCTTAGGGACTTTTTTCAAAAAAACCTTTTTCCGGCGGTTAAGTTGTTGAGGGCTGATTTCTTGTCCTGTGATAAAAAGCCTTCTGTTTTGACCGCCAAACCTTTCAGGGGAGCATTTGCAAGCGTTTGGCATCATTTTTGAGTGAATTGGAGAAAGTCAGATTTTTGCTGAAATTGTGACCCCGGGGCTTAGGGATTTTTTCAAAAAAACCTTTTTCCGGCGGTTAAGTTGTTGAGGGCTGATTTCTTGTCCTGTGATAAAAAGCCTTCTGTTTTGACCGCCAAACCTTTCAGGGGAGCATTTGCAAGCGTTTGGCATCATTTTTGAGTGAATTGGAGAAAGTCAGATTTTTGCTGAAATTGTGACCCCGGGGCTTAGGGATTTTTTCAAAAAAATCTTTTTCTGCCGGTTAAGTTGTTGAGGGCTGATTTCTTGTCCTGTGATAAAAAGCCTTCTGTTTTGACCGCCAAACCTTTCAGGGGAGCATTTGCAAGCGTTTGGCATCATTTTTGAGTGAATTGGAGAAAGTCAGATTTTGGCTGAAATTGTGACCCCGGGGCTTAGGGATTTTTTCAAAAAAATCTTTTTCTGCAGGTTAAGTTGTTGAGGGCTGATTTCTTGTCCTGTGATAAAAAGCCTTCTGTTTTGACCGCCAAACCTTTCAGGGTAGCATTTGCAAGCGTTTGGCATCATTTTTGAGTGAATTGGAGAAGGTCAGATTTTTGCTGAAATTGTGACCCCGGGGCTTAGGGATTTTTTCAAAAAAACCTTTTTCCGGCGGTTAAGTTGTTGAGGGCTGATTTCTTGTCCTGTGATAAAAAGCCTTCTGTTTTGACCGCCAAACCTTTCAGGGGAGCATTTGCAAGCGTTTGGCATCATTTTTGAGTGAATTGGAGAAAGTCAGATTTTTGCTGAAATTGTGACCCCGGGGCTTAGGGATTTTTTCAAAAAAATCTTTTTCTGCCGGTTAAGTTGTTGAGGGCTGATTTCTTGTCCTGTGATAAAAAGCCTTCTGTTTCGACCGCCAAACCTTTCAGGGGAGTATTTGCAAGCGTTTGGCATCATTTTTGAGTGAATTGGAGAATGTCAGATTTTTGCTGAAATTGTGACCCCGGGGCTTAGGGACTTTTTTCAAAAAAACCTTTTTCCGGCGGTTAAGTTGTTGAGGGCTGATTTCTTGTCCTGTGATAAAAAGCCTTCTGTTTTGACCGCCAAACCTTTCAGGGGAGCATTTGCAAGCGTTTGGCATCATTTTTGAGTGAATTGGAGAAAGTCAGATTTTTGCTGAAATTGTGACCCCGGGGCTTAGGGATTTTTTCAAAAAAACCTTTTTCCGGCGGTTAAGTTGTTGAGGGCTGATTTCTTGTCCTGTGATAAAAAGCCTTCTGTTTTGACCGCCAAACCTTTCAGGGGAGCATTTGCAAGCGTTTGGCATCATTTTTGAGTGAATTGGAGAAAGTCAGATTTTTGCTGAAATTGTGACCCCGGGGCTTAGGGATTTTTTCAAAAAAATCTTTTTCTGCCGGTTAAGTTGTTGAGGGCTGATTTCTTGTCCTGTGATAAAAAGCCTTCTGTTTTGACCGCCAAACCTTTCAGGGGAGCATTTGCAAGCGTTTGGCATCATTTTTGAGTGAATTGGAGAAAGTCAGATTTTGGCTGAAATTGTGACCCCGGGGCTTAGGGATTTTTTCAAAAAAATCTTTTTCTGCAGGTTAAGTTGTAGAGGGCTGATTTCTTGTCCTGTGATAAAAAGCCTTCTGTTTCGACCGCCAAACCTTTCAGGGGAGCATTTGCAAGCGTTTGGCATCATTTTTGAGTGAATTGCCAAAAGTCAGATTTTTGCTGAAATTGTGACCCCGGGGCTTAGGGATTTTTTCAAAAAAACCTTTTTCCGGCGGTTAAGTTGTTGAGGGCTGATTTCTTGTCCTGTGATAAAAAGCCTTCTGTTTTGACCGCCAAACCTTTCAGGGGAGCATTTGCAAGCGTTTGGCATCATTTTTGAGTGAATTGGAGAAAGTCAGATTTTTGCTGAAATTGTGACCCCGGGGCTTAGGGATTTTTTCAAAAAAATCTTTTTCTGCCGGTTAAGTTGTTGAGGGCTGATTTCTTGTCCTGTGATAAAAAGCCTTCTGTTTCGACCGCCAAACCTTTCAGGGGAGCATTTGCAAGCGTTTGGCATCATTTTTGAGTGAATTGCCAAAAGTCAGATTTTTGCTGAAATTGTGACCCCGGGGCTTAGGGATTGTTTCAAAAAATCTTTTTCTGCAGGTTAAGTTGTTGAGGGCTGATTTCTTGTCCTGTGATAAAAAGCCTTCTGTTTTGACCGCCAAACCTTTCAGGGTAGCATTTGCAAGCGTTTGACATCATTTTTGAGTGAATTGGAGAAAGTCAGATTTTTGCTGAAATTGTGACCCCGGGGCTTAGGGGTTTTTTCAAAAAAACCTTTTTCCGGCGGTTAAGTTGTTGAGGGCTGATTTCTTGTCCTGTGATAAAAAGCCTTCTGTTTTGACCGCCAAACCTTTCAGGGGAGCATTTGCAAGCGTTTGGCATCATTTTTGAGTGAATTGGAGAAAGTCAGATTTTTGCTGAAATTGTAACCCCGGGGCTTAGGGATTTTTTCAAAAAAATCTTTTTCTGCAGGTTAAGTTGTAGAGGGCTGATTTCTTGTCCTGTGATAAAAAGCCTTCTGTTTCGACCGCCAAACCTTTCAGGGGAGCATTTGCAAGCGTTTGGCATCATTTTTGAGTGAATTGCCAAAAGTCAGATTTTTGCTGAAATTGTGACCCCGGGGCTTAGGGATTTTTTCAAAAAAACCTTTTTCCGGCGGTTAAGTTGTTGAGGGCTGATTTCTTGTCCTGTGATAAAAAGCCTTCTGTTTTGACCGCCAAACCTTTCAGGGGAGCATTTGCAAGCGTTTGGCATCATTTTTGAGTGAATTGGAGAAAGTCAGATTTTTGCTGAAATTGTGACCCCGGGGCTTAGGGATTTTTTCAAAAAAATCTTTTTCTGCCGGTTAAGTTGTTGAGGGCTGATTTCTTGTCCTGTGATAAAAAGCCTTCTGTTTCGACCGCCAAACCTTTCAGGGGAGCATTTGCAAGCGTTTGGCATCATTTTTGAGTGAATTGCCAAAAGTCAGATTTTTGCTGAAATTGTGACCCCGGGGCTTAGGGATTGTTTCAAAAAATCTTTTTCTGCAGGTTAAGTTGTTGAGGGCTGATTTCTTGTCCTGTGATAAAAAGCCTTCTGTTTTGACCGCCAAACCTTTCAGGGTAGCATTTGCAAGCGTTTGACATCATTTTTGAGTGAATTGGAGAAAGTCAGATTTTTGCTGAAATTGTGACCCCGGGGCTTAGGGGTTTTTTCAAAAAAACCTTTTTCCGGCGGTTAAGTTGTTGAGGGCTGATTTCTTGTCCTGTGATAAAAAGCCTTCTGTTTTGACCGCCAAACCTTTCAGGGGAGCATTTGCAAGCGTTTGGCATCATTTTTGAGTGAATTGGAGAAAGTCAGATTTTTGCTGAAATTGTAACCCCGGGGCTTAGGGATTTTTTCAAAAAAATCTTTTTCTGCCGGTTAAGTTGTTGAGGGCTGATTTCTTCTCCTGTGATAAAAAGCCTTCTGTTTCGACCGCCAAACCTTTCAGGGGAGCATTTGCAAGCGTTTGGCATCATTTTTGAGTGAATTGGAGAATGTCAGATTTTTGCTGAAATTGTGACCCCGGGGCTTAGGGACTTTTTCAAAAAAACCTTTTTCCGGCGGTTAAGTTGTTGAGGGCTGATTTCTTGTCCTGTGATAAAAAGCCTTCTGTTTTGACCGCCAAACCTTTCAGGGGAGCATTTGCAAGCGTTTGGCATCATTTTTGAGTGAATTGGAGAAAGTCAGATTTTGGCTGAAATTGTGACCCCGGGGCTTAGGGATTTTTTCAAAAAAATCTTTTTCTGCAGGTTAAGTTGTTGAGGGCTGATTTCTTGTCCTGTGATATAAAGCCTTCTGTTTCGACCGCCAAACCTTTCAGGGGAGCATTTGCAAGCGTTTGGCATCATTTTTGAGTGAACTGGAGAATGTCAGATTTTTGCTGAAATTGTGACCCCGGGGCTTAGGGACTTTTTTCAAAAAAACCTTTTTCCGGCGGTTAAGTTGTTGAGGGCTGATTTCTTGTCCTGTGATAAAAAGCCTTCTGTTTTGACCGCCAAACTTTTCAGGGGAGCATTTGCAAGCGTTTGGCATCATTTTTGAGTGAATTGGAGAAAGTCAGATTTTGGCTGAAATTGTGACCCCGGGGCTTAGGGATTTTTTCAAAAAAATCTTTTTCTGCAGGTTAAGTTGTTGAGGGCTGATTTCTTGTCCTGTGATAAAAAGCCTTCTGTTTCGACCGCCAAACCTTTCAGGGGAGCATTTGCAAGCGTTTGGCATCATTTTTGAGTGAATTGCCAAAAGTCAGATTTTTGCTGAAATTGTGACCCCGGGGCTTAGGATTTTTTCAAAAAAACCTTTTTCCGGCGGTTAAGTTGTTGAGGGCTGATTTCTTGTCCTGTGATAAAAAGCCTTCTGTTTCGACCGCCAAACCTTTCAGGGGAGCATTTGCAACCGTTTGGCACCATTTTTGAGTGAATTGCCAAAAGTCAGATTTTTGATGAAATTGTGACCCCGGGGCTTAGGGATTTTTTCAAAAAAATCTTTTTCTGCTAGTGAAGTTGTCGAGGGCTGATTTCCTGTCCTGTGATAAAAAGCCTTCTGTTTCGACCGCCAAACCTTTCAGGCGAGAATTTCCAAACGTTTGGCACCATTTTGGAGTGAATTGCAGACAGTCAGATTTTTTATGAAATTGTGACATCGGGGCTTACAGGGTTTTTTTTCAAAAAAATATTTCGTCGCCGCTAAAGTTGTCGAGGGCTGATTTCTTGTCCTGTGATAAAAAGTATTCTGTTTCGACCGCCAAACCTTTCAGTGGCACATTTGCAAGCGTTTGGCATCATTTTTGAGTGAATTGGAGAAAGTCAGATTTTTGCTGAAATTGTGACCCCGGGGCTTAGGGATTTTTTCAAAGAAATCTATATCCGGCGGTTAAGTTGTTGAGGGCTGATTTCTTGTCCTGTGATAAAAAGCCTTCTGTTTTGACCGCCAAACCTTTCAGGGGAGCATTTGCAAGCCTTTGGCATCATTTCTGAGTGAATTGGAGAAAGTCAGATTTTTGCTGATATTCTGACCCTGGGGCTTAGGGATTTTTTTCAAAAAAATCTTTTTCCGGCGGTAAAGTTGTCGAGGGCTGATTTCTTGTCCTGTGATAAAAAGCCTTCTGTTTCGACCGCCAATCCTTTCAGGGGAGCATTTGCAAGCGTTTGGCATCATTTTTGCGTGAATTGCCAAAAGTCAGATTTTGGCTGAAATTGTGACCCCGGGGCTTAGGGATTTTTTCAAAAAAATATTTTTCCGGCGGGTAAGTTGTTGAGGGCTGATTTCTTGTGCTGTGATAAAAAGCCTTTTGTATCGACCGCCAAACCTTTCAGGGGAGCATTTGGAAGCGTTTGGCATCATTTTTGAGTGAATTGGAGAAAGTCAGATTTTTGCTGAAATTGTGACCCCGGGGGGCTTAGGGATTTTTTCAAAAAAATCTTTTTCTGGCGGATAAGTTGTTGTGGGCTGATTTCTTATCCTTTGATAAAAAGCCTTCTGTTTCAACCGCCAAACCTTTCAGGGGAGCATTTGCAACCGTTTGGCACCATTTTTGAGTGAATTGCCAAAAGTCAGATTTTTGATGAAATTGTGACCCCGGGGCTTAGGGATTTTTTCAAAAAAATCTTTTTCTGCTAGTGAAGTTGTCGAGGGCTGATTTCCTGTCCTGTGATAAAAAGCCTTCTGTTTCGACCGCCAAACCTTTCAGGCGAGAATTTCCAAACGTTTGGCACCATTTTGGAGTGAATTGCAGACAGTCAGATTTTTTATGAAATTGTGACATCGGGGCTTACAGGGTTTTTTTTCAAAAAAATATTTCGTCGCCGCTAAAGTTGTCGAGGGCTGATTTCTTGTCCTGTGATAAAAAGTATTCTGTTTCGACCGCCAAACCTTTCAGTGGCGCATTTGCAACCGTTTGGCTCCATTTTGGAGTGAATTGCAGAAAGTCATATTTTTGCTGAAGTTGTGACCCCGGGGCTTTGGGATTTTTTCAAAAAAATATTTGTCCGTTGGTTAAGTTTAAGAGGGCTGATTTCTTGTCCTGTGATAAAAAGCCTTCTGTTTCAACCGCCAAACCTTTAAGGGGAGCATTTGTAACCGTTTGGCATCATTTTTGAGTGAGTTTCCAGAAGTCAGATTTTTTATGAAATTGTGATTTTTTTTCAAAAATATCTTTCGCCGCCAGCTATGTTGTCGAGGGCTGATTTCTTGTCTTGTGATAAAAAGCCTTCTGTTTTGACCACAAAAACTTTTAGGGGAGAATTTGCAACCGTTTGGCACCATTTTGCAGTGAATTACCAAAAGTCAGATTTTTTATGAAATTGTGACCCCAGGGATTTTTTCAAATAAATCTTTTTCTGCCGGTTGAGTTGTTGTGGGCTGATTTCTTGTCCTGTGATAAAAAGCCTTCTGTTACGATCGCCAAACCTTTCAGCAGAGCATTTGCAACCGTTTGGCACCATTTTGCAGTGAATTGCCAAAAGTCAGATTTTTTATGAAATTGTGACCCCGGGGATTAGGGATTTTTTCAAATAAATCTTTGTTCGCCGGTTAAGTTGTCGAGGGCTGATTTCATGTCCTGTAATAAAAAGCCTTCTGTTTCGACCGCCAAACATCTCAGGGGACCATTTGGAATCGTTTGGCACCATTTTGGAGTGAATTGCAGAAAGTCAGATTTTGGCTGAAATTGTGACCCCGGGGCTTAGGGATTTTTTCAAAAAGATATTTTTCTGGCGGTTAAGTTGTTGAGGGCTGATTTCTTGTGCTGTGATAAAAAGCCTTCTGTATCGACCGCCAAACCTTTCAGGGGAGCATTTGGAAGCGTTTGGCATCATTTTTGAGTGAATTGGAGAAAGTCAGATTTTTGCTGAAATTGTGACCCAGGGGCTTAGGGATTTTTTCAAAAAAATCTTTTTCAGGCGGATAAGTTGTTGTGGGCTGATTTCTTATCCTTTGATAAAAAGCATTCTGGTTCGACCGCCAATCCTTTCAGGGGAGCATTTGCAAGCGTTTGGCATCATTTTTGAGTAAATTGGAGAAAGTCAGATTTTGGCTGAAATTGTGACCCAGGGGCTTAGGGATTTTTTCAAAAAAATCTTTTTCCGGCGGTTAAGTTGTTGAGTTGTTGATTTTTTGTCCTGTGATAAAAAGCCTTCTGTTTCGACAGCCAAACCTTTCAGGGGAGCATATGCAACCGTTTGACACCATTTTGGAGTGAATTGCAGAAAGTCAGATTTTTTATGAAATTGTGACCCTGGGGCTTTGGGATTTTTTCAAAAAAATCTTTGTCCACCGGTGAAGTTGTCAAGGACTGATTTCTTGTCCTGTGATAAAAAGCCTTCTGTTTCGACCGCCAAACCTTTCAGGGGAGCATTTACAACCGTTTGGCACCATTTTGAAGTGAATTGCAGAAAGTCAGATTTTTTATGAAATTGTGACCTCCCGAGCTTAGGGATTTTTTCAAAAAAATGTTTCGCCGCCTGTTAAAATGTGGAGGGCTGATTTCTTGTCCTGTGATAAAAAGCCTTCTGTTTCAACCGCCAAACCTTTCAGGGGACGATTTGCAAGCGTTTGGCATCATTTTTGAGTAATTGCAGAAAGTCAGATTTTGGCTGAAATTGTGACCCCGGGGCTTAGGGATTTTTTTAAAAAAATCTTTTTCCGGCGGTAAAGTTCTGGAGGGCTGATTTCTTGTCCTGTGATAAAAAGCCTTCTGTTTCGACCGCCAAACCTTTCAGGGGAGCATTTGCAAGAGCTTGGCATCATTTTTGCGTAAATTGCCAAAAGTCAGATTTTGGCACAAATTGTCACCCCGGGGCTTAGGGATTTTTTCAAAGAAATCTATATCCGGCGGTTAAGTTGTTGAGGGCTGATTTCTTGTCCTGTGATAAAAAGCCTTCTGTTTCGACTGCCAAACCTTTCAGGGGAGCATTTGCAAGCGTTTGGCACCTTTTTGTGGTGAATTGGAGAAAGTCAGATTTTTGCTGAAATTGTGACCCCGGGGCATAGGGATTTTTTCAAAAAAATATTTGCCCGCCGATTAATTTGTCGAGGGTTGATTTCTTGTCCTCTGATAAAAAACCTTCTGTTTCGACCGCCAAACCTTGCAGGGGAGCATTTGCAACCGTTTGGCACCATTTTGAAGTGATTTGCCCAAAGTCAGATTTTTTTTTCTGAAATTGTGACCCCGGGGCATAGGGATTTTTTCAAAAAAATCTTTCCCCGCCGGTGAAGTTGTGGAGGGCTGATTTCTTGTCCTGTGATAAAAAGCCTTCTGTTTCGACCGCCAAACCTTTCAGGGGAGCATTTGCAACCGTTTGGCACCATTTTTGAGTGAATTGCCAAAAGTCAGATTTTTGCTGAAATTGTGACCCTGGGGCTTAGGGTTTTTTTCAAAAAAAACTTTTTCTGACAGTAAAGTTATTGAGGGGTGATTTCTTGTCCTGTGATAAAAAGCCTTCTGTTTCGACGTCCAAACCTTTCAGGGGAGCATTTGCAAGCGTTTGGCATCATTTTTGCGTGAATTGCCAAAATCAGATTTTGGCTGAAATTGTGACCCTGGGGCTTAGGGATTTTTTCAAAAAAACCTTTTTCCGGCGGTTAAGTTGTTGAGGGCTGATTTCTTGTCCTGTGATAAAAAGCCTTCTCTTTCGACCGCCAAACCTTTCAGGGGAGCATTTGCAAGCGTTTGGCATTATTTTTGAGTGAATTGCCAAAAGTCAGATTTTGGCAGAAATTGTGACCCCGGGGCATAGGGATTTTTTCAAAAAAATCTTTCCCCGCTGGTGAAGTTGTGGAGGGCTGATTTCTTGTCCTGTGATAAAAAGCCTTCTGTTTTGACCGCCAAACCTTTCAGGGGAGCATTTGCAAGCGTTTGGCATCATTTTTGAGTGAATTGGAAAAAGTCAGATTTTTGCTGAAATTGTGACCCCGGGGCTTAGGGATTTTTTCAGAAAAATATTTGTCTGCCAGTTAAATTGTCGAGGGCTGATTTCTTGTCCTATGATAAAAAGCCTTCTGTTTCGACCGCCAAACCTTTCAGGGGAGAATTTGCAAACGTTTGGCACCATTTTGGAGTGAATTGCAGAAAGTCAGATTTTTTATGAAATTGTGACCCCGGGGCTTAGAGATTTTTTCAAAAAAATCTTTGCCCACCGGTGGAGTTGTCGTGGGCTGATTTCTTGTCCTGTGATAAAAAGCCTTCTGTTTCGACCGCCAAACCTTTCAGGGGAGCATTTGCAAGCGTTTGGCATCATTTTTGAGTGAATTGGAAAAAGTCAGATTTTTGCTGAAATTGTGACCCCGGGGCTTAGGGATTTTTTCAGAAAAATATTTGTCTGCCAGTTAAGTTGTCGAGGCTGATTTCTTGTCCTATGATAAAAAGCCTTCTGTTTCGACCGCCAAACCTTTCAGGGGAGCATTTGCAAGCCTTTGGCATCATTTTTGAGTGAATTGGAGAAAGTCAGATTTTTGCTGAAATTGTGACCCCGGGGCTTAGGGATTTTTTCAAAAAATCTTTTTCTGCAGGTTAAGTTGTTGAGGGCTGATTTCTTGTCCTGTGATAAAAAGCCTTCTGTTTCGACCGCCAAACCTTTCAGGGGAGCATTTGCAAGCGTTTGGCATCATTTTTGAGTGAATTGGAAAAAGTCAGATTTTTGCTGAAATTGTGACCCCGGGGCTTAGGGATTTTTTCAAAAAAATCTTTTTCCGGCAGTTAAGTTGTTGAGGGCTGATTTCTTGTCCTGTGATAAAAAGCCTTCTGTTTCGACGTCCAAACCTTTCAGGGGAGCATTTGCAAGCGTTTGGCATCATTTTTGCGTGAATTGCCAAAATCAGATTTTAGCTGAAATTGTGACCCTGGGGCTTAGGGATTTTTTCAAAAAAATCTTTCCCCGCCGGTGAAGTTGTGGAGGGCTGATTTCTTGTCCTGTGATAAAAAGCCTTCTGTTTCGACCGCCAAACCTTTCAGGGGAGCATTTGCAACCGTTTGGCACCATTTTTGAGTGAATTGCCAAAAGTCAGATTTTTGCTGAAATTGTGACCCTGGGGCTTAGGGTTTTTTTCAAAAAAAACTTTTTCTGACAGTAAAGTTATTGAGGGGTGATTTCTTGTCCTGTGATAAAAAGCCTTCTGTTTCGACGTCCAAACCTTTCAGGGGAGCATTTGCAAGCGTTTGGCATCATTTTTGCGTGAATTGCCAAAATCAGATTTTGGCTGAAATTGTGACCCTGGGGCTTAGGGATTTTTTCAAAAAAACCTTTTTCCGGCGGTTAAGTTGTTGAGGGCTGATTTCTTGTCCTGTGATAAAAAGCCTTCTCTTTCGACCGCCAAACCTTTCAGGGGAGCATTTGCAAGCGTTTGGCATTATTTTTGAGTGAATTGCCAAAAGTCAGATTTTGGCAGAAATTGTGACCCCGGGGCATAGGGATTTTTTCAAAAAAATCTTTCCCCGCTGGTGAAGTTGTGGAGGGCTGATTTCTTGTCCTGTGATAAAAAGCCTTCTGTTTTGACCGCCAAACCTTTCAGGGGAGCATTTGCAAGCGTTTGGCATCATTTTTGAGTGAATTGGAAAAAGTCAGATTTTTGCTGAAATTGTGACCCCGGGGCTTAGGGATTTTTTCAGAAAAATATTTGTCTGCCAGTTAAATTGTCGAGGGCTGATTTCTTGTCCTATGATAAAAAGCCTTCTGTTTCGACCGCCAAACCTTTCAGGGGAGCATTTGCAAACGTTTGGCACCATTTTGGAGTGAATTGCAGAAAGTCAGATTTTTTATGAAATTGTGACCCCGGGGCTTAGAGATTTTTTCAAAAAAATCTTTGCCCACCGGTGGAGTTGTCGTGGGCTGATTTCTTGTCCTGTGATAAAAAGCCTTCTGTTTCGACCGCCAAACCTTTCAGGGGAGCATTTGCAAGCGTTTGGCATCATTTTTGAGTGAATTGGAAAAAGTCAGATTTTTGCTGAAATTGTGACCCCGGGGCTTAGGGATTTTTTCAGAAAAATATTTGTCTGCCAGTTAAGTTGTCGAGGCTGATTTCTTGTCCTATGATAAAAAGCCTTCTGTTTCGACCGCCAAACCTTTCAGGGGAGCATTTGCAAGCCTTTGGCATCATTTTTGAGTGAATTGGAGAAAGTCAGATTTTTGCTGAAATTGTGACCCCGGGGCTTAGGGATTTTTTCAAAAAATCTTTTTCTGCAGGTTAAGTTGTTGAGGGCTGATTTCTTGTCCTGTGATAAAAAGCCTTCTGTTTCGACCGCCAAACCTTTCAGGGGAGCATTTGCAAGCGTTTGGCATCATTTTTGAGTGAATTGGAAAAAGTCAGATTTTTGCTGAAATTGTGACCCCGGGGCTTAGGGATTTTTTCAAAAAAATCTTTTTCCGGCAGTTAAGTTGTTGAGGGCTGATTTCTTGTCCTGTGATAAAAAGCCTTCTGTTTCGACGTCCAAACCTTTCAGGGGAGCATTTGCAAGCGTTTGGCATCATTTTTGCGTGAATTGCCAAAATCAGATTTTAGCTGAAATTGTGACCCTGGGGCTTAGGGATTTTTTCAAAAAAATCTTTCCCCGCCGGTGAAGTTGTGGAGGGCTGATTTCTTGTCCTGTGATAAAAAGCCTTCTGTTTCGACCGCCAAACCTTTCAGGGGAGCATTTGCAACCGTTTGGCACCATTTTTGAGTGAATTGCCAAAAGTCAGATTTTTGATGAAATTGTGACCCCGGGGCTTAGGGATTTTTTCAAAAAAATCTTTTTCTGCTAGTGAAGTTGTCGAGGGCTGATTTCCTGTCCTGTGATAAAAAGCCTTCTGTTTCGACCGCCAAACCTTTCAGGGGAGCATTTGCAAACGTTTGGCACCATTTTGGAGTGAATTGCAGACAGTCAGATTTTTTATGAAATTGTGACATCGGGGCTTACAGGGTTTTTTTTCAAAAAAATATTTCGTCGCCGCTAAAGTTGTCGAGGGCTGATTTCTTGTCCTGTGATAAAAAGTCTTCTGTTTCGACCGCCAAACCTTTCAGTGGCGCATTTGCAACCGTTTGGCTCCATTTTGGAGTGAATTGCAGAAAGTCATATTTTTGCTGAAGTTGTGACCCCGGGGCTTTGGGTTTTTTCAAAAAAATATTTGTCCGTTGGTTAAGTTTAAGAGGGCTGATTTCTTGTCCTGTGATAAAAAGCCTTCTGTTTTGACCACCAAAACTTTCAGGGGAGCATTTGCAACCGTTTGGCACCATTTTGCAGTGAATTGCCAAAAGTCAGATTTTTTATGAAATTGTGACCCCGGGGATTTTTTCAAATAAATCTTTGTCTGCCGGTTAAGTTGTCGAGGGCTGATTTCTTGTCCTATGATAGAAACTTTATTTTTCGACCGCCAAACCTCTCAGGGGAGAATTTGCAACCGTTTGGCACCATTTTGCAGTGAATTGCCAAAAGTCAGATTTTTTATGAAATTGTGACCCCAGGGATTTTTTCAAATAAATCTTTTTCTGCCGGTTAAGTTGTTGTGGGCTGATTTCTTGTCCTGTGATAAAAAGCCTTCTGTTTCGACCGCCAAACCTTTCAGGGGAGCATTTGCAAGCGTTTGGCATCATTTTTGAGTGAATTGGAGAAAGTCAGATTTTTGCTGAAATTGTGACCCCGGGGCTTAGGGATTTTTTCAAAAAAATCTTTTTCTGCCAGTTAAGTTGTTGAGGGCTGATTTCTTGTCCTGTGATAAAAAGCCTTCTGTTTCGACCGCCAAACCTTTCAGGGGAGCATTTGCAAGCGTTCGGCATCATTTTTGCGTAAATTGCCAAAAGTCAGATTTTTGCTGAAATTGTGACCCCGGGGCTTAGGGATATTTTCAAAAAAATCTTTGTCCACCAATTAATTTGTCGAGGACTGATTTCTTGTCCTGTGATAAAAAGCCTTCTGTTTCGACCGCCAAACCTCTCAGGGGAGCATTTGCAACCATTTGGCACCATTTTGGAGTGAATTGCAGAAAGTCAGATTTTGGCTGAAATTGTGACCCCGGGACTTAGGGATTTTTTCAAAAAAATCTTTCGCCGCCGGTTAAGTTGTCGAGGGCTGATTTCTTTTCCTGTGATAAAAAGCCTTCTGTTTCGACCGCCAAACCTTTCAGCAGAGCATTTGCAACCGTTTGGCACCATTTTGCAGTGAATTGCCAAAAGTCAGATTTTTTATGAAATTGTGACCCCGGGGCTTAGGGATTTTTTTCAAAAAAATCTTTGTCCGCCGGTTAAGTTGTCGAGGGCTGATTTCATGTCCTGTAATAAAAAGCCTTCTGTTTCGACCGCCAAACATCTCAGGGGACCATTTGGAATCGTTTGGCACCATTTTGGAGTGAATTGCAGAAAGTCAGATTTTGGCTGAAATTGTGACCCCGGGGCTTAGGGATTTTTTCAAAAAAATCTTTCGCCGCCGGTTAAGTTGTCGTGGGCTGATTTCTTGTCCTGTGATAAAAACATTTTTTTTCGACCGCCAAACCTCTCAGGGGAGCATTTGCAACTGTTTGGCACCATTCTGGAGTGAATTGCAGAAAATCAGATTTTTGCTGATATTGTGACCCCATAGACCCTACCAGAACTAAATATTAAATAATAAATCAAGTTATGTTGCAGTGATTCCCAACCCTTCTTTGGCCATGCCCCACCTAAGCACCTCTAAAATCCTGATACTCCCTCCCCCCATGACATATACTTAATATTATTCAAAAAGTGATCTCCTATTCATGTGGAGGAAGCCTAAAAGGCCATTAACTTGGTCTACACAAACTTCTGCAGAACATGGTCTCCATGAAAGAGAGAAATAAAAGAACAAAAGGACAGTTGAAGTACTGAGGAAGAAATCATTAAGAAATTGTTTAATAACAATAATATGAAGAGATATGAAAAAATAGCAAATAAAGTTTCAAAACATATAATGCTAAACTGAAATGCATAAATATAAACTAATTTTAATGGAAACTTTTTCTGTAATACTTTGATCATTTTAATTACTACACAATAAAATAAAGGTACCTAACAAATCCCTTTCCCCTCTTTCTGTAGTTCCTTAAATTTATTTTCTGCATATTCAAATTAACTTAATTTGCTCATTTTTTCATCTACTTTAAATATATACTCTTATCAAACTGCAGGTTATTACAATAACCCTGGCAATGTTCTTTTCTGTTTGTAATTTGTCTGTAAATATTCAATAAACCATTTCCATTCTTTAATAAAAAGTTTCTTATTCTCCTGGTACGTTTTGCCATTTCTGCATATTCCATAGGTTTTTATATCCATTCTTCCTTTACTGGGACTTCTGATTCTTTCCATATTGGGGCAAGTAACTTTGTTGCTGCTGTGGTAGCATACATAAATAAGTTTCTATACAGTTTTGGTAGTTCTATTCCTATAATTCCCCAAAGAAAAGCTTCTGAGTATTATCCCCCCCCCCCCAACATTATTTTAAACATCCTTTTCAATTCATTATATATCATTTCCCATTTTATATCATTTTAACCATTTCCCATTATATATCATTTTAACCTTACTGCAAGACCACCACATATGATAAAAAGAACCTTCTTTCTCTTTACATTTTCAATACTTACTTGATTTAGATTTACACATTTTTGCCAGTTTACTCAGTGTTAGGTACCATTGATATATCATTTTCATATATTTTCTCTTAGACTATAACATGCTGTAGATTTTACATCCATATTCCACAATAGTTCCCATGCTTCCATATCTATATTATGTCCGATATCTATTGCCCAGTGTATCATTGAGGATTTTACTTGCTCATCTTTCGTCTCCCATTCCAATAATATACATTTTGGATAGCACTTTTACATTACATTCAAACAGGTCTCTCTCCACTTGTGATATTAATGGATGGAGGATGGTTGGTGGGGGAAACAGAGAAATTTTCAGCACTGCAAACATCCTCAGTTTAAATTCCTTACATTGGCAAGGAAGCAAGAAGCGTCTCCAAAGCTATGGATTGATTTAAAGGGAGCTCTCCTATTTTGTTTTCATTAGATAGATCAGTGGTTCTTCAAATAGAGCTTGGTGCATTATATGCCTAGTCTTCTATGAAGCTGTTTTCTCAAACAAGTGGAAGAAATTGCCTTTCAGGTCTCTCTCCTCTGTTGCATTCAAAGAGAAAGGCAAGTTATTTTAATGTTGATTCTTTGTGCAAAAGTGCCAAAGAGTCTTCTTAGCTCTCACTTTGCCGTTTTCAGTCCAAACAGTGGCATCTTCCAAAATTTGTTTATTATTCAGGGGTGGGGGCTACATTAAAAAAAAAGGGACTTGAAATATATTCATTTCCTCAATTTCCCTCTTTTTGAAGTGGTTTTCCCCCTCAAGTTAATTATATGGAAGATAGAGGTGCAAGGCAGGAAGTGCTAGTGTTTGAAAGGTAAGTGTTCATCCATATATTTCAAAAACACTTAGAAAATGCATATCCATTCAATTTCTGAAGTCATTATTCCAGACATGTGGCCCGAGAGCAGTACAGTGGTGCCTCGCAAGACGAAATTAATTCGTTCTGCGAGTTTTTTCGTCTTGTGAATTTTTTCGTCTTGCGAAGCACCAATGTGTATTGACGGTTTTCCATAGGAATGCATTGGCGGTTTTTTAAAAAAGCAAGCCCATAGGGAAATCCATCTTGCGAAGCAACTCAGAAAATGGAAAACTTTTTCGTCTTCCGAGGCATTTGTCTTGCGAGGTACCACTGTATTCTGCCACTATTTTATGTACCCTTATACTTTGCCTTAGCCCAACAATTTCCATTTTGTCTGGAAAGGAAGGCTGGAGAAATGGAGCAGATTAGGACAAAACACACTTGGAGGTTCCCTATGAAACTCCCTATTAAAATGTTTAGCCTGGTGCCTAAAGGTGTATAATGAAGGCGCCAGGCGAACTTCCCTGCATTCCACAGACGGGGAGCCACTGCAGAGAAGGCCCTGTTCTCATGTTGCCACCCTCCGAACCTCTCGAGGAGGAGGCACACAAAGGAGGGCCTCAGAAGATGACCTCGGGGTCCGGGTAGGTTCATATGGAAAGAAGCTGTTCTTGAGGCATTGCGGTCCTGAGTTGTTTAAGGCTTTATAGGTCAAACCCAGCACTTGTATGCAATGCCAGAATTGTATGCACTGGTGTTGACCTCCTAAAATCATTAATGCTCCATCTTTCTCCGCTCTGAAGCAACACCATATTATTGGCTGTGAAGAGCTCTGAGTTTTTGAATGCCTTTTACAAGAAGTACTTTAAATCTGACTCGGAAACCCCGTCCCACTCTATTTTGTGAAACTGCTAAGTAGAAAAGAGGAACATCATTTTCTTCAGAAGTTTATTTTCCCTTAAGTTTTCCAAAAATTCACACATACATTTCAATACATTATAACTTCCGACTTTCCACTCCCCTTTTCCATGGTGATTCTATTTCTCTACCTCTGAGGCAGCCTGTTTTCGATCTCTTCAACCTTAGCAGAACTACAATAATCTTTAATCCCTTCTGTTGCTTGTAGTTCAAATCCTGCTCACATATAATAATGTTTCTTCAAATAATCTGAAAATTCTTCCACAAAACCTTCGGCATTAGGTTCTCTTATTTGAGCTGCTAACCTTACCACTTCTGCATAATCCATCACCTTACTTATCTACTCTGCTTTGCTGAGTATTTCTGCTTCCATTTTTGTGCATAGAGAATCCTAGCTGAAAAGAGAAACGTCTTCTTTCATGCACCCAGAAATTGCTATTCCGGGATCACAGCGTTCTCTTGCACTTTTTGAGGCTATAACTGTCTCGGACGCCCGGCTCACATCTTTGTGATTTCGTGCACTGCAATGTTGATAGATAGAACACTTCTGCATTTTTTGTTTTCTCCATTGTAAGTCTGTTCTTGCATCTCTGAATTCCTGCACTCCAGGAGACTCCAGGAAATATATTGTTGGGATGAACTCAGTCTGCCTGACTGGAATGCCATACTGAATGGCTTTTTCTGTGCTCCCACTTCCAGCAGATACAGTGGTACCTCGGGTTACATACGCTTCAGGTTACAGACTCCGCTAACCCAGAAATAGTACCTCGGGTTAAGAACTTTGCTTCAGGATGAGAACAGAAATCATGCAGCATGGGCGCGGCAGCAGCGGGAGGCCCTCATTAACTAAAGTGGTGCCTCAGGTTAAGAACAGTTTCAGGTTAAGAACAGACCTTCAGAACGAATTAAGTACTTAACCCGAGGTACCACTGTACTGCCCAGCGAAGAAGGATGCCTCACCCCGGGGCTTCTACATTAAGCACAGAACCTACTTAGAATCATAGAATCGCAGAATTGCAGAAATTTAAAGTATATTTACAGAAATATTGCAAAATTAATGAATGTTAGAAGAATATTGGAATGAAGTTACATGGTTTTAGCAGAAGTGTTATTAAGAATTATATGAATATTAATTGTTAATGTGCTAAAGTGGAAAATTTAAAGTTAAATTGTGTTAGGATAGATTATAGAACAAAAATTGAGAAAGAGGGAAAGGATTTGTTGAATTAGCTTTTGAACTAGAATACAAAAAAGGGAGGTGCGAGGAAGTCGAGGAAATAAGCATATGAAAGATAATGAATTGAAAATTGGATGTGGTTTTTTTAAATGTTTTAATTTTTTCTTGGTGTTTTGTGGTATTGTTTTTTCTTTTTATCTTTGTTGTACTGTTTGTTAAATTTTCACTTTTTAAAATCTTTTTTCCTTTTTCCTTTTCCTTTTTGTAACTATTAAACTCTTAATAAAATCATTAAAAAAAAAAGAATCGCAGAATTGCAGAGTTGGAAGGGAACCCAAGGGCATCTAGCCCAACCCTCTGCAATCGTGGAATCTACTTGAGTAGAGCAGGCTTCCCTCTATACACGGTGGCCCCCAAAGGAGGGTAGCGAGGGGAGAGCTAGCACAATGGTCCCCACTCTCTTCCCAAGCGTAGTAAAGGTAAAGGTACCCCTGCCCGTACGGGCCAGTCTTGACAGACTCTAGGGTTGTGCGCCCATCTCACTCAAAGAGGCCGGGGGCCAGCGCTGTCCGGAGACACTTCCGGGTCACGTGGCCAGCGTGACATCGCTGCTCTGGCGAGCCAGAGCCACACACGGAAACGCCGTTTACCTTCCCGCTAGTAAGCGGTCCCTATTTATCTACTTGCACCCAGAGCTGCTTTCGAACTGCTAGGTTGGCAGGCGCTGGGACCAAACAACAGGAGTGCACCCCGCCGCGGGGATTCGAACTGCCGACCTTTTGATCATCAAGCCCTAGGCGCTGAGGCTTTAACCCACAGCGCCACCCGCGTCCCTCCCAAGCGTATTAATTTAACCCAAAAGCTGAAAGCTTGAATAGAGCGTAAATTGTCAGGAATTCAGCCTACACTCAAGTAGGACCCTGGCAGAGACACATGCCCGACTGGCATGTTCCCTCCCTCCTGGTCGATCGTTCGGGAGCTTCAAAAGCTTTCTTCTGCAACCGATGCCAACCGTCACCGGCACACTTAGGGATCTGCAGAATATGCGCAACTTGCGTAACAGACCTCAGCAACTCAGCATTTTGGCTAATCTACTTTATTTACATATAAACACACACGGAGCACTGCAACATGGCTCCCTCTCTCTCTAGCATCAGACAGCAAAGAGAAAAAGAACAAAGGACAATAGTCCCACTTCACGGAACACAGTAACACAAACATCCTGTCTCCGTCACATCCCACTCTGTGGAGTCAAAACATATACCGTCATGTGACAGACAACAATCCCATGACTGCAATCATAGATCAGGAATTCTAACATCCTCCCCCAATTCATGATCTGTGTTGCAGTCATCAGTTTAACTGCAACAACCATACAGATGTCATACACACAGTGTACCCCTGTATCACCCGTTCCACCCTTGGAACTACCTGCAACTGGATTAGCCTTGGGCCTCACCATCTTGCACATCTGACTAGTCTTGGCATCATAACTCTACTGACTATCAGGAAGTCTCACATCTGGCTTTGTTGGGACTCGAACCCTAGCCTCGGTCCTCTCTGAGGAATCAGTGTTGGCACACAAGGCCTCTGGACGTGGCCCAGTTCCCTCCTCCAAGGTAACAATGTCTACCCTTACAGTCTTTGGGTGTGGTTTCCCGTCCCTTGAGGACAAACCCTATACCCCTTTCAAGACTCCGGGTTTCAAGACCTGTGTCAAGCTACTAACCACAGCTAAATCTGCAACAGCTGTGTTAGCAAACTCCTGAGCATACCTGGTGGGCACCTCACCCTTTGTAGCTCCTCCTGAGCTGCGCACCTGTTGCATCTCCTGGCGCACCTGGCGCATAAATAACCCCGTAAGAATTCTAGAAAATAACCGGCCACAGCATGTCTACTTGTGTATTAGTAGTGTAAAACTGATGAGCCAGCATCTCTGTGAGCCTTCTCGCCCTCCCAAGACAGGAAAGATGCATCCGCGTGACATAATCTAGTGTTTTCTGACATCTCTTGATTATCTCTTTGTGGCAGCAACTGGCAGCTGCATCTCGCAGGCCTCAGAGTGGATACAAAATTCATTTACTGTAATCCTTATGATACATTTCCACATATTTTCAGTTCCACATATTTTCAGACACACAGCAGCCAGGCACAACTCTCAACCCGGAGAAGTGAGTTTGCTGATGGTCGTCTTGTATCCAGTCTGGTCAGCACACCCAATCCTATATTATTATTATTATTATTATTATTATTATTATTATTATTATTAGAATCCCCTTCATGGATCACTGCCTTGCCGTGGCGAAGGGGCTTGAAGAGCTCAGAGAAGCTATGAACTATGCCGAGCAGGGCACCCAAGATGAACAGGTCATAGTGGAGAGTTTTGACCAAACGTGATCCACCTGGAGCAGGAATCGGCAAGCCACTCCAGTATCCCTGCCAAGAAAACTCCATGGACAAAGACAACAGGCATATAAAAGGAAGAGAAGACTCACTGGAAAAGACCCTGATGTTGGGAAAGATGGAGGGCACAAGGAGAAGGGGACGACAGAGGACGAGATGGTTAGACAGTGTTCTCGAAGCTACAAACATGAATCTGACCAAACTGCGGGTGGCAGTGGAAGACAGGAGTGTCTGGCGTGCTCTGGTCCATGGGGTCACGAAGAGTCGGACACGACTGAACGACTAAACAACAACAACAATGCCTGGGGGTCTCAGGGTGGTTCACAGAATAAAATCAAGATATAAAACCACAACATACATATTGAAAATAAAAGTAACAACAACTCAATAACACCCCCTCAAACAACCACCACATTTTAAAAGGGCATGGGATGTCAATCAAATCAGCCAAAGGCCTGGTTAAAAAATAATGTTTTTGCCTGGTGCCTAAAGGTGTATAATGAAGGTGCCAAGCGAACTTCCCCGGGGAGAACATTCCACAGACGGGGAGCCACTGCAGAGAAGGCCCCGTCCCGTTCTCATGTTGCTACCCTCTGGACCTCTTGAGGAGGAGGAACATGAAGGAGGGCCTCAGAAGATGATCTCAGGGTCTGGGTAGGTTCATATGGAAAGAGGAGGTCCTTGAGGTATTGCAGTCCTGATCCAGAGGACTGACAATTTTCCAGTTCCTTTACTCTCTCAAAACTTCCGTTCTACCCCTCAGAATCCAAATATCCTGCTCCTGTGTCTGCGAGTTAGCAAGTATGTTTTGCACTTTAAGCGATATTCTTTGGGGAGCTTTGTTCCAGATTTTTCCGTGTGTTCCACAAAACCATGGCCGTATGTTACAGTTTGGTTCTGCTGTACCTCGTCCAGTGTTGTTCTCGGTTAAATAGCTTTCAAAATACACCACCGACTATTTGGGTGGGAGGATCTATTTGGTGCTAACCATTTCTGGTCGTGTAAGTTGGTTTGTGTCCTTGCTTAAAAATAATAAAAATAATTTTCACATCAGTTTTGGAAAGTCAAACAGAAACGTTTCTCTCCCCAGTTCTTCCAATATCCTTCTCATTTTTCTATTGGATCTCCTCTCATAAGTGAAAATGTGTTTCCTTTTAGGAAGGTTTCAGTTTGCCAAACCTCAGAGGAATTATAGTTATTTGCTATCTGAACTAACTGTAAACAAATCAGGAGGGCCGATCCTAGACGATGCCAAGGTGCCACATATTTTGTCAGAGATGTACAGACCAAAAGTTTTCAGGGAGGTTTTTGGATGTCTTTATGAGGCAGAGTGGATATGTGACTGGCCATTCCTCAGCCGTGAGAGAAAAGACCCACTGCAATATTATAAAGTGCTTTCAAATTCCCACTTCTATGTTTAACCACAAGAGGGCAATGTCATTCTTAAATTCAGCATTTACTATGGCATGTAACACAAAAGACAACACAAGTCTCCAGTATCTTTCAAACTGCAGCACTGGCTAACTATTAGTACTTCTGCTCTCATGACCAAATATTCCGTTTTATATTTATTAGTGATATTTTCATAGGCGTCAGGGAGAACATTCAATTTAGCTTAAGAAGGGTGAAGGTTGAGAATACAGTGGTACCTTGGCAATCAAACTTACCGTATTTTTCGCCCTATAGGACGCACTTTTCCCCCTCCAAAAATGAAGGGGAAATTTGTGTGCGTCCTATGAGGCGAATGCAGGCTTTCGCTGAAGCTTGACCCCTCTCGCTCTCCAGGCTTCAGGAAGCTATCAGCAAGCCTGGGGAGCCCACGGGAGAACGGATAGCAGCCTGCTGCACAGAGCGCGGGGAGCGCTGAAGCAGAGCGCCCCGTGCTTCGGGCAGACATTGGGCAGCCCCAAATGCTCGGGGGACAGCGGGGAGGCGCAGCGCCGCCATCCCGCTGTTCCCCGACCTGGTTTGGATTCCCCGACCTGGTTTTGGGGGGGAAATAAAGGAAATTCCCCCCCTTTATTTCCCCCCAAAAAAACTAGGTGTGTCCTATGGGCCGGAGCGTCCTATTGGACGAAAAATACGGTAATCCGTTCGGGAAGTCTATTCCAAAACCAAAGCGTTCCAAAACTAAGGCACACTTTCCCATAGAAAGTAATGCAAAACAGATTAATCCGTTCCAGACTTTTAAAAACAACCCATAAAACAGCAATTTAACATGAATTTTACTATCTAACGAGACCATTGATCCATAAAATGAAAGCAATAATCAATGTACTGTACTATAAAATAAATAAAACAGTATTGTAGATGATAAAAATTAAAATTATTTTTCTTTTCTAACCTACACTGATGATAGTCATTGTTTGGATGGGGGGGCTTTTATCTATTTCTGCAGTCAATCAATCAATCAATCAATCAATCAGTAGCCGAACTGGGATCCACACAGTCACAAAAACAAATTAACTGAAAAAGCCTCAAGAGAAAAAATGCAAAATAAATAGCAAACACAAAAGCACCAAATATAAGCTCCAAATATCAGTTCAGAACACTGCAATCGGAAACAGAAGGCTTGAATTAGAATAAGGGGACGCAAACTAGCATGTAAACTGGACCAAGGCCGTTTAGGGCTTTAAAGGTCAGCACCAACACTTTGAATTGTGCTTGGGAATGTACTGGGAGCCAATGTAGGTATTTCAGGACTGGTGTTATATGGTCTCGAGGGCCACTCCCAGTCACCAGTCTAGCTGCCGCATTCTGGATTAGTTGTAGTTTCCGGGTCACCTTCAAAGGTAGCCCCACATAGAGCGTATTGCAGTAGTCCAAGCAAGAGATAACTAGAGCATGCACCACTCTGGCGAGACAGTTTGCGGGCAGGTAGGGTCTCAGCCTGCGTACCAGATGGAGATGGTAAACAGCTGCCCTGGACACATAGCCTGAAAGCAGTTGCTAGCGATAACCATGACATAGTAACTTATCTGACACAAAGCTATCACTTTGTGAGAAAATGCACTGCAACCATTCAGAACCGGAGACCTCCTGTGGCGCGATGGGTCAGTGTGCCTGGCTGTTAACCAGAAGGTTGGTAGTTCGAGCCCACCCAGAGATGGCTGCGGGCAGAATTCCTGCATTGCAGGGGGTTGGACTAGATGACCCTCGGTCCCCTTCCAACTCTATAATAATAACAAATAATAAATAATAAATAATATTATTTAGACTCTGCACTACAATTCTCTACAATTCTATGACTCTTTAACTCTCTAAGGCACTGTGGTGTAAACCACTGAGCCTCTTGGGCTTTGGGATCGGAAGGTTGGCAGTTTGAATCCACAAAATGGGGTGAGCTCCCATTGCTCTGTCCCAGCTCCTGCCTACCTAGCAGTTTGAAAGCACACCAGTGCAAGTAGATAAATAGGTACCGCTGTGGCGAGAAGGTGAATGGCGTTTCCGTGTGCTCTGGTTTCCCTCACGGTGTTCCGTTGCACCAGAAACTACTGTTAGATTCATCATGAGACGTCCACCAGTTTCCAACCACAGATACCAGCAGCCTTCAAGCAGGCAAACTTGCCTTATTATTGCTCCTTAGCATCCCACAGAGGATTGCCTCCTTCCATTCACCAGTTTGCCTCCTCCAAGTGGGAGAAACCTGGGCAGTGCTGAATGTCACATCCATTGCCAGGTGTGTCCTGTTGAAAATAAAAAAGGGCTTTCCCCTTGGCCTGCCTGTATATCCACTCAGTTGCCAAGTGCTTTGTGACATCACAAGAAACCCACAGCCAGTGGCAACAGCTGGGGAGGCATCATCTTCATTGCTTTGAGTCTCACAATGGCTGGTGGACCTATCAGTGATTGTGTGCTTGTTTATTCAGGAAGCGGGTGGCGCTGTGGTCTAAACCACTGAGCCTCTTGGGCTTCCCAATCAGAAAGCTGGCGGTTCGAATCAGTGTGACGGGGTGAGCTCGCTTTGCTCTGTCCCAGCTGCTGCCAACCTAGCAGTTTGAAAGCACGCCAGTGCAAGTAGATAAATAGGTACTGCTGTGGCAGGAAGGTAAACGGCATTTTTGTGCACTCTGGTTTCTGTCACAGTGTTCCATTGCGCAAGAAGTGGTTTAGTCCTGCTGGCCACATGACCTGGAAAGCTGTCTGTGGACAAATGACGGCTCCCTCAGCCTGAATGTGAGATGAGCGCCGCAACCCCATAGTCGCCTTTGACTGGACGTAACCATCCAGGAGTCCTTTACCTGTTACCTTTACCTAAGAATAGCTTTATTTGTGAGAGGTCGGGTGCTTTCTGATGATGTGCTACAGCCAAGGCTTGTCTGGGCATCTGCTGAGAGCCCATAGCTCAGCAAAGGGCCCCCTGGCCAAAAAAACCTGGATCTGCTCCTCTTTTCACCATTGCAATTTGTTTGTTTATTCCCCCGCCTCTTGCTCAGGCCCAGACAATGGCAGTGTTGAAAAGTTGGTTCCAAATGCAGTTGCACCATAGATTTGTATAACAGCGGTATGATATCAGCGCTTTTGTTTTCAGCTGCTTTCCTAATGGTCCCTAGCATGGAATTTGCCTTTTTCACAGCCAGCACACACTGTGTTGACATCTTCATTGAGCTGTCCGCTACGGCCTCGGGGTCTCACTCCTGGTCAGTCACCGACAGTTCAGGCCCCATGAGCGTTTATGTGAGGCGCAAACCAAACAAATAACGTAACACACATGCCCGAACAAAAATATCAAAGCTAGCAACATCTTTAAACAAATATCTACAGCGTGAAAAGATAGCTAACCAACCTATTTTGTGTAGCTACTAAATAACATGTCTGAAGGCAGGTAAGCATATGGCTATCCTGGATGAGAGTTATGCAAATGATCAAGTAATTAGCTATGTAACTTAGTATGTGTGTGTGTGTGTGTGTGTGTGTGTGTGTGTGTGTATATAGTAGGTCATTCTTTTCGTTATTAGTCTCTTTGATGCTTACAGTTAACCAGTTAACCAGTAGAGTATATTGAAAACCAACTTCTGCACGCATGATAATTTCATGAAGGGACTAAACATCTATTACGTCTTTCCATCCTTCTGTTGTCTCTCTGAATATGCTCAGGATATATATATATATATATATATATATATATATATATATTCCCCTCTCCTTTGCTATCTCCTCCCTTTTCTCTTTAGTTTATCCCGCAGAGCCACAGAAGTGCTTTTATTTAATAAGATGACCTTTTTAAAAGAATCTGGCAATTGATGCAATTTCAAAATAAAACATACGCTTGGCTCATAATTGCTTCCTATGGAGTCTGTATTCATGCAAAATACAGTTGCTGCCTATCAAAGATGAAGGGTGAAAGGCTGTAATTTAAAGTGGAATGACTGGGTTTGTTTGACTTGATCCAATTTTCTGACACATTATGCTAGAAGAGTGGTTGGAGCAAAATAATGGTTTGGATCCAGAGTTAGCCTATCATGTTTAGAGAGGACCCCTTAAAAATGACTGGCACTTAAGCAAGCCATGACTATCAGCACAATCCCATGTATGTTTACTTGAAAATAAGTCCCACTGTGCTTCAGGGTGTTTAAGATTGGAGGCTATGTCTGGATCCAGCTCAATATGTTTAGCCTATTTATAACTCCTAGAAAGGAGAGTTGTTTGTGTGTTACGGGTATAAACTCATAGCTTACTGGTATATGGGAAATATTATTAAGATTCCCCAGAGGCAAAGAGCCATAGATTTATTTTTAAAATGGGGGGGGGGGGAACCCATGCATTTTAAATCAAGGACAGGAAGAATGTTTTTTTTGGTATCTTTTTGAAAGACAAGGAGAATGGAAGAGGAAGAAAGAGTTCTTAGCAAAATACTCTGTAATCTCTTCCTCCCAAACTGAAATACAAACCTGCCGAACCAGCCAAAGATAGACAGTGCAGTGTTGTACTAACTAGACAGAGTGTTGGATTGGGATGGGAACAAAAAGATCTTTGGCAAATCACCATAAGATCACAACATAAAACATATGGAAGGCCTTGAGTAAGCTTGCTAGAGGGCCTTCTTGGTAGCGGCGCCCACGCTGTGGAACACCCTATCATCAGATGTCAAGGAAATAAACAACTATCTGACTTTTAGAAGACATCTGAAGGCAGCCTTGTTTAGGGAAATTTTTAATGTTTGATGTTTTATCATGTTTTTAATATTCTGTTGGGAGCTGCCCAGAGTGGCTGGGGAAACCCAGCCAGATGGGTGGGATATAAATAATAAATTATTATTAATCCAGGGACCGTCAAAGTGGTGCCCTCCAAACACTGGACTACAGCTCCCATCAGCCCCGGCCAACATGGCCTATGATCAGGGCTGATGGGTGTTTCAGTCCAGCAATATCTGGGCTGAACCACAATGGCTACCTATTCTTTAGTCTGATCACATTGACAGCACACCAGGAAGAGCCCAGACAACCAAATGTAGATAAATAGGTTATATTTATTAAATAGAACAACTTGAGGATCTTAAAAACAAATTAGTTTCAACCAATGGAAGAGTCCAGAGTAACCCAAGGCCACCCACCACAAATATCATACCTACATCACAGAAAAGGTGGTCTACAACAGAAATTTGAATGTTGTTGTTTTTCCTGTCTGCCAGGTTATCTGATAATGCCTTATCTGATTGGCTTTCCTGGTAGTCTGGCCATTCCTTTGAGATGGTGATTACCCAATTCCTGAGACTATGGGAAGGTTTCCTCACCCCCTCCCTTTTTGCAGAGAAAATATTTGGTCAGTTTGGGAGTCAAAATGGTTTCAGGATGGTCTTCCTGTGCTGCTCCAGACATGTGGTCTACATATCTATGTACATGCTTGGTTGGTACATTTATGAAAATTTATTAAATATATAAGACCTTAATTTTTTTTATTACAACAGAAGCAGTTTGAATTCTTTGGACTGTCTCTGCAGGTTGGACAAAACGGTCCTCGGTTCATGAGAATCTGTTTTATTTATTCAACCACTGTAATGGTTCTAGGGGTTGCTCGTGTGTAAACCGGTGCCAACACCTGGCTGGGTTGCCTGAGTGAACCCTTTCTGTCTGGACAGCCACTCACCCGTGGCTGTCTCAATCGCTGGCAGAATCCGTCAGTGGGCGTTTCTTAAACTTCTTCCAGCATAAAAGTTATTTGACACCTAGTCGCCGTCTACTCTCCCTGCGCAGAAGCCTTCTGCGCAGGGAGGGTGTGGGCATCGGAGGACCCGTGCTCTCCCCGCTGGTCCCCGGAGAGGAGTCTTGGAGCCACTTCGCTGATTCCCCCATCTGCCCCCCTCCTCCACTGGTGCTACGCTGATTTCCTTCCCCAGAAGATGTGCTGCTTCTCTCCCTCCCGGGACGCTCTCCGGAATCCCTCTGGAGCCCTCCCTCTCCTTCTGGCTCCGATGGCAGTTCCCTGACAACCACCATCAACAAATAGCCAGTGCTCAATCACAAACCAAAGTTTTCTTTCCAAAAATGTAGTTGATTGCAGTGAACCCTGAGCAGTCAAGGGATCCTGTGGGTGGATCAACTGATGTAAAGCTGGAATGATTTCCAGCACGAGATTATAAAGGCTTTTGCCAGCAAAACCAGACATTGCGGGGGTTTCTATTTTTACAGCTCACCAATGCATTGCAACACCTTCGAGTGCCCCACTTGCCATCACTGTGTAATATATAGGCTTGTTAGTGTTAAAATACGGCATCCTGGCCAGTTCCCAACTGCATTGCATGTTGCATAGGTAAGTGTACACAATCTGTCATCTTCCCTGGAATGTGTATGTGGGAAATGTGCAAGGACCAAATTAGGTTTAAATCACAAGAGGGTGTGTGTGTGTGTTAGATTGAGAACATATTGCAGGCTAATACGGCTAACGACGACATTCTGGGAAACGGTCCAAACTTTGCAACGGTGTGGTGGCGGGTTTTCCCGCACCCCCCAGCTTCTGCAGTTGAAAGCCAGAAAGTGTCCGTCCCAAAGAAATAAACGAAGCTGCTGAGAAAGCACAAACGAGGAGTCATGGAAATAAGGCACCCATGTGTGACTCACTCTGGCACCAGCATCTGCCCAGAAAGGGGAGCTCATGCTGACCCTTCGAGCAAACAGGCAGACATTTCTGGACCCAGTCCTGCAAGACAAGAAGTCCAAAGGATCAGCCAAAGTTGTCGAGCTTTTCTGGGAGACGTTGGCAAAACTTCCTTAGTTGGCATTTTGAGGGGCGGACAGATGCTCCACTGCTCTCCAGTGCCCTGCGGCCCCCTGCCACCCAGTATGCCCTGACCCCCCTTCCTTTGCTACTGGGCTGTGGCCAATGCATTCTAAACAGTACCGGATTTACATATAAGCTATAGCTTAGGGCCCCACTCTCTTGCCCCCCCCCCCCCACAAAAATTAAAGGAAAAAAACCTGGATGTACATTTCCAAAATATAAGATAAAAACAAATAAAATAAAAATGAAACAGTGTTTTGTGTTGTGTAGGCTCCTATGATGTAAGTAATAGGCCCCGCCTGCTAGCCTGCTCCCTAAAATATCACTGGTTTGCTCATTTCTATATATAGGATGCCTACATTCTGCAATGGACTGGTTGCATGGCAACAGGTGCAAATGGCTTTAGATGATGAAGAAGAAGAGTTTGGATTTGATATCCCGCTTTATCACTACCCAAAGGAGTCTCAAAGCGGCTAACATTCTCCTTTCCCTTCCTCCCCCACAACAAACACTCTGTGAGGTGAGTGGGGCTGAGAGACTTCAGAGAAGTGTGACTAGCCCAAGGTCACCCAGCAGCTGCATGTGGAGGAGCAGGGAAGTGAACCCGGTTCACCAGATTACGAGTCTACCGCTCTTAACCACTACACTACACTGGCTCTAATACCTATTAGGTCTATAAATTACCATATAGCATATATTCAACACCAAAAAGAGCGACAATTTGTTGTTGACAAAGGACAGCTGGACATATAAAGGGCCCCATTACCTTCAGTAGCTTAGGGCCTCATCAGAACTAAATCCGGCCGTGATTCTAAGCCTATGAAAATGGAAAAGTTTTTTAAATGGTTTTTCTGGAGGAGGTCTTCATTTTCATCGGGGCCATCTCCTGGCCATGGCTAGCATCCCATTGCAAATGGTGCATCATTACGTATAATCATTCCAGAGTCATTCCGTGGGGAAGCAGTAGCTGCCAGGAGACCGGACCCCCTCCTGCTGTTAAGGATGCTAGTGAAGAGTTTATGATGTGGATACAGTGGAGAACAATCCATAAAGCAGGAGCAGGTGCAGACAGTCCATTTTGAATCTGCCACAAATGCACTTTAATCATGTAAGTGGCACTGTGGTCCAAACCACAGAGCCTAGGGCTTGCCGATCAGAAGGTTGGCCGTTTGAATCCCCATGATGGGGTAAGCTCCCGTTGCTCTGTCCCAGCTCCTGCCAACCTAGCAGTTCGAAAGCATACCAGTGCAAGTAGATAAATAGGTACCATTGTGGCGGGAAGGTAAACTGCATTTCCGTGGGCTCTGGTTTTCATCATGGTGTCCCATTGCACCAGAAGTGGTTTAGTCCTGCTGGCCACATGACCCGGAAAGCTGCCTGCGGTCAAACACCGGCTCCCTTGGCCTGAAAGCGAGCTAAGCGCCGCAACCCCAGGGTCGCCTTTGACTGGACTTAACCGTCCAAAGGTCCTTTACCTTTTACCTTACACTCACTGTGAACAGCCCATCCCGATGCTCCCCAAATCTATATATTGCTGTTTTGCAAGCAGGATTCAATGGTGGACGGGCAAATCAAGGTTCCACGAGTGAAGTGGATTTTGTGTTCTTGCACAATAAACAAATCCCTTGCTTATTTTTTGCAGTAAAGAAAGGAATGGGAAAATGCTGTGGGAACGAATTTTTAGTGAATGGATAGCTTGTAACCTCCTCGCAAACGTTGCATAAATAAATCAGAATGAATGCTCTGTGTAAATAAGCAACCTAGAAGTGAAGAAACAGATCATCTAGAGTTTTTATTTTGTTGCTGTTCAATGCCTATCTTGCTTTTACAGCCTCTTTTCCACCTACCTGTCTGTGTTCACCTGTGTTGCTCTACCTGTCCCTGCCTTCCTGGAACCACAGCACTGAGCACCCGATATACAGAAATACTTCATACGCTTCCTTGTGTTGCCTGCAGATCCAGAAGCCAGGAGGGCTTCCTATCTATGTTGCAAGAAACAATGTGTGTGCAGTGCGGTGCAGTGGTTAGAGCACTGGACTTGGCTCCCTGGTCCAAATCCCCACTAAGCCATGAGGCTCACAGGGAGACCCTGAAAAAATATGAAATAAAGATATGAAAAAATAGCAAATAAAGTTTCAAAACATATACAGTGGTACCTCGGGTTACATACGCTTCAGGTTACATACGCTTCAGGTTATAGATTCTGCTACGTCAGAAATAGTACCTCGGGTTAAGAACTTTGCTTCAGGATGAGAACAGAAATCGCACGGCAGCGGCGCGGCAGCAGCAGGAGGCCCCATTAGCTAAAGTGGTGCTTCAGGTTAAGAACAGTTTCAGGTTAAGAACGGACCTCCGGAACGAATTAAGTACTTAACCCAAGGTACCACTGTAATGCAAAACTGAAATGCATAAATATAAAATAATTTTAATGGAAGCTTTTTCTGTAATATTTGATCATTTTAATTACTACACAATAAAATAAAGGTACCTAACAAATTCCTTCCCCCTCTTTCTGTAGTTCCTTAAATTTATTTTTAATATCTTCTGCATATCCAAATTAACTTAATTTGCTCATTTTTTCATCTACTTTATATACTCTTATCAAACTGCAGGTTATTACAATAATCCTGGCAATGTTCTTATCTGTTTGCAATTTGTCTGTAAATATTCAATAAACCATTTCCATTCTTTTATAAAAAGTTTATTATTCTTCTGGTACGTTTCACCATTTCTGCATATTCCATAAGTTTTTATATCCATTCTTCCTTTGCTGGGACTTCTGCTTCTTTCCACTTTTGGGTAAGTAACATTCTTGCTGCTGTAGTAGCATACATGAATAGGTTTCTATACAATTTAGGTAGTTCTGTCCCTATAATTCCCCAAAGAAAAGCTTCTGGGTTGTTTTCCCCCCACAAGTTATTTTGAACATCCTTTTCAATTCATTGTATATCACTTCCCATGATCCATCTATTGTAGATGCTGTGGTTTGAGTCAGGGACCTTCTACATAGAGCTCTATTGCTGCTCTATGGTCTCTTGATTCCGAAATCACTAGATTAGGAGGCTGCTTAGGGACGCGGGTGGCGCTGTGGGTAAAAGCCTCAGCGCCTAGGGCTTCCCGATCGAAAGGTCGGCGGTTCAAATCCCCGCGGCGGGATGCGCTCCCGTCGTTCGGTCCCAGCGCCTGCCAACCTAGCAGTTCGAAAGCACTCCCGGGTGCAAGTAGATAAATAGGGACCGCTTACTAGCGGGAAGGTAAACGGCGTTTCCATGTGCGGCTCTGGCTCGCCAGAGCAGCGATGTCACGCTGGCCACGTGACCCGGAAGTGTCTCCGGACAGCGCTAGCCTCCGGCCTCTTGAGTGAGATGGGCGCACAACCCTAGAGTCTGTCAAGACTGGCCCGTACGGGCAGGGGTACCTTTACCTTTTATTGATACCCAAAATCTGTAACACCCTATTACCAAATGGGGTTAATTCAAAGTAAATGGTAGCAGATGGGCATTGGTTAGAAATAAGAAATTTCTGGATTACTCAAAAGCTAATACTAAGGAACGATCGTGAATTGAATTATGTATTTTGAACCCAGCGGGCGAAGAGATGAATGAATATTGGGTCAATATGCAATCTAAGTAGCTTAGCACAGGCAATGCATCTGTTTGCTATTAACTTTTCTTGAGATAAGTAAAGGTCAGGGGTTTTCCTGTGGTTTAATTTGAGAAGCAATTTGGATTTCCTGCCCTCAGCTGGAGACGTTGTTAGTATGAGACCAAAAACGGTCTCAGCCATCCAATAAAGGCTTATATTTCACAAAGGAAAACACCTACGGAAATTTCTGTGGGCTATCAAAAGAATGATGTAAGGAGGGTTTTTTGGGGAAAGATATGCTTGTCACTCCTTTGGAATAATTGTTAATGAGGGTGAAAATTCAATCAAGAACTAATGCATTCTCTCCCCACCCCCCTTCACAAAAGAATCTGACGCCAGAAAGACAGTATTCCCCAAAAGTTCAGTTTACATGATCAACAATGCTATTTGTTCAGGTGCTGAAGATTATTTTTTTAATAAGATCAGCTGCTTAGTTCAGAGAGCAAAGCTGTCCTGTTTGGTCCCCTAGTCTTGAGAGAACAGTGATGGAGATGGAGTCCCAGTCCTGACATATCGAAAATGCATCTGTGTCGCAAGGCGAGACCTGCCCTGCCCCGATGCAATAACTCAGGCATCCCCAAACTCGGCCCTCCAGATGTTTTGGGACTACAATTCCCATCATCCCTGACCATGGGTCCTGTTAGCTGGGGATGATGGGAGTTGTAGTCCCAAAACATCTGGAGGGCCGACTGTCAGGTATGCATGCAGGAGTCAGGCCCTGTGACCGGTAGGGCTTCACAGGACTGGGGCTTTCTTAAGTTTGTTCTGAAGAGGCAAGGCGCGGCCGCACAGGTGAGGCCGATTGGTAACTCACAGCACCTGGTGGCAAGAGCCGGGAAGGGATATAAGGTCAGCATTTTCCTTTGGCACTTTGCCACAGCAGCACGTTCCCTGCCCTGCTGTGTTTGGCTCCTTGACTCCTTGTTTCTTGATCCTCGGACCCCTGACTCCGTGACTCCTTACTGCTTGATCCCTAGACCCTTGGCTTCTTGACTACCGGCCTTCTGACCCTCAGACTCTTGGCTTCCTGACTCCTGGCTTCCAGACTCCCATTCCTGCTCCCACCCCACCACCTTGCCCCTGGTTCCAACGTCCCCAGCCAGGACTTCAACCACCCATAAACTGGACCGTGACAAGAGTTTCAGGATGCCTGCAAAAATTTCTTCCCCAACCACTGTAAAGCACTGCTGTGTGAAGCCAGCATCATTGAACTTGGCTCCTGGTCTTGGGAAAAGAGGATAATCTCTTCCCATTGTGCATGAGACCCCAGAAGGCCTTTTATGTTGCTATGGCCGTTGGCTAATGTGAATAAAGTTTATCTATCTATCTCGGGTTACAAACACTTTGGGTTACAGACTCCGCTCACCTGGAAGTAGTAAAAAGGGCATTCAAATGACCAAGATTAGTGTTCAGATAGTGGCCCTTAATCTCATTGCACCCTCGATAAACCTAGCAACCTTTGCTGTTGTTTAATCATTTTGATCTGATAAAAAAAAGAACAATGTGGCCGCAGATGGGTGGCCTGGGATGGTAAGTAAGAGTGGGGTGATGATCTCATTCCTCAGATCTTTATAAAGGGGACAGGACAGGAGAACACGAGCCACTGTTTCCAGATAGCTATCTCCACAGGTCAGAGTCATTTCTCAGTTGGAATCTTTTGGTATCCGCCCTCAAGTACGGCCACCACCGCACGATTTCTGTTCTCATCCTGAAGCAAAGTTCTTAACCCAAGGTACTATTTCTGGGTTAGCGAAATCTATAACCTGAAGCGTATGTAACCTGAAGCGTCTGGAACCTGAGGTACCACTGTATAGTGCAAAATCGACGAGGATGTGATCCAAGCATCTAAGAAGTACGTCCCATGGATGGCCATGGGATATTCCAGCCCAAAACTCTCTTGGCATGTTGCAGACAGTTTTGAATTCATGACGCAGAACTAAGAGGCTTAATCTCTGAAGGTTCTAAGCAGGGCACAACGGAGAAAACCAATGAAAATTAATTGATTTAAATTGGGAGCCATGGAAGGCAAAGGACAGCTAAGGGGAACATTGGGCTTTCTGGGGAAATGAGGCAAATCTAGTTGTTGAAGGATTGTTCTGCATCACAGAGCACCTTTTGGCAGATTAATGATACGTCATTCCTTCAATCCCAGCCATTGCGAGGCTGTCACAAATCATGGCAGTACAGCAGCGTAATGGAGGAGGAACAACCTTAAAAAGCCAAGCTCTCGGAAGAAGAATTTGGCAACTTGAAGAAGGAAGGATGCTAGCAAAGATGACGGAAAAGAAGCTAAAATAGAGTTTGTGCCAAGAAAGCACTTTGAGCAATATGATGGAAGTCCATTAAGTCTCAATATCACCATGCGGAACTGACAAATGGTCTTCTAGAGAAGATCTGCAGCGCCAACAAAATATGCTCTTTTATCTTGTCCATTGTGTAAGTTCCTCTTCACAGTTTAGGGGTAGACAAGAAATTTGATTCCATTTGCACTTAAAGGCAAACCTAACTAATTTGTACTGTCCAAAACAATAAACAAACGAAAGCATAGCCATCCTTTGAAATTCACACTTCTCCAAATTTTGCAATGTAATCTCCATCCGAGATGTATATATTAGGACAAAGTGTACATAAAAGTGCATATAATATCAGAAATAATAGAAACATTGGATTATGCTATGAGAAATTGTTTTTTTAAAAATGTATATTTTAGGAGAAAATCATACTAAAATGCTGGTGAATTTTTCCAAAAAATTGCAAACTGATATGGAAATGTGAAGAACTGAACGTAAGACTCCAAAAATGAGAAACTGGGAGAAAAGTGAAATTTACAAATTTGCCCATCCCTACTTAAGGGTTACCAAGCAATCTCTTTTGATGATTAGTCCTGCCTCTCCTCATTCCAGGGCCGGATTTAGGTTTGATGAGGCCTTAAGCTACTGAAGGTAATGGGGTCCTTTATATGTCCAGCTGTCCTTTGTCAACAACAAATTGTCACTGTTTTTTGTGTTGAATATATGCTACATGGTAATTTATGGACCTAATAGGTATCTAAAGCCATTTGCACATAACAAAGTATGTATTTTATCAAAGTAAATGTTGAACTGAAGTACAATTAAGAAGTATATTAATAGTGAAATACAATTAAGAAGTATATTTGGGGGGGGGGGGGCAAGAGAGCGTTGCCCTAAGCTATAGCTTGTTTAGCTTATATGTAAATCCGGCACTGCCTTATTCAGACATGGGGGAGGGGCAATATTCAAGTGTTGAAAACCACAGAATTGCAGTCATATGAAAGGGAGCGGGAGACCGTGCTAGCTGGGTCCCAGACCTACATTGTTCATGCTCTGGGGAAATGGGGAGGCCTGCTAGAGGCATGTGAGCCTTCCTCATAACTTGGAGCTCTGGATAAATGAAAGTTCTCTTTGGCAAGGTCTCACAGACATGTGGAAATGCTGAATACAGCAGAGATTCAGAACACTGCATTTTGGGTTATGACGGTTCTCTGACACTTTCGAGTCCGAAGCTGGACTATTGCCGTCCAACAAAACGTACCGTATTTTTCGCTCTATAAGATGCACCAGACCACAAGACGCACCTAGTTTTTGGAGGAGGAAAACAAGAAAAAAATATTCTGAATCTCACAAGCCAGAACAGCAAGAGGGAGCGCTGTGCAGTGAAAGCAGCGATCCCTCTTGCTGTTCTGGCTTCTGTGATAGCTGCGCAGCCTGCATTCGCTCCATAAGATGCACACACATTTCCACTTACTTTTTAGGAGGGAAAAAGTGAGTCTTATGGAGCAAAAAAATACGGTATTTAGTCTTGTCCTCGTTTCATGTACATCACCTCACCACAACGGTGGCATCCGTTAGAGTCTCTGATTCAGGTGAACGAAGGGACGGATTAAGGTTCCACTAAAGTGGAAGGCATGAGCTTGTTCAACTTATTATCGCTTGACCGTGTTAGACAGATCAAACCCTTCTGCTTCGCTGGATGCCAAGACGCCGAGTCCGGCACCAAGAAGCCATTATTCAGGCTGACATTTCAAACATTCTGCTCATCAGCAGGGGGCCCTGAAACCACCATGGTGACATTTTAATGAGTGCGTAACAAAACCAAAGTCCTGGATTTGTGTAAACCTACTGGAGTAATTTACTTGCACGTCCAAAAGGATGACAATATTTATACACAATTTAGTGTCGCAGTAAAAGGACAGCTCAGAAACGAGTCTTCATAAATAAAGGGCAACGAAGCTATGTACTCTGGCATGCATATTTCAGTTTCCTTGGCCTGAAATTGTGCTCTCTCATAACCTCATGTGAAAGCTCCTTCGAGCCTGCATAAATTTCACAACTTCTTTTTGAAAACAACATACAGATGCAGCTAAGGTCAGGCTCTCAAATGAGGATTCCTGACCTCTGGGATTGGTGTTTTATCAAAAAAATAATTCTGGAAGTGTGGAAATGAACCCAAAGATTTCCCCCTCCCCAAAGATTTCATCATACATTGGACATTTGCCAGGCTATTAAATCTTCATATGATGGCAGGCTGGCCCCCTCATCTCTGCTATGTATATTTAAGCAGTGTGGTGCAGTGGGCAGAGTGCTGGACTTGGTTGGACTTCAGACTAGAGCAGTGGTTCCCAACCTTTTTTTGTCCATGCCCCACCTAAGCACCTCTAAAATCCTGGTGCACCCCGACATATAATTATTATTATTCAAAAAGTGAACTCCTATTCACGTGGAGGAAGCCTAAAGCATGGGAGCTACATGTCATACGTTCCCTCACTGATAAATCATGAATTTCCCAAGGTATCTGAATTCCTGCAGATCACCAGTGCTCAGAGCAGGCAGTGGCCCAAAACACATCTCTGAAAAATGGCGACCGCTCCAACTGAGCAGCTACAGAGCAGTTGCATTCAGGGGGAAATTCCACAACTTTTGACTGAGCACTCCTGGAGCACTACTCCCCCTGAATGCACCCAGTGTATTTTCTGTTTAGATAACCTCTCCATTGTCACCAGCTGACCTCCATGTACAATCTGATTTTAATTTTAAAAATGTGTATGTCACAATATTTATATACAGTATATGAGGTTCCTAGAACCATAAGAAATGCAAAAAAAATAAATCACTGTTAATAACTCATTCTCGAATTGCCCCCTTTAAAAATCAAATTGCCCTCCTTTGGGGTGTGATCTCCACATTAGGAACTGTGGGACTAGAGAGACCAAGGTTCAAATCCCAACTCAGCCATGGAGCTTAATGTCACTATCCTAACCTAATTCGCAGGGTAGTTGTTATCAGTGGCGTAGCGTGGGTTGTCAGCACCCGGGGCAAGGCAAGTAATTTGCGCCCCCTAACCCGGGGCAAGGCAAGTAATTTGCACACACACACCCCCGCTGCACTGTCCCTCCCCCAGATAGTCCCTTGCTCTCTCTCTGCTCCGCACCACACCGCACGCCTGGCACCCTCCCCTCCACAGTGAGCCGCGACCCGGCGGCTCGGATCGGATTCGCACAGCCAGCACTGCAGTGAGAGAGAGTGAGTGAGCCAGGTAGGGGCAGAGAGCTGCGAGTGCGAGCCCCCCCCCCAGATGTTGCGCCCGGTGCAGCCGGGCCCCCCTGCACCCTCCACGCTATGCCACTGGTTGTTATGGAGGGCCCAGCACTGATTTCCAAACCCTGCCAAATGTAGTTCACGCTTACAAGCTTGCAGCAAGAATCTGTGGTGCAATGCCAAGGTGGGCATGTCTGTTATTTGAAATGTGAGGTGCTGGGCTCAACTCTTTCCATTTTCCTTTCTCCTTCTGTGATGGAACTCCTATTTGGGGACTTCCCTGGCTCTTTTCTGGCCCACGTAGAACCAGTCTGGATAGTTGGCCTTGGTGAAGATTTGACATTTTCATCCCCAAAAAGTTTTTGATGTGAGTTTCTACTGAAATGAGGCTGCATTTTAATGTTGTATTTTAATCAATTGTTTTTATACTTGGTGTTAGCTGCCCTGAGCCTTTGTCTTGGCTGAGGAGGGCGGGGTATAAATAAATTTTATTATTATTATTATTAATTCTGCTTGAAAATGGGACACTTTGCCCTCAGAGGTGCCTCCTGTTATCCTGGCTTGTCTCAGTTGTGCAATGGTAAAGGTAAAGGCAAGGACCCCTGACCATTAAGCCCAGACTCTGGGGTTGCGACGCTCATCTCACTTTACTGGCCGAGGGAACTGGTGTTTTATCCGCAGGCAATTCTGGATCATGTGGCCAACATGACTAAGCCACTTCTGGTGAATGAGAGCAGCGCATGGAAACACCGTTTACCTTCCCGCCAGAGCGGTACCTATTTATCTACTTGCACTTTGACATGCTTTCAAACTGCTAGGTTGGCAGGAGCTGGGACAGAGCAAAGGGAGCTCACTCAGTCATGGGGATTCAAACCTACAACCTTCTGATTGGCAAGCCCTAGGCACTTGGAACATTCTGGAAGGCCCTTGCTTCCTCACTTGCATGTTACAGAGGCAACATGAGGCTGAGGGACAACGCTTTGAAAAACTTTTTGCTCATAGGCTCCCACAAAAACTGAAGCCAGCTTTGCACAACTGAGTTCATCTAGTCTTCAAACTTTTAAATTGGGGTAAAATGTAAAGATTAGGCAGAGTAAGAGCAGATGAATGAATAGCTAGTCTCAGGATTTATGCAGCAAAACACAACCACCACTCTTTGGTCGCCAGAAACTTCAGGGAGTACAGTGGTGCCTCGCAAGACGAAAAGAATCCGTTCCGTGAGTCTCTTCGTCTAGCGGTTTTTCGTCTTGCGAAGCAAGCCCATTGGCAGATTAGCGCTATTAGCGCTATTGACAGTTTAAGGGCTAAAAACGGCTTTTTAAGGCTTAAGGGATTAGCGGTTTTGCTGCTAAAATGCTTTTAGCAGCTTAGCGCTTCAGAAAAAGGGGGTTTGGAGCGGGGGGGGGGAATCCAAATTTTCCGTCAATTTTCATCTTGCGAAGCAAGCCCATAGAGAAATTCGTCTTGCGAAGCGCCTCTGCAAACGGAAAACCCTTTCGTCTTGCGAGTTTTCCGTCTTGCGAGGCATTCGTCTTGCGGGGCACCACTGTACAAAGTTATTCCGTAAAAGGTATTTCCAGAAGTCATTTTCCTTCCATCAACAAATCCACGAAATGTCTGACAACTGAGATAGTTTGCATCAGTGCTCCCCCCCCCTAAAAAAAATGTTTAGGGGTGCTCTCATTTTCCTACTCATATTGAAATGCTTCCCCTCAATGGGGCCCAACTTAGATTCCCAAAATGTTTAGGGGCATGCGTACCCCTGCATATCCCCAGAAAAAAAGTACTGGTTTGCATTATCTGTAGTTTTTCTCTGCCCATCCTTACCCAAACCCTCCTCCCCTCTCCCAAATAATTACAAGTGATTCCATCTTCCAACAAGGAACCTTTTCTCTCCCCCCCCCCTTTCTCTCTCCTTCTGTATGTTTTTCTAAATATCTCATGGCCCTTATACCATGGTGCCCAACAGAGCCTCTCTAAACATTTCTTCCCCTGCATTGTACGAAGGAACAATTGTGTTCCAAATGAATTAGGGCAACGCTGCTTCAGGATTCCTGAGGTTGGACCGCATGCTGTTTCATTCAGCCGCCTTTGATAACAGGAATGTAGCCTCTGGGGCAACTTATTTGCTTCACTCATTGTGTCCTCCTCAATGGATATGAAAGAGCTGCGTTGAGCCTTGACTTCGTTTGCCACTTCAGAGCATCACATCTGACATTTATTTTATTTCTTTATTTGCCAGAGAACAGAAGGGGGAAGGGGAGGAAACTGTTCAAAAATTGCCGTTTCACAATTTTCATCATGAAGAGACAAAGGATCAATTCTCTGTATGCCAGACAGCTGCCACTGGAGTACGTTCTGGGTGAGAATTTGCTCTGTTTATTCAGCCAAGAGACAACTTCTTTCCTACCTCCAAACTATTGTTCTTTCCGCCAACCAAAGCAGTTAAGTAAACAAGAGCTCTGCCCCCCCCCAAAAAAAAAACCCCAACTCAGACTGGTCATGCTCTCACTGGTATTTATGGCCCATGTGATAGCTTGTGAAGGACCTTTTGTGACACGCGTTTGATCTTTATTGCTCCCATCACAGCCTCGCAGATTGACAGGGCTTCCAAACTTGTGCACTGAGCTACAAGGTTCAAGCTGTCTCTCTGGATAGGGCACAGTCTAGTGAAACTTACTCACACGGGCTTGGTTTGCAAATACTTTGTCATTGCTGGACAGCTTCAGCATTATGTGGTGGCTTCCTGGGCCGAGGGCCATCACAGAAATATAACACAGCAAAAAGAATGAATATCAATTCAGACCCAATGCTTTGCAGTCAAATCAGATCGTAGAATCCTAGAGTTGGCTTCTTGGAAGACAAAAAGCAGACAAAAACTTCAGAATGGAAAAAAATTATAATATATCTAGGAGACCACTGTAAGCAGTTGAAAACATTAGCAGGATTCTAATAACACTTGGAATATAACAAATACGATGGACAAGATGGAGAGATATAAAATATGGATGATGAAATAATATGCAGTTGAAAACATTGACAGGAGAGTGAGAAGTCTGGGGAATCAGAGAAATTGGGTCCTCCCTTAAAGAGGGCATGTGTTGTGGTGAGACCTGGACAACCGACACTCTGTGTTGTGGGTAGGTTCGATTGAATAGCCACAACACCCAATTGGTAGGTCCCTTGATGCTGGGTTTAATCAGGCCAATGAGACGCAAACTAAACGGATCAAGGGACCTATTTATGCTCATGCACGTGACCCAGAGCTTCCTCTTTCACCGCGTGCATTCGGAACACCCGCCCACCTCTCCCTACTTTTAGGGCTTTGCGCTTGACCTTGCTATGCCGTCGTGTGTTGTTTGTCGTTGGGACAGGGGCACGGCAGGAATTTTCCCCACTTGGCTGATTGGCTGGTGCCATTTGGGTTGTGCCTGCTGCATAGCAAATCGTCACAACTTGTAAGGTTGCGGATAGGCTCTGGTTCAGGTGATAGGGATGGGAGAACGCTTTCACCATCCCTATGTGAAGGGTATTCCGTTAAAGGAATCCAGGGACTCGATGGTTTGGTCAACCCCTGAGAGAGGGTTGTGCTTGTGCCTGAGTCCAGAGGGGCATTTGGGTGGCGGAGATAGCCTGTTCCCGGCTTTCCGTTTATCCAGGTGTTCACCCTTAGCTGACCTATGATAGAGCTCTGGGTTAGCGCTACCTGCAAGGGTGTAGGGAGCTAGTCGAACCAGAGCCTATGCAACCAGTCACTTTCTGTAATCAATAAAGTTGTGGCCTAAATTCTGTGAAAAATCAAACCAAAAATTTGAGTCTTGACTGAATTTATTTAAGGGGGAGGTTTAAAGGTCTGAACATGCAAATCTCTAAATATGGATATGTAATTGGTATTGTTATAATTCTTCACTTGTAAAATCAAATAATTTATTTTTTATTTAAAAAAGAATAATAGGGATGACCTTAGGGTCATCTAGTACAAACCACCACAATGCAAGAATCTTAACTAAAGCATCCATGACAGATAACCACCCAACTTGTGCTTTAAAATCCCTGAGGAAGGATATTCCACCAGCTTCTGTTAACACCAGACTGTTATTCTGTTATTACCAAACTGGACTGGTAATAACAGAATCACAGTCTGGTGCTAACAGAAAGCACTGTTATTACCAGTGCTTTCCTTTTGGATAAAGACACTGGCAAGGTAGGTGTTGAGCAGTTTCACCCTTTTTTTTCTGTCACCCAGTAGCATTTCTCCATCTTCTCCACCCAGAGTGCCTACTACTTGGAAGGCCTCATCCAGGTATTCAGTCTGGCTAGGAGGTCTATTTCCCAGTTTTCACACTTTCTTCTCCTTTCTTTCCGGAGATGCCTCTTTTGGAATTGTTTTTGGAAGCCTCGATTTAGAAGGAAGTCCTTGTGTGAATTATTACCATTGCCAATATCAATTTGTTTCTTTCCCTGGAGCATTCTTGGCTGGCCACCATCCTGAAAGACCATCAGAAATTCTCATGTTATAATTTGATCTCTTTTAAAACATTAAAAACAAAAACAAAACCCCAAGTCTACTCCTCTGAGATTTTTTTACTGCTAATACAACAGCAGGCTACTTGGTCTCAAATGTCAGATCTCTGAAGCCCAGTCACAAAGGGTTCAGCCAAGATTAGCTTGGACCATCACAGCATTTATTAGAAAGCCAGAAATTGGTGCCATGATTTATCTTCCCATGACAAGAAAAGTTGGAGGATCCAGCTATTAAATATTCAGGCTCCAGCGTAAAGTCTTTCAAAGTCAATTGAGATATTCCTGCCTATTAGCATCTATAATGGCTTGCATGTCACCGTAAACTATAGTTAATGCTTGAACAAGCAGTGTGCTGGTGCATATTACTCAAAGGTTCTTGCTTTGCCTCCCTCCAGCTTCTGGCTGGCCCAGGAGCGACAAACTGTAAACCTGGGCTTCGCATGTCACTCAAAACTGGGTTTAAACAAACCATAACTGGTAGCCAAGGTAAACTATGGTTGGCTAACATTAATGTGACTATGTTTGAACATGACACACAAACCAGGTCATTGTACAGTGGTATCTCGGGTTACAGACACTTCAGGTTACAGACTCTGCTAACCCAGAAATAGTACCTTGGGTTAAGAACTTTGCTTCAGGATGAGAACAGAAATTGCACGGCGGCAGCAGGAGGCCCCATTAGCTAAAGTGGTACCTCAGGTTAAGAACAGTTTTAGGTTAAGAACGGACCTCCAGAACAAATTAAGTTCTTAACCTGAGGTACCACTGCAAATGCACCAACGTTTAATTGTTGCCTTTTTTCTAATAGTGTTTCATTGGTATTTTTATTTTATTTTATTTTAATCCTGCCTTTCCCCCAGAAATGGGAGTAAAGGCAGCTCACAAAATTTAAAACAAATACAGATATCGCTAAAAGCACATAAGCGGTTATCAAACCCTCCAACATTTCTCTATTGAAAATAGGGACGTCCCATTCCATAATGATAAATTTACTACTTATACACCACACATATTACTGGGTTGCCCCAGCCATACTGGGCAGCTTCCAACATATATAAAAATGTAATAAAACATTAAAAAAAACTTTTTGTATACCGGATTGCCTTCAGGCAGCTCGTGGGTTGGATAACTCCATACCCTCCAACATTTCTCCAATGAAAATAAGGACATTCTAAGGAAAAGTGGGAGATTCCAGGATCAAATCAGAAACTGGGACGACTTCTCTAAATTGGGGGTGTCCCTGGAAAATCAAGGGTGTCCCTTTCATAGATACCAACCCATTGTTTTTCTTTCTTAAAATAATACAAATCAAATGGGCTTAAAATAATAATAATAATGCAACTCTTCTTCTTCTTCTCCTTAAAAAAGGTTATCTGTAGTGGGCTGTGGAAATTTCCTTTCCTTTGATAGCAGATTATTGTGAGATTATTCCTCAGATAAAAGGCACTGGAGAGAGACAGCATCTCTGCTAATGAAGTGTTAGCACAATATCACTCCCACTTATATGCCAGCCCCAAATCTATTTATTTAGCTTCAAAAATAGCTATGGAAATGATCCAAATATACCAACCTGCAGCTTTCCAAGAATGATTTTTTCCCTGCTTTAGATATATTGATCTGCTCTTGTATATCACCTATAAAGGGGAACAACGTCCGTATACACTGATCACAATGAAATCCACTCTGTGGAGGCATTTTTAAGAAATAGAAATCACAGTCTAGTGAAAGCCGGCAGGGAAACTCTTCTAGACTTTTACAGTAGAGGATCAAATTCATGAAAGTGAAGAGGAGCACAAAGAGCCCTTATTTCACTAGTAGTGCCCCTGCCTGCCCTGTGGTGTGAAAAACCTTTAATGGGGAAGGGAAACACAGTGGAACTTTTCTTTGGGCAAAAAGGAGAAAGACAATTGTTTGCCTTCCTCCATCAAGCAACAGGAGCACTTTTAAAGGCCAGGCGGCTGCAGTCTGGCCTGTTTTTTTACGACATTTCCATTTGACAAACTTCCAGCTTTGATGGCAATTACCCTTTTTTACTGTTCTTTCAAACTGCCCAGTAAGAAACCTGTACTCCGCAAGGGGGAAAAAAGCAGATATCATTTTTTTGGGGGGTGGGGGTGGAATGTGACTCACTAAGTTCCCACAATGGATTTGAGAATTCTTCAGATGCTCTCAAAATAAGATGATCATGTGTCCTATTTTACACAGGACAATGGTATGGAAAGGTTGCTCAATCCAAGTTCAGTTTCAAGCTACAGAACCACAAGAACAGAGAGCAGGGACCTTGAAGTTGCCCGACTGCAACACCTGGACAGTAGACTGAGCAGGTAAAAAGGTAAAGGGACCCCTGACCATTAGCGCTCATCTTGCTTTATTGGCCAAGGGAGCTGGCATACAGCTTCCGGGTCATGTGCCCAGCATGTGGCAAACCAGAGCAGCACACGGAAACGCCGTTTACCTTCCCGCCAGAGCGGTACCTATTTATCTACTTGCACTTTGATGTGCTTTTGAACTGCTAGATTGGCAGGAGCAGGGACCGAGCAATGGGAGCTCACCCCGTTGTGGGGATTCAAACCACCGACCTTCTGATCAGCAAATTCCTAGGCTCTGTGGTTTAACCCACAGCACCACCCACGTCCACAGGTCAATATGGCCATGGGCACCATCTTTCTTGCTGAAACGCAGCATTGGGAAGGAGATATTTTAAGCCAGGCATGTCCAAAGTCTGTTCTGGGGGCCTAAACTGGCCCTCTGATCAGTTTAGTTCCTTCTCTGGGTTCTAAAAAAAAGGTTAACAACTTTGGTGTAAAATCCTTTTAAAAAAGCTCAGCACCTTCAATCCTAAAAAAAAGCTCAACACCTTTGGTCGGCCCTCATGCATGTTCACTTCATCAAATCTGGCCCTCTTTGAAAAAAGTTTGGGCACTCCTGTTTTAAGCTGAGAGGTGAGAGATCTTGCAAATTTTTTACCCTTTGATTGCACTCCATGGGGCAAACTGAAGAGAAGATGTTTTAGGATGAAACTGTGAAGCTGTATTTTGTTGGAAGCCATCCAGAGTGGCTGGTGTAACCCAGTCAGATGGGTGGAATATAAGAATTTATTTATTTATTTATTTATTTATTTATTTATTTATTTATTTATCTGGAAAAGTCCACGCTTACAGTGGAGTGTTAAAAATTCACCCCACCCAGAGTTCTTCTGTCCCTGCTGTTGGTCTGCACAAAACTGCACCTTCATGGCATAAGTGGCAAGAAGTCACCAAGAGGAAGACAATACTTGAGTTCTAGGTGTACCAAGGGAGAACCACCATCCCTACTTGTTGTCATAGCACCACAGCTACTGTTTAAGAGGACTCTGGTGGTGGCCATGGGCTTCCAACCTTAATCCTACTGCTCAGTCCTACTGCTTTGATCTTCCCAACATGTCTTTCTGTGTCTGGCTGGGGATGGCAGTCTGGTCCACAACTTTGTAGGGGAGCGGGTGGTGCTGTGGTGTCAACCACTGAGTCTCTTGGGCTTGCTGATCGGAAGATTGGCAGTTCAAATCTGCGCAATGCAGTGAGCTCCCGTTGCTCCGTTCCAGCTTCTGCCTACCTAGCAGTTTGAAACCACACCAGTGCAAGTAGATAAATAGGTACTGCTGTGGTGGGAAGGTAAATGGCGTTTCTGTGTGCTCTGGTTTCCATCAAGGTGTCCCATTGTGCCAGAAATGGGCACATGACCTAGAAAGCTGTCTGCAGTTAAACGCTGGCTCCCTCGGCCTGAAGTGAAAGGAGCACCACAACTCCATAGTCGCCTTTGACTGGACTTAACCATCCATATTAACCTTTTTAATATATACCACAGCTCTGTTTACTCCTGCTGCAAATCACAATCCACACATGTTCAGTCTGTGCTTGAATTACAGGTGGGTGGCATAGGGGATCTGTTCCCATTTCCTTTGGTGATGGTCATCCATAGCTACAAAGACTGGGGAACAACATGTTTCTGTTATACCTGTGGAGGAGTCAGAGATGAGACTTGTGGGTTTCATTAAGAGTTCAGCTATCTCCTGCCTCCTGGATTTTGGGAGCTACTATGGGAAAGACATCCAGGAAGAGAGAGCCTCCAACCCTCTGGATGTAACCAAATGAGAAAGTTGCGATGAGCTGATTCATAGTAGACCAGTAATGGATGAACTGAGAATTTCCAGAACTGCTTAGCTGGCACATCATGAACCACAACCCTTGGCACCAGGTCAGTTCAGAGCTGTATCATTTTCTGTCAAGTCCCAGCATGATTCTAGATTTTTCTCAGGCAGATCAAAATAGGCCTAATTTTTTTTTCTGTTTGCCTCTCTCTCTATGTCTATAGCCTTGCTAAGTAGCTTGTCTGAACATACAAATGGGTTCTCTGTTCCTAAAAAATTATTTTGTTTAAAGGCAATTTCTTTCTGTGGTTAAATTTCCGTCCACCCCATCTGCTTTTCATTAACAAGCTTGTAGCCTGAAGGCAAGATTACCTCATTCCAACTGGGATAAAGTAAGTCAGGATCTTTCCTGGGATAAAGGCACAGGCTTATTAAATATAGTAACCCCCCTCCCCTCCCAATGCTTAGATTATAAAAATGTCTTTGGATATTTAGCCGAAGGGTGCAATCTACCAATAATTTCTCAACACTGCTGGAATGGGAGGCAGTGAGGAACTATTGAATTCATTGTCATAGGATGTAGGAATGGCCGTCCACTTGGATGTGCTGAATTTTTTCTCCATCTCTGATAATACTGGAATGGGTAGATCCCATGAAGCTGAAGTATGGGAGATTTGGAACAGAGAAGAGGAAACCTTCCTTTGCCCAGGTGCAGCACATATTAAAACTTTGAAATTCACTTCCACGAGATATGGTGATGCCCATTAATGTAGGCGAGATTCACATGGCAGTTTATTCCATTTCCCTAACTGTTAATTTGAGCTTTCACTGTTAATAGTTGAGCTTTCACACAACATAGAAGCCGCTTCCAGAGGGCAATCTCAGCATTCATTTCTGTGTTGTTTGCAAGTAGGTTTTTTCTTCCTGGAAGCAAATAACACAGAAATGAGGGTCATACATTCCACCATATTTCTGAAAAGGACTTTAATGTTGTGGGAAAGTTCAAGTACAGTGGTACGTCTACTTATGGACACGATCCATTCTGGATGCCGTTCGCACTCCGAAAAGTCCGTAAGTAGATCACCGCTTCTGCACGTGTGCAGGAGCGAAGTGGCGAACCCGGAAGTAAACACTTCCGGGTTTGCCGCATTCATAACATGAAAAAATGCAACGTAAAGCAAACACAACTCAAGGTATGACTGTACAATGCAGACATTAACATATGGTAACCACACGTCCCTGCTTCCCGGGGACAGTCCTCGGGACAAAATCCATCCCCGGAATGTCCCCGGATTTCATTTAATGTCCCTGGATGTATATTTTAAGTGTTGTATATTTATTAGTAGGGAATGAATATTGTGCGGTTGGTTCAACGGCTCAAGAAGCATCATACGGGGACTTCCGGCGAGGCAAACTGGCAGGCGCCATGGCAGCGAGCAGCTCCTGAAGCTACTAGGCTGAGGCTGTCGCTGCCACTACCGAAGGGGAACTGGGGACTCCCGGCGTGTCAACTGGGGGAGCCGCTGCCCCCCCCCGTGACCCAAATTGAGCCAGGAACGAGAACACCCAGCCACCTGGCCAACTGCCCAGGGGCGCTCCGGGGCCAGGAAAACCCTGGAGCCAACACAAAAGGAAAGGGGAGAGGAGAAGGAGGAGGAGGAGAGAGAGAAAGGAAAGGGGACAGGAGAAGGAGGAGAGAGAGTGTCTGCATGCATCCCAGGCACCAACAATCCATGTTATGCCACTGGTCACTGGGGGAATAACAGTGGAAGAGGGCTATTGCCTTCCCGTCCTACATCTGGGCTTCCCAAAGGTATCTGGTTGGGTACTAGAGAAAGAGGGTGCTAGACTAGATAGGCTGTTGGTATCATCTGACAGGGCACCTCTTACCTTCTTATGTTCGTTCCTTCTACAGGTATATGGTGTAGGAATTGGGCTAATGAACTACAGCAGCAATAGAAGGCAACAAACCAGCCAAGCAGGTCCTTTACAGGTGAAACTCTACCACACCCTGCCAAGAATCCAAGTAGAGCCCAACTCTTACATGTTCTCTGATACAATCAGCTGTCCTGCCATTTTGGCTCCCTCTCTAGCCCTCTCTCTCCAATGCATCCTCACCCGCAGGCTTGGATTTTTGCGGCTTTCGCTTCTACCCAGCAGTGGGAAGAGACTCAGATTGCTTCATCTTCCAGCACAGCTGGCTTTCCCATGTTCCAATGGACTTAAATGGGCATAGAACCAGGCTCTCAGCTAGCTAAGCTTCTCAGAAAAACAAAAACAAACATTTCAGCTTTGGCAAGGCCACCTTGTCCCAAACCATGCCCATGTGTCACAGGCAATATACGCTTCTGCAACAGGCAGAGTTATGATTATGGTATTCCCCGTGTGTATTTGAAGAAAACAAGCCATAAAATATGTTGGCCCATTGTACATATTGCCACAGCAGTAATTATATGCATGGTAAAGTTGGGAGAAATTTCATTTGGTGTATGCCCAGCTCTTCTAGAATTGGGAGTCCTGGTTTTATGCTAGAGTATAATTTCTTTGCAGGGAAAGTTTTATTTCTCTGAGCTGGGCTGCCTGTTTTTTGCCATCCTTCAGGTTGCAGCAACAGCTGAGCCTTGAGGGAAACCTTTCTCAGTGTATGCGCTGAACATACAGGCAGAAAAGGGGATTGCTAGGGACTTAAAGAACTTGGAGCACATACTCATGACGTAAATAGAGATGATAGATAGATAGATAGATGATAGATAGATAGATAGATAGATAGATAGATAGGTAGGTAGATAGATAATAGATAGATGCCTCTGGGAAATTCAGATGATGGGATAGTGTGCCTGCTCCTGCTTTGATAACATCTCTTTTGTCATTAGAAATCCCAGCTTTCAGAGAGCTTTTCAACACAAGATGAGAATACAGTGGTACCTCAGGTTAAGTACTTAATTCGTTCCGGAGCTCCGTACTTAACCTGAAACTGTTCTTAACCTGAAGCACCATTTTAGCTAATGGGGCCTCCGGCTGCTGCTGCGCCGCCGGAGCCTGATTTCTGTTCTCATCCTGAAGCAAAGTTCTTAACCTGAAGCACTATTTCTGGGTTAGCGGAGTCTGTAACCTGAAGCGTATGTAACCTGAAGCGTATGTAACCTGAGGTACCACTGTATACAATATTGAAAACATTATTTATTTATTTCTGAACACCCACACCCCCCCCCCTGTATTTTGTTGTTGCAATAGCACACATGAATCCACTGATTTGAGCATTGTTGCTTTTTAAAGCTATATCAATTAGTGACATGAACATATATTTGGGTGTCAGGTACAAAATCTGATCCAGGTTTAGTCCATATTATCCCCTCCTGTGCGTCAAACTTCTAGAGAGGCTGTGGAATGCTAGGCTTGAATCAACATATGTGGTGGACATGTCAGAAAGTGGCTCAGTTCTGGGAAGTAATTTGTTGAAATAAAAGTGATTACCAGACAATACTCCTCTGAATGTCCCCAGCTGGCGCTGTTCAGTTTTTTTTACAGGACATAACACAAACGTAGGGTTTAAACCCATAATATGTTATCTTTTACTAGTGGCCAGACTCTTAATAACAAGATCTTGGAAGAATTTGTAGGGTGTTTCTTTGTCAAATTGGTGCTATAAAGTATAGCAAACAATACTTATGTAAAATTTGACTAATAAAATATAAGTTTGAGGCATGAAGACTCTTTCGCAACTGATCGGTATTGCTTTATGAGGTACATGGATAAAATGGAAAACAGAAAACTCCCCTTACAGTGTAAAACTATTTTGTTACCACATACATTGTCTTATTTGCATGGGGTTGTCTGAGTCAGGAACTTATTATTTTATTTGGATGTCATTTCTGAGGCATTGCCTAAAATTCATCTTCTTGCTTAGGGTGGGAAATTTGATTTCATATTTGTACGATCGTGTGATGTGCTGTAAAAAGTGAAAAAATAAAAATTGCAATTAAAAAAAATCTTATCTGTTCCAACAGCTGTCATTATGTCATTGGCTTTAGTAAGCAGGTGTAGCTCACTTTGACAATGATGGAAGTTCTATCCAAGTCATGAACAGAAGTGTAGGATTTGTTGAGGTCAAGGTCAAGGACGCCTAGATGGTTAAATCCAGTCAAAGATGACTATGGGGTGGCGGCACTCATTTCGCTTTCAGGCCGAGGGAGTCTGTGTTTTTCCACAGGCAGCTTTCCGGGTCATGTGGCCAGCATGACCAAACCGCTCCTGGCGCAATGGGACACCGTGACGGAAACCAGAGCACACGGAAATGCCTTTTACCTTCCCACCACAGTGGTACCTATTTATCTACTTGCACTGGTGTGCTTTTGAACTGCTAGGTTGGCAGGAGCTGGGACAGAGCAGTGGGAGTTCACCCAGTCACGAGGATTCAAACCACTGACCTTCCAATTGGCAAGCCCAAGAGGTTCGGTGGTTTAGACCACAGCGCCACTTGCATCCCTTAAGGTCAAGGCCTCATAACAATGCTGTAGATTTCACAAAGTCTGAATAGCCAACTTGGGAATGGGGACCTGAATCAAAGGGTGATAAAATTAGCATGTCCCCAGCCTTACCATCATCCCATCAGTTTCTGAGGTAAACATAAACATAACCACATGCAATTTTCCATAATATAATGCATTTTTATGTCACGTTCACTAACTTAAGCATTTTTATGTACACTTCCCCCCAATACAGTGGTGCCCCGCAAGACGAATGCCTCGCAAGACGGAAAACCCGCTAGACGAAAGGGTTTTCCTTTTTTCAATGCGCTTCGCAGGACGAATTTCTCTATGGGCTTGCTTCGCAAGACGAAAATGTCTTGCGATTCTTGCGATTTTTTTCCACTCCCCACCCCCTTTTTCTAAGGCACTAAGCTGCTAATAGCCTTTTAGCAGCTAATCCGCTAATCCCTTAAGCCTTTAATAGCCGCTAATAGCCGCTAAACCGCTAATAGCGCTAATCCGCTAATCCGCTAATAGGGTTGCTTCGCAAGACGAAAAAACCGCAAGACGAAGAGACTCGCGGAACGGATTCTTTTCGTCTTGCGAGGCACCACTGTATATGCATTTTTGTCCATGTTGTTTAATTGGAGAACTGCATTTCAGAATTTGAAGAAGTGACAATTTCAAAGGATCACTGTGTTTCAATTTACATGTTGGCTCAATAAGTGTGAATTAGGATTTTAATGAAAAAATACCTATTCCTCCTCTGCCTCACCTCCCAGAGCCACTCCCGGAGCCACTCAGACCTGGATTGGATCCTGCCATGGTTCCATGTGTTGATCATTTAAGTAAATTCAGAGTAGTTTGGGGGAGAGGGGAGACCCTCAAAGTGTCCTTATTTTCCAGGGACATCCCTGATTTACAGAAGCCATCTGGGTTTCTGATTTGATCCTGGAATATCCCACTTTCCCCTAGGATGTCCCTATTTTCATTGGAGAAATGTTGGAGGGTATGGAGTTATCCAACCCCTGAGCCATCTGAAGGCAATCCTGTATAGGGAAGGCTTTTTTAAAAAAAAAAGTTTAATGTTTTATTGTGTTTTTATATATGTTGGAAGCTGCCCAGAGTGGCTGGGGCAACCCAGTCAGATGTGTGGGGTATAAATAGTAAAATTATCATTATGGAATGGGCCGTCCCTATTTTCATCGGAGAAATGTTGGAGGGTATGGAAGCTTCAGTAAAATGATGTCTCCTGCCATCCAGATCTTTATGGCGGCTGTAACTTTGATTTCATCCGGCATTGGTGGGAATCAGTGAAAACTCTGGGAACTGCATGATTCATCCTAAATCTAGCTCATGGATTTAAGATCCCTATGATGAATTTGGTTCCCATCTGTGTGAGAACCAATGCATGGGGTTTAAAATGAGGCAGAACTTGCACAAGGGGGAAATTGCACAAGGGGTGGAGGGGGTGGAGGAAAGGAATTGAACCTGGCCTGTTGGGAGTCGTATTACTAAAATTACTCCCTACCAGAGCACTCACTCAAAACAGCTGTCCTCAGAATTCCAAGGAACCACATGTCTGCTTTCAGTTCAACAAAAGAAATGGAATTCCCCAGAGGATTCAGAGGAATTCATGATGTGTTTTCTTACTTCACATCTGAGCAATGTCCCTGTTGACTGCTGCCGTACTGAAATGCAAACAGATGTGTGTCTGAAACTCCATCCTGGATCTTGGCTGGCCTCCTTCATCAACTTCAAAGGGATGCTGCCTCTTTTTGGAATAAGCAGAACTGTCCTCGTAGGTAAAATAACCAGAAAAGGAGAATGGAAAAAGTGTCTCACCAGGTACTTGTTCCTCACGTAAAGGGGACTTGGTGCAACAACATGAAAACACCAGTATCCTATCCACTGAAGCATGTCAGCTGTTTCTATAGTGGATGGTCAAAATGATGAAACATCTGTTATTGATAAAGATGAATTATGTCGGGAAGGCCTGGAGTTAAGGGCAAAGGTCATATACCTTTATGCCATAAAAATGCACCCCATAAACTTAAACAAGCCAGTGCTCTGACACTTTCCTCTACAGTAAAATGCTTCCCACAAGGACTCCTGATTCTCGAGAGGCAAAATCACAAAATCTTGTCCTAAACCAACCTTCTGAATGTATAAATTGCACAGAATGAGATTGCCACTTATTTAATGTTTCTACAGCCCATCACCATGCCTGAAGAAACCTGTTATGTCAGCCTCTTATGGGAAGGAGAAGTTTAATGGGATTTCTTTTTTTCTCCTTTTTTTCTTTCCTTTTAAATACCGTATTTTTTGCTCCATAAGACACACTGTTTTCCTCTTAAAATCTAAGGGGAAATATCTGTGCATCTTATGGAGTGAATGTGTGGTCCCTGTAGCTGGGGTGGGGGGGACCGGGCTTCCCTCGCCAGCCCCGACCTGCTCTTTGGGTCGAGCAGCTCTGGGGTAGCCCGCGAAGCCTCCGCAGGGCAGCGGGGAGCCTTCATCCCACTGCCCTGGGGAGGTTTCGCGCGGCTATCCCTGGCTTTTGCGGGAGGTGGGGGAAGGGACAGAGCGAGGCTCCTCTCTCACTCCCCCCACCTCCCGCAAAAGCCCCCAAGAGCCGCGTATTTTTTCCCCTTGAATCCCCCCCCCCCCATAAAGTAGGTGCGCCTTATGGTCAGGTGTGCCTTATGGAGCGAAAAATACGGTAAACACAATATTATATTCTCTAGGGCATTACCTTCAAGTTCATCATGAAGAATGTAACCTAAGAAAAGCATGAGCTCAAACAGATATATATTCTAAGGCAGCCTTCACCCACTAGGTAGGGCTGATGGGAGTTGCAGTCCAAAACCTCTGGAGGACACAGCTACCTTGAGTTTAAATTCACCTATTCCTACTCAAACCATCTACAATGTTTCATAGCAGCACTAAGAGTATCATTCCCCCAACTCCACCCATAGATCTGTAGGCTGGTCCAGTGCTCGAAGGATGGGGAAAGGGGTAGGAAGGAGGTATTAACTATTTCCCCCCTTATAAGTCCTAGTGTCAGGAGTAGGTGTCAGGAATAAATCACTGGAGTAAGTGAAGTTAACTCTTTATTAGAAGAAACATGGTGCCTCTTCCGGTGTGGGTGCCATCGCTGCCTCAGCTCCGAGATGGGCAAGTTTATGAAACCAGGGAAAGTCATCCTTGGCCTCGCTGGGCGTTACTCCGGACGCAAGGCTGTTATTGTTAAGAATATTGATGATGGCACCTCTGACTGCCCCTGCAGCCACTCTGTGGTGGCTGGCATCGATCGCTACCCACGCAAAGTGACAGCAAGCATCGGCAAGAAGAAGATTGCCAAGCGTTCCAAGATCAAGTCCTTTGTGAAGGTCTACAATTACAACCACTTGGTGCCTACCAGGTACTCCGTTGATATTCCTCTTGGCAAGACCGTTGTCAACAAGGATTTCTTTACCGACCCTGCGCTGAAACGTGAAGCTCGGCGGGAGGACAAAGTGAAATTGGAGGAGAGATACAAGCCAGGCAAGAACAAGTGGTTTTTCCTGAAGCTCAGATTCTGAGTGGCATGCATTTGCACCAATAAATATTTTTGAAAAGCCAAGAAGGAGGAGGAGGAGGAGGAGGAGGAGGAGGAGGAGGAGGAGGAGGAGAAGAAGAGGAAGAAGAAGAAGAAGAAGAAGAAGAAGAAGAAGAAGAAGAAGAAGAAGAAGAAGAAGAAGAAGAAACATGGTCAGCTCAGGAGTGCCAGCAACACTTCTCAGCAGGTCTTGCCTCTATGAGGCAGCTGGGCAGCTGTGAAGGCTGATCGTCCCCACCTTCTCACAGCTGCCTAAATCTCATTCCCAAGCAATCTGAGACTACGATGATGTGCTTGTCTCTGCTCCTCTCTCTTCATGCCTCTTTTGGTCCTGGGAGACCAGCGGGGATGGGAGCTTGTTGCAGTAGGAGGGGGAGACACCCTGGCTTCTTCACCAGCCTGGCTCATCTCTGTCTCTTTACCTCCTTCCTCTCCTGCTTTTGCCTCAGCTTCTGGGCTTCTCTCCCTGCCACAGACTCTCCCTGATCATTAAACCCTGCAATGGCTTCAGCTTCTGGCACCTCCACCTTCCAATCTTCTCCCTCTTCCCCCTCTGACCAGGTAGCGTTGTCCCACCGCCACACCCCAGACTCTGAGACTTCTTCCCTTGGGAGTTCCCCAGCTACTGCCTCCCACCATTCCTCTGTGTTCAGCCAGTCCGTAACACCCAGCTATGTGGGGCAATAGCCACCACAATGCTTTCATAGTGAGAATCAGGTTCCACAACCCCTTGTATGGTGGTACCTCTAGTTACAAAGTTAATTCATTCCGGAGGTCCGTTCTTAACCTGAGGCACCACTTTAGCCAATGGGACCTCCCGCTGCCACCGCCGCGCGATTTCTGTTCTCATCCTGAGGTAAAGTTCTTAACACGAGGTACTATTTCTGGGTTAGCGGAGTCTGTACCCCGAAGTGTTTGTAACCCAAGGTGTTTGTAACCTGAGGTACCACTGTAACTGTTTAGTGGGTGGGATATTCATAGCAGCTGCCTGCACATCTAGTGTGGCTTTAAATGTTTTAGCATATCCATTCATCGTGACGAGAAGTTCACAGAAAGAGCAAATACCAATGTGTATGGGCTGAAAATAAAATAAATAAATGTCACTATCCAGAACTGCACTGACAAAGTGTGTGGAGAAACCAGATGTTCTTAAGGAGTCTTGCTAGAATGTGCCCAATTTACGAGGTGCAACGAGACATGACCTTGACTGTGTTTTGGAAATAATTGGCAATAAATATTCAGCGAAACATTCCTAGGGCTGGTTTTAAATGTGTGTGTGTATATATATATATCTCCCCCAATAGGCATGAGAAAAAGGATTTCCAGCTTGCCTACCCATTTAATGACATCAGCCATTATGTGCTGGCGGGCACTGAAACAATGAGCTCAGTGAACAAGCACACAATTTACTGCTTCCATCTCTGGCCTCTCTGCTTAAAAGGATCAGGTACCAACTGATGGGAAAGATTCCAGCCTGAGAATCTGGAAAGCCACTGCCAATCAGAGAAGGCCATATTGGGCTACAGAGACCGATGTTTCAGTACTCTATAAGGAAACCTACTGGGGGGGGGTGGCCTCCAGTGTGTGTTTGTTATCGAGATGGGTAGACTTCATGTTTCTTATCACTGATTCGAATTCCATGACTTTACAGCGTGAAAATTCACAGAAAGATGTTCTTTCCCACATCACCCACTTTGTTCATTTATCTACGCTGAGTGACGGTGCTTCTCTAGAGTCCTCAGACAAGCCTTTCTCATCTTTCTTTTAGAAGACCCCTCCCCCCTCCAATCTGCATTTGGTTAAGGTAAACTGCGGCCGCTAGTATCCTAAAAATGCTGTTTTGTTGTATGGCTTTGACTTCAGTTCTAGGGTGATTTGTGAGGATCTCTAGCCCAGAAATAAAGAATGAAATTAACAGAGGTTCAGAAGCCAGGTGCAAGCAGGCATCAAAGGGCACTTGCGCAGGCTGTTTCTCATGTCAAAGGGTTGTTTATTTGCACAAAATTTGGCTGTTATTTTGCACTTCCTAACGCAATTTTAAAAAGTAAAGGTACCCCTGCCCGTACGGGCCAGTCTTGACAGACTCTAGGGTTGTGCGCCCATCTCACTCAAGAGGCCAGGGGCCAGCGCTGTCTGGAGACACTTCCGGGTCACGTGGCCAGCGTGACGAAGCTGCTCTGGCAAGCCAGAGCCACACGGAAACGCCGTTTACCTTCCCGCTAGTAAGCGGTCCCTATTTATCTACTTGCCCCCGGGGGTGCTTTCGAACTGCTAGGTTGGCAGGCGCTGGGACCGAGCAACGGGAGCGCACCCCGCCGTGGGGATTCGAACCGCCGACCTTTCGATCGGCAAGCCCTAGGCGCTGAGGCTTTTACCCACAGCGCCACCCACGTCCCAACGCAATTACCCCATCACTTTTCTCACCATGAAAAGGGCCAGTTAGAAATATGATGTCAAATTGCTCTGGCATAAGTATGGGATAACAACCACTAGCTGGCAACATCGTATAACCTTCATGCAAGTTGTTTTTTTTGCAAACCATGTATGCTCATTAAACAGTTGGTCCAGAAGCTCCCTAGGTGAAGATATATGGAAGTGCTCTCTTTAAGTCACAGACTTACTTATAGGTAGAGCAGATTCAAATCCCAGTCCATGCTTCCATTTAGTACACAATATTTGTTTAGATAAATGTTAGCCCGCCTGCTACCTGATCCTTTTGATTAGAGAATGCCATGAATCATGAGCGTAGCCAAGGGAGGCGCAGCTGCCCCCCAAAATCAATAAAAATACAAACTGAGGTTCTGCCCTCCCCTAACAAAAGGCCTGCCCTCCCCCAACAAAAATCCTGGCTACACCCATGCCAAAAATTGAACTTTGGATCTTCTTTTCAACTAGAGCCAGGGCCATTTCAGTACTGGCCCAGACTTGGTGGAGTGCTCTGTCACAAGAGACTAGGGCCCTGCAGGACTTGACATCTTTCTGCAGGGCCTGCAAGACAGAGCTGTTCTACCTGGCCTTTGGTTTGGACTCAGTCTGACCCTTATGTTTCCCTCCCCTTATGGTTTTGATCTATGAGCTACTTTTAAAATGAGGCTGCATTTTAAATTGCATTTTAACCTGTATTTTAAATTGGTCCCCCCCCATTATGTTTTTACTGTAATTTTACTGGTGTTAGCCGCCCTGAGCCTGGCTCTGGTTGGGGAGGGCAGGGTATAAATAAAATTTATTATTATTGTTATTATTATTATTGTGAGGAATGTGCTCTTTTACAGTAGCACTCCTCCCCATTTCAAACTTAGAGCATCTCCTGACTGAATATGCTCAGAAGATGTGCATTTTATGTCAGTGAGGTGTGAGCCAGATCCACTGACCTCACAGAGGTCCACAGATTCTCAGACATAGGGTGAAAGAAGAGCCATGAGCTTAAATCAAAACACTCAAGTTATGAAATTATTGGTGCCAATACAGGACATGAATTTGTCTGAACGCTCCTTCTCTGGGTATGAGCTCAGCAGCTTCCATTTCATATGTATTGTTTTAGTAGCACGTTAAAGAAAACCTCAAAGGTTGTCTAACCTTCCTGGGAAACTAAAGGAGTGTGACGAAACTGAAGTTATCCTTTTGCTTTTCTGCACTCGGTGTTCTTCTGTTAAGCAAGATTGCAAAGCTTTCCGAGAGCAAGGCAATCCAATCCACTTCCTGTAGAATCGACTACAGTCATACCTCGGGTTACAGATGCTTCAGGTTGCGATTTTTCAGGTTACGGACACGCCAAAACCTAGAAGTACCAGAACGGGTACTTGTAACCCGAGTATGTTTCCGAGCATAATTCAAAGTGCTGGTGTTGACCTTTAAAGCCCTAAACGGCCTCGGCCCAGTATACCTGAAGGAGCGTCTCCACCCCCATCGTTCTGCCCGGACACTGAGGTCCAGCTCCGAGGGCCTTCTGGCGGTTCCCTTGCTGTGAGAAGCAAAGCCGCAGGGAACCAGGCAGAGGGCCTTCTCGGTAGTGGCGCCCGCCCTGTGGAACACCCTCCCACCAGATGTCAAAGCGATAAATAACTACCTGACATTTAGAAGACATCTTAAGGCAGCCCTGTTTAGGGAAGTTTTTAATCTGTGATATTTTACTGTATTTTTTGTTTCTGTGGAAGCCGCCCAGAGTGGCTGGGGAAACCCAGCCAGATGGGCGGGGTACAAATAAATTATTATTATTATTATTATTATTATTATTATTATTATTATTTTCCAGGTTTCAGCAGTTTTGCATGCACAGAAGCAACCCACACGTGTGCAGATGCGGCACTGCGGGTTGCGAACGTGCCTCCTGCACGGATCACATTTGCAACCCGAGCGTCCGCTGTATTAATCTCCCACATTTAGTTTTACATATTCGCACAACAAACTTCAAGCATTCCGAATCAGGAATGTTTGGGAGGGGAGCTTCTGTAACATCTGGCTTCTTTACTTTAAGTGGAATACCTTGGCATTGAAACCGATAACCTCTGTGAAACATCAACCAGAGGGCAAGGATCTCTGGGATTACAGGGAACCAGACATGTGGAATTCCAACCTTTGACATTCTGTTTAGCAATGCTGAGGATGTTCTTACTTTGTTTCTGCCTGAAGATGGCCCCTGCTACTGAGATGTAAGCTACTGACCACTTTTCTGTCTCATGAACAATATGAGGCAAAATAAGCCTTCCTTGCCTCAATACTTATGGTCAGTTTAGATGACCCCCAATGCATTCCATCACATGTATTATAAAAAGAGTCTCACTGGATCAGACCAAAGGCTTATCCAATTGCAGAACCCTTTTTCCTGCAGTGATCCACCAGATGTCTACAGGGAGCTCACAAAAGGCATGAGGCCAATATCACGCTGCCTCTGAATCATACAAATCATACAAATTAATTGCTACTATTGTACTGAAAGTTGCTGCTATATGCCGCTGGTGTAGGAATACAATTTTCATTCTAATGTGATTTTGCTGCTGTTGTTTTTTCATAAGCAATTGTATATTCTGTATTTGTTGATTTTATGTTGTGGGTCATTTTAGGCTTTATTTTGATAAAGAAAAAAAGTGGGGTGGGGGTTTTTTTATACAAAAAGCACCGCTGAATATTCAGATTGCTGTGAATATTTCAATCTGCACTCATTTCATGTCAAGCAGTGCTTGCCATTGTTGATTTTTCCTTTGCAGAATGATGCAGGCCATTTGTTGAGCGTCAGGATTTACTTGCAACAGGACATGGCATGCATAGTTGATGTAGCTTTGATTTCCTGTGTGCTAAAATGTTTTTGTTTTCTCAGCATGCCAAACATAATACGAGACTGGAACAACTCCAAGAAATGTTTCTTGTTCTTTGAAAGACGCTCGTACTTGAAATGGATCTTTCCCTTTTTTCTGGAAGACTTTATTAAGTGTCCTTGAAGGTAACATTATGTACATTGTATTCTGGATAGTTCAGCTGGAACATTGCTTGGGAAGATGCATTCTAGGAGAACTTTTAAGATGGCATGAATTTCATGCAACAAATGTGATAAATTTACTGTTGCGGCTGTGCGCTCTGTGTTTGGCAAGTGCTTAACTGCTTGAACTTAACCACTATATGGTTGCCGTGTGAGCCCTCTTTAGCTATTACAGCCATGAATGGGCAACCCAAAAGTTCTATGGGCGCATGCCTTTAGCCTTCGCTTAGCATCATGCAGCTCCATCCCAGTGCTCAACAGAGAACATTTTCTACTTAGTGGAGCAATTCAGGACCATCATCTTCAATTGTTGTGCCTAGGCTTTGAATGTCGTACCAAGGAAGAATGGTTTGCTCTTTTGTTGGCCTACAACAGCATTAAGGCTTTCCAGTTTGGGAAGACATTGGCCATTACTGGCCATTTTGTTATTGCTTGCCTGGCATAATTATACATGTTGTTGTTGTTTTCTTTTTTTTCTCCTACTGTTTTTAATTGTTTTATTGCTAGCTTATTTCTCTGCTTTTCCTTTGCTTTCTTCTTCTTCTTCTTCTTCTTCTTCTTCTTCTTCTTCTTCTTCTTCTTCTTCACTGCCTTGAATTATATTAGAAAGGTGGGGTTAAAATAAATGTTTAAAACAGGCAATGAAATAAACAGATGCAGAGGGTAGCCCTTCTCTGTGCAGGGTGCTTTGGCCCACAGGAGCTGTAGATTTTCCAAATTTGTTTATTTCTCACGGCACAATACCCTGTGGAGAGGAACCATGCCTCAACGAGGGAGCATGTGCTTGCAGAGAATCCCAGGTTTAACTCTTGTTATCTTTAGGTAAAAAAGTCAGGTAGCAGCCAGTGTGGTGTAGTGGTTAAGAGCGGTAGTCTCATAATCTGGGGAACCGGGTTCGCGTCTCCACTCCTCCACATGCAGCTGCTGGGTGACCTTGGGCCAGTCACACTTCTTTGAAGTCTCTCAGCTCCTCTCACCTCACAGAGTGTTTGTTGTGGGGGAGGAAGGGAAAGGAGAATGTTAGCTGCTTTGAGACTCCTTAAAGGGAGTGAAAGGCAGGATATCAAATCCAAACTCTTCTTCTTCTGATGTGAAAGGCTGCTGTGTCTGAGATCCTGGAGAGTTGTTGCCTGCCAGAAGAGAGAGCAACTGATGGAGAGAAGAGTGATGTTGCTGCACTTGAGTACTGCTTGCCAACTTGCCACAAACATCTGGTTGCCTACTGTGAAAACAGGAAGCTAGACTAGAGGTGCCACTGGCTTGATCCAGCAGGTTCTTCTTCGGTTCTTCGGTCCCTCTGTTCTTGGTATTCTCTCAGAGCACATTAAATACTCCCTGAAACATATGGAATCACTTTTGTACCAATGTACTCCCAGCTGCATAGGGTTAAGAGGTTTACCAGAGTGGTCTTCTCAAAACAGAAAGATCTGGACGATCTGCCTCCGGAAATAGGACATAGGCTGTCGCTATTTTGTATGTAAGACTCAATCACATACTGGTTGTGCGCTTAAGGCAGACTTGGCTCTCATGTGCAACAAACCCACTTTGAAAAATAACACACTTTTCCAGTAAGGACAGTAATGGCCAAATGCACTGGAAAGCATGGGATAACAATGAGGACATCATGATTTAGTCAATTTACCTTCTCTACAACTCACTTTTTTCTACAATCAAGCCGTATATGAATTTTATGGAATGAAATATGAACTCCCCACAAACAAATCAGAACAAATGCTCAAAAAACAGGAGACGTCATTCCCGTAGTTCCCAGCTGACTTGCTTTTGGCCCAGAAAGAGCACCCCTGCAAAACTGTGTATGGCGTCAGCAGCACAATCCATTGCTTTCAAGGGATTTAGCTCTGCGACTCATCTCTTACTGGATTGTGCCCCGTTTTTATCTCAATGGGAGCAAAAGAGTTCATCGCTGGGATGTAAGCAAAGCGATACCATTTTCATAAACAAAGCTTAACATCTTCCACTGCCTCTGCTGATTCATCCGAGCCAGCGATTATTTCTGGAGAAACGTAGGGAAGCGGATATCTGAAAATGGTTAAAGATATGGATAGTCATGGCCTTATAAAGTAGTTGTTGCTAAGCGGGAAGCAGATGAAATTTGTGTGTGTTGGGGGCGGGGCATTTTTGGGTTAATGCCTTCTATTTGTTTGCCTCAACTGTAAGTTGAACTCTGTTATTAAACAGCTGTACATCTTGCAAATTCTGAGTTAGCTTTGCTTACAAGGAAAATGAAGTGCTGAAACTCTGTTTACTTTAGAGAAACATTAATTTATTATGAGCCTAAGTAAAGGAAAGGAGATGAAAAGGAAGCATAGTTCTGGTTCCCATTTATAGTTAATAGCATTGTATTGCAATTTTTGATGTTTCAAGTCCTTGTCATCTTACATAGGTAAAGGTAAAGGACCCCTGGATGGTTAAGTCCGGTCAAAGGCAACAATGGGGTTGCTCATCTCACTTTCAGGCCGAGGGAGCTGGTGTTTGTCTGCAGACAGCTTTCCGGGTCATGTGGCCAGCATGACTAAACTATTTCTGGCACAATGGAACACCGTGACAGAAACCAGAGCGCACAGAAATGCTGTTTACCTTCCCGCCATAGCGGTACCTATTTATCTACTTGCTCTGGCGTGCTTTTGAACTGCTTAGGCTGGCAGGAGCTGGGACAGAGCAACGGGAGCTCACCCCGTCACAGGGTTTGAACCACTGACCTTCTGATCGGCAAGCCCAAGAGGCTCAGTGGTTTAGACCACAGCGCCACCTGCATCTTACATAGCCCAGGCCCCACCAAACACATCATCTTCTTAAAGTCAATGGTCTACTAATTATAAGGGATATCAGCTAACTAGCCTCTACCTTCTGTAAGTTCACCTTTAAAAGACTGTGGTATCATGGAGTTGTGAGGTTTTCTAAGTGCTCAGGGTGAATGTGGCAAAAGCAGAATACAATCAGTGCAGTTTCTTGATGGAAGTATAAGATGTGTCAAGAATATCGCTGGATTTGGGGGGTGAGACCTTGCACACATATTTTCCATGTGGAACAATTTAAAACAATTGCTAGGTAACTGCTTATTTGTGTGCATTAGTCTTAAACTTATTAAATTCCACGGCAGACTCCTGCTCATTTCAAGGCTGACATGACAAAACAGAAGAAGTAAAAATAGCATGTGTGTCTAAACACAAGCTGACAAATCATTTGCCCAGAAGGGAACTGACCATGACAGGAAATGAGTACGCAAAGTTTACTCTGCACCCGTTCTTGGGTAACGCTTTCTTCCATGGGAGTGCATTTTGAAGGATTCCTGTGGGAATCCTATGTGGGAAAATGTTATGTGTGAACTGAAAGTCAACAGGATTTTATGTCATACAAAAGAGTTTATGCCTCGCAGAATCAGTTATGTCTCATGAATGTGCTGGAAAAGTATTGGGTAGAGTTGTATAGAGTAAGGTTACCAGATTTTTTTTCAATGAACCCAGGGACACTTTAAATAAATAAATAAATAAATCACGTTGATGCTGCAGCGATGGCGGCGGCAGAGGGGCGGCCACTGCCTTGACCTCAACCACCATGTTTCCCCTTCCTCCCCAGGCTTCTATCTCCTTTCTCCATGAGCCTAAGCAGCCCTGAATTGTTGGTTTTTCAGTGGTGGTGGTGAGGGGTGGGGAAGTGGTGCAGTGGGTCAGGCATAGAAGGCGGAGGAGGGCTGAGAGTGGTGGCGAGGCTCGGGCAGCGCGATGCCTCCCTTCCCATCGGAGCAGCCCCAATCCCATTCCTACTTTTGTGCAAGCAGAAAGGGGCGGGGAATCCTCAGATGGGAAGGGAGGCTTCCCGTTGCCTAATTGAGAGATCCCTGCCCCCTCCTGACAAATTACAGGCAAGCTGGTCCAGGGGTTTTGTGCTTGGCACCTTAAAATTTTGTTGTTGTGTGTTGTATTTTATGCCTATACTTCACAAGTGTGGGAAATTGCATTCTAATATAGCATGTGTAGCGCTAGTCAATGCATGAAGGGCTTAAGACCATAGAATTGTATTCCTAGACTCAGCTAGGTCACACCCCTCACCTGGAAGGAAGTTAAGTCTCCTCCTTTGTGTCCTCTCTTTCTTCATGTGAACTCACCAAGCTAGGACATGCCCAAGTTTGATCACTACAAGCCAAGGCCACACTCTTAGAGCTATTTCGCTGTATTTTGTACCCCAAGGTTTCTGCCTGTGTTTACTTGCTCCTGCATGGATAAATGTATGAATCTGATTTTTTAAAACTTACAGGCATGTCGTCTGTTCGGAGAAGTAGAAAAGAGGATGCTCTGTTAGCAGAGATATTAAATGGGATATTAAAAGGTTTAACAGTATCAATCCCCACACTAGACTCAAAAACCAGGCAAGATATCCTTTTTCAGTCAGGTCAGGAGATTTAGGTCAGGTCAGGGGATGTCGGCAGACCTGGGTGAGTTTACACCCAGCATGAGAGAGTTGCAACCAAGCACCTACATCAGTGGGAGGAAGTCAAGCAAAGTGGTGGTGTAGCCATTAGCTTCAAATGCAAACTGAATCAAATTGCTCTCCCATAGCTCCCCAGGAGCTACATTGCCAGTGCATCCAGACAGTTTCCAGCATCATCCCACTCAAGCACATTGTTTATGTAAAAATAATCCCTCAGGGACCTCACTCTGCTGTTTGTGAAGTCATAGACACTGTGGAAAAAGGAACAAAGTCTGCCTACACCCCATTGCGAGTTGGGTCAAGCTGGTTGTCCACAAGATTATGAAAGAATAACCTGAGAAACTGCGAAAGAAGCATTGGCTGTAGTAGCAGGAAGAGAATATCTGTGGGCAGTGGCCAGCCAAAAGTAACTAGGAAGCCCCTGGATACATAAAGGTGGGTGCGAGTTCTGCTTTCGACTACCTTAAGAACTGAACTGTCCAATACCACTTTACTGCTGTCCAGTTGTATTTATTATTGGAACTCATTTTTAATGTATTTATTACTCCTCCTGTATATGGTCTTGTGATTGATTCAGTATGCTGGATGCAACTGCTATGTGAAACCATGACTGCACATTCCAACACTTGGATGCCTGGAGAGCTCAGTTGGTACTGATAATGTCCTTGGTGGGGGGGGTTATTTTCTAACAGTGGTGCCCCGCAAGACGAATGCCTCGCAAGACGGAAAACCCGCTAGACGAAAGGGTTTTCCGTTTTGGAGGTGCTTCGCAGGACGAATTTGCTATGGGCTTGCTTCGCAAGACGAAAATGCCTTGCGATTCCTGGGGTTCCCCCCCCTTTTTCCCAAGCCCCTACGCCGCTTAACAGCTGATCGCTAAGCCGCTTAACAGCTGATCTAAGCTGCTTATCAGCTGATCTAAGGTGCTAATAGCCTTTTAGCAGCTAATCCGCTAATCCCTTAAGCCTTTAATAGCCGCTAATAGCCTTTTAGCAGCTAATCCGCTAATCCCTTAAGCCTTTAATAGCCGCTAATAGCCGCTAAACCGCTAATAGCACTAATAGCGCTAATCCGCTAATGGGCTTGCTTCGCAAGACGGAAAAAACCGCAAGACGAAGAGACTTGCGGAACGGATTCTTTTCATCTTGCGAGGCACCACTGTATGTATAACCCACCCTGAGCATTTATTTATTTTTTACAATGGAAAGGTGAGACAAAGGTGACAAATACTGTACTCTTAAATAAAATATATCAGGAATGGGGAACCTGTGGCCCTCCAAGCAGCCTCAGAAACCATGACCAATAGTCAGGGGTGGTGGAAATATTTGGAGAGCCTCTTAACATGAAGCATGCTTTGAAGAAGGGCAGGAAGTATGCGCAATGATAGGCATTCTCTTTTTCAAGAAAAAGCAACCATGGCTGTGGTCCCAATTCAGATTTTAAAGATTAGGAGTGGGTGCATCAGGAAGAGGATTTCTTTGCTTTCTACAATGCCACTCCCGACATCCGGAGGGGGGGGGTTGCGGGCTCACGCTCCATTCACACCCCCGCGGGGCTGGCTGCAGCCCCGCGAGACCAAGGAAATCCCGGGATCATTATTATTCATTATTCACCGCACCAGCCAATCGGCTGGCGGTGGGGGCGGGACTTGCAAAGGGCATTTAAGGTCGGGGCAGCCCTTACTCACCCCTTTCTTTACCTTTCAGCAGCTGCGGTTTCCCTCCCTCCCGCCCTTTAGGTTCTCATTTGGACTTTGCTATGGGCTTCGGCTGGTCGCCGCAAGGGGCCTGGTAGGAGTTTTTCCATTTGGCTAATTGGCTATATTTCGGAAGCCACTTGGTTTTTTCGCCTACCTCGTAGCAAAACGTCACAACACCTTGGTTTGGCGGTTAGGCATCGGCAGGGGTATTATTATGCAAATGAGTTGGGGGGTAGGAACGCCATCACCTCCCCCAAATGCTGAAGGGTAATTCGTTAAAGGATTCCGGGGGGCATCGCCTCGTCCGAAACCTACGGAGGCTAGGGCCTAAAGGGCCCCCCGAGCGGTAACCTCTTTATTTATTCCATTCCGTGGGAGGGGGCGGGAATAGCCACGCAACAGCATCCAGCAGAATATCTACCTCCAGCTGTTTTTTGCCCTCGTAGGTGCTGTTAGCAGTAAACAGCATCTTTGGAAGGAAATAGCAGCTGGGGAGGGGCAATTTCTACCTGGAAACTGGTGTAAAGAAAGGGTTAACTACCCACCCCCGTATTAACTGAGATCCTGGTTTGTGACATTTGGTTTAGTCCTTGATTTCCTGAAAGAAGATGCGGTTATGTGCAATATATAAACAAACTGATATTTAGAGGAAACTATTCCGTTTGTTTTAAAACACTTGGATTAATTTATGAATTATGACTTTGGGGCTTAGGGAATGCTTTTGAAGTCCAACAATAATCCGGGGGGGGGGGGGAGGTTCTGCAAGCTTCCTCTGGGTCATTGGGACTTTCCATAACTGAAGACGAAGGTTGGATTTTGCTTCATACACAGGGGCTGAGTGTTTTGGGGAGCCAGGATACTACCCATGAGTAGTATTTGATCCTGAGCTGCAAGGTGGCTTCTCATACCCCGGAGCTTGATTGCAGTACAATCCCAACCACATCTGCTCAGAGGTTCTATTAAATTCAATGGGCCTTACTCCCAGGTAAGTGTATTTAGAATGGATTGCCACCTTGATCAAATATTCTGGAGCAATATGCTCCATATGTAAGAAGCCTTGGTTTAATGCAGGGATGTAGTGTGGAAATGTTAAGGATAGTAGGAAAGGATATATTGAATAAGTACAATGGTACCTCAGGTTAAGAGCTTAATTCGTTCTGGAGGTCCATTCTTAACCTGAACCTGTTCTTAACCTGAAGCACCACTTTAGCTAATGGGGCCTCCTGCTGCCGCTGTGCCGCCAGAGCATGATTTCTGTTCTCATCCTGAAGCAAAGTTCTTAACCCGAGGTACTATTTCTGGGTTAGCGGAGTCTGTAACCTGAAGCTTCTGTAACCTGAAGCGTCTGTAACCTGAGGTACCACTGTATTACCCTTCTTCCACTCACACTAGTAAGTGATGTAGCAGAGCAGATCCCCTCAATATAGCTGGAATCTAGTTTGCAGATTCGTTTGAATCTCTTAGTTAAGATTATTTCCTGGAGTCCCTCCTAAGAGAATAAAGACACAAGAGTCTTTCTGAGTAAAGTAACAAAAAGTTTACTCACATTTCAGTTCACAATATGATCCCAGAAAGGCAGACTTTACTTGGTAGTTACACAGTGTGAGTTCATCTCATAGGGAGACTGAACTCATGTGCTGCTGGCTGAGAGCCAGCAGACAGCAAAATTACATTAATATAACAAAATGGCTGCAGGGGAACAGCATGGCAGCAAAAGAACAAGTGAGTGAAAGACAAAACAGACTGAGAAAATGGCTGCATGACTCAGCTCTTTTATGGAGTCAGCCAAAGCCACACCCATCTCCCAGGTCACATGCGAGGGGAGGATGCTCTGGTCAGCAGAACAGGAAGTTACACAGGAAGTGTCCCCCTTGCCTATGCCCACTCTAGGAAAATAAGGAATGTTGCATTTGACTGCACCAATGGATTACATTCCACATGTGGAACCTGAGAGGTTAGTAGACTCCTGCTCCTATCAACCACAGCAACATGGCCAATGGCCAAGGATGAGGGGAGTTGTTCAGCAACCTCTGGTGAGCCCACGGTTCCCTATACCTGCTGTTGGGATTCTGATATGCAGAAGGACTTGATGATCTTTTGGTCCTTTGAGATCAGTGATAAAATTATCTTGACCCAGAAAGGTCTGAAAGCCCTGAGTCAATCTGGATCTGACCTGTACCTGGAGTGGAGACCAGCTAGAAACCCCATGCTCCAAGTTTCTAAGAGCAAGGATGGGATTTTTTAAATACTAAATTACATAGTCCAGGCATTTCTGGACGTATCTTCAGTGTTTTCTCTGAAGAGATGTGAAAGGGCTTTCTGTTTATACAAATTTCCATCACATCTCATTTAACACCCAGTGTGAGCAGTTGGTTGATGCTCTCAATTTCCTTTATAGCAGCTTTATACTACTTTGAAATTTAAACAGTCAGGAGACTTCGGCAGCAGTTTCTGGAAGACATCAGCCTGATGAGTCAATGTTTGGCATTCTCAAAGCCTCACCAGCATTTGTAGACCCTCAGAGAAAAGGGACGCGGAGGGCAGAACAGAGACAGAAGTCTCAAGGAAAAGAGACAGATTGCTGACCTTTACAAGGGCAAATAATGAGTAAAATATTGTGTGTTTTCTCCCAAAGCAGGTCAAAGTTGAGGGATTTTGCTCTTAGCAAAGAGGGTCACTGTGTCATTGTAGTAAAGGGGTTCAGAAAGACAAGAAATTTAGGAGTAGAAGAAGGCAAAGCAAGATAGCTGTTGAGGGGTGAGTGAATAAGGTCAATCTGGACTTAGTCTACAATCATGTGAAGCCAACTTGCAACTGCTTTCTCCTGTTTTCTGGCAGCACTTCAGTGATCAGGTTTTTGTTCCTACTAGACCAGGTTTGGCAGGCTCCATTCCTGGATGTGCTTGAACGAGATGATTTCAAGCAAAGCAGTGGTTAGGAAAAAGAACCCTCTCAGCCTTCACATTCCTCTCCCTCCTCAGATCTCTCCCTCTCTCTCACTCCCCACCCATATGTCTGTTGTAATCTTGCAGCCTTGCTGGGGGCCAAGATGGAGATGGGGAAACAACAGGCATCTGGTCATGACAAGTGGCCCCTTAGGTTAAACATCTTAGCTTATAGCAGTTCAGCCAAAGAACAAGCTGCTTTTTCAGAGAGCTTGGTTGCCAGCAAACGGAGAGAGGACAGGCCTCTGGGGTTTTCTTTCTTGCTGACGGCCAGGAAAGGAAAGGCTCATGGCCAGGTCTGCCTACCCCAGGCTTTGGGACTGCAGGGCAGTCAAGAGCAATTGCATTTTTATACACACGCACAGACAAAAAAGCTGAGATACCCCATACGTTAAAAACATGTTTAAAGCACCTGACTTTCCACCAAGCATCCTGAGTGCTGGGAAATGCAGCTCTGTGAGCGATAAACTACAGTTCCCATGATTCTTTGGGGGAAGGCAGGTGCTTCAAACATGCTATAGTATAAGCACCCTGAGAGAAAGTGGAGAGAGAACAGCAAGACTATTCCATTGTCATCCTTGTAAATTATGTGCAGAGTTTGGTCCCATATTTATTCTTCATTATTATTATTATTATTATTATTATTATTATTATTATTATATTTTTATACCCCTCCCTTCTGACTGGGTCTGGGCCTCCCCAACCACTCTGGGCAGCTTGCAAAAGAATAAAAACACTATAAAACATCAAACATTAAAAACTTCCCTAAGCAGGGCTGCCTTCAGATGTCTTCCAAAAGTCAGATAGTTATTTATCTTCTTCAAATCTGAAGGGAGGGAGTTCCAAAGGGCAGGTGCCACCACTGAGAAGGCCCTCTGCTTGGTTCCCTGTAACCTCACAGTGAGGGAACCATCGGAAGGCCCTCGGCACTGGACCTCAGTGTCTGGGCTGAATGACGGGGGTGGAAACTCTCCTATTACATTTATATCCTGCCTCTCCTCCAAGGAGTTCAAATTATCTAGCTTCACCCAGTGTTATCCTGTGCCAGATTAAAAGGAGATAAAAGGTGTGCTAAGGCGATTTATTCTTGCAGAGCCAGCATTTTGGCTTGCCAGATGGAATGATTCTTCCCTCTCCTCCCCCTGTGAGCCATTCCAGGGGTTCTACCAACCTCCCCAGAGCCAGTTTTGAGGGGCCTGGGGATGTGGTGGAAGAAGAGACCCAATGTGCAAGTGCAAGTCCTTGCTCAGGAATTCCACTGATGGGACTCATGAGTAAAATCCCACCCAATAATTGGACCAAGGGTACTTGGTCACCTTTATGTCAGAGAGTACTCACCCTAAGATACCTCAAAGCACATGCCTAGCAACAACTTGGAGACATGTAAGGTAAAGGATCCCTGGATGGTTAAGTTCAGTCAAAGGTGACTCTGGGGTTGAGGTGCTCATCTTTTTCTCAGGCCGAGGGAGCTGGCGTTTGTCCACAGTCAGCTTTCTGGGTCATGTGGCCAACATGACTAAACTGCTTCTGGTGCAACGGGACACCATGACAAAAACCAGAGCTCACAGAAACACTGTTCACCTTCCCACCACTGTGGTACCTATTTATCTATTTGCACAGGCGTGTTTTCGAACTGCTAGGTTGGCAGAAGCTGGGACAGAGCAAAGGGAGCTCACCTTGTCACAGGGATTCAAACTGCTGACTTGATCGGCAAGCCCAAGAGGCTCAGTGGTTTAGACCACAGCTCCACCCGTGTCCCAAATAAACAAGCACGCAATCACTGATAGCTCCACCCGCCATTGTGAGACTCAAAGCAATGAAGATGATGCCTCCCCAGCTGTTGCCATTGGCTGTGGATTTCTTGTGATGTCACAAAAGCCCTTGGCAACTGAGTGAATATAAAGGCAGGCCAAGGGGAAAGCCCTTTTCTATTTCCAACAGGACACACCTGGCAATGGATGTGACATTCAGCACTGCCCAGGTTTCTTCCACTTGGAGGAGGCAAACTGGTGAATGGAAGGAGGCAATCCTCTGGCAGTGGGATGCTAGGGAGCGATAATAAGGCAAGTTGGCTTGCTTGAAGGCTGCTGGTATCTGTGGTTGGAAGCTGGCGGACGTCTCATGATGGACCTAACAGTAGCTTCTGGCACAATGGGACACCATGACAGAAACCAGAGTGCACGGAAAAGCCCTTTACCTCCCCTCCACAGCGGTATCTATTTATCTACTTGTAGTGGTGTGCTTTAGAACTGCTAAGTTGGCAGGAGCTGGGACAGAGCAACAGGAGCTCACCCCATCATGTGGATTCAAACCGCTAACTTAGAGGCAACTTTCTTATTTTGTCTTATAAGGCACCTCTGCCTGAACAAACTACTTCCCCCCAATTGCTTCCTCTATTTGAAAATGACATTTGGAGGATGGGGGAAGCAGTTTGCTTGGTGTGAAAAGCAGGAGAGTGCTGTGTTTGTGACCTGCTTGCGGGTTTTCCATGGGCATCTGCTTGGCCACTGTGGGAACAGAATTCTGGGCTAGATGGTCCTTTGGTATGGTTCTACAGAGTTCTCCTTATGTTATCTGTCTAGAATATAAGGCAATATCTCATATCTTCGCCCATGCTCTTCAAAAGACTAGAAGTAAATTGCAGCCAGACTTCCTACACTCCCAACCCACTAGGTTCTTCTGTCCCAATCTCCAGTATTATCTTGCATTGCCAAGCAGGTTACATGGCAGGTTTTGGAGTCCCCCCTTGGCTAATTCCCTATGCTCCTCACACATGGAAAAATAATAATCTTAAGAAGGATCTGGTGACATTATAAACCCAGAACAGAAAAAACCCAAGAATGGATTTCTTCATGTCACCACAACCTCCAAGATAAAATCAAAGCTTGCTTGGATGAAAGTTCGGCAAGCGGGAAAATAAAAAACGAGCAAACTGCTACGGCAGAATATGTGCTGCTCCTAGAACAGATTGTCACAGAGGGCCATGGGAACATCAAAATATCCTGTATCCACTGATGTCATATTAAAAAAAGCTAGTATTCAGAACAGGGCTACGCAATGCATGGAGACGGACATCAAACTGCAAGTCTTTTGGCCCCCTTGGGCTTCCCTATCATGCAGAGGCACACAAACGCAGCCATGTCCAATCGATAGCTCAGTTGGTTAGAGTGTGGTGCAGATAATCCCCAGGTTGCAGGTTTGATCCCTGTATGGGACAGCTGCATATTCCTGCAGGTGGCTGGACCAAATGATCTTCAGGGTCCCTTCCAACTCTACAATTCTATGATTCTACATACCTGACATCTTCCAGATGTTGGACTACAGTTTCCATCATTCTTTATCATTGGCCATGCTGGCTGGGGCAGATGGGAGTTGTAGTCCAACAACATCTGGTGATCACTGGTTGGGGAAAGCCAGCACATGGCAAGGGCATCATGCCTGATGTTACAGGATATATTAAAAGTCAAGCACCTAATATGATGTACAGGCTTGAAATGACCTTCCTGTAAAGTTTTTGGTAATCGGATACATGCCAATGCTTCTAATGAAGGCCACTGGTACAGGCCCCACAAGTCCCTGCGGAGCATGACAACACTTTTCATTTTTATGTATATAGGAAGATATTAAAACTGAATCTACTTTGTGGCTGAAATTCCCTACCCTATTCACTCTCTCTCTCTCTCTCTCTCTCTCTCTCTGTGTGTGTGTGTGTGTGTGTGTGTAAAAGAGAGAGACTGAGGAAGTGTTGTTTAGTTGTTTAGTCGTGTCCGAATCTTCGTGACCCCATGGACCAGAGCACGCCAGGCACTCCTGTCTTCCACTGACTCCCGCAGTTTGGTTAAATTCATGCTGGTAGTTTCGAGAACACTGTCCAGCCATCTCCTCCTCTGTCGTCCCCTTCTCCTTGTGACCTCCATCTTTCCCAACATCAGGGTCTTTTCTAGCGAGTCTTCTCTTCTCATGAGGTGGCCAAAGTATAGGAGCCTCAGCTTCACGATCTGTCCTTCCAGTGAGCACTCAGGGCTGATTTCCTTCAGAATGGATAGGTTTGATCTTCTTGCAGTCCATGGGACTCTCAAGAGTCTCCTCCAGCACCATAATTCAAAAGCATCAATTCTTCGGCGATCAGCCTTCTTTATGGTCCAGCTCTCACTTCCATACATCACTACTGGGAAAACCATAGCTTTAACTATACGGACCTTTGTTGGCAAGGTGATGTCTCTGTTTTTAAAGATGCTGTCTAAGTTTGTCATGGTGACTGCTGTCACCATCTGCAGTGATCATGGAGCCCAAGAAAGTAAAATCTCTCACTGCCTCCATTTCTTCCCCTTCTATTTGCCAGGAGGTGATGGGACCAGTGGCCATGATCTTCGGGGGTTTTTATGTTAAGCTTCAGACCATATTTTGTGCTCTCCTCTTTCACGCTCATTAAAAAGTTCTTTAATTCCTCCTCACTTTCTGCCATCAAGGTTGTGTCAACTGCATATCTGAGGTTGTTGATATTTCTTCTGGCAATCTTAATTCTGGCTTGGGATTCATCCAGCCCAGCCTTTCGCATGATGAATTCTGCATATAAGTTAAATAAGCAGGGAGACAAGATACAGCCTTGTCATACTCCTTTCCCAATTTTGAACCAATCAGTTGTTCCATATCCAGTTCTAACTGTAGCTTCTTGTCCCACATAGAGATTTCTCAGGAGACAGATGAGGTGATCAGGCACTCCCATTTCTTTAAGAACATGCCATAGTTTGCTGTGGTCGACAAAGTCAAAAGCTTTTGAATAGTCAATGAAGCAGAAGTAGATGTCTTTCTGGAACTCTCTAGCTTTCTCCATAATCCAGCGCATGTTTGCAATTTGGTCTCTGGTTCCTCTGCCCTATGGGGATATTTCATTCATTCGTTTTTTGCACAATAGCGGCTCATTAACGTATCTTAGAATTAATATATATATATATGATATGATTATGGAGACTTTAATTTTTACATAATTTCACACTCTCAGAGGTTATTTGTGTTCGGATACCCGTTGCTGGATATTGGAAGAGAGGATTTGGTTGGCCACTGTGAGAACACTGCGAGTTGATGGGCCCAGAGTACTGATCTTAAGTCCTGATGTTTATTTTTGGAGGCCCAAGTAATGCAAGTTGCTTATTTATCTACGTGCAGAAACAAAATTTTACTCCTTCATCAGTCTGAATTGTGAATAACTTGCTATGCGATAAACCTAAGTAAAGCAGTATCAGAGTTGCAGGCAAGTAAATAGGCTCAACAGAAATCTGGCACACTTTGCCTTGCAAACTGTATTTAGTCAGTATGGGCAATGTTTAAATAGTATTTTGCCTGACACAGAATGACTTGGAATTCATTCAAGTTGGCCTGTTAGTCGTGCAGGTTAAGAGGACCTATGCAGAGTTCACATATAAAAATAAATACATATACTCAAGTATTCATATGATTACTTCAGTATGTACCCAGCTCACAAATCTTCAACCTCTGTTTTCTGCTCCAACACTCAACCTTCTTGGCAGCTTTGCGGTGTCATATTAAATGTTGCCCGAGGTGCAAGTAGCATGCCTGGTGAAACGTAAACTCAGAGCCAATACATTTAACACACATCCCCATTATTTCAGTGCTAATTTGCTTGCGCAAATTGGCGTTTAGCAGGGCAAAAATGGAGCAGCCTTCTACTCACGGCTTTGTGGCATTGCTTTGTTAACCTTTAGCAATAAGCCCCTGTCTTAAAGATAAGCCACAGTGAAATTCGATCTTCATTGAATGAATAAATAAATAGTTACCCTTCTGCTACGGAATTCCTTGCAAAAACTAGCTTTCCTGTCATGTCCTTTGGTTTTCTGAATGTATGTCAAATGTAGCGTGGAAATGGTTTGCTCTGGCATTCTCATTGTTCTGGTGAAAAACAGATGAAGCGTTTCAGAATGCCTTTTGCTGTGGGGCCCCAGCTATATAGTCTGACATGGTTTAGCGCTGAGCTTTATTCAATTTCATGTTATGCTGGAACTCAGATGCTAAGCAGATGTGCTCATAAAAGAGAGAAGGGGGGGGTCAACGATTTCCTATGAGAGCGGCTCAGCTCGCACAGTAAATCTGGACGTTTCCAAGAGTTAATTGACAGAATCTTGCCATGCTAGGCTTTACTTCTTTGTTTAGAATGTGTTAGCAATGAATTTATGTGTGTCGTCAGCGAAGGGTCTGGTGGAGAAAAATATGAATGTGTCATCTGAGCGTTTTGCTAGCGGAGAAGCAAACACTGATCACCTATGACAGCAAATCCGGGGCAGATTGTTTTGAATTATAACTGGATGTAAAATGTGCAATTTCTGCACTTAAGAGAATCCGTGAGAACAAAGTCTGCTGGGCTGCTCTGTCCTTTAATGGCTCTGCAGTTCCCACCAGCTGCTTTAGGGGAGTGCTGAGAAATATGACCGCATCACGCTGCCTCCATCCTTTCCACCAGCCAGGAAGAAGAACACAAATACCTAATATGATGTTCTCTTCTCTTTAAACATAGGAACGCAGGGAGCTGCCTGATACTTGGGAAAGCCTGAAACATTGGAGAGTAGCTGCCAGTCAATCCATACTGATCTAAATGGACCAATCATCTTACTTGATATAAAGCTGATTCCTGCATGGAACCTGTTTTCACATGTGCCTCAATCTTGCTGTATTATTATTTTATTGTTAGTTATTGAATTTACTGTTAGGATATTTCCGTTCCACCTTAAAAGGGAGCAGGCTTTGTGAGTCACAGAGTCTGTGCATTTCCTGTTTTCACAGGATGTTTCTGTTGTGTCTTTGCTTTCGTCTCTCTCTGCCGGAGACATTGAAGCAGGCAGTCATGTTTTTCTTTGTTCTGATCAACGCAGAAATAAGCTTGTAAATAATGCTCTCCTGAGTGCATCTTTCGCTGTGTGCTTTATCTGCTGATAGAGCATGCATGGCTCTGGAATGTGGCAAGCTATTTCTGGAGCTCGTGTCGCTAATTGCTGATACTGCGTGTCTACGGGAGATCGATGGATGTCCGGAGACGACGTGGAGTCATGATGGACTTTGTCTCCCTGGCAGTATCCCAACATTTACATACCGCCCTATACCCGGAGGTCTCAGGGTGGTTCACAGAAAAGATCACAATACATAAAATCAAAATAAAAACAATAACCCAATAACACCCCCCCCCAAAAGAACCACATTTTAAAAGGGTATAGAATGTCAATCAGGTCAACCAAAGGCCTGGTTAAAAAGGAATGTTTTTGCCTGGCACCTAAGGCACCAGGCGGACTTCCCTGGGGAGAACATTCCGCAGAAGGGGAGCCACTGCAGAGTAGGCCCCGTTATCGTGTCGCCACCCTCCGGACCTTTTGAGGAGCCGGCACATGAAAAAGAGCCTCAGATGATGATCTCAGGGTCTGGGTAGGTTCATATGGTAAGAGGCGGTCCTTGAAGTATTGCGGTCCTGTATCAGGATGAATTGGTGTAATCTGTCTGGACCGTAGGGGAATTTATGATAAAATATATTAATGGCCAAACTAGACGATAAACCAGCTTTTCTCAACCGTGGGTCCCCAGATGATGTTGGTCTACAACCCCCCCCCCATCATCCCAAGTGAGTATTATTAATATTTTGTTGGAAGCCGCTTAGAGTGGCTGGGCAGGGTATAAATAAATTATTATTATTATTATTATTATTATTATTACAGTGGTACCTCAGGTTAAGAACTTAATTTGTTCCAGAGGTCCGTTCTTTACCTGAAACTGTTCTTAACCTGAAGCACCACTTTAGCTAATGGGGCTTCTCGCTGCCACCGCGACACCGGAGCATGATTTCTGTTCTCATCCTGAAGCAAAGTTCTTAACCCAAGGTACTATTTCTGGGTTAGTGGAGTCTGTAACCTGAAGCATATGTAACCTGAAGTGTATGTAACACGAGGTACCACTATATTATTATTATTACAGTGAGGAATGATAGGAGTGGTAATCCAACAACATTTGGGAACCCAAGGTTGAGAACATCTGTAATACACCAGTCGCACAATTAATACATTTTCCAGAAGAAGAAGAAAAGAAGAAGAGGAGGAGGAGGAGGAGTTTGGACTTGATATCCAGCTTTATCACTCCCTTTAAGGAGTCTCTAAGCGGGTAACATTCTCCTTTCCCTTCCTCCCCCACAACAAACACTCTGTGAGGTGAGTGGGGCTGAGAGACTTCAGAGAAGTGTGACTAGCCCAAGGTCACCCAGCAGCTGCATGTGGAGGAGCAGAGACGCGAACCCGGTTCCCCAGATTACGCGTCTACCACTCTTAACCACTACACCATGCTGGCTCTCTGAAATCAATAGCGAGAGCATGGGGCCTGATCCAGATCAGTACCCTGGAGGAGGTTAGGGGGCTTTAACCCTTTGCTCCTTGCTGTGGCTCGAATCCAGGTCAGATGCCCAACGAGTGCTATTTCCATTGGAAGGAAGGTTTCCATTCATGCCAATAGAAAATTTCCTTACAATATTAAAAGCAGGTGCAGGGGACTCAATGTGGATTGGGACCATAGCAAGACGGCAGAGAGTTAAACTCCTATACCCACTGTCAGATCCTGACACACCTCTGACACACTTACATACGCATGCAAAAAACACCCAACATCCGCTCAATTGCTAATTGCATGAATTGCATAATGTCTGATTGGCTCTGTGGCATCAAATCAAGCCTATACAGATGGCTTGGGCTTCTTCCTTAATCGTTGGATATGTTCAGCAAAAAATATTTTTGTGCATCCCCACATGGCAATAGATAAAAAGCGACTGACAAAGTGCAGATGTACACATGTTGTTTTAATCCAGACCACTCGAACCGCTTGCAGACAGCACCTAACTATTTAGAAGTGTATGATTTGTAAGCAGCTTTAAAGACAATGTACACCAGATTGCAATATATGCTTGGCCACTTTCCTGTCACTAAATTACACACCACTGAATTCATGCTCTGTACTTAAACTGAGAATTATAGTGCTGCCTTACTGACCGGTGCAGGCAGAGAAGGGAGCGAGACCAGATCTCTTCAATTGTTCCATTCATGTTTTTCGGCAACAAAGATCATGTCACCCTTAGCGATTGATTATTCAATTCTATTTTTAAACTGGCAGTTTCTTAGAGAGCAGAGCAGTACAGAACAGAACAGAACAGCCAGAGAAATATTAGACTGTCTCACTGTAAACCAGAAAACAGCAGGAACACCAGAATCAGCACCAGAATCATTCGGCATTTAGAAGGTTCTACTAAGGACGTGGGTGGCGCTGTGGGTTAAACCACTGAGCCTAGGGTTTGCTGATCAGAAAGTCGGCGGTTCGAACCCCCTCGACGGGGTGAGCTCCTGTTGCTCAGTCCCAGCTCCTGCCAACCTAGCAGTTCAGAAGCACACCCAAAGTGCAAGTAGATAAATAGGTAGCACTCCAGCGGGAAGGTAAACGGCATTTCTGTGCACTGCTCTGGTTTGCCAGAAGCGGCTTAGTCCTGCTGGCCACATGACCTGGAAGCTGTACGCCGGCTCCCTTGGCCAGTAAAGCAAGATGAGCACCGCAACCCCAGAGTCGTCCACGACTGGACCTAACAGTCAGGAGTCCCTTTACCTTTACCTTTACCTTTACTCAGTGCTTGGGGTACCACAAGCCATACAGGATTGCAACTGAGTAAAGCCCCAATCCTATTCACACTTACCTGGGTGTCAGCCCCACTGAATTTAGTAGGAGTTACTTCTGAATAGACAGGGTTAAGACTGCACTGTGATGTATTGACTATTTTCTCCATCTATAAAGACTTCTCTGTGCACCTGGTAAGGCTCATCTATGCATGGAAATCTGTTTTTAACTTATGGACACAATCCAAATGGACTGGATGAGAGCCAACAAACTGAAGCTCAATCCTGATAAGACTGTTAGTGCGTGGTTCCCTAAACTGGATGGATGTGAGGTAGTCTGCTTTTGACGGGAATACACTCCCTCTGAAAGAGCTGGTATGTAGCTTAGGGTAGGGTTACCAGACGTCCCCAGTTCCCGGGGACAGTCCCCAGATGTGCAAATCTGTCCCCGGACAAATTCCATCCCTGGAATGTCCCCAGATGTGCAAATCTGTCCCTGGGAAACGTGGCAGCGGCAGCCTCAGCAGCCCGGAGCCAGCCTGATAGCACAGTTGGCTCTGGCTGGCTTCAGGAGCTGCTCGCTGCCATGGCGCCCACCATTTTTCCTGCGCCACAGCAGCAAGTAGCAAGCAGCTCCTGAAGCCAGTCAGAGCCAACTGCACTACCAGGCTGGCCCCTCCTGGGCAACGGCCACCCGCCCATGACTCCTGAGCCTCCCCTGATCTGTCAAAACAAAGGGAGAAGGGGGATGGAGATCAGGGAAGCCTCAGGAGTCTCGGGCGGGCTGCGTGCCATTGCCCAATTTTTTTAAAAAAACTGCACATTTATGTTTCACAGGGTGTGAAAGAAGGGCTTTGCACCTTTATACAATATGCATGTGTGCTTGGGCCCAAGGTCTTTTATAATAATAATAATAATAATAATAATAATAATAATAATAATAATGTTTTATTTATATCCCGCCCTCCCCAGCCGAAGCCGGGCTCAGGGCGGCTAACAACAATAAAATAATACAACATTCTAAAATCATTTCATTATAAAATTAATTCAAATCAAATTGATGGCAACCATTGGGCTAGAGTTCTGTGAAGATTGCCAAAGGAGGGAGTCAGGCTGCACCCTGACCCAGTGGCGTAGCATGGGTTGTCAGCACCCGGGGCAAGGCAAGTAATTTGCGCCCCCCCCCGCTGCACTGTCCCTCCCCCAGATAGTCCCTCGCTCTCTCTCCGCACCGCACCCCTGGCACCCTCCCCTCCACAGTGGGTGGCGACCCGGCAGCTCGGATCGGATTCGCACAGCCAGCACTGCAATGAGAGAGAGTGAGTGAGCCAGGTAGGGGCAGAGAGCTGCGAGTGCGAGTGCCCCCCCCCCCGCGATGTTGCGCCCGGTTCGGCCGCCCCCCCCCCTGCACCCCCCACGCTACGCCACTGCCCTGACCAAAGGCCTGGTGGAGCAGCTCTGTCTTGCAGGCCCTGCGGAAAGATGTCAAGTCCTGCAGGGCCCTAGTCATAATGAGCAGCCTCCGTTTCTCATAAAACTGGTCCAGGAGGGCTGCTGCGGTCCTCACATCAGCATTAATGTTTATGGGTGTACAGGTTGGCTCCGTTCCTGACCAGCCTAAATTGTACTGACAAACTCGTTCTGGACTTCCCTGCAATTCGTATCCACCGATGCAGGAAAATTCACAGGTTGCGCCATAATTATCCCCATCACCAGAACATTTTATGTAGCCGTTTTCTGGAGCATTCAGTTTCCCGCAACGTCTGACTTTAACTTTAACTTTTGCCTCACCATCCCCACTACTGACTCCCTGTTGCTACTCAGCTTCAAAAAAAAAAAAAAAAAAAAGTGTCCCCGGATTCATTGAAAAAAATCTAGTAACCATAGCTTAGGGTACTCCTAGATCCTTTGCTGTTGCTTGAGACTCAGGTGGCCTCGGTAGCCAATATAATGTAAAGGGTTCTTTTAAAGAAGTCAGTGCCTGTTGCTGCTGGGAGTGCCAACTGCTGAGACACAAGATCTACCCACCCGGGAAGAATGGCAGATGAAGCAGATGGACTACATGGAATTGGCGGAAATGACTGGCAGAATCCGAGACCAGGGAGAAGAGTCGGTGGAAGAAGATTGGAAAAAATTCAAAGTATATTTACAGAAATATTGCAAAATTAATGAATGTTAGAAGAATGCTGGAATGAACTTATATGGTTTTAGCAGAAATGTTATAAAGAATTAAGTAAAAACTTATTGTTAAGGGGTTAAAGTGGAAAATTTAAAGTTAGATTGTGTTAAGATAAATTTTAGAACAAAAAATTAAGAAAGATGGAAAGGATTTGCTGAAATAGCTAATTGAACTAGAATGCAAAAAAGGGAGGTGTGAGGAAGTCGATGATACTAGTAAATGAAAGGTAAAGATATGGAAATATTGGATGTGTTTTTAATTTTTTTTTGTTTTTCTTCTTGTTTTGATGTATTGTTTTTATGTTTTTCTTTTATTTTTGATGTATTGCTTGTTAATTTTTTTATTGTTTTTTTTCTTTTTTTACTTTCTCTTTTTCTGTAACTATTAAACTTTTAATAAATATTAATATTCTTTTAAGAAAAGGGAGTGCCAACTGCTGGCATCAAAACCTGTTCACTATGGCATCTTTCTATGCAGCAAGCGTTGCTCTACATTACATTACTGGCATGAGGACTGGCCATGTCAGAAATGTCTGGAATGGCGACAAAAACCGCAAGTGAACTGGGCCTTGGTGCGATAATTAGGTCAATTGTTTCTGTCGAAAAGGCAGGTCAGCATTTCCCATGATGCCAACAACCATGGGCGTTGCTCACTGTGGTCACCAGCAGATGAGTCAGACGTGAGGCAAATTCTCTCCCAGAAGCTGAACGGGACATTTCCAACTGATGCACATTTCATGGGAAGCCCCCGCTGCTTCACAGGGATGCCTTGCAAAGAACTCTGTGCACTCAGATGCAAACTTTCCATAATAATAATTATACTAAAAAAATTTTTTTTTTTGCCACAACACACTTTATACACTGGGATAGGGAAAACATCTGCGGAGCATTTCTTGTTTGCCAGCATTGCAAAGTCTACAATTTTTCAATCACTGTTAAGTAACACACACAAATTCTCCAATTCTTTTGGGAGGTCTTTGGCCGGCCGTTTACATTAGCAATTTTGGGGGAAGTACAGAGACTTTCATTGACGAGGGCTGCATTCCCATAGACTGTTCCAACTTCTACGAAATCGGTTAATGAAAATACGTCTGGCGCTAGCTCTCCGAATGGAATGGCTCTATTGATTACCAGACAACTACCCACTAAGACGAGGAGCCTTTTCTAAGGATTATATACCACAAACAGGCATAACAATGGTAACAGCAACCAGATGTCTGTAGCTGCAGAATGGACTGCTTAGCTCAAGTTACCATATTTTTTCCTCTATAAGACTCACTTTTCCCCTCCTAAAAAGTAAGGGGAAATGTGTGTGCGTCTTATGGAGCGAATGCAGGCTGCGCAGCTATCCCAGAAGCCAGAACAGCAAGAGGGATTGCTGCTTTCACTGTGCAGCGATCCCTCTTGCTATTCTGGCTTCTGAGATTCAGAATATTTTTTTTTCTTGTTTTCCTCCTCCAAAAACTAGGTGCGTCTTGTGGTCTGGTGCGTCTTATAGAGCGAAAAATACGGTGATATGGGATATTCTGCTCTGCTGTGTCTGGTCCTCACTGTCCCCAAAGGATTACCCGGTCCCTCCTGTGGTAACATCAGAAGCTCCACCAGGCAAAATTCTCATTCAGATTCTAGAATGTGTATCTAGCAATCTTTTGCTCCCTGACCCATAGTCCAGAGCCCTTCAAATATCCCTAGTGTACCCACTTCCTTCCTGACACTAACAGACAGCTCCTCCTATATATAGGGCTGATCTACAGTATCCTTTTGCCTACTGACTTCTTGTATCCTCTTCTGAACTCTGTCACCCCATCAATCATTGTTTCTTTCAGCTTTCTGTTTTGGACCACTGCCTATTTTGACCTACTTTGTTTAGTCCCATTCTTGGATTGGCTTCCTTACCAAACTTGTTTCTTTTCCTCTATCACACAGTCCCTCCATGCTCTTCAACCCACCCCGCGTGGCCCTGTGCATCTCAAGGAGAGTCTCCACCCTCATCATTTAGCTTGGACACGGAGATCCAGCACCGAGGGCCTTCTGGTGGTTTCCTCTTTGCAAGAAGTAAGGTTACAGGGAACCAGGCAGAGGGCCTTCTCGGTGGTGGCACCGTCCCTGTGGAATGCCCTCCCATCAGATGTCAAGAAGATATGAAAAATGATACAACTTTTAGAAAACTTCTGAAGGTAGCTGTATCAGGGAGTTTTAAATGTTTGATGTTTTATTATGTTTTTATATGAGTTGGAAGCCATCCAGAGTGGCTGAGGCAACACAGCCAGATGGGCAGGGTATAAATAATAAATTATTGTTATTATAACACACTTTCTTTTCTTTTTTAGATTTTTTAATTTATACTTTTCAAGTTTATACATTTCACCAATTTTATACATTTCACTAATTTTACAGTCATTTCCACATTTCCAAACTTGCCTTCCTTCCCCCTCTTTCTGTGGTTCCTTAAATTTGTTTTTAACATCTGCATATCCAAATTAACTTAATTTGCTCATCTTTAATTCATCTTTAAATATATACTCTTGTAAAGCTGCAGGTTATTGCAATAATCCTGCCAATGTTTTTATCTGTTTATAATTTATCTGTAAATATTCAATAAACCATTTCCATTCTTTTATTTTAAAAAAGTTACCTTGATTTCTTATTCTTCTGGTAAGTTTTGCCATTTCTGCATGTTCCATAAGTTTTTGTACCCATTCTTCCTTTGCTGGGACTTCTGCTTCTTTCCATATTATTAAGCACTTTCTTGCCTCACTGAATTCTTCCCTTTTCCTCAAGTTTTATTCTCTACCTACCCTTCCTTCAGTTTTCTCTTTCTTACAGTGTATTAGCGACTTTGTGACAGACTTCCTTCAGATTCATCGACTTTGGTCTCTGCAGTTAGTTCCTTACTTGCCCTTCCAAGTCCTCAGCCATCCCCTATGTGAACTGTTAATCCCAACCAAACTATTGACCTTCATGTCTCTCACAGAAATTGGACCATAACAACCTTAGATATCACCTGAGTTAAGCCGGTCTTCAACAGCTGTACGATATAAATTAAAATTCTCAAACAATTTAACTGTAATTTATTACTTGGATTACATCACAGATGAAATGGGAAGTATTATCTTTTGCACATCAAGATATGGAAGCAACGTGTGGAGATGGGATTTGCCCATTATAACACTCTTTTGCCTTGGATTTCCCTTGAGATCTTAAGAAGTCTTGGTGATTTGCTGGGAAAAGTTCCATTCCTGTACAGTCGCATTGTACTAGTGACAAAGCTTTAGTAAACACAATATTATTAAAATTGTTGATCTATAAGAGTACAGTGGTGCCTCGCAAGACGAAATTAATTCGTTCTGCGAGTTTTTTCGTTCTACGAGTTTTTTCGTCTTGCGAAGCACCGCTGCGTATTGACGGTTTCCCATAGGAATGCATTGGTGGCTTAAAAAAAAAGACGCAAGACGTTTCGTCTTGCGAAGCAAGCCCATAGGGAAATCTGTCTTGCGAAGCAACTCAGAAAACGAAAAACTCTTTCGTCTTGCGAGTTTTTCGTCTTCTGAGGCATTCGACTTGCAGGGTACCACTGTATTTCTGAACCACCAACTCATTAAAAAAAAAAAAAGGACGGTTGTGTACAATAAAATCATTAAAACATCACAAAATTATACAATCATAAAACACAGAAGAAATGACCAAAACTATATGAAATCAATTCTCTAAAAGCTCATTTTCATCTGGTGGAGAATTCCAGTTGTTTTAAGTTACTTCTATATAAAGCCTTATTCATACTATACAGCTATATTGATTTCATACCACTTTAAGAGTCAGGGCTTTTTTTTACAGCCGGAACTCACCAGAGCTCAGTTCCAGCACCTCTCAGGTGGGTGCCATTGCCATTATAACAGAACAAGAGAGGTGTTCATGGTGAGATTTGTAGAAACCTACACTGGTTTCCCATGGACTGTAGCAAATTGTAATCCCATCATTAAAATAATTTTATGGATAATTTATGGAACAGATGGCTCCTCATAATTTATGTTTATACAAATCAAACCATCTATTCCAACATGCAGCTGAAAACCCGTGGCATTTGGGAAACTGAATAAATTTATTTTGCTTTGCTTGATGCAGTCCTTGAGAAATAGACTCTAAACAACTGCATCTGGAATTGGCAGACCAGTCCTGCATGATATGGAGACGTTAGACACTGAGAAGGCATTATGGATGTGGATAGCACAAGTTGTTCCTTTTCGTCTTCAGAGGGCTTTGAACTGCCTTGGCAGCAGTAGATGTTCCTTTGAGTGCTTCACCATATATGCATCAGAGAGAATTATGCTTCCCAATAAAGATGACAGGAAAGGAACATAAACAGATGCTAAGTGAAGCAGGAAGCATCGCTGGAAGTGGGACAAGGGGACAGGGTGTCTACAGGAAGGGGAATTGCAAAACTGAGAAATTCAAGAAGTTCTCTTCCAGTGCTCTGCCACCGTGTGAACTATAATCACACAAGGGAGGAGGCTTAGGGGAGAAGCGAGTTCTGGCCCTCCAGTGTTGTTCTCATTGGTCTCTATAAGTTAACCAGAAAGCCTCCTCTCCTCTGAATTTAGGTATCTTAACCAAGACATCACAGAACATTTAGCTAGTCTTTGCCATATGGGGGTAGACTTTTTGATTGTCAAACCCACACACCCCTGCCAATATTTACAGCAGAAAACCTATCAACAGATGTCTGGGGCAGGATTCCTCTGAAGAACCCCATCACCAGAAGGCCTGTGCAAGGGATTCTGCTTGCACAACAGGGCTCCCTCCCTCCCTCCCTTCCTCTTTCTTTCTTTCTTTCTTTCTTTCTCTTTCTTTCTTTCTTTCTTTCTCCACACCCCCTACTCCCCAAAAAAGAATTGATGGGAGGGTTAAGAGAATCCTCATGAACAGTATTCATGGGGAGAGGGGATCATTATACCCAAAACTTGTAACAGCACAATCTTGAATTCCATCCTGTGTCTTCTGAGAGCCAACAATGTGGAGGACCTGTGGTTCCTCCAGATGTTGCTGTTTTACCACTCCAACCATCCCTGACATGCTGGTGGGAGCTTGGAATCCAACATCTGGGGAGCCATGGGTTCCTCACCCCTGTCATAGACAAGGCACATTGAGACCAGAAGGGGCACTGCCAGAATCTACCCTGCAAAAGTTATACAATGCCACCAGGACAGGACAGGACAGGAAGCAGCCATTACTGAAGTTGAGCCATAGAAAAGACGAGTTAGTGTCCATGAAACTGGCCATTGAAGTGAAATATATGGTGCCATTGTACCCCATGATTTAAGGTCTATCCTGAAATGTGTTATCAGACTGGCATTCTTTGAGTGAGCTATTAAGAGACAGGGTGTGTGCATGAACCATATAAACCCTTTCAATTTAATGACCGTATTTTTCGCTCTATAGGACGCACTTCTTCCCCTCCAAAAATGAAGGGGAAAAGTGTGTGCGTCCTATGGAGCGAATGCAGGCTTTCACTGAAGCCTGGAGAGCGAGAGGTGTCGGTGCGCACCAACCCCTCTCACGTTCCAGGCTTCAGGAAGCTATCCGCAAGCCTGCAGAACCCGGCGGGAGTTCCCGCCAGGCTCTGTAGGCTTGCGCACAGCTGCCTGCAGCCTGAAGCCCGGGGAGCACAGCACTGTGGTAAAACCATAATGTATCTCTTATCACTTTTGGAGTATTTAATAATAGCATTTAATCACAAGTGAACTTTCTTGTGTTGCCAATTTTTTGCAAGGTTCACCCCAAGTTTGTCAGACTATTATTATACCATGTTTTCTCCCAGAATGAAAACCTAATAATCCTGTGCCATTGCCCATGAACTGCCCAGAATCAATTTTGGTGAGGGTTTCCATAGCAGCTGGGTGACCAGAAGGTGGCTAGCTTTCAGTGAGTCACTTGCTTCTCTGGGAATAAATCATCCAAGTATTCCAGTGCGGGTCATTAGGTTCTCCAGATGTTGCTGGTGACAACTCCCATCATCCCTGACCACGGGGATGTTTGGGGCTGATGGGAGAAATAGTCCAATAACATCAGGAGGACCAAATATTTCCATCCCTGCTGTCAAGACAACAAATGATCACATCAACATCAAGAAGAGATTAGTGGTTCAGGTGTGTTATCTCTCCTCAGGTTACATTTGTTTGCCAGGTAAACAGCAATGATTGTGAAGCAATAATTTAATTACGGTGGTTTACAGAACTCCTGCGTTCCCTATTTGCAACAGAAAATAATGCATTTCCCATGGATGGTGTATGAATGATGCAGAACTGCTCTCTTCTGCTCTTTACTCCTACCAGTTTGGATGTCTTAATTTAATTCCTCTGACATTTCAGAATTTCTATTACCCATTATGTATGTGCCAAGGAACTCACTGGGGTGGCTAGTCAAAGAGCTGTTCTCACAGTGATCTAATGCTTTGGTTGCAAATTCACCTCCCACTGATATGTAAATTTTGAACTAAATACAGCCAGTTAGATTTACAGCCAGGCTATTAATCCTGTTACTTCCCTAGACACACTTTTGTCAACAACAAATATACTAACTCTCCTGCTACTCAGATGAGAGACAAGACTTGCCTCATCTCAGAATTAAAGAAATCCCAGTGAATTCCTTCCAAAGAACTGGATTTTCATGGGAATATTGTTTTATGGTTACATGGTGGTTTCAAGAATTACACTCCAAAACGTGGGTACATGCACAAAAGGAATGAAACAGTTCAGGTTTAAAAGCTTGGTTCATTTTTGAATTGATATTATTTCATTTTATTAACTCAGTGGTAAGAGATAGGGTCAAAGGTTAGACACAGAGCAGATACAGAAAGCACCAAATTCAATCTCCAACATCTCCACCTAGAAAGATCTCTGCTGGAGATTTGCCCAATCAGTAGACAATAATGGCGCTCGGGCATATGTCACAGTGTCCCGTTGCGCCAGAAACAGTTTAGTCATTCTGGTCACATGACCCAGAAAGCTGTCTGTGGACAAATGGTGGCTCCCTCGGCCTGAAAATGAGATGAGTGCCGCAACCCCATAGTCGCCTTTGACTGGACTTAACTGCCCAGGGGTCTTTTACCTTTACCCTTCATCTACTTGCTGCAGTCTGAGATGAGCTCTCCAGATAATGTTTTCACCAACATCTGCCAGCTTCTCTTAGGTCCATCATGAGATGTCCGCCAGCTTCTAATTACGGATACCAGCGGCCTTCAAGTAAGCAATCTTGCTTTATTATCACTCCATAGCATCCCACTGCCAGAGGATTGCCTCCTTCCATTCACCAGTTTGCCTCCTCCAAGTGGAAGAAACCTGGGCAGTGCTGAGTGTCACATCCATGGCCAAGTGTGTCCTGCTGGAAATAAAAAAGGGTTTTCCCCTTGGCTTGCCTTTATACCCACTCAGTTGCCAAGTGCTTTTGTGACATCACAATAAACCCACAGCCAATGGCAACAGCCAATGGCAACAGTTGGGGAGGCATCATCTTCATTGGTTTGAGCCTCACAATGCCTGGTGGACCTATCAGTGATTGTGTGCTTGTTTATTGAGGACACGGGTGGAGCTGTGGTCTAAACCACTGAGCCTCTTGGGCTTGCCGATCGGAAGGTCAGCGGTTTGAATCGCTGTGACTGGGTGAGCTCCTGTTGCTCTGTCCCAGCTCCTGCCAACCTAGCATTCAAAAGCATGCCAGTGCAAGTAGATAAAGAGGTACTGCTGTGGTGGGAAGGTGAATGGCGTTTCTGTGCACTCTGGGTTCCGTCATGGTGTTCCCTTGTTCCAGAAGCGGTTTAATCATGCTGTCCACATGACCCGGAAAGCTGTCTGTGGACAAATGGCGGCTCCCTCGGCCTGAAAGTGAGATGAGCGCCACACCCCATAGTTGGCTTTGACTGGACTTAACCATCCAGGGATCTAGGGATCCTTTACATTTACTGTTTTCCAATGGCCTAAAGGGACATGGGTGGCCTAGTTGAGGGACCAATGGCTAAAGCTGCTTTATATGATCATAAAATAAACCCATTGTAGCATATTAGAGTGCTGAGAATTTAATCCAAACTCTCATTTCCTCCCTAACCTTACTTATGATGCCTCAAGTACATTATTGGCAACTGATCTTAAAATGTGTCCTAAATTTTCTACAGTTACCACCCATTACTTTTTTTAAAAAAATATTTTTATTAAAGATTTCTTGGTTTACAAAAGTATGTGCAATGTCTCTTTTTTCAAGTTGCATTTTCTACATATCAGTTTCACTTGCTGAGACATTAGTGCTGCATTAGGAAGGAAAGGGGGAAAGAGGTGGAGGGGGAGAAGCGTGTGGGGGTGGAGTCGGGTGGCGATGTTTCTGTTTTACTTATTGTATGCGTGGGGTTTTGTGTCAGCGTCATTTGTGCGGGTTCTCTTTACTATTCGCTTGTGTTGCTTTGGGGGTGAGAGACATTGGGGTTGGCCCTAGGGTATGGTTGATTGTCTTTGATTGGCTGCAGTGAACTTTGTTTTTGCGTGTGAGTGGGGTGGGTGGGTGTTTTTTGATCAGGTTAACCAGATTGATTTGAATGCTGTTGGCGGGTTCTTGTTGTCTAGTTGGGCTGCGTATGTGATAAAGGGTAATCATATCGAGGTGGAGGTGGCATCTTCTATTTGTCCCCTTGTCAGTTTCAGTTTGTTGATTAGTTTTTCTAATAAGGCTGCTTCTCATACTATTTGATACCACTTGTCCATGCTTGCTCCTGACAGGACTCTCCAGTGTATGGCTATGATGCTTCTGGCTGCTGAGAGTTAATTACCACCCATTACTGTGCTTTTCTTAGGCTACTTCATTGGAGCCTGATATTATTAAGCCAAGTAGAGATAGGGATGTATAAAGGCAGCGAGGCTTTTTGTATGTGTTTAAGTGAAAAGAAGGATACAGATTTACTCTCACAAAAACAACAAGACTCAAAGGTGTGATGGCCTGGGACTTGGGCTCGGACTCAGAACCAGAGAAGACTCAGTCTGCACCGGATCCTTTGCCTCAGGCATCATCTGAACCAAGTCTGGGGCCTGATCCTAAAGAGTCCCAGTCTGGACAGGTTCCCCTGCAACAAACACCAGCTGGGCTGAGTCAGGGGCCTGAGCCTGCCCTGGCTCCAGATGCAGGGATTACCTTGTTGCCTCCAGCTGGGCTCCACTACCAGTTTGGTCAGGGGAGGCTGAGGCGGCCCTGGGTCTAGTAACCCACCGACGTCTCCCAAGCTGCAGAGACTAAGGTCTGAGAGGAAAGACCTAAGTACTTGCAGGAGGAGTGCTCACCTTCAGGTGAAACAGGGAGGTGAGTCGCCGGGTGATCAGGACTGGCCGCTACCCTGAAAAAGATAAAAGGCTGTTGGACCCCACCCCAAGTTGGCGGGAGCAACATTGCTGTATGCTAGATCCTGTCTGATATCCTGTACCTGTCCTTCCTGGTTTTCTGCCCTGTGTCCTGCCTTGGCCTTGTCGGACTGACTCCCAGCAGAACCTTCAGATTCTGGACCAGACCTGGACCGTGTTTCATAGGTTACCGCCCATTACTGTGCTTTTCTTAGGATACTTCATTGGAGCCTGGTATTATTTAGCCAAGTAGAGACAGGGATGTATATAGGCATCAAGGCTTTTTGTATGTGTTTAAGTGAAAAGAAGAATGCAGATATACTCTCACAAAAACAACAAGACTCCAAGGCTCTTTTCAAGCTTTCTGATAGGTAGACCTGTATCAAAAAAAACCTATTGCATGCAGCCATTTTACACAGAGGATTTATTGAAATAGATGTTGACCCACTTTATCCTCAGGTCATAAGACAGATGACATGTTAATAGACACTAAAATATTCAAAAAAATGAACAGGAGCATGTGGTAACAAGAACCCCTTCATTAAGATTTTAACTGCAACCACCACAAGCCTACATAAATAAAAAAGGGCCTGCAACATTGATATAGGGCCCCTCCGGAAAAGATTTTTATTGTGCATTCATTATGATTTCTGATCATAATGATGGGGCAGTTTTGTGTGATCCTGCCCTCAATGCTGTTTGAATCTGCAAAAGTTTCAGGGAGGAAATACTGCTTCATTTCCAATCCGTGCATCTCATAACTTCCTGCTGAAATTTCCCAACCTCTCTTGCCACAAACATTGTGGGACTGTTGTTAAACACCCCACCCCACCCCACCACACACACATGCGCGAGCACACACACACACACACAAACAAAATCACATTCTTAGTCACACCCTGGGCAGCACCTCTTTAATCTTCTACCCTCGGGCAGGAGATATAGAAGTATAATTAGTCATTGTTGTTGTTTAGTCGTTTAGTTGTGTCCGACTCTTTGTGACCTCATGGACCAGAGCCCGCTAGGTACTCCTGTCTTCCACTGCCTCTCACAGTTTGGTCAAACTCATGTTGGTAGCTTCGAGAACACTGTCCAAGCATCTTGTCTTCTATCGTCCCCTTCTCCTTGTGCCCTCCACCTTCCCAACATCAGGGTCTTTTCCAGGGAGTCTTCGGGCAAAGTATTGGAGCCTCAGCTTCAGGATCTGTCCTTCCAGTGAGCACACAGGGCTGATTTCCCTCAGAATGGATAGGTTTGATCTTCTTGCAGTCCATGGGACTCTCAAGAGTCTCCTCCAGCACCATAATTCAAAAGCATCAATTCTTCGGTGATCAGCCTTCTTGATGGTCCAGCTCTCACTTCCATACATCATTACTGGGAAAACCATAGCTTTAACTATACGGACCTTTGTCGGAAAGGTGATGTCTCTGCTTTTTAAGATGCTGTCTAGGCCAACTGGCTAAAAAACAGTTTCTATCCATGGGCTGTTAGGCTGCTGAACGGAAAATAATATAGTGCAACTGACTTTCGGGGTTGGTGTGTTGTGCGACAAGCACACGGAGTTCAATGAGACTGAGTGTTTGTGGCGGGGGATGCTCGGTTAATTTCATTGTACACAGGTTGTATGACAACAAAGGTATTATTATTATTGTTGTTGTTGTTGTTGTTGTTGTGTAAATGTGTCCCTTCAGACAGCAAAAATGGGATGGTGCATTAAAGGTCCAATACAAATCCACCACTAATGTACAATTTTTGTGTCACTGACATGTTGCAGAATGCACTTGCCCCACCCCACCTAGTCTAGAGGGGCCCATATATTCAGATTTAATAAGTCTCGGGGGAATAGTTTCACAGCTGTGGCTGGGTAGCCACTGAGAACCCATCTGTGTGTGACCTGTTGGTTCAAACCCGATGCATAGTGTGGTTATTCAAGAGGCTATGCTCTTGATAAGTTATCATGGGGCTCTAAGATATGTGAGAATTTGACAACGACTTAAATTTTGTAATGGATGGAGATCACTCCTGAGAGAATGATAAAAGCAAGAATCAAGGTGAGCTGCAAGTGAAATAGTTTCTTTTATCCTTTCTTTGGGAAAAAGAAAGAAAACAGAAATTTCAGAGGAGCGCAATTCATGCTTTGAGTACTGGCTGAGCTAACATAAATCAAAGATCAATTCTCAGTGCATGAATATTTTACGGACCACTAAGTAGAGTCCTATTAGGAAATTAATGCAGCCTTCTCCCTCGTCCCGTAATTCCTTTCTGCCTCCAGGCAAGTGGGTGACACACAGGGGAAATGGCCAGCAACTGCCAACAGTGGATGTGTCAGCAGCATTTTATAGGCTGTAAAATTGGTTATTGTTCTTTTATGGAATTATAGCATTAAAGACTCCCCCAGTTCTTGAGAAGGGTCTTGTAAACCGAATAATAAAAAGTATCGCATTGAGAAAAACAGCCTCATTGCTTTAAAAGTGTAGAACGTTTCTCATACCTCCCTCTAACTCACTTATCCAGTCCACATCCTTAAAAAAAGAACCATGTCATCATCTGCAATGTATACAGTAGTAAATCTGCAATGTATACAAGAGAATACACTGGTGATTGTCCTCAAATCTTTCACTGATCATAAGCAAATATAACAGTTTTTCAGAAGGCATAGGTAGGGGCCATGGGTGTAGCCAGGATTTATGTTATGGGGGGGGCAGAATACCCACCTGTCATCAACCTCTGCCTGTCTCTGTCTCACAGATTCGGAATGAAATGTCTCAACAACAGTTGTTTTAAATTATGTTCTTTTGACCCCAGGTGCTCAGAAAAATCTCTCCAAATCTTTGCTAGAACGCACCACAGCATCACCTTCAGGGGCCAGCAAACTTTTTCAGCAGGGGCCGGTCCACTGTCCCACAGACCTTGTGGGGGGGCGGACTATATTTGGGGGTGGGGAATGAACAAATTCCTATGCCCCACAAATAACCCAGAGATGCATTTTAAATAAAAGCACGCATTCTACTCATGTAAAAACACCAGGCAGGCCCCACAAATAACCCAGAGATGCATTTTAAATAAAACGACACATTCTACTCATGTTGTTGTTGTTTAGTAGTTTAGTAGTGTCCGACTCTTCGTGACCCCATGGACTCCAGGCACTCCTGTCTTCCACTGCCTCCCGCAGTTTGGTCAGACTCATGTTTGTAGCTTCGAGAACACTGTCCAACCATCATTCTACTCATAGCTGTCAACTTTTCCCTCTTATTGCGAGGAATCCTATTTGGAATAAGGGAATTTCCCTTTAAAAAGGGGAAACGTTGACAGCTATGATTCTGCTCATGTAAAAACACACTGATTCCTTGACCGTCTGTGGGCTGGATTTAGAAATCGATTGGGCCAGATCTGGCCCCCGGGCCTTAGTTTGCCTACCCATGATCTAAGTGACCTCAGCAAGCATTTTGATTCCAAATAGTCTGATTATTTCTACTTTCAGTTAAGTATTTTTATTTATTTACTTGATTTAGGGGGGCAGTTGCCCCCTGGCTATGCCCCAGGCAGGGGCAGGTCCAGCCCCATTATTAGGCATTTTGGGGTGACTGCCTCAAACAGCTGGTTTTGAGTGTTGCGAAAGAGTATGAAACTGTTATTTAATTTATTGGGACTGGGTTTTTGTTGCTGCAGAGAGGTAACAGTGGGATTTCCTGCCCCAGATCCCCAGATAATTTGAGCTGACTTAGGGACTATGTTCCTCAGCTATGGTTGAGGGACACAATCAGTGGAGGCTGTTACATTAGGGAGAATGGGGACAAAACTGGAAATTGTGGGTTCTGTGTGTCATTGGTTCTGGTTTTATCTACTGTTGGCCTCCCTGCCTTCAACCCTACCAATCCAATAGGCACCAGCTACTACTGGACACCATTTGCCATTCTACTGCGAGTAGCAAGATGTGTTGGGCTAGCCCTGGTTGGGAGGTTTCAAATAAAAAGTTGAATGGCTACATGTCATGGGTGATTTCTTGGAGTGATGCATGTCTTAAAGCTTGTGGTTTTGAGACCCTTCCCAATCATCATTTTTATCATCAAGGTTTTACCATCTTTCACGCGGCTGAAATAATTCACACAGTAACGCTACATATGTAGAAAGCAGCTGCAACATTCAGCTGACTGATGTAGTTTCTTTTATAGGTAGCTCTGGAGCAGATTGGGACCAGACCCTTGAGAAATCTGCTCCCACTCTGTGCTGGCAATTGTCAAGGAGAACTAAGATTCTCAGCAGTTCAACCAAAGGCCACGCAAATAATTAAGTTGGATAGTTGCAGTAATTCTTAGAAAGTAGCCTTTTATGAGCAAAAATGTGATCCGTTTTTGGAAACATGGTGTTTGAATGTCACCCTAATCTCTGAGCAATACAAAATTCCAAGGGTACCAGGAGCTTACCCAGGGTTCAGTTTCTTCAAAATGAGGGACAGCAGAGACTGTTGTGTCTTTATGATATATGGTTTAGTTACACATATAGACAAACTGAGTCTACGATGGAGGGGCTCACTGCATGAACACCCCAAAAGGGTATTTTTTCTCCAATTGAATTTTTTCTTGGATTCAAACAGAGATCTGGCATGGCGCTCTCGCTCTCTCTCTCCTTCTGCTTGCTGCTTTGCTTCTAGGTCACATCATGACAAAACTCATCTCTCAGGCTTTTGCCCTTCTCCCGATCTAAGAATTGAAGGAGGGCTTCAACCAATTTCCCCTCTTACCTTATCTTATCACCCAGGCAATCGCATCAACAGGAAACTAACCTGGCTTGATTAGCTTTTAACCTTTGCTGGATCCAGGGCTTGATGAGATTTTAACACCCACAAACTCATAAGAGAAAAAGTTTACATCATCTTCAGAATATGCTCTGATTTAGATTCGGGCAGCCTTTAAACAGGAAAAAATGTTTCAGAACTGGGATGCAAGGCCCTTTAAAGCTTTAAAGCCCAATATATTGAATTATGCTCAGATATAAATTGGGAGACAAAACAGAAAAGCCCCATCTGCACCATCTATTTTAAGCATCCCAGCAGAAACCATTGTAAACCAATGCTCCATCTTCCACCATTCATTTGATATTGAACTACTACCAGTCAGGAAGAAGCCTCAAGCAGTAAGGGTCACAATAAACTAAGGTGCTCACTTGCCCATCACCCAAAAAGAGAACAAAATAGAGAACTTACTTGCATAAAATTATTATTTAAATTTGCATTTGGCCCTTCATCCGCAGATCTCAGAGTGGTTCACAACATAAAATGTGCATGTGCTAATTCATATGCAAAGCTGCAACTCTAGAAATTGTTGCTATAATTTGAATAGAAACACTATCCATCTCACCATAGTAGGAAAAACTGTGACCAGGTGACATGTGTTCAGTCTGCTGTCCAGCATTGTTGATGCGCAACTTCATAGCTCCACCCTTCCTACTTACAATTCATTATCTTTAAATCAGAGATTTACAGTGGACGCTCGGGTTGCAAATGTGATCCATGCAGGATGCACGTTTGCAACCCGCAGACGCAGGTTGCGATTCGGCGCTTCTGCGCATGCGCGACTGCCGAAACCCAGAAGTAACCCGTTCCGGTGCTTCCGAGTTTTGGCAGTCCACAACCCGAAAAAATGCAACCTGAAGTGGACGCAACATGAGGTATGCCTGTATTGGACAGCCCTTCCAACAGAGGATACTTTCAGATAGGGGAAATATCCTTTGACAACCCCTCAGATTAGAGGACTACCTCCTATAAAGTAGAACACTTGGGCCACTCTACAATCAACTATAAATCACCAGTAAGCACAAGTGATTGGAATCTAAAGGCCTGTTTATCTTTACTGGAGGGTGTTCTTATTTTCTAAACTCCATGAACTTTGAAGCTAACCAAATGACCACAGCTGTTTTTAGCAAGTACATTTCCTTCAGGCGTATTGGCACTGGAGACCAAAGCATTGAAACCAAACATGCGGTCATTCTGATTGTTTGGATAGAAGTCATCCTGCAAGACATTTATTCATTAAAAACTTCATCCTGCTGACCTATTCCTCAGAGAAAATTTTTCACAAGGACTTCACATATCCAAATTTCCTTCCTTTCCCTCTGTGCTCACCCCTGGGTTCTTGCTTTGGAGTTTCGTGTCCGTGGCAGAGAAGCGATACTGGCATTGGTGCCAATTTCGGGCGAAATGTTGCCTGATGTGGGTGTGATTTCACCAAAATCGCATGAGATCTTGTTTGCTCCGCAATATCTAAGATTACCTCACTGTCCTGCTGATGGGAACTCTCACTACTCAGAGAAATGTGGTAATATTAAATAGGTGACTATTTTAATCCAAATGCCAGAATCTAAATTTAAAGTAACATTTTAACCCAGCATTAGAAATTTGCAGAGGTGTGGTAAGTAAATGTTGTTTTCAGTGCATACTTCTTCTTTGGTGATCACTTGTAGCCGAGTAAGATTGTCTTCCTGAACATGGTTTTAAAAGTGAGTCCATAAGTGACTGTGGAGGCCAATTCTGGATCCAAACATCCTTCCACAGTGGGGACATTGGTTTCCAGGCAGGAGTTGATTCAGTGTGAGGGTTTGCCAAGCGTGCCTTCCTCTTAGTGCGCTTCTCCCTTTCGTTCTGAGTTCAAGCGTCTTTAAAGCCCATGGCACCTTTGGTAAAGGCTGTTCTCCAACTGGAGCGCTCGAAGGCCAGTGTTTCCCAGTTGTCAGTGTTTATACTACATTTTTTTCAATTTGCCTTGAGAGAGTCTTTAAACCTCTTTTGTTGACCACCAGCATTACGCTTTCCATTTTTAAGTTCGGAGTAGAGTAGTTGCTTTGGAAGACGATAATCAGGCATCCGCACAACATGACCAGTCCAACAAAGTTGATGTTGAAGAATCATTGCTTTGACACTGGTGATCTTTGCTCCTTCCGGTACACAAAGATACTGCAAGACTTAACAGGGGGTGGGGAGTGAATCCACTAGAGGTGAAAGAGGCTACTTTATGGCAAGACATCCACTATATTGGCTGGGCTCCAAAGAGCCACTCCTGTATGCTGAGGCTTCTCCTTTTATTTCCCAACTGCAGCTTCTCTGTACTGCATCACAGATTACTCCTTAAGGTTTCCCATACCCTCCAACGCATCTCCAATGAAAATAGGGACATCCTATTCCATAACAACAACAACAAGTTTATTATTTATACATCATCCATCTGATTGGGTTGTCCCAGCTGCTTTGGGCAGCTTCCAACATATATAAAAACATTAAAAAATAAACATAAAAAAACCTTCCCAGATGTCTTCTAAAGGTTGCAGAATTACTTATGCCTTTGGTTCAGGGGGGGTCACATAACTCCATACCCTCCAATGAAAATAGGGGTGTCCTAAGGGAAAGCAGGACTTTCCGGGATCAAAACAGAAACTAGGACAGCTTCTGTAAATCCGGAACCGTCCCTGAAAAATAGGGACACTTGTAGGGTCTGGTCTCCTGAATTTCTAGATTTGCTGTTAAATACAGCACAGGAGTCAAAGACAAGGCCAGAGTGGGGAGAGTTAGCTCATGGCCAAGGTGTCTTGACTACCAACAGAGTTCCTAAGCAGAAGTCTTGAAGAAAGCGTTGCTTAACATGCTTTCAGATAAAAAGAGACCAGTACAACAAAGAAATCTAAAAACAGAGGAACATTCAAGCCAAACGGCCGTTTGAGTGCTGGCATGGCAAGCAGCAGATGCAGCCATTAATTAGTGTTAATTGCTTCTGTCTAGACACCATGTGAAGGCCAAACCATTGCCTTTTGTTTACCATTTCGAAGTTACCTATATCTGCCAACAGCATTTTTAGGACACCCTCGTTTAGATCGTTTCATTCCACTGAAATTACTTAAACCAAGAATTTAGCACATATGAATCAAAGCTGTAGCAATTCAGCCCAACTTTGAATTAGTTTATCTGCAAACTCACTAATAAAGCAACTAGAAAAATCAGACAAAAAGTATCTAAGAGCATTAAGAATCCGAAGCAAAGCCTTAAGGGACCTGCTAATTTTATTGGGGTCAGACACTGCATTCTGGTAAGCTTCTTATTAGGATGTATTAAGGAAGTAATTAACAGTCTGATCTTGTGCATATTTACATAGGAGGTAACCCTCTTTGCTCAGTGGGACTTGTTTGCAAGCGAGTTACGGTATACATAGGTTTGCATCCCTGACTATTTATTTAGTTAATAACCTACCCAATTCCAAAAGTCGAGATACCTTAAAAAAGCATGTTAAAACAAACTGATTATAAAATATATTAAGTGTAAAAAATACCCAAATGTCATGTAAATCAAGCTGAACCTATGTGTCTTAATACGAAATCTCAAATTAATAATAATAATAATAAACCTGACTTTGTATGCTTCCAAAATATCAGGCATTGGTTTTTCCAGACTGCCCCCTGCAGTGAAATTGTCAGAGACAAATGTTCCACTTGTTTAATAGATAAGATGTTTCTAATGCTTGTTGTGAGACATCCCTGGGAAACCTTTGCATTGTTGTTCACTGGTTGAAACATACGTGGATCATCAGGAGAGCATGAGTTTTTAAGAGAAAATCAGAGAGACACCATACACAAACACTTCATACACATACGCAACACGTGTTTGCAACTGTATGTCTTCATAGCATCAGCCCTTGCTTAATTCTGCAGGCATCTCTCAACCCTTCTTGTCCATAGCTGTCAAGTGTCCCTTATTTGGCGGGACAGTCCCTTATCCCAGCGCCATGTCCCGCTGCTGTCCCTTATTGATGATGTCCCTTAAATAAGCTACTGAAGGTAATGGGGCCCTTTCTATGTCCAGCTGTCCTTTGTCAACAACAAATTGTTTCTGGTTTTTTTTGTGTGTGTTGAATATATGCTACGGTATATGGTAATTTATGGACCTAATAGGTATCTAAAGCCATTTGCACGCAACAAAATATGTATTTTATCAAAGTAATTGTTGATCCCTTATTTTGGCTGCTGATCCCTTATGTTCGAGGTTGCTGGTCCCTTATTTTCAAATCTGTAAGTTGACAGCTATGCTCTTGTCACCCCCCAGGTCTGTAGCAACAAGCCATCATCCATTTTGGACCAGGTCCTCTGGAAGCCCTCTTATTTCTCTTTTCTCTCTAAAACACCTTCTAACTTCAGAATCCAAGCTCTTAGGGAAGGGGTAGAGAGCCTGTGGCCCACCAGATGGAGACTGGAGATGGAGCCCAGAGAGTGGCGTGGCATGGGGCAAAGGGATGGTTCCTAGCGCAAGTTAGGAAGGATATTAATAAACAATATATGCTCTCCTGCCACCCTGAACATTCCCACAACTATCACACACAGGTAATACTAGTGGGCTTCCCATAGTCTCGTAGATTGGACACTGTGAGTACAGGAAGCTAAACCAGATGGGCCCTTGAGTTGATCTAGCAGGGCTCTTAACAAAGAATGTCCCCAAGCCATAGCATTTGAAGATCCGAAGTGTGTCAAGACTGGCAGCTGTATGTTAAGAAATGTTTGACTATCATGTATACATTCAGCTGGAAAGTTTTTCCAAGATGATGGCAATCTGTTTTATAACAACAACAACAATTTATTTATACCCCGCCCATCTGGCTGGGTTTCCCCAGCCACTCTGGGCAGCTTCCAACAAAATATTAAAATACAATAGTCTATCAAACATTAAAAGCTTTCCTAAACAGGGCTGTCTTCAGATGTCTTCTAAAAGTCTGGTAGTTGTTTTTCTCTTTGACATCTGGTGGGACGGTGTTCCACAGGGTGGGTGCCACTACCGAGAAGGCCCTCTGCCTGGTTCCCTGTAACCTCGCTTCTCTCAGGGAGGGAACAGCCAGAAGGCCCTTGGAGCTGGACCTCAAGTGTCCGGGCAGAACAATGGGGGTGGACATGCTCCTCGATATATACTGGACTGAGGCCGTTTAGGGCTTTAAAGGTCAGCACCAACACTTTGAATTGTGCCCGGAAACGTACTGGGAGCCAATGTAGGCCTTTCAAGACCGGTGTTATGTGGTCTCGGCGGCCGCTCCCAGTCACCAGTCTAGCTGCCTCATTTTGGATTAGCTGTAGTTTTAGCAGTGAAGAAAAAAACCTGGTATGGATTTGTCCAAGGTCGCACAGGGTTGAACTATCTCTTCTGGGATTGGGATACAAATGTTTTTAGACCATAAAGCTGTAACGTTACTTGACAGCATGCTATGACAAATCTTCTGGGCATTTTGATGTATAACCTATGTCGTTTGACCTGCAATATGATTTACAGCTTCTAGAGCTACACTGAATCATGTTGACTTGTGCTCTCCCCCCGCCTTTGCATTCTGCTTAATTTTAAGCACAGTGGTTCGTATGTCATTTCTGAGATGATCTGCATTTGAAAGTACAGCTACTAATGGCCCTTTCAACTTAGAAAACAAACAAAAGGAGCGTCTCCACCCCCATCGTTCTGCCCGGACGCTGAGGTCCAGCGCCGAGGGCCTTCTGGCGGTTCCCTCATTGCGAGAAGCAAAGCTACAGGGAAGCAGGCAGAGGGCCTTCTCGGTAGTGGCGTCCGCCTTGTGGCACGCCCTCCCATCAGATGTCAAAGCGATAAATAACTACCTGACATTCAGAAGATATCTTAAGGCAGCCCTGTTCAGGGAAGTTTTTAATCTGTGATATTTTAGTGTATTTTTGGTTTCTATGGAAGCCGCCCAGAGTGGCTGGGGAAACCCAGCCAGATGGGCGGGGTACAAATAATAAATTATTATTATTATTATTATTATTATTATTATTATTATTATTATTATCTGAATACTGAACTTGTCGTTGTCCATCTTGGAACTGAGAGTAAACAACGGAACGAAGTTCTGCCAATGCTACTGACATGAGAGAGTTGTATTTGATGTAGTTGTACAGAAACAGAAGACAAGAACTAAAGCCTAATCTAGCATTTTATCTTGGGTATATTAAAATGGGGCCAGGACGTCACATGCTTCTTGATAGAGAAGCGAGGGGGGGGGGGGAGTTTGAGAATACATATCTTAATATAAACTTCCATGAGGGTGTAAGTTTCAGAGAAACCCATAGAACCAGATGTATTGGCCTTCGTCATGTCAGAAACCCTCTTGCTGAAATAGTTTCTTATTTTGCTTTCTATTTAAAGCTATTTTAAATCCTGCTTTATTTAAAAAAAAAAAAAACAGTGGGTTGGGTCCAAATTTAAAAAAATTCTTGCACAAATCCCCCTGTACCCATTTGTCTGAAATTTGGCAGGATCCATCCCCTCAAAAGGGACGGCTTTGTCTGCCAATAAATATAAGAGGTTCGGATTTATTTATTTATTTAAAAAACCCTCACTTTAGGTTTTAAAAACTCCTTGCACAAACCCCACCCCCCAGCAACTAAGTGACTGAAATTTGCCAGGCATCAAACTCTCCGATGAGGTTGCTGTGCCTGAAAAGATATCTAAAAATAAGTAAATAAAAATGTGATAGCCGTTTGTTGATTTTTCCTGTTGGGAAAGACATCTGCATTGACTCTTAGCTGAGAATTCTCTCGTAGCATTACATATAGGAATGTTTGTAGCAAAACCATGGTTACATCAGCGGCGGAGCATATGAATGCGCTGCCCAGGGCAGGCGTGCTCCCAAGAGGGGCAGGATGCTGACGGTGCCCTCCCAGGTGCGGGATAGCCGCTCGGGTGCACGGAGCGGCACATGCGCTGTAGCCAGGAGCGGAGCGAGCCATCCATGGGGCAGAGCAAGCTGCTGATGGCGGACATTCGGCGTGCCACCCACCTGCAACTCAAGCTGTCAAAATGAAGGTGGAAGGGGGGAATGCAGCTGGCAAAGTGGCGCAGCTCCTCCCCCTTCAAATGTCACTCCCCTCAGCGAAGACACCCGGGTTGGTCCACCCCCACCGCGCCCCCTTCCTGTGCCCCTGGGTTAAAATGTAAAGGGACCCCTGACCGTTAGGTCCAGTTGTGACTGACTCTGGGGTTGCAGTGCTCATCTCGCCGAAGGAGGCAGCGTACAGCTTCCGGGTCATGTGTCCGGCATGACTAAGCCGCTTCTGGCGAACCAGAACAGCGGACGGAAATGCTGTTTACCTTCCCGCCAGAGCAGTACCTATTTATCTACTTGCAGTCTGATGTGCTTTCGAACTGCTAGGTTGGCAGGAGCAGGGACCAAGCAACGGGAGCTCACCCTGTCGCGGGGATTCGAACTGCCAGCCTTTTGACCAGCAAGTCCTAGGCTCTGTGGTTTAACCCACAGCGCCACCCGCGTCCCAATGCCCCTGGGTTACATGCATGCAAAAATAACCTTGTTTCGTAAAGTCCTTCCACAGAAGGTGCAATGAGTAACATTTGCCACCAGGGGTTGATTCTTCTCCCGTGTCTTGCTAGTTTTCAAAAAGCTGTGTCAAAAAGCTAGATTTCCCATATCTTCTAGTGAAAACCCACTTCCATCTTTGCTATCTGATATAGCCAGTGAAAGTAAGCTGGGAAAGTCCTTGCTGGGATTCTAGCACCCGATCATATAAACTGCCATCCAGGAAGAAACTGGAATGGATAATAAGTTGTTGAGCTTTTTTGCCTGTTTATTTTTCAGGGAAATTGCCAAAAACAACACTGCCGACATGGGTTGATATGCGTCCGGATTTTCCCGGACATTTTTAGCAGTTTCCGCCCAGCCACTGCTTCTGGCTGCAGTATTCCAGGTATGTCCGGGAAATTCCGGATGTATGGCAACCCTATTAAATCTCAAAATTACCCTCAAATTTTAAGAGATGATATAGGATTTGGGGGTTAGTTTGGATGATACCTATGGATCCCAACCATGCCTGTGGTTTTGCATGCATGCAACTATGTATTCAACATCCCATGTATATATAAATTTGGCTCAAAGCCTTCTATGAGCCAGAAGTACACTTAATCCATTTGTGGGGTGATGAGACTGAATGATACCCTTGCATTCCCCTTGATGATGATCTCTGTGTACTACTGCAAGATAAAAACGTATTATCCTAGACTCGATGAATATCCAAGCTTTGGAACTGAGCCTCAGTCAGGAGTTCTGAAACTTTATCATAGTAAATCACCCCTGGGGGAGGTGGGAATATCAAGAAATAGTGTCTCTCCCAAAGGTAGGGACATTTCCCATTTCCAACAGACTCAAGCAGGAAATAGTTTGTATCTGCTGTGTGGGCAGCCGAAGCCGCCTCACTTCCTTGTTTTCAAGAACAAGACCATCTCATGGGACAGGCCTGTGTCAGAAAAAGCCAAGGCCAATGTCATGTTTCCCAGGCCAGCCGCTCAAACCTACCTTCTCGGGGAACGCTAAGTTGTTTCCAACATCCATTGCATAATAGCAGAATGAACCTATCTTTTGGTAGCAGCTGAACTGGGGAAAGCAGGACAGTAACATTGGCATGTTGAGGTCCCCAAACCACCCCCCAAAGAAATCACAATTCACACAGAATTTTTGTTTAAGGTTTTTGGCATAATTTTGGCCACAACTTTATTAAAATGCATAATGTGAGTGGTTGCTTAGGCATTGGTTACGACTATCTGTCCCTGCCCAGGGACAGAACTGACTTCCGCCACTCTGCGAAAGCCATAGAATAGAATCATAGAATCATAGAGTTGGAAGAGACCACAAGGGCCATCGAGTCCAACCCCCTGCCAAGCAGGAAACACCATCAGACCACTCCTGACATATGGTTGTCAAGCCTCTGCTTAAAGACCTCCAAAGAAGGAGACTCCACCACACTCCTTGGCAGCAAATTCCACTGTCGAACAGCTCTTACTGTCAGGAAGTTCTTCCTAATGTTTAGGTGGAATCTTCTTTCTTGTAGTTTGGATCCATTGCTCCGTGTCCGCTTCTCTGGAGCAGCAGAAAACAACCTTTCTCCCTCCTCTATGTGACATTGTCAGGGGTTCAGGAGCAGAGTCACAGGAGAGGGAAGAAACGGAGAGCGAGGGGGAGGAGTCGGAAGGAAATGTCAGCGGCGACAGTAGTCCGAGGTCTCTGAGTCTCTCCAGTGACTCGGAGGATTCACAGAAAGGGGCCCCCATGGTCAGGGCAAGGGGAGTGCCCAGGGGGACACCTCGGGAAGGAGGGGACTCAGAGAGTAGCAGCTGGAAATCCGGGCCAGCGTCCCCCCCAGAGTGCAGTAGGGGGGAGGAGTCCAAGGCATCGGGATCAGGGAGCGCGCAGGCAGAGGGAGAACGTGAGGCAGGACTGACCACACCCTCGTCAGGGAGCGAGGAAACGGTCATCCGGAAAGTAAAACGCGCGCGCGCGCCAAGTTCAAATGTACAGGAGGGCGGCAAGGTGGGCAGCCCGGGTAGGGAGCCAGGTCCTAAAGCCCGCCGAAGAGAGGGGGAGGAGTCAGAGGGGTCAAGCTCTGCGTCGGAAGAGTCCAGGAGGAATGAGACCCCGGGGGGTAGTAAGACCCAGAGGAAGAGAGAGAGAAGGAAGAGGTGGAGTAAGATTAGAGTATTAAACTGGTGCACAGGGGGTGGAGATCCAGACAGAGCTTCGCCGGTCTAAAGTCCAGACGTAGGGCTGGGACGCTGAGACTTGTAAATGGAGACTATTCTTCAATAAAGACTTTGATACTGTACGATCGGCTAGCGTTGGTCCTTGGTGAGCTGGGACCCGGAGCCAGCTCAGACAGTAAGCTCTGTCTCTTTTTTAAAGTTTTGGCACCAAGAACCTCGCCACGTGAGTCGACGCAGCGAGGACAGAGGAGGGGTGCTTACAGAGCTCACAAAACTCAGGCAAGATGACGACGGAAGAGCAGATAAAAGCCCTGCAAGAAGCGGTAACGCACCTCAGCACGGAGGTAATTGCATCCAGGAAGAGAGAGGAGGAAATGGTTACCTCCTGCCGGGATCTCCAGGCCAGGTTGGACGTGCTTTCTAAACAGGGGCAAACGGGATCCAAGGCAGAAGGCATTGGCTTGGGGAGGAGGGGAGGCAGCCTTGTATCGCATTTCGACGGGAGTTTGCAGCAGTACCCCAACTTCAGAGCAGACCTGCTGTTTGCGCTCGATCTCCTTGACAAAGACTTTAGAGATGAGAGAGAGAGAGTGGGGTTTATCCTGTCCCATTTGCATGGGGAAGCCAAAACGTGGCTGCGGAATCTATGGAGGGACAATGATCCAGCGCTCCAAGATGCGAAGGCTTTTATTAAAGCAATGGACTCATGCTTTTTATCAAAAGTAGACGTCGATATTGCCAGGAGGGACATACATGGACTTAAACAAGGCAAAGCCAGCGTGCGGCAGTACCATACTCGATTTTTCGGACTGGTTCATGCCCTGGGGTGGGAAAAAGATTCTGCGCCAGTCAGAGACCTCTTTTGGGAGGGGTTGAATGCAGATGTAAAAGCGGAGATTGGAAGAGGGGAGAGACCAAGGAGCACCCAGCAGGTAGTCCAGAGGGCTCTGGAGATCGGGGTGCATCTGGAAGAACGTCCTTGGAACAGGGAAGAAGGGCGTTGGGGAAGGGCACCAGCCAGAGCACCTCCCTTCTTTCCCAGAGAAGCAGCGCGTGCGCACTCCACACCCTCGCAGGGAGGGGGAGAAGAGCCGATGGAGATAGGAGGTGCCAGGGCTCAGTCAGCTAACAGAGCCCTGACACCGGGAGCAGCCAAAACGAAGCCTCCTAGAGGGAACAGGAAGTGCTACATCTGCGACAGTGCTCAACACATGGCGAAAGAGTGTCCCCAGAGGCTCCACAAGCACACTGCAGCCTCGGCAACAGTCGCTGAAGCAGCTCAATTGAAAACGCAGCAACAGTTAAACGACGGAGTCTGGCTGGAGGAAGAGGCACTGGGGTCCAGCCAGACAAGTCAATGAAACAATCCCCAGCACTTTTGCAACCCACAGACCCCCTCCCACCCAAACCAGTGGTGCAGCTTACAGCGTCTCTCCAACTGCCCAATGGACGCACTCTGGAGGTGCCGATCACCATTGACTCCGGCAGCAACGCTGACTTTATAGGACTGGAATTCATTCAGCAGCACAATATACCACTGCTACCAGCCACACTGCCCCTGAACGTTGTCACGGTGGATGGCAGAGACTTGTTAGGGGGGCAGGTGGTGCAACAAACGCAACCAATGGTGATGCGGATTGGAAATCACCGAGAAGTCATCAGCTTTAACGTCACCCACCTGTCGGACACGCCTGTAGTCCTGGGCATGAGTTGGCTACACAGGCACAGCCCAGCATTGGCGTGGTACCAGCGCCAACTGACCTTCGGCTCCTCCTATTGCTCGGAACATTGCATCCTTCCTAGCCCGGAAGAAGGAGGGGACGACCCGCAGCTACAATTAGGCACGCTGCAAGCAGTGCCGCGCAAGTACTCAGCGTTTTTGGAGGTTTTCTGCGAGAAGGAAGCGGACAAGCTGCCTCCCCACAGGCCCTATGACTGCAAGATTGACCTCCTGCCAGGAGCGACGCTGCCAGCCGGGAAACTGTATTCCATGTCTGAGGACGAGCTGCAGGAGCTCAAGGAGTTCATAGACCTCAACTTGAAGCGCGGTTTCATCCGGGAGTCGAAGGCAGCGGGGGGCAGTCCTGTATTCTTTGTGAAGAAAAGGGACACGCCCCAAAAAAGACTTGTGGTAGACTTCAGGCTCTTAAATTCAAAGACCAAGCCCGCGGCCTTTCCCATGCCCAAGATAGATGACCTGCTGGCGACGGCGAGGAAAGGACGCGTTTTTACAAAGTTGGATCTGCGAGGGGCGTACAACCTGATTCGCATACGGGAAGGAGACGAGTGGAAGACTGCCATGTTCACGCCCCTGGGCACATATGAATACAGAGTTATGCCCTTCGGTTTACAAAATGGCGCCCACTGTTTTCAAGCTTTCATGCATCACGTCCTGGCGGGTCTCCTCTACAAGACATGCGTCTGCTTCTTGGACGACATCCTGATATTCTCAGAATCTGAGGAGACCCACGAGAGAGACGTCAAGGAAGTTCTGCAGAGACTGCAGGAGCATCGACTGTATGCCAAGCTGGAGAAGTGCCAGTTCGACAGGAAGGAGGTGGATTTCCTGGGCTACAAGCTGTCGGACAAGGGGCTTGCCATGGACAGCGCCAAGGTTCGCGCAGTGTTGGACTGGAAGAGCCCGCGCAATCGGAAGGAGGTCCAGCGGTTTGTGGGGTTCGCCAACTTCTACCGCAAGTTCATCAAGGGGTTCGCGATGCAGACGGCGGCCATTACGGACACGCTCAGCTCTAAGAAGAAGAAGTTCATCTGGACGGAGCAAGCGGAGCAGTCCTTTCAGAACCTTAAGCGTCTCTTCTCGTCCGAAGGGCAGCTACTGCATGTGAATCCCAGCAAACCGCTGAGGGTTGAAACAGACGCCTCAGACAGAGCCGTGGGCGCCGTACTGTTGCAAGAGGACCCGCATGGGGACTGGAGACCGTGTGCCTTCTACTCTAGGAAGCTCAGCAAGTCGGAGCAAAACTACACCATCTGGGACAGGGAGTTGCTGGCCATTCATGCAGCATTCAAGGCGTGGCGGCACTTCCTCGTCGGGGCCAAGCACACCGTGCAGGTTCGCACGGATCATAAGAACCTGGAGTACTGGCGCACGGCAAGATTCCTAAACCAGCGGCACATCAGATGGGCGGAATTTTTCGCGGATTTCGACTTCAGGATAGAATACATCCCAGGCGACAACAACATCATGGCGGATGCACTGTCCAGGAAGCCGCAATACCTTGAAGAGGCGGCACCAGCAGCGGCCAAGCACATTTTCGCTCCGAAAGCGTGGGCGTGCGCTGCAGCAACCGTGGACTTGGAGGCGGTCCGTCGAGCACTGCAGGGGGACCCCTTTGCACAAGCCAAGATGGAGGAGGTGCGCAAGGGCACGGTGAAGGACGACGAGTTCCACGTACGAGACGGATTGCTCATCCGCAGAGGAGCTCTCTATGTACCGGGAGACGACCTCCGGGCGAAGGTACTGCAGCAGTTACACGACGCACCCACCGCCGGGCACTTTGGCAAAGAGAAGACGGCAGACCTCGTTGCCAGGGATTTTTGGTGGCCCAAGATGCGGGGGGAAGTCGCGGAGTACGTCTCGAGGTGCGACACCTGCCAAAGGGCCAAGTCAGTGCACAAACCTCCGGCGGGACTGCTCGAACCGCTGCAGACTCCGAGCGAACCGTGGGAGAGGGTGGCCCTGGACTTTGTCACGGATTTACCCAGCTCAAGGGGTAAAACGGCAGTGCTAGTGGTGGTGGACATGTTCACTAAAATGGCCCACTTCATTCCGTGCGCGAAAGTGGCCACGGCAGAACAGACCGCCAAGCTGTTCATAGACCACGTCTTCAGAGTGCATGGACTGCCACGGTCTATCTTGTCCGACAGGGGGCGCCAGTTCATTTCGAGCTTCTGGCAGAAGCTGATGGGTTTCCTGAATGTCAAGATCAACCTAGCGTCGGCGAGACACCCGCAGACCAACGGACAAGCGGAACGCGTCAACGCCGTCATGCAGCAGTACCTGAGATGCTATGCAAATCAACAGCCGACGACATGGGTGGACTACCTGCCGCTCGCTGAGTTCGCTTACAACAACACGAAGCACGTGTCCACAGGGGTGACGCCGTTCTTCGCCAACAACGGGAGGCATCCCAGAACCTTCCCGGGATTGGAGAGACTGGGGGAGGGGGAGCCACAGGCAGCGGAAGTCTTGGCGGCGGAATTGCAGGAAGTCCACGAGCAGCTTAGGAGGCAGTTAGAGCTGGCAAAGCACGCATACAAACTGCAGGCTGACAAGCACAGGAGGGTTGGTGAAGACATACAGGTGGGAGACTGGGTGTGGTTAGCGGCCCACGCAGTGCCGACAAGATCCTTAGCTAAGAAGAAACTCGGACATAAGCAGCTAGGACCTTACCTAGTTGAGGCACAGATCAATCCGGTGGCCTTCCGGTTGACACTTCCGGAAGGATCCAGAATGCACCCAGTATTCCATAGGTCGGTGCTCACGCCCTACAAAGCACCTCACCGATTTCAGGCGCAGGGCACGGCACCAGACCAGTATAAGGAGATCCCCCCAAGGAGGGAGTCGCCAAGAAGGGAACCCATCAACCAGGTCACAGAGATTTTGGACTCGAGATGGGGGGAAGAGGGAGTAGAATATTTTCTCGCAAGGGAAGGTACCCCGGCCAGCGCCAACAGTTGGGTGCCGGACTATGCCCTGGACGAGCCTCTCCTCAAAGAGGAGTTTCATGCCTTGTTCCCACACAGGCCCATGCCAGCCGAGTATTTCGACGACTGGCTTTTCACACCCACGCTTTCTACCAGCACGTTCCAGGGATTCACCTCGGACGAAGAACCAGCATTAGAAACACGTTCACCGGAGGGCTCGCCCTCGGGGTTTGCCTCAGACCGCTCCTTTTGGTGGGACAATCGAGGAGAGGAGAGGTGGCTGAGGGGCCCTTGGCAGGCAACGGACCCAGAGGGGAACGAGGGTGAGAGGGACATGGACGTGATGGGGGAGGACGTTGGGTTCGAGCATGGCGGCACGGAGATGGAAGCAGAGGAGAACGAGGTCGGCGAAGACATGGAGGACGAGCCGGATTTCTCTAACTGGATGCACGCCACGGGGGACGAACTGTATCCACCATTCACCCCCACAACGACGGAGCACCCAGCACCCCCGCCGGAGGAAGGGGAGGGGGGAAGGGGGGGCTTCGAGGGGGGGATGGATGTCAGGGGTTCAGGAGCAGAGTCACAGGAGAGGGAAGAAACGGAGAGCGAGGGGGAGGAGTCGGAAGGAAATGTCAGCGGCGACAGTAGTCCGAGGTCTCTGAGTCTCTCCAGTGACTCGGAGGATTCACAGAAAGGGGCCCCCATGGTCAGGGCAAGGGGAGTGCCCAGGGGGACACCTCGGGAAGGAGGGGACTCAGAGAGTAGCAGCTGGAAATCCGGGCCAGCGTCCCCCCCAGAGTGCAGTAGGGGGGAGGAGTCCAAGGCATCGGGATCAGGGAGCGCGCAGGCAGAGGGAGAACGTGAGGCAGGACTGACCACACCCTCGTCAGGGAGCGAGGAAACGGTCATCCGGAAAGTAAAACGCACGCGCGCGCCAAGTTCAAATGTACAGGAGGGCGGCAAGGTGGGCAGCCCGGGTAGGGAGCCAGGTCCTAAAGCCCGCCGAAGAGAGGGGGAGGAGTCAGAGGGGTCAAGCTCTGCGTCGGAAGAGTCCAGGAGGAATGAGACCCCGGGGGGTAGTAAGACCCAGAGGAAGAGAGAGAGAAGGAAGAGGTGGAGTAAGATTAGAGTATTAAACTGGTGCACAGGGGGTGGAGATCCAGACAGAGCTTCGCCGGTCTAAAGTCCAGACGTAGGGCTGGGACGCTGAGACTTGTAAATGGAGACTATTCTTCAATAAAGACTTTGATACTGTACGATCGGCTAGCGTTGGTCCTTGGTGAGCTGGGACCCGGAGCCAGCTCTGACAGACATCCTTTTATATATTTGAACATGGCTATCATATCACCCCTTAACCTCCTCTTCTCCAGGCTAAACATGCCCAGCTCCCAGGCTAAACATGCCCAGCTCAGTAAGGGAAAACATTATGGGGAGAGAATGGAGCTGGGCGACAGGCTCTCACCTCTCCCCGAATGCTCCCAGGGGCTTGCGCGGCCCAAGCCCCTTGCCAGGGATTCGGACAAAAGCATGGCAAACCCCTGGATTCCTTTAATGGAATTCCCTTGCAGCAGCAGCATTGGAGGGGCAGGCACAGCCAAGCCTTACCCCTCCACCAACCAATTTTTTAACCAATGCTTAACCGCAACCTTACAAGTTGTGACGATTTGCTACGTAGTAGGCAAAAACCAAATGGCACCAGCCAATCTGCCAAATAGACAAAATTCCTACCAGGCCCCTGCCCCAATGGCAGATGACCCCATGACAGGCATAACAAGGTCAAACGCAACAGCCCTAAATTAGGGAGGGTGGGTGGGCAATCCGATGTGCGCAGTGAAAAGAGGAAGCTCAACGTTGTGTGTGAGGAATATATAACGTTCGGGTTATCCAGCAATTTGGTAACAAAAAAATCTTCCCAACAACCCAGAAGAGCCCAATCACAGTCATGGCCATCTAGACAATCCCGCCCAGCAAACAAAAGGGGGTGTTCTGCAAGACCCCCAACGCAACACATGCTCTCCATGAAGGAGAACACACTTTGTTCAAAGAATGTTAAGGAACTTCAGGCTTTGTGTGTGTGTGTGTGTGTGTGCGCGCGCGCATGCGCACACACACACACACACACACACAGAACGTTGGATTAAGACTTTTAGAGGCCCTATGATTTTGGGGGGCCCATATATATCTACCGTACTTTTCCGTCTATAAGACACCCCCATGTATAAGATGCCCCGAATTTTTGGAGACTGGAATTTAAGAAAATGGGGGGAGATGGCACAAAGTTGTTGAGATTTTTGGGGAGAGAATTGAGCAGAGTTGTTGAGCTTTTGGGGGCAAGGGGGTTACCAAGGGTTGTTGAGCTTTCTTTAGAGGGGAATGATGAAAACCGCTCACACGCACGCATTGCAAAATCCGCCTCCCGTCTGTCCCCTCGCTGACAGAAGCTGCCAATTGCCTGCCCAATTACTACAGCATCACCCAGTCAACGCCACCCATTGACACAGCAACCAATAACATGCACAATAGCCGCTGACAGCCACGGCAGCAACCAATCAAACGTCCACCCTATGCACTACCCAGGTATAAGATGACCCCAACTTTTAACATGATTTCTAAGGGGGAAAACATAGTCTTATACACGGAAAAGTATGGTAATTCAAAATATAAACAACAATAATAAACAAAATATTATTTTTCTGAAATGAAACAAAACATACAATAAGATGGAAAATGATGTTTATTTTTCTATATTTGTATAAATAATATATATAATATAATATTTTGTTTTATATGTCCTCCTTCCCAATATGCTTATTTTGCTGAATGGTTTATCAACACACACACACACACACACACTGTATTTCCCAAAAATATATTGTGCTCAAAGCAATTCACAGAAAATAAAGATCTGTTATTATTTCTATTTATTAAGCATCATCTGCTTGTTATCCAAAGGTCTCCAAGTGACTTGCACTGGGGGGGGGGGTATGCAAATGGATTATACCATAGAAAAAACACCTAGATTTTTATATTTGTTTGAGGCAATACTATCCACTCTGAGAGCTAATGAAAGCAATGTTTTCATGCTGTGAATAAAGTATTTTTAGCACATAATTTCAATAAACCTTTAAATAGCAATGGACATGCTCTCAGGAAATGCCCATGACTTGTTTTTTTTAAAAAAAAATATTATAATGATCTTGGGACACAATAGATATTTAACAGCTTTTCGGGTAGGTGCGGGGGAGAGCAAAAAAATATATCTGTAGATAGAGAACATTCTGTGTCCTTTCTATTGTTCAGTCCAAACAAAAAAGCAGACTAAAGGGTAAAGCTGTCTTTTTTACTCAAATTGGTTCTGTGCAGCAGCTGAGCCTGTCTTTCCCAGACGTTTAGACTAGGGGTTACATCCAGCTCTCTATTTTCTGGAGCTCTGTGGGTGCAATAAGACTTCCATTTCCCTTCCTCCTTTCTGCCTATCCAGAAGTGAACTTTAGGGTTTTTTGTACATGTTTATTTTTCTATCCAAAGGCCAGGACAAACTTCTAGCAATGGTATTAATACAGTGGGACCTCGGGTTAAGTACTTAATTCATTCTGGAGCTCCGTTCTTAAACCTGAAACTGTTCTTAACTTGAAGCAGCACTTTAGCTAATGGGGCCTCCTGCTGCTGCCGCGCCGCCGGAGCACGATTTCTGCTCTCATCCTGAAGTAAAATTCTTAACCCGAGGTAATATTTCTGGGTTAGCAGAGTCTGTAACCTGAAGCATATGTAACCTGGAGCGTATGTAACCCGAGGTTCCACTGTACAGTGGTACCTCGGGATGCGAATGGGATCCATTCCAGAGCCCCATTCGCATCCCAAACAGAACGCAAGATACGACAGCGTGTTTCCGCGTGCGCGGGTCGCGTTTTGCCGCTTCCGCGCATGCGCATGACATCATTTTGAGTGTCTGCGCGAGCGGCGAAACCCGGAAGTAACGCATTCCATTACTTCCGGGTTGCCGCGGAGTGCAACTCGAATGCGCTGAACCCGAAGCGCATTCAACTCAAGGTATGACTGTACAGTCATACCTTGGAAGTCAAACGGAATCCGTTCGGGAAATCAGTTCAACTTCCAAAAGGTTTGGAAACCAAAGCGCAGCTTCCGAATGGCTGCAGGAAACTCCTGCAGCCAATCAGAAGCCCCGCCAGACGTTAGGCTTCCAAAAGCAGTTCGCAAACCGGAACAGTCACTTCCAGGTATGCAGCATTCGGGAGCCAAAATGTCTGGGAACTAAACTGTTCGAAAACCAAGGTATGGCTGTAATGTAATTTTAAAGCTTCCATTTCTCTCCCATAAAGTGCTGAAATCTGGAAGTGAGCAACTTTAGAATGAGCTGTTGTGGTCCAGCATATCTGAAGGTTACCAGGTCCGGAGAAACTGCTTTATAGGGGGAGGGGGAACCTGAATTTTTTCTAAAGGGCATATGGTCTCAGAACCGAGGTTTCTAAGAACCCAGGTCCTAAAGACTTGATCCAACAACAGGGTGATAGTGGCAAGCAGAATCGAACTGATATTTCTGCTCCTCTGTTCATGATTTCCCAGTACAGTCGTACCTTGGTTTTCGAACAGCCTAGTTCTCGAACATTTTGGCTCCTGAACGGCACAAACCCAGAAGTGGCTGTTCCGGTTTGCAAACTATTTTTGGAAGCCGAATGTCCGATGGGGCTTCCGTGGCTTCCGATTGGCTGGAGGAACTTCCTCCAGCCAATCGGAAGCTGTGCTTTGGTTCTCGAACATTTTCAAAAGCCCGTTCTACTTCCAAGGTACGGCTGCACACTAACATTCAGCAGTGAATGCGGCCAAAATCTTCTTCTCGAATTCCAACGGTTTGGCTATTCCACATCTCTCAATTTCTGCCCACTGTCACATCTGATTGCAAGGAAGGAAGACATGATTACAGATGTCTGCTGCAGTAACCTGAAGGCTTTGCCTCCGATCAATCCCACAGAGGGTACCGTGAACCAGGTAGAAAAGAACGCATCTGGGAAAGCAAACAAACTATGCTTAACATTCTCCACACATCCATTCCCATAATCATTTCACATGCTCAAGTTCCATATTGTTTGAAAGATGGAGAACTGGATCAGAGAAGGGGTTTTTTTCCCCCATTTAAAAATGCATTAAAGTCCCTGAACACATGAGATTGATTAGGTGAAGTCCATTTGCCTGATTTTGTTTCCAAGGGAAATGTGAAGCGATTATGGTGAGTTCCTGCAGAGGAGCATTCATCTAAAATTCTTCTCAGGCTCATTTATCTCCAACAGCTGCTAAATGGATATACCTGGAATGAAGCCACATTAAATAGCAGCTCTTAAGAAACAGCACCATTTCCTTTTCTTCAGGGCTAGCAATTTTTATTTTTTATTTTTATTTTTAAAAATACACTCGAACGCTGCAAAGAAATTGGTTGAAACATATTCTATTTTAAGACACACCACATCACCCTCATGTTGTTGTAGGGTTCTAACTGATATGGCAGGTTCAAAAGTTTGACTAAACGTTCGTGAAATAAGCTTACTTTATTTATATTGCTCATAAAGGAATTTAAGACTCTCTGGCTAAGGTCTTGTGAGCATATTACATTTTTGCAGTGATTGACTATGTGATAAATAGCATTTTCCCTGGGGGTCATTGCCATCTTTTCCCTAAATAAAGATGGGTTTCAGTTTCTTCCGGGAGGGGGATTTTTGCTTGGTTTCAGTGAATTGCTTCCAGATTCTAATTAGGACCAAACCAAACCAAATAACTTTATTGTACTAGCCATTGGCCTTGACAAATCTGAATCAAAAATAAATGCACGTAAAGAGATGCAGCGCCACAAATAATAGTCTCTGTTTAGATCTCTGTGTCTCCCTTACAGTTTAATTTGGACAAAAGGTATGTTTCTTTGAAGAAGAAAAACAGTTACTTCTTGGTGGAGCTGCAAGAAGCAAACTCTGAATAGAGGTTTGTAATTGCACCAAAGGGATGTGGGTTAAACCACAGAGCCTAGGACTTTTCAATCAGAAGGTCGGCGGTTCGAATCCCCGTGGCGGGGTGAGCTCCCGTTGCTCAGTCCCTGCTCCTGCCAACCTAGCAGTTCGAAAGCACGTAAAGTGAAAGTAGATAAATAGGTAGCACTCCGGCGGGAAGGTAAACAACGTTTCCGTTCACTGCTCTGGTTTGCCAGAAGTGGCTTAGTCATGCTGGCCACATGCCACACGCCGGCTCCCTCGACTAATAAAGTGAGATGAGTGCCGCAATCCCAGAGTCGGCTACGACTGGACCTAATGATAAGGGGTCCCTTTACCCTTTACCTTTTAATTGCACCAAAATACATATAGGGACTTAAGGTGACATTCAACTAAATTTTCTCACTACCACAAGGATTAGTGCTGGAACAAGAGGATTTTCCCACCCTCTCCTCCCACCATGGGTGTCCCCCAAATCTGCCCCAAAGGGTCCGGTGAACCCCCAGAACAGATATAGGGGGTACAAAGGGAGAGGAGAAAGGTAGAACATTGCATTGTGCAAGAGACAAATCCTTGTGCTGACGGAATGTTCACCTTAGCACTATATTGAATTACAGCCCTTAATTTAATCCAGTTCTGCTAAAGGCTTGAATTATTAGATCAGATCAGTACATCAGGCAAGCTGCGGGTTGAAGGAATCAGCAAATACATGAGAAGTTAAATGCATGGCTAAGCATGAGCTAAGAGGTTGACCCAACAAGTGGCATGTCCCTGCAGCTTCCTTTTGAAGAGTGGGGCAGAAACAGTTCCTTGCATGGCAAGCAGCTGGTGTCCTAAGACTGGGCAAGCAGACATGCCCTCCTTTGAGTGGGATGGCCCTGGGAGGCATGTTTATATTGGACTCTGGCATCTCCATGTCCCTGGAAATGGAGGCACAGTTGGGGTCAGCTCAGCACTAGGCTTGCTCTCAGTTGCCTCCTGTCAGGAATGAGCCAGCTCCAAGCGAAGGTTTGCAGCCAACTGCAGAAAGCAGCCAGGAACAGAGAGGCTTAGTCAAGCAGGTAGCTGCAGACTACGGCTCTTCCTGACCTTGACGGACTGGCTGATAAGGCAGTAGCTGAGAGCAGGCTAGAACGCAGTCAAAGCTCACAGGAAGCACAAAAAGGCACGAACAGTCTCAGAGACAGCCTCTCAGAAAAGGAAGAGGTGGGAGCTGTTCCACTAAGTCTGAAGAGTCCGTGAATGGGAGGGCTGTTAGATAGGAAGCAAAACAAGAGACGTAAGGGTCGTAAGTTCGATATCTTCTGTCATCCCTGGAAGGAGTCTTCAGAAGGGTCATCTTGAGTAATGATGCCGGAGGCTTTGTTAGAGCCGTCCAGAGCTATCTGTTTGTTTTTGCAGTAAATCCTCCTTTTTAATTACCTACGCTTACTGTGTTATCTAGTGGGGAACCTGGACTCCTGAAACCTTCCCTAAAAATGGGGAGGCATCAGTGTTTTTAATATTTTGTTGGGAGCTGCCCAAAATGACTGGGGCAACCCAGTCAGATGGGCAGCATATGAATAATAAAATTATTATTGTAGTGGTGTTATGGAAATGAAGGGGTAGAATGCTGAAACTCTATGGGGCTCTATGGGAGTAACTAATACATTATTGGGACGCGGGTGGCGCTGTGGGTAAAAGCCTCAGCGCCTAGGACTTGCCGATCAAAAGGTCGGCGGTTCGAATCCCCGCGGCGGGGTGCGCTCCCGTTGTTCGGTCCCAGCACCTGCCAACCTAGCAGTTCGAAAGCACTCCCGGGTGCAAGTAGATAAATAGGGACCGCTTACTAGCGGGAAGGTAAACGGCATTTCCGTGTGCGGCTCTGGCTCGCCAGAGCAGCGATGTCACGCTGGCCACGTGACCCGGAAGTGTCTCCGGACAGCGCTGGCCCCCGGCCTCTTCAGTGAGATGGGCGCACAACCCTAGAGTCTGTTAAGACTGGCCTGTACGGGCAGGGGTACCTTTACCTTTAATACATTATTAAAGATAATGTATTAGTGCAGATGTTGTACTCAAAGAGTTCATTGAGAGTTGCAAGTTAAAGTAATTGCCATTGGCCTGGCTGCTCTGATACAGAGAAATGTTTCTTATAAATTCCAAGGTCCACAATCTGCTGACATAAAAATAAACCGTAGCATGCTTGACTCTAATTAATGCATGCAGGGGTTAAGACCATAGAGTAAGCTGTCCTGCTAGGCTTAGCTAGGTCACACCTTGGGAGGAAGGGTCACTAAACTCTTTTTCCTCCCACCATGTGAACCCGACCAGGAAGGACATCTGGGCTGGTTGCTCCAAGTCAGGACCGCATGGCTTTAGCAAGCCATATTTGTATTTCTATACAGTGGTACCTTGGGTTAAGTATTTAATTCATTCTGGAGGTCCGTTCTTAACCTGAAACTGTTCTTAACCTGAACCACTGTAAAAATAATTTAGAATCACAGTCTTAGAGTTGGAATGGACCCAAGGGCCATCTAGTCCAGCCCCCTGCAATGCAGGAATCTCAACTAAAGCATCTATGATAGACGGCCATCCAACATCTGCTTAAAAACCTCCAAGGAAGGAGAGTCCACCACCTCTCGTGGGAGTCTATTCCACTGCCAAACAGCTATTACTCTGAACAAACACAAGCAATATGTCAGCTAATCATATACTGACAATATTTTTATAACACTATACTGTATCAAAATTCATAAACAGAAGACATATAATATGTGCATGGAGTCACAAACTAATAAGAATCAGATAAATGTTCCATCACCAGGAATGGTAGGATTCGTAAGTCACTGTCAAGGATCACTGAAATAGAGGCAGAATGCCTTTCCACAGTCAATATCCTATCCAAAATATAGCCTGAAGTGAGTTGGAACACGGTAGTGCTATGGGCACAACACTACAAATGAGTGAGATGATGGGTGCTCCAAACAGCTCTTAGTGTCAGAAAGTTTTTCTGAAGGCTTACGGTAGTTGGAATCTCCTTTCTTGTAACTTGAAACCATTGGTTCAAATCCTACCATCCAGATCAGGAGAAAACAAGCAGCCCCCTCTTCCCTTTGACAGCCCTTAAGATATTTGAAGATTGGGCTCCAATTAACATTTGCAAAAAAAAAAAGCCTGAAGCATTTTTGTTAGGGATTGTAGGGAAAGACCTGCCAAGGAAATTAAAATACATCTTCATGTATGCGACAACGGCAGCAAGAGTCTTAATAGCACAAGGATGGAAGAATGAAGAAATCCCGACCAAAGAACTGTGGCAAGAGAAACTGATAGACTATGTGGAATTGGTGAAGTTGACACATAAACTACGTGATAAGGACAACTGTGACTTTAAAGAAGAATGGGAACCTTTTACAAAGTACTTAAAGAAACAACAAAATGAATTGGACTCCTTGGCAGGTTTTGAATAAACACTCAGAAACTTTTTATTGGTAACATATAGATAAATAAATTAAGGATCTTTACAATTTTATAACATGCAGAGAATAACATGTGCTGAAAAACCAGAGAGAGAAGCTGAGGGAAGTCCGGGGGGGGGGAGAGGGTGAGTTTTTCTTTCTTGGGGAGCAGGGAGGGGAAAATGGGGAGAAAAAATGAGGATGATGTGTTTTTGATGAACTGTTATGTTGAAATTCCTAATAAAAAATATCCCCCCCCCCAAAAAAAAGATATTTGAAGATGGCTATCATATCATATCATATCATATCCTCATATCATTTCATCAAAGGCTGAGCACCAAAGAATTGATGCTTTTGAATTATGGTGCTGGAGGAGACTCTTGAGAGTCCCATGGACTGCAAGAACATCAAACCTATCCATTCTGAAGGAAATCAGCCCTGAGTGCTCACTGGAAGGACAGATCCTGAAGCTGAGGCTCCAATACGTTGGCCACTTCATGAGAAGACAAGACTCCCTGATGTTGGGAAAGATTGAGGGCACAAGGACAAGGGGATGACAGAGGATGAGATGGTTGGACAGTGTTCTCAAAGCTACAAACATGAGTCTGACCAAACTGTGGGAGGCAGTGGAAGACAGGAGGGCCTGGCATGGAGGGTCCATGGGGTCACGAAGAGTCGGACACGACTAAATGACTAAACAACAATCATATCTCCTCTCAATCTCCTCTTTTCCAGGCTAAACACACAGCTCCTCCGAGTGTTCCTCCTAAGGCTTAATTTCCAGACCCTTGATCATTTGGTTGCTTTCCTCTGCACACGTTCCAGAAACATTTGCAATTTTTGAAACTAAGTTATCTGCCTGTCTTTTCTTGCTGCTGTACAGAAAAGCACTTGAATCTGACCTTTGAAGAGTTTGTTGAGTAAGCCATTTAAAACTTACTAAACGTGTGGTCTCTTGTTAGGCTAACAGAAGTGGGTAACTTTGGAAGAAACACAGAAGGGGATATTTTAAAGTTCTAGCGGTCTATATTTCCAGGCTTTGCTTTGCTGCATGTTTTCTGATTTAAAAATCTCTGCTGGGGTTCTCAAGAGTGCTTGCTCCAAACCTGGATCTAGGCATCCTTTTATTTTTTAACCAAACTATCAAAACCCAACTAGACAGACAACTGTCTTAAGATAAAAGGCAAAGTTAAGCACTAGCAAATTGGGCCTTGGAGAAACCTCAGTGTGTGCTGCTTTCTGGAACCCACAATGGTAGCTTAATTCAAGGAGCTGGAAAATGCGTACCACAAACCACTTCATTTAGGACAGGCAATGTTCCAACAGTATCACAGCTCTCTCGATCCAAGTGCCAATTCTCTATTCTTATCCCTGTTGTGTCCATTGCATTCTCCTATCCCATCCAAATACTTGTCATTTGATTTTATTTCCTCTATCCTTTGACTATACTTCCTCAACAAGTCCCATTTCCAACAATCGTCCGCTTCCAATGTAACATTTTGTACTCACTCACTCACTGATCGATTGGCTTTTCCCATCAAGGGCTTTAAAGGTCAGCACCAACACTTTGAATTGTGCTCAGAAATGTACTGGGAGCCAATGTAGGTCTTTCAAGACCGGTGTTATATGGTCTCGGTGGTAACTTTGAAAGAAGTTTAGGACTCCCCCTTCCCTGACCCGATTTGGGGCCTAATCTGGGATTTCCTGCTGGGAACAGGTGTGTGCAGCCAAAGCACAGTGTGCGGCTATTTGAAAGTCCTTTTGTAAACTGCCTCTCCTTTTCCCCCACCCACCACCCCACCGCACCCGACGGTGAGCCTGGGCTGTCTCAATCCAACTCGACTGAAGCCTGATTCCACCTGAATCAGCTCAATTCTGTTCAGAGTCGGTATGCTGTAGTGGTTAAGAGTGGTAGACTCATAATCTGGTGCAGGGTTCGCGTCTTCGCTCCTCCACATGCAGCTGCTGGGTGACCTTGGGCCAGTCACACTTCTCTGAAGTCTCTCAGCCCCACTCACCTCACAGAGTGCTTGTTGTGGGGGAGGAAAGGAGGAAGGGAAAGGAGAATGTGAGCCGCTTTGAGACTCCTTCAGGTAATGATAAAGCGGGATATCAAATCCAAACTCCTCCTCCTCCTCCTCCTCCTCCTCCTCCTCCTCCTCCTCCTCCTCTTCTTCTTCTTCTTCTTAATCTGGTGCACAACCAGTGCTATTTTTCTAGAAAAAGAGGTGCCTGCACTCACCATGAACTTCTCCCTTCCTCTCTTATAATAGCAATGGCTGAGAGGTGCCATAACTGATTTCCAGTGAGTTCCAGCTGGAAAAAAAAACCCTGTGCACAACCCTAGATTTATTTGCCCAAGGCTCTGAACCCAGTTCTGTGGGAATTAGCTGCTTGACCATCTAGTCAAGTCCAATGCAATTAAACTGAAGCGATTTTAGAGATTTAACTAGTTTTTATCATTGGGCACTGTATCTTGAAAGCCGCTTACAGAATATTGTGGTTAAGCAGTATATAAATTGCTCAGCCAAACAAACAAACAAACAAACAGCTAGCTAGCTAGCTAGCACAGTTCCTCCTCTATGCATGCTGGTTGAACTTGTATAGCAACCATAGTGGAGATGGTCAGGACCACAGTTTCCTGCTTGCATCTATGCTTCTTTACATTACGTGCGTAGAAAGGTGCTCTGTACTCACGAAGACCATTACGTCTTGCAGTTCCACCCCCTCTTCTGTTACTTCCAGTGGAGACGAGGAGACAACCAGAAGAAAATTCCTTTTTGAAAGGTGATGGGGGAAAGAGCATTTTATTTGAGATGGGAGATCCCGAAGTGGTGACAGCAGGAAAATGAATGGGCGTGATTAATGGGTTGAAACATCATTTGTGCCGTACAATGGCCCAGCGTGTCCACGCAGTAACACTCCCCCCAAAGGAGCCCTTTAGACAAATTCACACACTTTGCAGCCTCTGATGCAGTGATGCATTCGGCTGGAACTGGTCTCACAGCGGATCTTTTCAGCCGTGCTGTCAGTGTGCCCGAAATCTGCGCAGACTTCCCAGAATTCAGCGTCCCTAACACGGTCAGCTTGGCCTCTGGCAAGGGTCTACTGTGGAGTAAAAGTCAGAGACTAGCAGTGCATTGGCTTTGCTCTGAGGCTACTGTTTCAACAACAACAACATGCTAAAATAGCAGCTTCGCACATCGTGTTTGTGCTGCCCCTATTGGGCCCTTGAGATATTTCAGTAAATGCAAGGAGCGATGCTAAACTCAATGGAGGCAGCAGAAAAGTGCCAAGAATTGGACAAACTTTTTGTTCTGGTGTGTGTGTGTGTGTGTTCAGGGATGACTAAACCACGGCCCTTCAGATGCGGCTGAACTCCAGCTTCCATTAGCCCCATTCAGCATAGCTGATGGTCAGAGCAGATGTGGTCCATGCTTTTTAACCACCAGCTTAAAACAATATAAAGATGATCAACGCTGGCTGAATCAAACCAGATTCACACCGTTTTAACAGCAGCAGCTGGACCAATTTGAGGCAAAGGTTTACAGGGACCCAAAAGGCAAGAGGTGGGAGGAATGGAAGAGGGGAAGAAGCATGGTGCTGATAATGCCCGGGTTGCAGGATCAATGCATATTCTGCATTGCAGGGGGTTGGATTGGACCAGGCTTCTTCAACCTCAGCCCCCATATGTTTTTGGCCTACAACTCCCATGATCCCTAGCTAGCAGGACCAGTGGTCAGGGATGATGAGAATTGTAGACTCAAAACATCTGGAGGGACGAGGTTGAGAAAGCCTGGATTGGACTCTACAAAATGAGGATGCGGGAATAATGAGAGGAGAAGTTGGAAGGGGAAGTTCCAGGTTCGATTTCTGGCACTTTCAGTTTAAAAAGGAAGAAGGTATCAGGGGCTGGGAGAGACCCTCTGGGCCTGAGACTCTATTATCTAGCAGTCAAGATAGGCAATACTGAGCTACAGTATATGAACAAATTGCCAGACCTGCTACGAGGCCAGTTTGCATGTTTCTGTGACATACTAAGCCAATGTTGCTTTTCCATTAGACAGAGGTGCCACACAATCCTAATACTTTACTCAAGTTCAATGCAGTTTATGAGAATCAGAAGGTTCCTGCTTCTTCAGGCCAAATGTCCAGCATCATGATCTCACCATGGTCAGTCAAATGCCCATGGGAAGGCCAAAAGTAGAACAGGAGCACAATAACACTTTCCCTGGTTGTGCGGTCCCAGAAACTGGTACTCAAGAAGGCTACTTGCAACCTTCTCCCTGAATTTGTCTAATCCTCTTTTAAAGCCAGCCAAGTTGGTGGACATCACTGTCTCCTATGGGAGCAGATTCCATCATGTCACACTATCTGCTGTGTGAAGAAGCAATTCCACCATGCATAATTTTACACATCCCTATCCGGTCTCCTTTTACTTTACTTTCCTCTAAACTAAAAAGCCTCCGATTGTGGCTACTTTTCTTTATAGAAGAGATGCTCCAAACCCTGATCTTTCCGATTGCTCCCTTTTCGAACCTTTCTCAAGTCTACAATATCCTTTTTGGGGAGGGGTGAGCAGATCACTACACAGTACTCCAGATGTGGTGGCACCATAGAATTTCATAGTGACGTTGTGATACCAGCAGTTTTATTTTCAATTCCTTTTCTGTGCCCCTGAAGGACCAGGTGCGCAGCCTGGGAATCATTTTGGACTCACAGCTGTCCATGAAGGCGCAGGTCAATTCTGTGTCCAGGACAGCTGTTTACCAGCTCCACCTGGTACACAGGCTGAGACCCTACCTGCCCGCGGACTGTCTTGCCAAAGTGGTCTAGTTAGAAACTAGAAACTAATCCAGAATGCGGCTGCCAGACTGGTGACTGGCAGTAGCCACTGGGACCATATAACACCAGTCCTGAAAGACCTACATTGGCTCCCAGTACATTTCTGAGCACAATTCAAAGTGTTGGTGCTGACCTTTAAAGCCCTAAACGACCTCGGCCCAGTAGACCTGAAGGAGCGTCTCCACCCCCATCGTTCAGCCTAGAACAAATGTCCAGCTCCAAGGGCCTTCTGGCAGTTCCCTCACCACGAGAAGTGAGGTTACGGGGAACCAGGCAGAGGGCCTTCTTGGTAGTGGCACCAGTCCTGTGGAACGCCCTCCCATCATATGTCATTTAATGTTTGATGTTTGATGTTTTGTCACCTGATGATGATGATGGGAGCCACCCAGAGTGGCTGGGGAAACCCAGCCAGATGGGGGTATCAATAAGTTGTTGTTGTTGTTCCTAATGGTCCATGCCTTTATCAAGTTAGCCCCTGCGACCTGTTCCTGGTCTCATTCCTGGGTAGTTCAGAGGAGCATATCTGTGAAATTAAGGGCAGATTTGTTTGACCCATATTTTGATCGTGCTGCGTACCAGTTACCATTCCCCCACCCGCTGTCCAAGAGCTTCTCTGAGAGAGCTTCTCTTTTGCCTTGCAAAAACCTGACACTACCTGTCGAATCAGATCCTATCAGATGCAAGGGATTTTGCTTTGCTGCACTTCAGTTCAAGGGCACAAGATTGGACTTTTGCAAGGCACAGCCAGAGAGCAAAATAGAAAGCCCTTGGGCCTGGGGGAATTTGCTGGTACAGGATGTGATCAAAATGCAGCTCAAGCGAAAGTGTGGATGAACCCCAAGATTCTTTGCCCTGCCATGCGTCTTGCCTTGGCCATTTTACCTGTTCACATCTTCTTCATGCAACTATCTACTATCTTCCACAAACTATGAATTTGACAAATTCATGGAGGAAAGGGCTACCGAAAGCTACTAACCACAATGGCTAAGATTTGCATCCACAGATGGAGTCAGCAATGGTTTTGAATCTTCTTCTTTAGAGATCACTCATAGCCAGGTAAGATGATCTTCCATAAACACAGTCCTAACAGTGAGTCCGTGACTGTGGAGGCTAATTCTGGATCCACACGTCCTTCCGCAGTGGGGACATTGGTTTCCGGGTGGGAGTTGATCCTGGATGTTTAACTACAGGTAGATGGGTTATTAACTTGATCCAAAGTGAATGTCTACTTAAGGATTAACAGCAACCAATAGTCTCTAATAATAATAGACTCCATTTTTCCAAGAATGGACATAGAAGAAACCATAACATCCTCTGGCATTTGTAGCCCCAGCAGGATGTGGTAGAACACTGTGTTGCCAATAGAACCTGCTCAAAATAGTTATGTTGCCAACCCTAGGAGAAACTAGATCAACATATGCACAATTCATGATATGCATACACTTAAAGCTACTTTAAAAGGAGCGTCTCCACCGCCATCATTCTGTCCAGACACTGAGGTCCAGCGCCGAGGGCCTTCTGGTGGTTCCCTTGCTGCGAGAAGCCAAGTTACAGGGAACCAGGCAGAGGGCCTTCTCAGTAATGGCACCTGCCCTGTGGAACGCCCTCCCACCAGATGTCAAAGAGAAAAACTACCAGACCTTTAGAAGACATCTGAAGGCAGCCCTGTTTGGGGAAGCTTTTAATGTTTAATAGGTTATTGTATTTTAATGTTCTGTTGGAAGCCACCCAGAGTGGCTGGGGAAACCCAGCCAGGGTATAAAATCATCATCATCATCATCATCATCATCATCATCATTATTATTATTATCTGAAGTTCTTAAAAATTAAATATGCTAGCCTATATGCTAACAACTATCTCTTTCCATTAAAAAAAAAAAAAAGCAATTGAAATCCCCTCTCCTGGTTAGTGCTTGCCAGCTACAACCCCAAAAGGGACTTGGACAAGTGAATTAACCAGCCAGGATTGCTCAGTGGGCAGGGCATGAGACTCTTAATCTGAAGGTCGTGGGTTCAAGCCCGATTTGGGATGAAAGATTCCTGGATTGCAGGGGGCTGGGCTAGATGACTCTCTGGTGCCTACAGTTCTATAATTCCCTGGTTAAGTGTGCATGGGATTGCTGCCTGAGCTGGGAGAGCCTCGCAGGTAGAGACGTTTCCTTTTTTCACCCAGCCCCGCTGACATGCAAGGGGGCTCTCTTCCCAGTCCATGCGCCTCGGGTCCGACAGCCTTCTGGAATTGCCACGGATGGGAAACAAGAGAGTCGAGCGGGAGCGACGGGGGTGAGACAGGCGAGCAGAGGGTGGGCGAGATGCGATCCTGGGAGGCGCGTTGGAGGAGGGGAGGCTGGCCGGAGAAGGAATGTAGACGGAGCGCAGCAGGGAGCAGAAAGGGCCGAGATGGGGTGTGTGAAACAGGACATGGAGCGGGGGCGACCTCGCGAGGGAGGAGCCCGAGGAGGGGGCGGGCGGCGGCAGCAGCAGCAGCTTCAGCATCTCCTCGCAGGCTGCCGGGGAAGTTGGCCGCGCTTGCACGGGACGGCGGGCTCTCCAACAGCGCAGCGCCCGCGGGATCAATTGGATCCACGCTCTGGCCAAGAGCCGGGAAGGGGGAAAGGGGACGATCGGCCGGAAAGAGCGCCGGACTCCGGGTATATAAGGCGCTCCGAACGTCTCAGGATGTGGCGCCCCGGGCAGGGAGCCGCGTCGGAGCGAGGTGAGCGGAGGCGCGCGGGATGGAACGCCGGGAGGCTCCGCGAAGTTTGGGGTGCCGTTTACACGGCAGTGGTCTGTAATCCGAATTAGTGCGAGCCGCTTGGGGATGGAACGCCAGGGGACTCTCGGCTGACGTTTGGGGTGCCGTTTACACGTCAGTGTTCTGTCATTCGAATTAGTGCCAACAGGTTGGGGATCGGGATTTGGGGGGGGGGGAGTCGTGAGTCCTAGGGATCTGGGGGGGGGGGTAATGGTCGGCTCAGCATTGCCCTCCTGCGATGTGACAAGGACTGGCCATCCTTTTCCCGCAGCGTGGTTTGTATTACCATTTTGCCTCAGGAGTCTGTAAAAGTTTGCAGCGCTCCCACCATCGTCAACTGCTGGGAGACTTAACTGGCGGTGGTGGTGCGTTGATGATAGTTATAATAATAAACTACAAAGGGAGAGAAAGCAGGGGCCTCATCTAAAACTTTTCCTCACCTGCTTTCTGCTGCTTCTGCTCAGTTTGTTCATTTGACTCGTAAAAGTTGAGTTGCATGTGCGCGCGCGTGTGTCTCTTTGGCTGCAAAGCTGTTTGTCTTGGAAGACTTCGCCACTGAAAGCAACGGGGATGGTGACTGATGGGTCTCCAAATTACTTGGGATGCTGAAGAATCGCGCTGTTAAAAAGGGTGCGGGAAGAACTGGCTTCCTGCAAGATCTTGCCCGACCAGGTTTTCCCAGAGCTTTTGTATTTTGGGATGCCGAGCTACAGCGAGAAACAAAAGTAGCACCCAGTTTGGTAGAGCATGAGACTCTAAATCTCAGGGTTGTGGATGTGAGCCCCATGTTGGGCAAAGGTTTCCTGCGTCGAAGGGGCGTTGACTAGATGACCGGTGTGGTCCCTTTCAACTCTATGATTCTATGATTATTATTCACTCCTAAAGGGTGTGTGAGTACCACTGGGTGCCTGTGGCCATCCCTAGCTATTCTTGATGGTCTTTTTTTGTACATGTTGCTGGCTCAACATGCATGTGTGTACACAACCCTGGTCTCCATCCTGAGGTTTGGGTTGGCAGAGATCAGTGCCCTCACCATGTGGCTTGGGGATTAGACATGTGGGTGAACTGATCATGCAGCTGGCTTCTGGGGAAACATAGCAGCAAGGAAGAGAGAACATGAGATGAACAGGCTCTCATCGATCATTTACACTGTGGGATCATTTTAACCAGAGCTTTCCAAACTGTGTGTCGTGACACATTAGTGTGTCGGCTGCAGTGTGTAGGTGTGTCGTAAGAACGCTCCCCGTGCTCCTCCCGGGGCTGGAAAGGGGTTAGTTTAACCTCTGGTTTGCTAGTAAAACTGAATTACTGTGTTGCAAAATTATGCATGTCTAAGAAGTGTGTCACCAACATGAAAAGTTTGGAAAGCTCTGATTTAAACTGTGATTAGCTCTGATTCCTGCATCATAGGTGACCCATTGGGTCCCTTCCAACTCTACAATTCTGTGATTCTATCATTCTACAAAAAAGCCACACCCAGTTGTCCACTGTGCACTTTACAGGAAGTGCCCCAAAGCCCGACCCTCTTTTGTACTTCCAGGTTAATGTGCAAAATAGGGGACTTGTGGGTGTTCCCTGTGGGGAGGTATGTAAATTAACCAGGGAAAGGTCAGTTCACGATTATTATTACTTCCGTGTGTTAACAAAATAGTAATAAGAAATGGCTCTGCTAATAAGAGACAGTTGGGATTGAGGAATCTGGACCAGAGGAGAAGAATAAAGCAATTTCTAGAGGTTCAGACTAGCCAAGATTTCCAAAGTAAGAGCTCGTGGTGGAACTGTGGCATCTGAAATTGAGAACACCCATTATGGTCTCTGGGAGTGTAAAGTATGGAAATAAAGGCTGCCCATTACATGTTATGGGATTGTGGTGTTTTAGAGTATGAGACGGTCTCCTTAAATAAGGGGTGTCCTTTCAAATTAGTGTTCTATCTTATTTTAGCTATGCCTCAGGAACTAGAGCTAGATGAAAGGATCTGAGCTCTCTGTTGCCAATGTCCACAAATGTGCCAAACACCACCCCAAAGTACTTAGGCTACAGACATGATGGGCCCTTCTGTTTGTTATGCAGCCTCCTGCATTTTAAATTTCTCTGCAGTTCACATGATTGTTGTAGAGGAAAGGGAGCACTGCACTCAACCATCTCCCTCCCCCAATTTCATTTTGGTAGGGGTTCCCTTTGGCTGGGCCCTAAAACCTGCAAATTATAGTGGTTCACCAAGTCTTGCTAATCACTCAATATTGATTCAAATTACCAGTGCACACAAGAAACATTCACAGTCACAAAACCCAGCTGTGATGTGAAACCTGAATGTATCAAGCTATGTTTCCATGTTCCTAACTACCCACCCATTCATTCTAGTATTATCCCAGTACACAACTTGATTGCTGTGGTTTAACTCTCAAACCTTCTGTGATTTTATGGCTTTCTGGAGAACCTCTGAAAAGTAATGTTGGGTTCTTGGAGATGCAAAAACTTTGAGGGAACGTTCTTTCATATGTGGCGTAAAGAGTACTGGGAAATGATATATAATGAATCGGGGAAAATGTTTAAAAGTACCTTTCCCAAAAAACCAGAGTCCTTTTTGTTGTCAGAGGGAAATTCCCAGGTGTCAAAAAAGACTATTTATGTATGCTACTACTGCGGCCCAAAAATGGAAAACAAGCGAGGTCCCAACCAAAGAAGAATGGCAACTTAAGTTGACAGAATATGCACAACTTGCAGACTTAACATATAGTATAAGAGAACAAGAAGAACATAAGTTTAGAGGAGACTGGAAAATGTTTATTGAATATATGGGAAATAATTGTGTACAGCTGAAAACGCTGGCAGCATTAAGATAAATTCAGCAATGTAAATAGGTTATGATGGGTGTAATAATGGGATAGTGAATGGTATAGTTTCTGTAAAATATGCAGGGATTTATGATATGTAAAATGAACCATGGAAAAAGAAGAAGGGAAGTCATTGATAGCTTAAGGATGTATAAATTAGTGCTTTAAATTGTAAAACAAAAAATTTAATAAAAATTATATATATAAAAAACTAATGTTGGGTTCCCTGAGAATGTTGTGTTCAGTTAGGGGTGGGGAGACTGTGGCCCTCCAGATTGTTGCCTACACCTCCCATCATCCCTGGCCACTGGCCATGCTAGCCATACTGGTTGGGGCTTATGGGGTTGCAGTGTAACATCTGCAGGACCACAGCTTCCTGTGTTATGTTCATAACCCACACATGTTCCTTCTCCATCATGCCTACTCATGGGAACTAATTAAATAAAACAAAGGGGGACTTCAGAGTCACCCAGTACTCGTGAGATCAGAGGTGTAAGCCACCTCCAAGAATACAATGGCTAGCCTCACCCATTAGATGCCAACCAAAGGGTGTTTAAGGAGATAACAGAAATCACTGGGTTAAAGCTGACCAAAAGTCCAGAAGTAGCATTATTACCAATTTACGATGGGGTGGGAGGTTCGCAGGCTATGAAGGACTTGCTCACAAATTTATTGACAGCTGCACAAATTATTATAGCCAGGAAGTGGAAGGGGCAAGCAGAATATAAAATGGAAGAATGGTATAAAGAGGTGTGGGATATAGCTACTAATGATAAATTAACATGTACCATTAAGGTAAGACGGGGAATATGCAGGAGAAATGATTTTGAGGAGATATGGAGGGCGTTTGTAGAATTTGTACTGTTAAAAAGGAAAGGGGTCAAACTATTGCAAGAGGTGTTGTAATTTTGGATAGTTACAATGGCATGGTCTCAGTGGTGGTGCATTTTTATTCTTATTTATTTATAATTATTACTTTGTCGAAAAAGGGACGCGGGTGGCGCTGTGGGTTTAACCACAGAGCCTAGGGCTTGCTGATCAGAAGGTTGGCGGTTTGAATCCCCGCGACAGGGTGAGCTCAGTCCTTGCTCCTACCAACCTAGCAGTTGGAAAGCACAAAGGCAAGTAGATAAATAGGTACCGCTCTGGCGGGAACGTAAACGGCGTTTCCGTGCGCTGCTCTGGTTCAACAGAAGCAGCTTAGTCATGCTGGCCACATGACCCGGAAGCTGTACGCCAGCTCCCTCGGCCAATAAAGCGAGATGAGTGCCGCAACCCCAGAGTTGTCCGGATAAATAAAGAAAAAGATGCCAACCAAATATTGACCAGTAGGTGATCAGTTCTCAACCTGAGAGCAGTGGGAGGGCTATTAAAAGTTGCCATATGTCCTCTTTTTCATGGGTAGAGTCGTCATAGTGATCCATAGTTAAAAGCAGAAGTTGGCAAATGTGTCCTCTTGTTTTGCTCTTCAAAATATGGCAACCTTAGATGTGCATGCCTAGGATTCCTCCATGGGGAAGGATGCTTGGAGAGATGAGGGTTCACATCCCTAGGAAAGGAGCCTTACTTACATACATAAGAGCCAACTCTTAGGGACCAAGTTCCCTTTGCTGCCCCCCTCCAATAAAATATTTGTGGGGGCAGGGACCCCAAAGTTGATGGACATTGCCATTTTAATGGTGGGCAGGCCCGGGCCCAGTTGCTGCAGTGGCACTGGAGAGCCAGAGGTAAGGTGGGCAGTGGCAGGGTGCGGCATGTGGTGTCAGTGGCAGGGGGTGGAGGATGAACACCCACAGCAAAATTTTTGAGGTTCCCTGCAGTTGGTGCCACTGTTTCAAATGGACACCGGTTATGCATTGGCCTGTCAGACTCATCATATGTATCATTGTCTAATGCACAGCTTCCCAAACTTTGCATGTTGGTGACACACTTCTTAGACATGTTGTCAGGCGTCAGAGGATCCCCACACCCCTGGTAGGTTGCATCTTACCAATGCTTTTTTATTCAATATTCGCGGAGTAATGACGTCTCCACCCCCTTCCTATTGCTTCATGCGTCATCACTATGAATGCTGAGGTGTGCCCTCTGCCTTTGAGCTCTTTGCTCTCCTACTTTCAAGGCTTGCCGTGTTCTGGGAGAGGGGGGTCTGGAATGCTTTCTAAAGACACTGAAGAGTTTGGATTTGATATCCCGCTTTATCACTACCCTAAGGAGTCTCAAAGTGGCTAACAATCTCCTTTCCCTTCCTCCCCCACAACAAACACTCTGTGAGGTGAGTGAGGCTGAGAGACTTCAGAGAAGTCTGACTAGCCCAAGGTCACCCAGCAGCTGCATGTGGAGGAGTGGGGAAGCGAACCCAGTTCACCAGATTACGAGCCTACCGCTCTTAACCACTACACCACACTGGCACTGAGTCCATCAGCTGTCTCTCCACTTCTTCTTCTTCTTCTTCTTCTTCTTCTTCTTCTTCTTCTTCTTCTTCTTCTTCTTCTTCTTCTTCTTCTTCCCTGGTGCTTCTTCTTCTTCCTCCTCCTCCTCCCCCTCCCCCCATTATTTCCCAGCTTTCCCCCTCACCTGCCTCTGAGCTGTGACCTCCCTCGAACCCCTGTTGTAATTCTGAACTGTCTCCTTCTTCTCTAGAAGAGTCAGGCTGGGGAGGCGGTCTTCCCCATTCCTCCTCTGCCCAGTCCCTGACACGTGCATAATTTTGCAACACAGTAATTCAGTTTTACCAGCAAACCAGAGGTTAAACTAACCCCTTTGCAGTCCTGGGAGGAGTGTGGGGAGGGCTCGAACGACACACCTACACACTGCAACCGACACACTAATGTGTCATGACACACAGTTTGGAAAGCTCAGACTGTCTCAATTTTGTGGCAGGGATTCAAGTGCATACTGGAACTTTCAGTTTGTGTATTTTAAAGTGGATTAAAGGGCTCTGTTGCCCTAGCGCAAACAACCCTCCCCCCACCCCCACAAAAAAAGCCCCAGACTTTTTGAGGTTTGGAAGGTGATGGAGAAATGCAATGAAAAGTGTAGGGCGAACAAGGAAGCAGGAAGACATGCAAGGAGCCTGCAAGCAATGCACAGTGAATGCAGGATGGATGTCCGTTGTCATATAACCATTCCGCAAACAGATCAGAACGGATGCTCCACAGGAACTGGCTATAATCTAGCATCCATGTACGCTTTATGCAACAAATCAGAATGAATGCTCAATGAGCTGGATGTCTGGAAGGGGCCTGAGTCTTCAATGGAAATGCATTACTTTTATGGGTATTGCAGTGGATTCCTGCCAGCTAGAGGAGTTGCCCTGGCAACAGCAGCAAACCACTTCCTTGCCACAAACTCTGTCTGTTCATTATTTTGGTTTACCACACAGTTCTATCGAGACTCACCAGCAGGTGTCCGACAGCTAACAAATAAGCATACTCTACTGAGACTGCCCAAAATTCAGTTCTGGAGTACCACAGATGGTGCTGTGTGCTGCTGCTGGATCCAAACTACAAGAAAGAAGATTCCACCTAAACATTAGGAAGAACTTCCTGACAGTAAGAGCTGTTCGACAGTGGAATTTGCTGCCAAGGAGTGTGGTGGAGTCTCCTTCTTTGGAGGTCTTTAAGCAGAGGCTTGACAACCATATGTCAGGAGTGCTCTGATGGTGTTTCCTGCTTGGCAGGGGGTTGGACTCGATGGCCCTTGTGGTCTCTTCCAACTCTATGATTCTATGATTCTATGATTCTATGATTCTATGATGTTTGTCCTCTTTCTAACTTCGTTGGAAATACTTAAGACATCGAATGATGTTGTGTTTTGGCCTAACTGGACCATGCCAATTATACTTTTGAAATTATGTGAGGAATTAAAGTCTTCCAAACATCGGTAGCCATTTTATTTTAGCTATGGCTCAGCTTTATTCACCACCAATTCTCTTTCTTCCTCTTGCTAAGGGGCTAGTTCCTGGGACATTTCTTTTCAACATAAGCTCAGGTTTTTCTTTTCAATGTCATTTTTATCATCAGTCTGTTATCTTATGTGCCATGGTAAAAATTCCCAGGCTCCTATAAATCAGATAACTTGAAAGGTAGGGTTGTCGGTATCAGTTCCTGGGATTTTAGATTTATCTCTCGACATAACAAGAGCTAGAAGGCAATTCAAGAAATAAGAATGACTTCAGGCTGTAAGATAAAGGTTTGCCTGCACATTGATCGACTTCTAAGGAGGTCTGGCTAAACAGTTGTGGACCTCAGAACTGCTCTAGATTAATCTACTGAGAGCTTTATGAATATAAGGTATAACTGTCATGCTTTGTTCTGAAAAGACCTTTGGACGTCTAGGTCACTTTGGACATCTAGGTCACTGCAACCATCAGAGAGAGACCTACCATTAGATAAAATGAAGCCATCACCTCTAGGAGCTGATTCTGAGGACACATCTGCTTTATTTGTTTGTTTTTATTTTCATCAAATATGTAAACCACTTGATTGTAAAAACAACAACAACAACACATCTTCAAAACAGCTTACATTTAAAGTACTCTTTTATCACTTTAAACAGTCATGGCTTTCCCCCCAAAGAATCCTGGGACCTGTAGTTTGTAAATGGCACTGAAAGTTGTAAGAGGAGACCCCTGTTCCCCTCACAGAACTACAACTCCCAGAGTTCCCCGGGAAGAGAGATTTATTGCTAAGCCACTCTGAATTGTAGATCTGTGAGGGGAACAGGGGTCTTTAAACAAATCTAAGCACCTTTTTAAAAACTACAATTTGCATCATTCTTTGTGGGGAGCCAATACTGAGTGTCATGAATGGGCAACTAATTGTTGGCTACTTAATTTATTCCCATGTTATTTTTTTTACTACAAGGGACAGTGATTTTTCTGTCTCAGGTGCTAAAGTAGCCTTGGATAATATCTAACTTGACTTTTGGGGACTTTTGTGCAGCCAGGCACACCTTGGGAACTGGCCAGTGATTAGAAAGAAGCCTGAAGAGAATGAAAAGGAAGCCCTTATGACTTACGTTACCTTGGCTAAAACCACAATTGAAATCAGCTGATAACATATGTGAGAGTTATATTCTAAAAGAATGACGGCCTGCAAGACAGAGCTGTTCCACCAGGCCTTTGGCCAGGGCACAGCCTGACCCCCTCTTTTGGAAATCCTCACAGAACTCTAGCCCAATGGTTGCCATTAATCTGATCTGAACTGATTTTATAATGAAATGATTTTAGAACATTGTATTATTTTACTGTTGTTAGCCGCTCTGAGCCCGGCTTCGGCTGGGGAGAGCGGGATATAAATAATTTATTATTATTACTATTATTATTATTATTATTATTATTATTATTATTATTATTATTTCATAGAAGCCAAGACAAATAGTGGTCAGCTTAAAAGATGCATGTTTTTTCTAAGAAACGGCATTTTGTGAGCTACAGTTCTCCAGATTGCATTTGCAGTCACAAAGCTATGCAGAGCGGACACACACAGAGCATAAATTTATAGCTAAAGCCAAGTCCTGTCCTAGACATTGATGCCAGTGATGGGAACTTGACAGATTATGCACAATAACTCACCACTGAAGAACTCTTACATAAAACATATACGATGTTTGCTTTTTCACTTTAGATGTGCTTGCTTTTCTCTGGTCTGAAGATTTCTGCTTACGGCCACCCACACACAAAAAGAGGAAAGCTGAAATAACGTTCCGTGTGTCTTTTATTTGTTTAAGTTTCTGTGTTGCTATGTGGAGTATTATAGCATCGGTGAGATGTGAGACTTGCTCCTGTTGTGTTCAACTGACAAAGAACCAGCTTATCAATGGGACTGTATAATTTAGCATGACTCTGGCAAATGGTCATTCTGCCATGGGACTGCACAGTTAATATTTTGTACATGAGTAACTTTTATTATTTATTACATTTTTTATCTCACTTTTCCTTCCAAGAGCTCTTGGTTTGCATCAGCTGTGTGTGGGGAGGGCAAATAACGGGGTGGATCAAGGTGATTCAGGGATCTTTCCCTCATTCTGAGTCAAAGTGTGATGTTAATAGCCCCCTCCCCAAGTTGGACAAGGGTCCTGCAATGCCTTGTGTCACTGCACTTTGTACCTTACAGCTTTATATTTTCCTACATCTATGTGTTTCTATAGCACAATGAGCTCTGCAAAATATTGCCTGATTTACAGTGGTACCTCGGGTTAAGTACTTAATTCCAGAGGTCCGTTCTTAACCTGAAACTGTTCTTAACCTGAAGCACCACTTTAGCTAATGGGGCCTCCTGCTGCCGCCACACCACTGGAGCACAATTTCTGTTCTCATCCTGAAGCAAAGTTCTTAACCCGAGGTAATATTTCTGGGTTAGCGGAGTCTGTAACCTGAAGTGTATGTAACCCGAGGTACCACTGTATTTGTTTGTTTGTTAAAGTACTGTGGTGGAGGCTTCTGTTAAACATTAAAAGCTTCATTTAAGTTTTTTTTAAAAAAATCCTGCTTTAAGAAAACCAAAAAATCCAGAGTTCTTCAGAACTCCAGAAGCATTACTGTGCCTAGCATCCTCTCATAAGGCTTATTAGAAGTCTGTCAGAGGACAGGCATGAAAACCAGAAAGAAAGGCTGCAATTTTTAAAAAAACAGACAAGCAAGATTTGTTGTTGTTGTTTAGTCATTTAGTCGTGTCCGACTCTTCGTGACTCCATGGACCAGAGCACGCCAGGCACTCCTGTCTTCAAGCAAGATTATGTGCCACCAAACCTTGTTCTTGTTCCTGTTGACATCCATCTGCCTACTTCTCCATTATTTTAAGATAAGGAAGAGCAAGGTTACATACACACCATAAATTTTAAAACACTATGATATAACTTTAAACAAACATGGCTTCTCCCAAACTGCTCTGGGAACTGGAATTTGTTAAGTTGAGAACCCACAAGCTAGTTAGAATTTCAAGGATTCTTGGCGGGAAGCCATGATTGTTAAAATGGTATAGGTAAAGGTAAAGGGACCCCTGACCAGTCGTGACTGACTCTGGGGTTGCGGCGCTCATCTCGCTTTATTGGCCAAGGGAGCCGGCGTACAGCTTCTGGGTCATGTGGCCAGCATGAATAAGCCACTTATGGCGAACCAGAGCAGCACACGGAAACGTCGTTTACCTTCCCGCCAGAGCGGTACCTATTTATCTACTTGCACTTTGACATGCTTTCAAACTGCTAGGTTGGCAGGAGCTGGGACCAAGCAATGGGAGCTCACCCCGTCGCAGGGATTCGAACCGCCAACCTTCTGATTGGCAAGTCCTCGGCTCTGTGGTTTACCCCACAGCGCCACCCGCGTTATAGGAGTGCTTCAAATGTACATTGTGGGTGTGATCAAGAGACAATCCCTTGCTCTCCCCCCCCCCCCGCCCCAGGGATTTTCCTTCTTCCACATAAAAGCCCTTGGACCTATTTGTCTACAATTTGTCAATCTCCGGAGGAGCACCTGTGTCTTAAAATTTCACCCACTTTGGCCAAATAAGGAAAATGACTTCATAGGGTGGCTGTGGAGATAAAATGAGGACTGGAGAAATTATGTGTATGAGAGATGTCCACAGATCTCAAGATTCAACCTGTATCCATACATAAGTAGGTTAGGCTGAGAGACACAGTCTCACAGTCATCCAGTGAGCTTTAGAGATCTCCCTCATCTGACCCCAACCTGCTGTTCACTACATCACACTAAACCTCCGTTGCTAATTCATTCTTCAGCCCCTGCATCATTTTTTTTTGACAGAACAACAAGGTGGCAAACATTTTGCTCAGCAAAATAATAGACCAGCTGACGGAAGCATTATTTTTGGTGGTATATGTAGCAATTCTAATATTACTGTGACTTTAAAAAAGAATCCTCTACATCTAATATTTCTGCGTTGTTTTCCCAATGGATGTTGATTCTTTCCTTTTCAATGGTGAAAAGGTGTTATCAATGATCACATAGCATTCCCTTGTTGCAGGACTCCAACTCCCATCAGCCCCTGCCAGCATGGCCAGTGGTCAGGAATTATGGGAGCTGTAGCCCAGTAACATATGGAGGGCCACAGGTTCCCCACTCTGGTTTCAAGGCTAAATATGCAAAGCTGGTCAGTGTGAGATCAGTACCCACTGAATTGAAGCCATGAGAACGGATGCTAATTCCATGGACAAAAATGCCTGTGATTTGCCCTGCCTGTCCGGTTGCCAGTCTTTAAACATTACAGGAATGCCATGAGAAATATGCCTTCCTTTTGGGTTCCAGGAAAGTTTAAAGGGCACCTTAATGTGACAAACAGAGTTTGGAAGAATGAGAAGTTTGGTTCTTGATAGCTTGGCCACAAGGGGACAGATTTAACTTCTATATAAGTAAGTGGCTTTCTTCCCCACCCCCACCCCCTGTAAGGAAAGGACAGTGTTCTGTTGTGGGGGCAGCTACAGTTGAAATAAAACATGCCTCTGGCACTGTTACTATGGCCAGAAATTCCATGGAAGAGGAAGGAGTGCTGTACTCCCATCTCTGAAGCCAACTTCAAGGTTGCAGCAATACCAAGGATGAGCAATACAGTGGTACCTCGGGTTAAGTACTTAATTCATTCTGAAGGTCCTTTCTTAACCTGAAACTGTTCTTAACCTGAGGTACCACTTTAGCTAATGGGGCCTCCCGCTGCCGCACAATTTCTGTTCTCATTCTGAAGCAAAGTTCTTAACCCAAGGTACTATTTCTGGGTTTGCGGAGTCTGTAACCTGAAGCGTATGTAAGCCGAGGTACCACTGTACATTTCCGAAGCATACCTTACCCCAGACAGAATACCAAATTCAGTGCAAGAGGTGGGAAGGATGAACGGACACAATGCACGCCACTAACTCTTTCCCTGCTCCCATTCTGAATGCAGCTTCCGAATTGGAATAGGCAAGCATTCCTTACATACCCTTCATGGCCCAGAGAGGGAACAGACTGAATGGATGGATTTGAGAGATAGTTCATAAAGATATTTATAGGCAATGCTGGTTTGAATTTATATGGTTTTTATATGGTTGGGAGCTGCCCAGAGTGGCTGGGGAAACCCAGCTGGATGGGCAGGGTATACATAATAAATTATTATTATTATTATTATTATTATTATTATTATTATTATCATTATTATCATTATTATCACAGACACACCAAGTGATTATAAAATGTTCAAAAGAAGGTTTCCTTTAGATGTTATAACATATTATTGAATACAAATCTTTCACTTGCAATTTAACCACTTTGGTCCCATTTTTTCCTCTAGGGAGAAAGGACAGGGCTTTTGTAAAAGGCAGAGGAAATCATTCCGCATTGCATTCATTTGCTTAGGTTTTACAAAAGAAGATTGAGTTTCAATCCAATTGTGCATTTTGGAAAATAGCCCTCCCTGTTGTTGTTTTATTGCTGCAGGATTGTACCCAAAAAAGTTGTTCCCATTAGTGCAATGTCTTCTGCCGGTGGAACAAGACTTCCTCTACTTCTCTGTCTCTGAGGGACCATCCCCACTCCCTGATCTGTTCTGGAGGTTAGGGGAAACTCCAGAACAGATTTTTTTTTTGGGGGGGGGTGCCAGGAGGAGAGGAGAGGAAGTCCCACTGTACAGGCAGAAGTCCTTGCACTAATGAGATGACTTCATTGGATACAACCCATGACTTTTCTTGCACCATTTTCTTTTGGACTGTTGACATTTTATCGTTTGCTAACCCGCAGCCTTGGCAATTTTTTGAAAACAGAGGCGGCGTACAAATAATATAAATAAATAGGCATCCTCCCTCATTTTGTTTAAATGTGATTTTGAAGAGATTTGGAAAGTGAAGTTATTGGTGTATTTAATGTAAGACTTTGTTGTTGCTTGTGATGAAGCTAGGGACAAAAGCTGTGAGGCTGCCACCAGAATAGGAGCCCATTCTCTTCCATAGAGACATTTGTCCAGATCATCATACTGTGTGTGTCACTCCTTTCCTGTTGCACATAATTTGCAGGTGACAATGGTTTGAAAATATGGGGGATCAACTCAGTGGTCTTACTTGTTATTAAATTTGGAGAGGGGAGATAGAGAAAAACTTGGCAGAAGATGGTAGTCCCAAGCATCTGGGAGCTTCTAGATCTGCTCTGCCGATCTCATTAGCTAAACATCTGCAAGAGCCCACATATCTGTTCTCTATTGCATTTTGTCAGAAAGTATGAGCTTGCTGTTTTTAATATGAAGTCAGGTGATTTAATATGTTGTCATTTGTTGCTGTTTTAAAGGTTTTGGTGGAAGCACGGCAGGCTGCTGACATGCAACCAGTACGGAAGGTAACCTTTTCGAAGACGTCTTCTAAGAGGTGTGATGCGGGCTCCCCCTTGTGGGAATTAATTGGATCAAAACTTCCCTGATTTGAAAAGCGGATCAGTCCGAAGCTGAGCCATGGATATGGTGAGCACGCAACCGTCTGTCCAAGAATTTGAAGGGATGGACCCTCTGATCCGCCGCCATTACAACTTCACGGGGAAGCTCATCCGAGGAAAAGAAAAAAGCCTGACGACCATTATCCTTCTAATCGTCTGCAGCTTCATCATCCTGGAGAACCTGATGGTGCTGATCGCCATCTGGAAAAACAACAAGTTTCACAACCGCATGTATTTTTTCATTGGCAACCTGGCCCTCTGTGATCTGCTGGCTGGGATAGTTTACAAAGTAAACATCTTGATGTCAGGAAACAAGACCCTGTCCTTGTCTGCCCAGATTTGGTTTATTCGAGAAGGCAGCATGTTTGTCGCTCTGGGAGCTTCCACATTCAGCTTATTAGCAATCGCCATCGAGAGGCACTTGACAATGATCAAAATGAGGCCATACGATGCCAATAAGAAGTACAGGGTCTTTTTGCTCATCGGAACGTGCTGGCTTATCTCTGTTTCCCTGGGCGCCTTGCCAATCCTTGGCTGGAATTGTGTTGCGGACTTAGCTGACTGTTCCACCATTTTGCCGCTCTATTCCAAAAGGTACGTGGCCTTCTGCATCACCATCTTTATAGCAATCTTGGTGGCCATTGTCCTCCTCTACGCCCGGATCTACATCTTGGTAAAGTCCAGCAGCCGCAACGTCACCAACCACAACAACTCGGAGAGGTCCATGGCGTTGCTTCGGACAGTTGTGATTGTGGTCGGGGTCTTCATCGCTTGCTGGTCGCCGCTGTTTATCTTGTTGCTGGTCGATGTGGCCTGCAAAGTGAAAGAATGCCCCATTTTGTACGAGGTGCACGGGTTCATTGCCTTGGCGGTCCTCAATTCAGCCATGAACCCCGTCATCTACACCCTGGCAAGCAAAGAAATGCGCCGGGCTTTCTTCCGCCTCGTCTGTGGCTGCTTGGTGAAGACCAGCGCCACCACGTCGCTGCCGATCCAGCCCACCCCAGATCAGAGTCGCAGCAAGTCCAGCAGCAGCAATGCACAGAAACCGAAGGACGAGCACCCACAGACTAACAGCTTGCCAGGTTTAGCGGGAAAGAACGAATCGTCATTTCACAATGGGAATTGCTGCAAATGAAGTCTGTCAACTCTGCAGGCTAAGGATTCTTTAACTGGCTTTTTTAAAGAGCCGAATGGAAGGAAGCCTTTTGGTGGGGTTTCATGCACTTAAATCACAGGGGGAAACACTCATCAACGGCATAATATCAAGTGCCTTTTTTTAGCCCAGGCAGTTTTGAACTCGGTTTTAGTTGTGTGAGGGATGGACTCAGGAAGGCACTTCACTGCCTCCCGAAATTCTGTCAGTATCAAGAAAAATGGCATATTTGACATGATACAAAATTTATACGCATTGGGGAATCAATGCAGAAACCATGGTGGGTTATTTAAAACCAATAAATGAAACCCAGTCTGCACCTCCCAATAATATGCAAGTCTAAGAAAGCTGGAGGTGTTGTGTAAGTTTTTTATTGCCATCTGTTACGTGCCTTTTGGGCCCGGCTGCTGCCTCACTTCCTTTGTCCCTTCCTTCAAGCAGCCTACCTTCTTGACCTCTATGCAGAACACAATGCCTGTGATCTGTGGGAGACTTCGTTCCCACCCAAACCCATCTTTCGCTTTCTCCACCCAAGTGGGACGGTTTGGCAACATTATACAACTGACCTCCTCCCCAGGAGTTAACAGTATTTATAGATTTTCTTTGATATCACTGTTGCTCAGGCAGTAGTGCTGGGGAACGGGGGGAAATCACATGGGAAAATGGCAGCCAATGCTAGCCTATTATGTGTATATAGAAATGTGTGTGTGTATCAGTCGATTCACAGGAAACATTTCCATTCACCAAGCAGTGCACACCCTCTGCAGGAATGTGTATCCCCTATATGCTGACATTTCAAGTTACGAGAGAGATTGTTTACCTCCGCAGTGCTGCATTATTTTCCAACTTTTGCTTCTGTTGTTATGTTAATGGATTCACACTACAAGTATTATTTGACGTGGCATCCCAAGAATTAAATGCTTAGGACCGATCGCTGTGCCACAAGGCATAAACTACCATATTATGAAGGCAAGGAACTCACACTGACATGAACATACAGATGGATACCCCAGAACAAATATTTAGGGTTGAGCTGCAAGCCTAATTATCTCTTTATTTATGCCAGTTATTTGGCAAAAGTTTACATTATCTGATGTTGTCACCATGATTTCCTGTGTAATATGCCAGATCTTACAAGTACTGTGGGCAGGTATGTTCCAATAGTGGTGTTTTGTTTTGTTTTTTGTTTCTTTAAACTTCACCAACAAAATTTTGGAGGAGAGAAGTTGGATGCTACACGAACCCAGTATTCTGTCTTGCAATTATCAATGCAAACATCCTGCGAGAATAGCTAAATGTGAAGGCTGGGACCAGAAGGCATTTTGGTTTTGTTCTAGGACTTTAAGAAAAACGTAATATTGGCTCATTCTCCTTGAATTTCTTCTTTATTTAATGTAGTTTAGTGCCCAACTGAAATATGAGTCTTGGCATTTTATGCATAGCATGTATATAGATGTATATTTAATCAATGCATATATGTTTTTTTGCTCTTTGAAAGATATTTTTTTTAAAAATTGAAGGCCCAGCCTGTGTTATGGAAAGCCCAAACACAGAAGATTAGAAAGATCTAATGGAAGTGGCATGGTCTTCTCAATGTTATTTCATACAAAACTACACATTTCCAGAAAACTATCCCAACAGAGCTTTACAAAAATCGCAAATTGCAGTTTAATGTTCCTTGACAACTATCCCTAGCTCAAACTTGAGTCAATTGCATGGCTGGTGGATGTTTTTTCTTCATCTAACTCTAGAATTAATATTCTGTCATCTGGACTCCCTGCCCACCAATATATTTTTCCCCTGATGGCTTATGTTGGAAGAAAGCAAGCAGAGAATAAATGGGATTCACCATGCATTTAAGGTGGACTAATGGGTGAAATTGGGGGATACATGTACCACAGGAAATAAAGTTAGCATAAGTGGAAGAAACAGTCAAAAGTGGTCCATGAGAACGTCATACATGGTCCCAGGTACTCTGAGATTTCCAGCCAGCTTCTTCTTCCTTCACAGGACTAATTTTCAACGGAACCATCCCCCTCAGCATCTGAAAAATTCATAAATCTCTTTTGACATCACAGCAGTTCAGCCAGGGGCTGGGAATTGCTGATAGGGGACAGTCACTTTATATATGCCTACTGAATGGGATTTTATTCTAGATTTTAAAATATGCATAGAGGCATGATTTGTAAAACATTCTACTATCATTATTTGAGGGGATTTTTTTAAATTTAAGAATGACAAGCTGTGAAAATTCTGTTTACAAGAGGCATTTAAAAGGGGGAGGGCATGCTATTTCGACCAGGGGTAGCCAATGGGGATACCCTCCTAAAATTTTGGGATACAGCTCACATCAGTCCCAGCCAGCATGACCAGAGATCATAGCTGTAGTACAAAGCACGTGAAAGGTACCACATTGGCAAAGCCAAGAATTAAACATAAAATTATGATAGACATAAAAGAAAGAGAAGGCTTTGCCCTGCCAGATTTGCAAATGTATTATGAGGCAGCCTGCTTGCACTGGTTAAAAGAATGGATTACACTGGATAATGCAGACATCCTGGACTTAGAAGGCCATGATTTAAAATTCAGCTGACATGCATGTCTTTGGTATGGGAAGGCAGAAATCCATAAAAGTTTTATGAACCATATTCTAAGGAAGAATTTGTATAGAGTTTGGGGAAAATATAAAAAATCTGCTGGAAAGGAAAACACCTTTATGGCTATCTCCTACTGAGGCTATTACAATCAAGAAAGTTAATATGGATAGACAATGGTCGGTTTTTACAGGGAATTGCTGCATTTCACAGAGGGGGAACTTAAACTGAAATCAATGGAAAGTGTAAGAAGCCATGTTACAGACTGGCTACAATATCATCAGTTACATGAAATGTTTGAAATAGATAGGGAAAATGGTTTTTCAGACCAAAGTTCACAATTTGAAAAAGAACTTATACAAAACAAAGAAAAACTTTGATGTAAAATGCATAATTTGTTATTAGATTGGGAAACAAAAGACGAGCTTGTGAAAGGCACCACATTGGCTATTCCTGTTTTCCTACAGCAGCTTCATTGAAAACCTGTGTCTAAGGGCAAAAATCCTAAGCACATTTAAGCGGAAATAATAGATGGGAATGACTTGCACAGAATGCCACCAAATCCTTTTGTCTCTCTGATAATGTAATGCCCATAGCAGAAACACTCCTAGTTGGTATGAATATTTGTTATTTCAAGTGTAAAGTCTTGTAAACATGTATATTAACTTTTCGATCTCTGTGCAAAATACAAAAAGAATATGCTGAAACTGTGAATGCCAAACAGTATAAAGTAACATATCAAATAATAAAAACTGCTGAAAGCAGTGAAGAGACATTGTCTTGAGATGATCCTGGTTAAACAGCAAGGCTACGGACAAGGATGCTTAACCTGTAAATACAAATCAAGTCACAGATATATCCCCAGGTGCTCTGAAGAGTTTCCTAAAGTTTTTTATATATTAAATGTATTGTGTTGTATTGTATGGCATAATAATAAAGTAAAAGAAGAGGTTCCTCGTTGAAGCATGCGGAATAACAGAATCACAAACCAGTGAATTTTAACTTAGTGATTAAAGGCGTATATCAGGTACAGCAGGAAAATGCAAAATAATACAGAGGTATGTCTTGATGAAATAAGCAACCAAAATTTTGTTGTTCTCTACTCTCTTATTGTGTGGCATGCCGCTTTAAATTTAAGAGTGATTTAAGAGTGATTTAAAATTTAAGAGCCTCTTATTGTGTGGCATGCCACTTTAAATTTAAGTGTTCTTGAACACTTAACATGAGTTTGACCAAACTGCGGGAGGCAGTGGAAGACAGGAGTGCCTGGCGTGCTCTGGTCCATGGGGTCATGAAGAGTCGGACATGACTAAACAACTAAACAACAACAAATTCTTAAAGCTGCTATTTTGCTACCAACTCAGTTCAAGGTTTTCAGGACTGGACATCTGCCTCCCCTTCTTTCTGAAAAAAAGAGGTGCAAAGAGTTTCTGTGGCAAAGTATGGCACTGGCTGATGTAGTTGCCTTTTCCACCATCGATGGAGGCATGCTTGCACCATTTTGTGATCCTGTCTCTCTTTCTGGTGCGGCAGCCATTTTGTGTTATGCCTCGCCTCACTGAAGCCATCTTGAATCTACTGCTCAAGGGCCCTTTCTCAAAATTCCAGATGTGCTCACTGCCCCCCAAAGTCTGGCAATCCCTAACTTTAGCCCCTACATAGGAGAGAAATGCCTCTGAGAAAATATGCAACCCAATAAATTTTCCTTGGAGTCTCTGATCATTGTATTTAAAGTTTGGAAGGCATTCCCTCCCACCTCCTGTCTCAAGCTTATACAGTGGTACCTCTAGTTACGAACTTAATTCGTTCCGGAGGTCCGTTCTTAACCTGAAACTGTTCTTAACTAGAGGCGTGCTTTTGCTAATGGGGCCTCTTGCTCCTGCTGCGCTGCCCGCACACGATTTCCGTTCTCATCCTGGGGCAAAGTTCTCAACTCGAGGTAACTCTTCCAAATTAGCGGAGTTTGTAACCTGAACCATTTGTAACCTGAGACGTTTGTAACTCGAGGTACCAATGTATAGCCAGTTGACGCAGAGGCTTTCTCACAATTCTCATCTATTCTTGCAGCATATGGAGGGGAAGATTGCTCTAGAACCTTAGAAAAGTTCTATGCAAAATATTTTTGGATACTGTGCATGCTGAGCTGTGATACTGCTTGGGCTCCTCTGCCCATCTGCACCACAGAAGGACCAGCATGTGAATCAAAGCAGGAACAGATCATATCACACACCACCAAACTGATGCTCTCCAGCTGTTTTGGACTACAACTCCTATCAGCCCCAGCCAAAAGGGGTCTGCTGCCGGGGGCTGATAGGATATGTAGTCCAACACACTGTAACTAGAGGACAACACATTGGCAAAGGTTGAACTATTTCACACCCATTTTTTTTGCTGCCCATGAAATGTTTGCTGAATGTGCAATCCAAGAGCTTAGGTGCCAGAAAAGTGTAGAAGAAATTCCAGTATACCTTAGACCATTTAAATCAAGGTGTACCTTTATGATTGATCCCACTTCTTAGTGGCACAAAACCTTCTTGAGCAGGAGAGCTATTAGCCCAATATAAAATTTAGTGAACAATATACCTCACCCAGTCCTTCCTTTTGAAAATCCTGCTAAGAAAGCAATGGAAAGGAAAGCAAAAGTTCAGCATTGTTTGGAAGACTTTTGGGTACCATTTGATCCCTATTTTATCACCATTTAGGGGAAACAACTATAGTTTAACGCATATATTACGCATCTTGGATCTGTTGTGCCAAACCTCATTTGCATTTTACTTTCCTTTTTACGAGAATATATGATTCCAGCAAAATATTGTGTGACTGACAGCAACTATTTACATATTCAGTGCCAATGGCTATTTTGATCCCCACTTCAGTGCCATTGATCTCGATTGGACAATAGCAATGAAACTGAGCTGTCTGTTTATGTGTACATTCTTGGAATGGAATCTGCTCCCACCCAAATGTGTGAGTTTTGCCACTTGCGTTAAAGCAAAATGTGAGAATTGAAACCTCCCTATGTATGGAAAACACCACTTACACATAATTACACCCACGAAACGTTTTCCTCTCTTTAAATTCCCTTATGAATATATGGAATTTTGCTTGTTAGAAATTACTGTACGATGCAATAAGCACTTACAAATTCTCATGACTTAACAACACAGCATGCAGATGAGAGCAAGGCAGAGAATATAATTCCATGGAGATGAGAAAGGGAAACTGGAGCAGTGGCGTAGCGTGGGTTGTCAGCACCCGGGGCAAGGCAAGTAATTTGCACCCCTAACCCATGGATTTTATCAGGGGGCAGAGAGCTGCGAGTGCGAGTGCGCGCCCCCCAGATGTTGCGCCCAGTGCGGCCGCCCCCCCCTGCACCCCCCACGCTACGCCACTGAACTGGAGCCAGATTGCTAGCGTAGCAAAGGCGCACAAAGGAACATGGGACGCTGCCTCTGGCTAAGTCAGACCATTAGCCCATCTTCCTCAGTATTGTCTACACTGACTGCCAGTGTCTCTCCAGAGTTCCAGACTGGGGACTGTACCCAGCCCATTCTGGAAATGCCAGAGACTGAACCTGGAATGCATGCAAAACAGAGCATAGTTCACAGAATTGCAGAGTTGGAAGGGACCGTGTGGGGTCACCTGGTCCAATGCTCTGTTACTTAACTACAGCCCTTTCCTGTATGCAACCACTGAAAAAGGATCGGAGAAGATAGTACCTTGCACTGACTGACAGTCACCATCACAGTGACCACGGTAGGGAATGTGGTGTGCTCACTTTGCACACAGTGGACGCGGGTGGCGCTGTGGTCTAAACCACTGAGCCTCTTGGGCTTGCCGATCGGAAGGTTGGTGGTTCGAATCCCTGTGACAGAGTGAGCTCCCATTGCTCTGACCCAGTTCCTGCCAACCTAGCAGTTCAAAAGCACACCAGGGCAAGTAAATAAACAGGTACCGCGGCGGCAGGAAGGTAAATGGTGTTTCCGTGTGCTCTGGTTTACGTCACGGTGTCCCATTGTGCCAGAAGCTACTGTTAGGTCCATCATGAGACGTCTGCCAGCTTCTAATCACAGATACCAGCAGCCTTCAAGCAAGCAAACTTCCTTATTATCGCTTCCTAGCATCCCACTGCCAGAGGATTGCCTCCTTCCATTCACCAGTTTGCCTCCTCCAAGTGGAAGAAACCTGGGCAGTGCTGAATGTCACATCCTTTGCCAGGTGTGTCCTGCTGGAAATAGAAAAGGGCTTTCCCCTTGGCCTGACTTTATATCCACTCAGTTGCCAAGTGCCTTTGTGACATCACAAGAAACCCACAGCCAATGGCAACAGCTGGGGAAGCATCATCTTCATTGCTTTGAGCCTCACAATGGTGGGTGGCCTATCAGGGATTGTGTGCTTGTTTATTCAGGACATGGGTGGAGCTGTAGCCTAAACCACTGAGCCTCTTGGATTTGCTGATCGAAAGGTCAGCGGTTCGAAACACCGTGACAGAGTGAGCTCCCGTTGCTCTGTCCCAGCTCCTGCCAACCTAGCAGTTCGAAAGCACACCAGGGCAAGTAGATAAATAGGTACCGCTGTGGTAGGAAGGTGAATGGCGTTTCTGTGCACTCTGGCTTCTGTCATGGTGTCCCATTGCGCCAGAAGCGGTTTAGTCATGCTGGTCACATGACCCAGAAAGCTGTCTGTTTATTCAGGACATGGGTGGAGCTGTGGTCTAAACCACCAAGCCTCTTGGGCTTCCCAATTGGAAGGTTGGAGGTTCGAATCCTAGCTCCTGCCAACCTAGCAGTTTGAAAGCACACCAGTGCAAGTAGATAAATAGGTACTGCTGCTGTGGGAAGGTAAATGGTGATTCCGTGCACTCTGGCTTCTGTCACAGTCCTCCGTGAGCCAGAAGCGGTTTAAGCACATGACCCGGAAAGCTGTCTGTGGGCAAACAATGGCTCCCTCAGCCTGAAAGCGAGATGAGCGCCGCAACTCCATAGTTGCCACCTTTCTGTTGCAACAAATGCTTACAAGACTACAAGCAGGACAGAACAGGGATGTTCATTCACTATTGTTTATCCCAACACCTGCCGTTCTGGTGTAAATGCTGCCTCGGTACATTGATATTTCATCGAGTTAACATAACATAGCGACCGATAGATCCTATTTTCCATGAGCATGTCTTCTATTGTGTTTATTTGTTTAAGCCATCATATCTGGAGGCTGCTGCCCCCCCCAAAAAAAACTTGTGCAAATGAATCTCAGCATTTATGAATTAAATGATACAGCACTTATTAATTTTTTGTATGGAATGTACAGCAAATCAGCAGGCAGTTGCGCTTCTGCTCATCAGAGGTGCCTGTTCAATGTTTGATTCAGATGGGGACACATTTGGGGGCTGTTTAGAATCATGGTGCTGGAGGAGACTCTTGAGAATCCCATGGACTGCAAGAAGATCAAACCTATCCATTCTGAAGGAAATCAGCCCTGAGTGCTCACTGGAAGGACAGATCCTGAAGCTGAGGCTCCAATACTTTGGCCACCTCATGAGAAGAGAAGACTGCCGGGAAAAGACCCTGATGTTGGGAAAGATGGAGGGCACAAGGAGAAGGGGATGACAGAGGACGAGATGGTTGGACAGTGTTCTTGAAGCTACCAGCATGAGTTTGACCAAACTGTGGGAGGCAGTGGAAGACAGGAGTGCCTGGCGTGCTCTGGTCCATGGGGTCACGAAGAGTCGGACACGACTAAACGACTAAACAATAACACACCTCTCATCGGTTACCAGTGACGACTGTGGGACTGTGGCAAGTATGTTTAAAAATCACACACATGTAAATGTTCCTGGCATCCTCTTAGCCTTATATTCTCTGCTACAAGAGCAAGTTACATGTAGAAGAGTCTTAATACCGAACACTGTATTTAATAAATCAAAGTTGTATCTTAAGGTATATTATTAGAAAAATCAATGCATATACCTCATACACAGAGAGATCACACCAAGTCAAAGCCAAAACAAGTTACAAACAATTTGGAGTAGCATTTATATAAGAATTTAAGTGGGACATCAGAAAGAGAGAAAAAAATGCTTTTGTACTTAAGAGACAATGAATTATGCTTTGAAAAGTTGCTTCAAGCTAACTTTTCCTGTTGAAATATTAGCTCATTGATTCATGTTACATCACTCACTATTTAATCATTGGATCCTGTCTGTTTTCTCTCTGTTATTGTGCTTATTTTATCATAAAACTACCCTTGAGATTTCCTGTATCAATTTTCTCAGGGAAACAAGACCGGATGTAAGTATTGTTTAATCTAGACAATCACTCATTTCATGTATCTTCAGTTAAAAATGCTTTTTCTTTTTTGGCCCATTATCTTCAGCAGACTGACTTCAAAAATATAAATATCTACCGTATTTCTATAGAATGTGTGTGTATGTACACGGTCAATATTCATATTAAGGAATCAGGAACACTTTGATTACATGTTTTGAAGAAAACCCATCCACCTGCTAGTTTTGCCATTCTTTACCGACTCGGAAAAGCTGCAAGAATGTTCTTCGTCTTGGCACCACACAGAATGGCACTTCTTTAACCTACAGAAAACGTAAACTGGTGATACTCTTTTTCTACGGACAAAGGTTTGCAGTTCCTTTCTGACTGTGGCTTGTGAGCGACACAGCTACATATTTTGCCATGAGGTGGGGGGCTGGGGAGTCACTGTTTTTTCTCTGCCGGCTGATGGAGACAAAGTTCACTCCCGGAAGAAACAATCGGCAAATTGTTCTCCAGGTGGTGGTTGATGAGGTGGCTGATGCTGTCAAATATGCGGTCCTTTGTACGAACCTGGAAAATAGAGGGTGCAAGGAGAAAGTTTGTATATGTTCCACAGAAATGGCGCAACAAAAAAACCCGGCCATCAACATATATAAATCTCTGTTATTAGAAAACCAATTTGATATACAGGTACTGAGGGAGGAATGGAATAAAGAATTAGAGATCTTCATTTCGACCACACAGTGGGAAACTGTTTCAACTGCTATAACAAGGGTGTCTCTGGATCTTAAATTGAGGCTCATACAACAAAAAAATAATATTTAGAATATACTGGACCCCATTATGGTTTTTTTTAAAGGGCTGTCTAGGGCATGCCCACCTAGCAGTTTGAAAGCACCCCTAAGTGCAAGTAGATAAATAGGTACCGCTTTATAGCGGGAAGGTAAACAGTGTTTCCGTGTGCAGCACAGGTGCTGGCTCACCAGTGCAGCTTCGTCACGCTGGCCACGTGACCCAGAAGTGTCTTCGGACGGCGCGGGCTCCCGGCCTCTTGAGCGAGATGAGCGCACAACCCAAGAGTCGGTCACGACTGTCCCGTACGGGCAGGGTACCTTTAGGCAAACTAAGGCCCCGGGGCCGGATACGGCCCAATCACCTTCTAAATCCGGCCTGCGGACGGTCCGGGAATCGGTGTGTTTTTACATGAGTAGAATGTGTCCTTTTATTTAAAATGCATCTCTGGGTTATTTGTGGGGCATAGGAATTCGTTCATTTTTTTCTTCCAAAATATAGTCCGCCGTCCGCCCCCAAGGTCTGAGGGACAGTGGACCGGCCCCCTGCTGAAAAAGTTTGCTGACCCCTGGTCTAGGGTATCTAACGTGGAGATGCAATAGGGATAATGCTTCTCCAAAACATATGTTTTCTCATTGTCCTATATTGAAAGATTTTTGGCAGAAGGTAACTGAAACCATCAACAGAACTGTACAGAACAACCTTACATGACAGAGCAAAATATCCTCTTGAACTATATACCCAGCACATGGAACTTTACAAAAGGACAATATGAGTGGACTATCTGTGCCCAGACCACAGCAGAAGGACTGATCCTGATGAATTGGAAAAATAAAAATGTGGCTCCCTTCTTCAATTGGATTGAAGATTTATATAAACTCGCAGCATCCGAACAACTTGCATATAAACGCAGACTTGCCATGGATAAATTCAATGATATTTGGAATCCATTCTTACAAATACTGTAATAGGTTAAGATCTGGTGAAGTACAATAACAACTTTGAAAAATATACAGTTTTGGGTTCCCACCTCTCCTTTTTCTTTTTCCCTTCTATAAACGGGAGCTGTTTCTCTTTTGTTTGCATCTTACCATGTCTGGTGCACATATAGTTATGCACTTTTTGAACTTTCAATAAAGATGTTTTTTAAAAAAAAGTTCCACAGAAATGGCAATTCTAAATAATGTGGGTTTGTAAAAAATGATTTCCCTTTTTATTGTATTGTACTGATCTTGTTCCTTTGTTGTTTGCTGCCCTGAGCTCCTTCGGGAGGAAGGGTGGGATAGAAATACAATTAACTATTATTGATAATCATGTTGGCCTTTAAGCTAAGGACCAAACTAGCCAAATGAATTTTATCCGTTATCCTCAGTCCAATACACATACAAACCCAGTGAGCCACAAGGCCTGGCAGGAATTTCCTTGGTTTAAGCCCAATACTCTCTCCACTACATTACAGTGGGTCAGCTGATATAAAACGCTATGTAAACAAAACAGTGTGCATTTTTATAAATCATTGGGTAGTGCGCCACTAAGTTTTAATCAGAAGAGACCCACTGAAATTAGTGGACCAAACTTCGCCATGTTCCTTAACTTCAAGGAGCCTAATCTGATTAAAATTAATTGACCATCTATTATTATTATTATTATTATTATTAGGCAAATGATACTCTATTGGGGAATTTGTTGGGGGGGGGGTTCATGCATTCTCTTTCTCTCATCCCCTATTTACCGTAGTTTTCTCCCTACCCACAGAAGAGGAAGATCTTTCTTGCCAGAGGTTTGCTCTAATCACTTACAGAGGACTTTTGAAATTAGTCCAAATCACTTATAAATAAATGAGTAAACAAGCAATGGGGATAGCAAAGTGGAATTTCCAGCATCAGCGCAGAGGTGTGTTTTGAGAACGTCAGAGATTTTAGAAGGTAGCTGCATCTTTCTCAACACTAAATTGGCAAAAGACTTACCACCTTTTTGACCTGCGAGGCACAGACAGAAGCACACTTTTGAAATGAAATATCTTTTATTGTTCGCATGAAGTGTTTGGCTTGCTACAAACACCTCGGCAACCTCAGGCGAATTCTTCTCTGTTGGAAATAGTTCCAAAACTAATCTTCGACTGACCTCTAGCGTTAACAGTGTGAGTTGCATTCATTGCTAGAGGGGAGGCTGTGAGCCAGCCAGCCAAATGTCTCTTGCATCTTATGAAAGTGTTGGCTGCACTGCAGTGGCTATACCGTTCAACTGTTACATACACCTTCCAGAAGATGTGGCTAGGGAAAACGCTGACAGGGGAGTTTCTGAATTTTGACAGAAAGAGATTAAATGTTGCTGAGCTCTGATGGAAATTGCAGGCTGGGCTCCCAGGTGTTGAGGAATTGCAGGTGGAGCTCTCCTCACACCCCTGTCATGTCATTCATAGATAAGCAGGTGATACTAAGAGACTGGGACACGGGTGGCACTGTGGGTTAAACCACAGAGCCTAGGACTTGCCGATCGGAAGGTCAGTGGTTCGAATCCCCGCGACGGGGTGAGCTCCTGTTGCTCAGTCCCTGCTCCTGTCAACCTAGCAGTTCGAAAGCACGTCAAAGTGCAAGTAGATAAATAGGTACTGCTCCGGCGGGAATGTAAATGGAGTTTCCGTGCACTGCTCTGGTTCGTCAGAAGCGGCTTAGTCATGCTGGCTACATGACCTGGAAGCTGTACGCTGGCTCCCTCGGCCAATAAAGCGAGATGAGCACCGCAACCCCAGAGTTAGTCACGACTGGACCTAACGGTCAGGGGTCCCTTTACCTTTTACTAAAAGACTATATGCATCCAGCGTTCAACCCTCAAAAGGAAATTGGTTCTGCACGCAGAAAGTTGGCTGTGTTAGCCTGTTGCAGCAGCAACAACAAAACACAGCAAAGAATCTGGAGGCATCTTAAAGACGTGCAAGAAATCATTGTTAGAGGATTACAGGGGGCAGTGGGAGTCTGAATGTTGTCTTTAGAGTCCACTCCAAGCCTCTGGTCTTATATCTGTAAAGTGGGCTTCTGCTGAATTGAAATTGAAATACTTTATTGTCACTTGTACAACTTGTATACAGTGAGATTACATGAGCACTCCCCACTCAGCTCTCTTAGTCTTCATTCCCCTCATTTACTGACGCACACCCACCAAACCCGAAAGTCAGTTGCCCTGTTGTTATCTTTTCATTCAGCAGCCTAAGAGCCCACGGATAGAAGCTGTTCTTTACCCTGTTGGTGCGACTAATCATGCTTCTATATCTTCTGCCTGAGGGCAGGAGATCAAGAAAGTGCCAGCCAGGGTGTGAATCATCCCTGAGAATTTTCCACACTCTCCTGAGGCAACGTTCTTCCGCTATTTCATCCAGCAGATTCACAGGACAGCCCATAATATCTTGTGCTATATTCACCACCCTCTGTAGGCACTTCCTATCAGATGATGTCAAACCAGCGTACCACACGGTGATGCAGTAGGAAAGGACACTTTCTATTGTTGACCGGTAGAAGAAGGTCATCAAATGTTGATTGACATCGTTCTTCCTCAATACTCTGAGGAGATGGAGTCTCTGTTGGGCTTTCATAGCCACCTGGGTTGTATTTATTTTCCAAGTAAGGTCTTCACTGAGATAAACTCCTAGGAATTTAAAGGAAGAGACTCTCTCCACACAGCCCTCCCCAATGTACAGCGGGGCTAGTTCTCCTCTCTTCCTCCAAAAGTCCAACACCATTTCCTTTGTCTTGCTGATATTAAGGTGCAAGTTGTTCCCTAGGCACCATGTAGATATTTTTTGGAAGTGGTTAAATGGAACTTTTTGTTGTGTTAATGGCTCCAGACAGGTCTGCTGTCTCTTTGCAGAGCACATGTAACTTGTTGCCCCTGATACTGCTAAGCTGGAGACACCCCCAGAAAGTGGGCAAACAGGAATAGGATTCTGCCCCACTCTCCTGGCTGGAGGCATCTACGATAGGGCAATTCATTAAAAAAACCTTTTTTAAAAAAATGCCTGCTCCAAAGGTCTTATCTTACTACACTAGGAATTATATAGCTATATCTGAAATTTCATGCATATCAGTCAATATCTTGACCCTCCTCCACGAAAATAGCTGCTTACTTGGCCGTTTTCCTATGTCGTGAAGGCTGAAATTTCAATTCTGTGGAGCAAGGTCCAGATATTAACTGATATGCAAGAAATTAACTGATATGCAAGAAATTTCAGATATAGCTATATAATCCCTAGTGTAGTAAGATAAGACTTTTGGAATAAGCATTTTTTAAATAAAAAAAAAGGTTTTATGAACTGTCCTAGTCTACGAGTGAAAAAGAACAACAGACTCCAGTCTCATCTTGGACAGGGCTGGGAAGAGACACAGGCTTCCTCTCTGTGCTGAATCCAAAGCTTTGGCCTTGAAGGCCCCACCACCCCAGTAACTTAATGAATGGAAAATGGGACTTGTCGGAGAGCTGATGCTGTGAGCCCTCCCAACTGTGTATATGTGTAAAACCAAAACAAAAAAACCGCCGCTTATTACAAAGACAACTCCAGTTACCTTCATTTCAAAGAAACCCAAAGTATGCTCTGACAACCTCCGAGAGCTCTTACCACCTGGGGATTGGAGAGCACATTACATTATTACAATACAGCGGTACCTCGGTTTTTGAACGTCTCCGTTGATGAATGTTTCGGAACCCGAACACCGTAAACCCGGAAGTAAATGCTTCGGTTTTCAAACACCCTTCGGAAGTCAAACATGCCACGCAGCTTCCGTATTGAGTTTTCCATTTTGAGGTTTCTGTTTTGAGGTTTCCATTTTAAGTTTTCAGTTTTTGAACTCGAACGGTCTTCCAGAGCGGATTACATTCAAAAGCCGAGGTACCACTGTATAAGGCAGGGGTCCCCAACCTGGCAATATACAGTGGTGCCCCGCAAGATGAATGCCTCGCAAGACGGAAAACCCGCTAGACGAAAGGGTTTTCCGTTTTGGAGGTGCTTCGCAAAACGAATTTGCTATGGGCTTGCTTCACAAGACGAAAATGTCTTGCAAGTTCCTGCGATTTTTTTTCGCTCCCCACCCCCTTTTTCTAAGGCACTAAGCTGCTAATAGCCTTTTAGCAGCTAATCCGCTAATCCCTTAAGCCTTTAATAGCCGTTAATAGCCCTTAAACTGCTAATAGCGCTAATAGCGCTAATCCGCTAATGGGGTTGCTTCGCAAGACGAAAAAACCGCTAGACGAAGAGACTCGCAGAACGGATTCTTTTCGTCTTGCGAGGCACCACTGTATTGCAAATTGTGATGTGTGTGTGTGCTATGAAAACATCACTTCGTGGGGAAAACTGTGAAGCCTGCCAATGCCTCTACATGGCTCCATCCTTATTTCAGACATTGCAATTTTTAGCTGGGGATATATCACCAAATATCTGAAAATCAAATATCGCCCAGCCCCAACCTATTCCCCGTCATTGGGGTCAAATGCTTACAGTTCCTTCGGGATCCACCAAGAGAAGGTGCTTGGCTTGTCCATTGTGTAACCCAGTCAGCACGTACGAGCCTGGATTGGAGGTGCTTTTCCTAACCAGGAAGTCTCCCCATTTCTTTAAGAGCTGTTCGGCTTCTTTCCTGCTCATCTCCCCTTGATACCAGGGTTCTGTGCTCAGTTCTGCTGCCGCACCTTCTGCTCTGGAGAGAAGTGGGCTGGTGCATTCAACTGAGGTAGCCTTGTTCAAAATGGGCCCAGGGGTTTGGTTCTTGAGAGCATCTTCAAAAGGGCCTGTTAGTAAGGGTGGGTAACAAATACAAGTTAGTGGCATAAATAGCAGGACAGCAATTCAGCATAGTTCACTGACTCCTTGCATTTCCCTACAATAAAAGCGCTGTCTTGACAAAAGATGTCTGGGTATCTTGCAGCAACCTGAAGGCTGAGGTCTCTTCTGTTGGATCTTAAATCCCCTTAACTTCCTCTGGATTATATACCTGAAGGAGCATCTCCACCCACATCGTTCTGCCTGGACACTGAGGTCCAGCGCTGAGGCGAGGGCCTTCTGGCGGTTCCCTCACTGCAAGAAGCAAAGCTACAGGGAACCAGGCAGAGGCCCTTCTCGGTGGTGGCGCCCACCCTGTGGAATGCCCTCCCATCAGATGTAAAGGAAATAAACAACTATCTGACTTTTAGAAGACATCTGAAGGCAGCCCTTTTTTAGGGAAGTTAATGTTTTATCATGTTTTTAATATTCTGTTGAGAGCTGCCCAGAGTGGCTGGGGAGGCCAGGCCAGAGGGGCTGGGTATAAGTAATAAATCATCATCATCATCATCATCAATATTATAAGGGGGAGAAATTGTGCTCCCACTGATCAGTAAATTCAATTGAATAAATTAACAGAGCAAATGACAACGGTGCTAAACTAAGAATAGGGATTTCTCCTACGTCCCTAGATTTTAGCGCAGCAAATACATACCTCAATAGGCACTCCAACAGGTATAGGATCAAAGGTTGCTGCTGTGGCAATTACAGTTTTCAAGAAAATTTCTGCCCATTCTGCTCGACAGCAACAGAAACTGAGAATGATCTCTGTTTGGCTAATAGAGTCATGACAACAAGTTCAAAGGCTTCCAATTTTTTTGTCCTCCTGCCTGTTTTATAGCTTTGCTTTCCCCTGTCAGGCTTTTAAAGTGAGAAAGTTGCCATATTTCAGATACGTGAAATGTAGCGTTTCAGTTCTTTCAACTATCATTACTCTCTGGTTTTTCTGGATCAATGTGCTGTCATTTTGTAGGGCACACAATTCTGTCTTTGTCACAGCAGGCAAAAAAGAAGACCTCAGCCCTTATTTGCATGGGCGGTGAGGGAGACCTTGAGGAACTTTCCTTCCTCACCGTCATCTCCAGGGACCCTGAGAAAGTTGACTGGCAGGAAGCAGCAAGGCAAGGAACTGTATCTGGGATAGGTGGTAAAAGGAATTAAAGTAGAGACCATGGATGGCGCATAGTCTGATATATATGTCTGGGATCTTGTATTGGGTTGTATAGGACACGGGTGGCACTGTGGTCTAAACCACTGAGCCTCTTGGGCTTCCCAATTGGAAGGTCAGCGGTTCGAATCCCGGTGACAGAGTGAGCTCCCATTGCTCTGTCCCAGTTCCTGCCAACCTAGCAGTTCAAAAGCACAACAGGGCATGTAGTTAAACAGGTACTGCGGCGGCAGGAAGGTAAATGGCATTTCCGTGCACTCTGGTTTCCATCACAGTGTCCCATTGTGCCAGAAGCTAGTGTTAGGTCCATCATGAGACGTCCACCAGCTTCCAGCCACAGATACCAGCAGCCTTCAAGCAAGCAAATTTGCCTTATTATCGCTCCCTAGCATCCCACTGCCAGAGGATTGCTTCCTTCCATTCACCACTTTGCCTCCTCCAAGTGGAAGAAACCTGGGCAGTGCTGAATGTCACATCCATTGCCAGGTGTGTCCTGTTAGAAATAAAAAAGGGCTTTCCCCTTGGCCTGCCTTTATATCCACTCAGTTGCCAAGTGCCTTTGTGACATCACAAGAAACCCACAGCCAATGGCAACAGCTGGGGAGGCATTGTCTTCATTGCTTTGATCCTCACAATGGTGGGTGGACCTATCAGTGATTGTGTGCTTCTTTATTCAGGACATGGGTGGAGCTGTAGCCTAAACCACTGAGCCTCTTGGGGCTGTATAGAACGCGGGTGGCACTGTGGTCTAAACCACTGAGCCTCTTGGGCTTGCCGATCGGAAGGTTGGCAGTTCGAACCCCCGTGACAGGCTGAGCTCCTATTGCTCTGTCCCAGCTCCTGCCAACCTAAGCAGTTCGAAAGCATGCCAGTGCAAGGAGATAAATAGGTACCACTGTGGAGGGAAGGTAAATGGCGTTTCCGTGCACTCTGGTTTCCGTCATGGTCCTCTGTGTGCCAGTAGCTATTTATTCCTGCTGGGCACATGACCCGGAAAGCTGTCTGTGGACAAACGCCGGCTCCCTGGGCCTGAAAGCGAGAAGAGTGCCGCAACCCCATAGTCACCCTTGACTGGGCATAACCGTCCAAGGATCCTTTACCTTTTTTACCTTTCTATATAGGGTTGCCACATGTCCTGCCTAATACAACAGTTAAAGAAACACCCCTCCCTTACAGCTATTAACTGAATGATTGTTGGCAAAATACTGAGTTCTGAGATTCTAAGAGCGGAAAATTCTAAGGAGGAACTTACTCATGTCAAAAAGATCTTTTTCTGGGCTGCTGTCTTTGGTACTTTCTGTTGTTCCACTAAACAGGTTTTCAGCATCTGCCTGAAGAGCCTGAAGGATTTCCATATTTATGTGTTGCGTATTCACATAGGCCGGTACCTCTCCTGGTGGGGTTACATTAGATTTTCCTTCCGGCAGGCTGTAAATGTCCAAAGAGCCTGCAAAAATCAATGCAACCTTTTTTTTGGTCCCAGTTTGCAGTAAGGCAATTTAAAAGAGCATCCTTTGGCCTCGGGCTGTTTCCACACTAGAGGTGCAATGAGATGGGTGCCTATGGCAGGATCAGGGCTTCTTGTGCATGTGGATGATGTTCTTTTTGTCAAAATGATGGGTGGGTTCAGATTGATGATGGGCATAACATGCTGCATTTAATGAAATATACTGAATTATTTCAGGAGTTAGAATGCTGTTTGAATACACAAGTTATGGAGATAAAAGTACTTCTCGCAAACAAAGGGGATAAATTATTCTCAGGGGGTTGCAGAAATGGCTTATGTATCAGAAGAAAAGGAAGCCTCAAAGGTTAGCAATTATGGCCATCTTCTCTCTATATAATATATAGGGCTGGATTCAACCACACGGTGGGAGTTGGTGCAAGGATTTCTGCTTCCGCAAAAAGGCTTTCCCCCCTCCTCCCACTGAGTGGCCCTGTGTCTCCCCCAAATCTACTCTGGGGGGTTATGAATACTCCCAGAACAGTGCATGGGGCAAAAACCATCTCCTTTGTGCTATGCTGAATTCCACCCAGAATGTTTGTTGGCTTAGTTTTACATTTGTCTCCACCTCCTTTCGCTCACCCATCTCCAACTTTCCCACCACTGTATGGCGGAAGAAACATTTTTTTAAAAAGAAGCAGCCATAGAATTTAAGTCCATGACTAAAGCAGGCTCAAAAGTATGCTGGAAATGTAAGGGGAAAGAAGGCACCTTTTATCATACTGTATGTGGTGGAAATGTAAGCGAATAAAAGGATTTTGGGAAATGATATAGAATGAGTTGAAAAAAATGTTTAAAATAACCTTTGCTTTAAAAACCCCTGAAACCTTCCTTTTAGGAATTCTAGGTGCCAAAATCCCAAGGGAGCAGAAAAGATTATTTCTGTATGCGACCACAGCTGCGCAAATGTTATTGGCCCAGAGATGGAAAGAAGATAAAGTCCCTACCAGAGAAGAACGGCAGTTGAAATTGATGGACTATGCCAAAATGGCTAAAACGGCCGGAAGAATCATAAATCAGGAAGACCAAAATTTTAATAAGGAATGGGGAAAATTTATAACTTATCTTAAAGAGCATTGTAAACAGTTAAAATCGTTAGTTGGATTGGAATATCACTTGTAGTTTAATGGTGAATTCTGGAGACAATGGAGATGTAAAAGATTTGGATCATTATAAAAGATGAAGGAGGAAATTATTAATAATAGGACCCACAAAGGGAACTCCAGGAGATTCCTTGGAATCTTGTTTTTTATTATCTATGTTTGATATATGACTGTAAAATTGTAATCTGAAAAACCAAATAAATTACTGTTTTTTAAAAAAGAATTTAAGTCCATGACATGAAGTCTTCCACCAACCCACATTCTTCTGTTTGCCTCTAGAACTCATGCAGCAAAAGCGCAACCATTCAAAGCGCAGCTTACCTTGCCTACTGGGTCGCTGTTGTTGATCTTCGCCAAATAGGTCCCTTACGTATTGGCTCTGGTAGTATGTTTGCTCTCTTCCCATTGCGGATGCAGACTAAGGTGGCAGTAAAAATAGTCTTCATGCAAACTCTACCTTTTAAAAACTGCAATGCATTTTCAGTGGGTCTTTTATATGATTGGTCCAGCTGCAATTCTACCCAAACCCAGTCTTCGTTCATTCATCATGTATGACACTATGACTGAGCATTCTTTTATGAATGAGTTTGCGTAGGAGGAGGATGAGAGAAATGATGACCTTCAGGGAAATTGCACTCCTTTCCTGTTTTATTAACCCCTGTAATTCTAAATGACAAAGTAGGTATATTACATCTATAAAAGGAACCCCTCCAGCTCAATCACCCTTTCCTGGAACAAACTTGACAGCCTAATGATTTCCAATGAACTTTTACAAACACAGAGACACAGAAGGGATGCTGGGCCATTATAATAATCATACGATGTCTACATGTAAAACTTTGTTTCCCAATGCAGGGCTCATCCAGCTTCCCTTTCATGCTGAATTTCTATGCGTAGGTCCCTTTTGCCCCTAGAAAGTGTGGGGCAAAAGGTCAGTGTGGGTGAACCCGCAATAAAGGACTTTAGGGATGCAAAGTCGCATACCAAGGAACAAAGCCCATCATAGTACTTCTCTTCCCACTTTGCCATCTTTTCAGTAAATGTATGGTAATTGTTCATTCAAGATTACATGAAGAATACAGAAAAGGACCGTGTATATGAAATCTAGCGCTATTCACTCATCTCACACAACTACATATGCATAGATATATATCACGATAAATTTAAGGAACTCAATGAACGTTGCTTCCATATGAATGAAAAGCGACGCAAATATTCACCATGGCAGATTTGCCAAAAAGTCCAAGATTCCTGGCAGGGAAAGAAAATCACAACCCATTGCAGCATGAAAGTTTGAGGGAAGAGTTGCCCACAAATAAATTGTCTGTGGGTTGTGTAGTTTAGACTTCAGTAAGCGTCTAAAAGGGTGGCGCTGTGGGTTAAACCACAGAGCCTAGGACTTGTCGATCAGAAGGTCGGCGGTTCGAATCCCCGCGACGGGGTGAGCTCCCGTTGCTCAGTCCCTGCCGGTCCCTGCTCCTGCCAACCTAGCAGTTTGAAAGCACGTCAAAGGGCAAGTAGATAAATAGGTACCACTCCAGCGGGAAGGTAAACGGTGTTTCTGTGTGCTGCTCTGGTTTGCCAGAAGCAGCTTAGTCATGCTGGCCACATGACCCGGAAGCTGTACACCGGCTCCCTCAGCCAATAAAGCGAGATGAGCACCACAACCCCAGAGTCAGTCACGACTGGACCTAATAGTCAGGGGTCCCTTTACCTTTAAGCATCTAAAACAGCCTCTCTTGCATCAATCCACTGAACTCAAGCTCATAGGAGTTTAAACAGTTTGGAGATTCAAGGGGGGGTAGCAAGAGACATTCCGCAGGCATTTCCTGTGTCAACTTTTATGTGCTGGTGAAAATTGTTCTACTCCTCCAGATCTATGCAAGCAATTCAGAGTACCTTCCCCACATTGATCTATTGATGGTTGCTTTTAATTTCTTTTTGCTTTCAACTTCTTTTTAACTTATTATTATTTTTTTGTTTGGTTTTATGTTTTTGTATTGTCGTAGACCGCTGTGATATATTTTTATAAATGAATGAATCCACAGAGCTACATTTGTGAAACCAGCAGTTACCTTTGCTATTTCCCCCACTCATCTGAACTAGACTGCCGTGCTACGTGGTGAGCTATGCAATTTGAAACCCAACACAATAGAGGGCAGGAGTAGCACACCACAAGCAATTTCTTTCCTACCTATAGTGAGAGCACAGCTTCCATATATGAACGTATACAGCATATCAGACATCCCCACATGGACATAATGTTTCACCACAGAGCACACTTATAAGATCCAATGGACGTTGGACCAAATCACATCGATTTTATCGGAGATCTCAATTGTGCTGCTGACGCATTCATTCTGCAGAAAGATTAAGTCCACGTGTGGATGTTCAGTGGCCTTGGAGAAGGGACAGGCATTCCGGGTAGACATGAGGGGACAGTCTAATTCACTCTCCCACCAGACAAAGGAGAACAGTGAGGGATGTTATTGACCAAATGGAACCAGGAGCCCTTAAACACAAAGAGAAGAGCTTCTCAGGTTGTGGTAGAGATTGCTCATACACTTGCTGAGCAACAATGCTCCTTGTGTGGTGAAATAGCAGGCGCACACTCCTCAAACACACATAGACCAGGTGAGGTGGAGGCCTATAAACACCTAGACCCAATTTCCCTAAAAAGACAAAAAGAATAGATGTGATGTGATGGGTCTGCCTTAAATATCCATCCACATGTTTTTGGTAGAGGTGAGGAGGACTGCCACCCAGTAAGGCTATGAACTGGCTCTTTTAACTGGTGCATCAACACCTTTTGCTTGAAAGATCCATGATAAGTTAAATACTTCTGGTTATCCTTTATACAGTCCATTAAAACAACACCCAAGGGAACCAAGCCAGGATTCATTGGCCTACCTGAGTAGGATCTGAAACAGAGGGGAGCTTGGCTCCGAGCCTTGCATCAACCAGGCCCCCAGTCGGAGGTATTTTGTTAGGAATGTTGTTGTAATATGGATGCTCTGCTGCCGCCTCAACATCTTCTTCCATCCAAAGTTCATCCAAACTTTGCATCCTGTCAGAAAGAAACTCTGTTACTTTGCTCCTTCAGTTTTTATTATTTATTTTATTTAATTGCCAACATCTAAAATGTGACAAATATATCCCTTAACAAATTCAGTCCCGTTGTTATATAAACTATAGAATTCATCCAACAGAATAATCCAACTGTTTGAGGGATCTCTTGAATTGGCTTAATAGGTTCCCTGTTGCCCAGCATATTCTCAGATACAATAGTCCCTTGTATTAACTACTTTGCTGCAGTGCAATCCAAGACTGGGAGTAAGGGGTCTTCCACACTTTTTCTTGACCTGCATTTTGGTCATATTGTGTACCGATTTAATTCCACCAGGCCCAAAAGCTTTTCTTGCTGTTTTGTGGTTGTGCCTTTCAAAACTCCAATATTGCCTGCTGAATCAGATCTTATCAGATGTGCGGAAAATTCAAAGGGAGGTTTTGCTTAACCGAGCTTCAATTCAGCAGGTATGATCGGAAGTTTGCAATGGGCAGCTGAAAGGACACTGTTATTGCTTTCTCTGTTTCTCAAGGGTTTGAGACTGGCACCTAAGTTTGCTACCAGAGCAGCCTCTCTCAACCTGATACCCCTCAGAAGCTTTGGGCAAAAACAACAACCATCATTCTCTGACCATTGGACTGTGCTGGCTGGGACTGGTGGCCACATTCAACAAGATTTGGAAGACATCAAGTTGAGCGAGGCTGTTCCAGTGATGTAAGCCTTATTTTGTTGGATAGGGCAGGAGTCACAATAATCTGTTGTGAGTATTTGTAGCCACTTGTTCCCTCCTGCAAATGAACTCTCCTTTTATTTTAGCAGTCCTTGAAGGAAACAGCACTTCCACACAAAAATCAAAACTCCTGTTGCGCTTGCTCACCTATCATGAAGAGCTGGGATCTTTGAGGGGCATTGCAAATATTGCTTAAAGCGAAGTTCAAATGCTTGTCCTATACTGCTGATAATATCCTGGGCCAGACCATCAGAGCACTCCAGGATATGACACGCTAAAGGAAGGGTGAAACCAGAAAAGTATTTTAGAGTCTAAACTTGAAGCTTGAAGAAATCAATGCTGTAGTAATAGTAGCAGTAGTAATCCACTCTGGCAGGCTTCCAGCAAAATATTTAAATATTTTTTAAAATTTAAATACAAGTAGTTTTACACCTTTGTCCTTTGCTTAAAAAAAATATAAACTTAAAACAATCTATGGCTATTTTAAAAAAGCAACAAACTTTGGCAGAAGTAAAATTTAAAACCATAGTTCTGATATATGGGACTTATTTTTTAAAACAGATGTTTCCCATCCCCTACATACAAGGTTGCATTCAACTCAGTCCTACTCAGAGTAGACCCACTGAAATTAGTGAGCCTGTTAGTTATGCCTATTAACTTCAGCAGGTGTGCTCTGAGTTGTATACCACCCCAGGCGTCCCAAAAGTTTGCTTTTAAAAATATCACTGGCAGCTTCTAGGTGCCTCCCTATCTTTTTCTAAAAAATAAGAGAATCTTTTAAAACACACACACACACTTAAAAATAAAATAAACAATGAGTGTCCGCATGGTCTCTTGCTTTGATACCAAAATGGCTTTTCTTTTCTTTTCTTTTCTTTTCTTTTTCTTTTTGGACACTCCAGACCACTCCAAAATTTAAAAGACCACTAGCGAGTTGTCCATCCCTCATGGAGTAGACTAATGGCCCAGTCACCTTCCAACTTAATAGTTTATAACCTTCTATTCCAAACCTGTACATATTTCACTAGTCCGCATCATCTAGGAGGCTACAAATCATTTTCTTCCTCCTTGGCGTTTTCTGATTAATTACTTCTAGTTAATACAACTGCAAGAGAAGAGTCTCACAAAAACTCTGAGGAAGTGACTGAGCTAGCAACTCAAAAGATTGCTCAAACTGAGAAACATTCATTAAGTTAAACCTTGTCCGCAGCACCATATAAATGTCCTGCGTTTAGTGGGGCACCTTATGGATGCAAACTGAGCAGCTGCCTAGGCTTTCAGGTGAATTTCTATTCAGGAACTGAGGTTCAAATCAAATCCCCACTCAGCCCAGTCTGTCTTCAGGGATCCAACTGTGAACTGATGTAAGTAAACTTCTTTTATTGACTTTGAATAAGATTGTGGCGTCTTTATTCTTTTAAGAGGGATTCAAGGGAACGTATAATTCAATCTGAGACAGACTGAATCGTACAATAGTGAGAGGCTCACACGAGCCTGCAACCAGCTATCTGCTATGAAGTAATAATAATAATAATAATAATAATAATAATAATAATGATAATAATAATAATTTATTTATACCCCGCCCATCTGGCTGGGTTTCCCCAGCCACTCTGGGTGGCTTCCAACAAAACACTAAAATACAATAACCTATTAAACATTAAAAGCTTCCCTAAACAGGGCTGCCTTCAGATGTCTAGAAGGTGAATGTAGCTCTGCTAAGTAAAGGAACTTGCTAGCGCAAGTTAGGAAGGATATTAATAAACAATACCCTGAACATTCCCACTAATAGGAGCTCCATGAAAGGCTCGTGTGTGACTGAAATTTGGACATGCTTCAAGGTCAGACTGTGGGAAGTCGTAAAATAAAAAATTACAGTTCGGAAGATAATTTGACTTTTTATTTCAGGTTTTTTTTATTGGATTATGATTTGATATGTTAATGGGATGTCTTTTATTGGAAAATTAACAAATTTTCTAACAAAAAAGAAAGAAAGAAAGGCTTGTGTGTGTTTTCCATATGGCAGCTAGGGGAAAAGGTTGGCCACCCCTGGAGCTGCTGTTTTCCATAATTTTAAGAAACAGGAACTCCCATCTCAGAGCTCTGACATCTCATCTGATTTGGCAACTGAGCTCTTTGGAGACGAGGAGGGATGCAAATGTAAGAAATAACTGAATAAATTTTGAATATGGTGCGTGATACCGCTAGCGGAAGGGAAGCCATTATCAACAGAACACAGTGCCTTAATGAGAATCTGAGCAGCGTACGTTTTCAAAAAGAAGAGGAGATTGAATGTTAAGCAGTACTTTACCTCTGCGATTCACAGGGTCCTTAGCTACATAGGCGACATAGTCTGTTGTATCCTGTTGGGAGGGGAGATGGGGGGGGGGGCAAGGAGACAAACATCTACCATGAATATCATGTGAGTTTTCATTTTATGCTGCAACAAAGGTGCGCTGCTTTTCATCTGAGTGTTTGCAACTGGTTGCCTGTGCTTGGATACCATGGTGACGAGTGTGTTATAAATATCATCCAGATAGAGAGATTAGATTCTAGAGTAGATACATTAAGGCAGGAAGACAGAGAAAAACTCTTGCACAGAAAACCCTGCAGAATAATAGAGAATGTCCTTGGTATAAAACCATCAATTCAAAGGCTATAATACCATTAAAAACTGGGCCATCTTTTTCAGCATCTGTTGAAAGGTACCCAAATTACAATTAAAATGGCATGCTGTATATTGAGGAGGTACAATTTTCTTAAAGCAACAAACCATTTTTGTTGTTACATCTGAAATGAGCCAATATTTTATAAGTAGGGGAATGTAATATCCGCCCGCCCCCCGAGTGCTTTTGTAAATTGTGAGTGGAATTTCAGGAGTGTTGTATCCGTGGGATCTTAGTCGAGAGAATACCACATTGCAACCCTTTTTTTTCTTCTGTGCTCAAACACAATCTGTACCACACTGAGGTGTGTTTGTAGGTCTTCAGTATTTAAGCTAAAAAGCAGAAATCCAGAAGTTTGTGGTAAGAGAATATGCAAGACACGAGTTTCAATTTACAATGTAAGTTTATAAAAAGTGGGAGGGGAGCAGAGGAGGAAGAAAAGGGAGTGGTAACTACAAATGAATATGGGCACAGCTCACAAATGCAACAATAATTCACACATTTGAGTCATCACTAGGGTCGGGGGGGGGGAGCTGTGGCCCTGCAAATGTTGCTGGAGTATCGCTCCCATAATCCCTGACCAGTGGCCATGCTGGTTGAGCTGATCTGGTGGGCAACAGGTTCCCTAACTCTGGCTAAGGTCATACCATCAATAAGCAAAGATGTTTGTGTGATCAATCACAGATTGATCACTACAGCTAAAAATATAAGATGAGCCTGGTAGATCGGGCCAACGGCCTGCTCAGCAGCCTATTCTGACAGTGGTCAATCAGATGCCTGTGAGAAACCCGCAAGCAGCATTCAAGCACAACAGCGCTCTCCCCTTCTGTCGTTTCCAGCAATTCAGAAAGTAACAACAACAACAACAGCAACATTATACAGTCATACTTCAGGTTGAAGTAGCTTCAGGATGAATATTTTTGGGTTGCACTCCACAGCAACCCGGAAGTAACGGAGCGCGTTACTTCCGGGTTTCGCCGCTCGCGCATGCACAGACGCTCAAAATGATGTCACGCGCATGCGCGGAAGCAGCAAAACATGACCCGCACACGCACAGACTCGCAGTCGCGTGTTATGTTCACTTCAGGATGTGAACGGGGCTCCAGAAGGGATCTCATTCGCATCCAGAGGTACCACTGTTTGTTTGTTTGTTTGTTTATATACCCCGTCCATCAGGCTGGGTTTCCCCAGCCACTCTGGGTGGCTCCCAACAGATTAAAAACAGAATAAAACATCAAACATTAAAACTTCCCTAAACAGGGCTGCCTTCAGAGGTCTTCTAAAAGTCAGATAGTTGCTTATTTCCCTGACATGTGATGGGAGGGCATTCCACAGGGCGGGCGCCACTACCGAGAAGGCCCTCTGCCTGGTTACCCCTATAACCTCACTTCTCGCAGTGAGGGAACAGCCAGAAGGCCCTCGGAGCTGGACCTCAGTGTCTGGGCAAAATGATTGCTGCCTCCAATTGTGAATGCACAGCATAGTTGGGTGGAACTTTGATACCATCTGCTTTCAAGTCATGCAAAACTTTTCAAACACATTTAGCTGAGAGTCACCATAGTGAGAGATGCGTGTGTAAATGCAGCCCTGTGTCACAACAGTCCTTTGAACTGGGCCTCCCCTCCACACATCTCTTATCAATACTGCTGCTTGCCACTAGGCAACTCACGTTCCGAAAATTCAGTAGGCAGTGGCATTTCAGGAGCTGACACTTGGGTTATAGATAGAGCTCCCCCTCCCAAGATAAATGTGGAATCTAGAAACACCTCTGCCCACAGCAGAAATTGCTCATTATACAGTCATTTAGTGTTCAGACCACTATGCTACTGATAATATGGGGTTCTTCCTTTTTTTCTTTCTTTTTAATCATGAAGTTATTCTCACAACATATTGGCTTCATTTCATCTTTACTGTAACACCTCTGAGAGTGCCTTCATATATCACAGGAGTGTTCGTGTTAAACTGAATGATGATGCCTTGTTTTGAGTTTCCAGAGCTTTCACTTAGAACTTAAAGGCAAAGGTCTAATTAGCGATATTTCCAGAACAAGTTAAGCGATCAGTTGCGGCACAGTACCCTTACATCAGTACCACAGTAGGATTTCATCAGTTCCAAAATGTAAAAGATTCTAAATAAATGAATCAAATGCTTACCACATCTACTCCAGACGCAAAGGAAATAGACTGCATATGATGGTTTGCTATAATCTGTAAAGGGTTTAGGAAAAGATTAGCATGAGTGTAAGTTGCAGTCAGACTTTCCAGAGTCACATTCGCACCATCTGTTTAAAGCACATGGTTTTCCCCCAAGAATTCTGGGAAGTGTAGTCTACCTTCTCCCCAGAGAGACACAGTTCCATGCAGCTGTACCAAACTACAGTTTCCAGGTACAGGTAGGTAGCCATGTTAGTCTGCTGTAGTCGAAACAAAATAAAAAAATTCCTTCCAGTAGCACCTTAAAGATAAAGGGACCCCTGACCATTAGGTCCAGTTGTGGCTGACTCTGGGGTTGCGGCGCTCATCTCGCTTTATTGGCCAAGGGAGCCAGTGTACAGCTTCTGGGTCATGTGGCCAGCATGACTAAGCCGCTTCTGGTGAACCAGAGCAGTGCACGGAAATGCCATTTACCTTTCCGCCGGAGCAGTACCTATTTATCTACTTGCACTTTGACATGCTTTCGAACTGCTAGGTTGGCAGGAACAGGGACCGAGCAACAGGAGCTCAGCCCATCATGGGGATTCGAACCGCTGACCTACTGATTGGCAAGTCCTAGGCTCTGTGGTTTAACCCACAGCGCCATCCGCGTCCCTCATAGCACCTTAGAGACCAGCTAGGTTTGTTATTGGTATGAGCTTTCGTGTGCATGCACACTTCTTCAGATATCTGAAGAAGTGTATCTGAAGAAGTGTGCATGCACACGAAAGCTCACACCAATAACAAACTTGTGGTTGTTTAGTCGTTTAGTCGTGTCCGACTCTTCGTGACCCCATGCACCAGAGCACGCCAGGCACTCCTGTCTTCCACTGCCTCCCGCAGTTTGGTCAAACTCATGCTGGTAGCTTCTATGACACTGTCCAACCACCTCGTCCCCTTCTCCTTGTGCCCTCCATCTTTCCCAGCATCAGGGACTTTTCCAGGAAGTCTTCTCTTCTCAAGAGGTGGCCAAAGTATTGGAGCCTCAGCTTCAGGATCTATAACAAACTTAGTTGGTCTGTAAGGTGCTACTGGAAGGAATTTTTTATTTTGTTTTGACTACAGTTTTCAGAGTTGGTTTGGGGGCAACCATGAGCTTGAAACGTCCTCGAAAGCCTAAAAACAGAAACAATAACATCGAAAACAAATGTGCAAAGTCGTGCATCTCCAAACCTTCTGTGACAGCATGCCCAGATGGCAACTCCCCAGGATCTCAGAGCAGCACTCAGATGCGAAACCCAAAGTCCTGGAATCTTGCAAGGCGGGCTGGCTTTTGGTGTGATCGCAGTATGACTCTTGCCCCATGGATCCTGAAGCCCACGGATCCTGCCGCAGGCAGAGTGGGCAGGCAAGGACAGGTGGAAGCACAGCACGGAGTCACCCGTTTGTGCAGATTGTGGGAAGTCGTTTGCAATGAATGCGCATCCACCGAACCCCATTTGAAACCACCATCTGGGTGCCCTTTGAGTCAGAATACCCTAAGCATACTGCCAAATTGAAGAAGCATACATGTTTCACCGTGGCTGGAGAAGGTGGCAAGAAGGGAAAAGGAAATTCACTTACAGCTGCCTTATACCATGTTAGATAGCATAGATAGTTCTGCAATGCAGAAATTGGTCCAGAATTTCTGCCACCAATTGGCAGCCACTCTCCAGGGCTTTATACAGGAGTCTTTTCCATCCTTACCTGGAGAGGTCGGGAATTAAATATTTTGCATGCAGAGAATGTGCCCTACCATGGAGCTAAAAGGTAACGGTAAAGGGACCCCTGACCATTAGGTCCAGTCAAGGCCAACTCTGGGGTTGCGGCGCTCATCTCGCTTTATTGGCCAAGGGAGCTGGCGTACAGCTTCCGGGTCATGTGGCCAGCATGACTAAGCTGCTTCTGGCGAACCAGAGCAGTGCACGGAAACGCCGTTTACCTTCCCGACAGAGCGGTACCTATTTATCTACTTGCACTGTGACATGCTTTCGAACTGCTAGGTTAGCAGGAGCAGGGACTGAGCAACGGGAGCTCACCCCGTTGTGGGGATTCGAACCACTGACCTTCTGATTAGCAAGTCCTAGGCTCTGTGGTTTAACCCACAGTGCCACCCATGTCCCAGACCCACACCCTTTTTTATGGTACTTTTATCCTAGGGAAAAGAGAGAGAGACACGTTTGCTTACTTTGTAGTCCCATTTTAGTAGGAAAATAGGAAGTTGTCTTATATTAGCCAGACCGTTGTTCCATCTAGCTGTCAGGCAGCAGAGGATCGAACCCCCATGGCAGGTTGCCAGGAATGGATAATACAAGGAAAAGTTCTTACCAACTGCTTTTTAGTCAATATTCACAGAGAGATGCTTGGAAATGCAGCCTCCTGGAATAATGACGTTGCCCTGAGTGAGTCTCCACTCCCTTCCTCTCTCATGTGTCTCAGATACGGGTGTTGAAATGTGCCCTCTGCCTTTGAGCTCTCTGCTCTCCTACTTTCAAGGCTCGCCAGGTTTTGGGAGACAGGGGGTATGGAATGCTTTCTAAAAACGATGAATCTGTCAGCTGTGCTCCCTCTGGTCCTTCTTCTTCCTCCTCTCCCATTATTTCCCAGCTTTCCCCCTCCTCTGCCTCTGAGCTGTGATCTCCCTCAAACCCCTGTTGTAATTCTGAACTGACTTTTTCTTCTCTAGAAGGTCAGGCTGGGGAGTTAGTCTCCACCATCCCTCCTCTGCCCCATCCCTGACACTAACTCACTACTGTCTACAGCAGGAGTGGGGCAGAAAAAGAGGCAAATGTAGGCAGAGCAGACGAAATGGAAGTTCCACATTTGTGCAGTGGGCGAGTTTCTACGCACACTGTCCGTCCCCCAACCAGACAACCAAGGGGCATAGTAAGAGTACAAGGACCTGTTCCGCCCAGGCCAAAACATTTGGGCTTTGAAGATGGGCCAGTGCAGTGTATCGCCTGGGCAACTTTCAGCTGGCTAAGTAGAGAGGTCATCCCTGGCCTGCATTTACCATCATTGCCTCCTCAGGGTTCAGGCAGAAAACATTCCCAGACCTACCTGGAGAAGCCAGGGGCTGGACTTGGGAACTTCTGCATGCACAGCAGAGCTCTGCTACTTCTCCTATTTCATTAATGCCCCTACTTAGTTTTCCTCCTTCTCCCAATTCTGTTTGAGAATGAGAGCCCAATGGTAATGGTTTTGCTGGCTTTTTAAAAAGGATGATCTGACACTCCCTGCCCCCAAAGAGGAGTTAGTCTGGTTAACATTTGAGAATGTCTGCAGATGGACTCTTCTGTTCCAATGCAATTTGTCTTGTCTTGAAAGCTTTAAGATCCAAATCCAGAAAATACACTATACCGGGGTTTCCCAAACTTGGGTCTGCAGATGGTTTTGGACTACAACTCCCATCATTCCTAGCTAGCAGGACCAGTGGCCAGGGATGATGGGAATTGTAGTCTAAAAAAACCCCATGTTTGAGAAACCCAGCACCATACTAATACACATTGATGGTGTGCTCAGGCAGACACACCCTGATCTGCCTGGAACAGAAAAGCTGCATAAAATTGCATAAGAGCTTTGCTGGATCAGACCAAATGATCATATAGTATTGTTGTCTCAGTGGCAACCCAAACGGAAAGCCCCATAGCAGAACATGAGTGCAGCAGCTCTGAGGCATACTAAAGTCAACAGGGTTAGGACATAGCCGTAATGGGGTGTAGGTAAAGGGACGCAGGTGGCGCTGTGGTCTAAACCACTGAGCCTTTTGGGTTTGCCAATTGGAAGGTCAACAGTTCGAATCCCTGTGACAGAGTGAGCTCCCATTTCTCTGTCCCAGTTCCTGCCAACCTAGCAGTTCAAAAGAACACCAGGGCAAGTAAATAAACAGGTACCACTGCGGCGGGAAGGTAAATGGTGTTTCTGTGTGCTCTGCTTTCCATCACGGTGTCCCATTGTGCCAGAAGCTAGTGTTAGGTCCACCATGAGATGTCCACCAGCTTCTAATCACAGATACCAGCAGCCTTCAAACAAGCAAACATGCCTTATTTTCGCTCCCCAGCATCCCACTGCCAGAGGAATGCCTCCTTCCATTCACCAGTTTGCCTCCTCCAAGTGGAAGAAACCTGGGCAGTGCTGAATGTCACATCCATTGCCAGGTGTGTCCTGCTGGAAATTAAAAAGGGCTTTCCCCTTGGTCTGCCTGTATATCCACTCAGTTGCCAAGTGCCTTTGTGACATCACAAAAAACCCACACCCAATGGCAACAGCTGGGGAAGCATCATCTTCATTGCTTTAAGCCTCACAATGGTGGGTGGCCTATCAGTGATTGTGTGCTTGTTTATTCAGGACATGGGCGGAGCTGTAGCCTAAACCACTGAGCCTCTTGGATTTGCCGATTGAAAGGTCAGCGGTTCGAAACCCCGTGACAGAGTGAGCTCCCGTTGCTCTGTCCCAGCTCCTGCCAACCTAGCAGTTCGAAAGCACACCAGTGCAAGTAGATAAATAGGTACCGCTGTGCTGGGAAGGTGAATGGCGTTTCTGTGCACTCTGGCTTCTGTCATGGTGTCCCATTGCGCCAGAAGCGGTTTAGTCATGCTGGCCACATGACCCAGAAAGTTGTCTGTGGACAAACGCCGGCTCCCTCAGCCTGAAGCGAAATGAGCGCCACACCCCATAGTTGTAGCCATGGACGACCTAATCCTCCATGGGTTTGTCATCCAAGTTGGTGGTCATGCCTCCCTTTCTTTGGAGCAAATCCCGCACTTTAACATGTGCTGTGTGACGAAAGTACTTATTTTTGTCTGCCCTGAATTTTCCAGCATTCAGCTACTCAGACGTACCAGCAAATGCTAGTTATAACAAATGAGTACAGGACCACTAAGCACAGAAATAATCTGGCTGGTAGCAAGGAACAAGTGCCATGCAACTATTAAAAGCAGCAAGCAGGAATGAGAGCATACAGACCTGTCTGGAATCAGGAGTCATCAGGTTTAAGCTGGTGGTAGAGATATTCAGAGTAATGCTCATTCCCGCGAACTGAAGGTTGCTCTTCCCCAAGATACTAGAGAGGGCTTTACTGGGCGGCTGTGAAAGCAAAAATCACACATCTCAGTACTCTGTGAGCGTCTGGTGACACCTGACTCCACGCTGCATAAACGGGGAGCCTCTGGGGTTTATTCGTCAAGAGTGTGACATTTTAATCAACGTTCTGCGGCTGCTTTTATCCGAAGTTAGTAAGGAACAAGTCGCGTGTTGATTCACAAGCAAGGGAAAGTGCTACGAGGAGAGAGAGAAAATGCAGGTTGTTTCCATATAGATAAGGAAAATATAGTGATCTAAAGTGGTTGGTGTCATACCAGGGAGACCTGGATTCAAATTCCCCTAAAAACCCTACTGGATAACCTTGCTTCAGTCACCATCTCCCAGCCTACCCTATGAAATGGGAGTGAGGAACCATGTACAGTGTACCTCAGGTTAAGAACTTAATTCATTCTGGAGGTCCGTTCTTAATCTGAAACTGTTCTTAACCTGAGTTTATGGGGCCTCCTGCTGCTGCCGTGCTGCCGCCACACAATTTCTGTTCTCATCCTGAAGCAAAGTTCTTAACCTGAGGTACTATTTCTGGGTTAGCGGAGTCTGTAACCTGAAGCGTCTGTAATCTGAAGCGTCTTTAACCTGAGGTACCATTGTACACCGTTCTGAGCTCCTTGGGAGAATGGGTTGCATATTAAACAAATGTAATAAATAGATTAAAAGAACCAAGAGGCATGAGATGAACATGTGGAGTGATGCCGAATTACCTCAAAGTCACGACAAGCGTAAGAAAGAGAAGCTTTCCCGTAACAGCAGAAAACTAAAATCTATTAACTATAGAAACGCTGAAACATTGCAATTATATCTGCTCACAAAAGCTACTTTAAATCGCTCCATCTAACTCACAGAGTTGAGTAATAAACCATTTGTGTGGATTCTCCACACAGTTGGGACAATTTGGCGCCACAAGCCCTTCCTTTAGGGTTTGCAAGCGTGGAGGAAAGAGTCATTTTATTTCATTCAGGAAAAATGCTGTTAGACAAGTACAGTGGTACCTCGGGTTACATATGCTTCGTGTTATATACGCTTCAGGTACAGACTCCGCTAACCCAGAAATAGTGCTTCAGGTTAAGAACTTTGCTTCAGGACGAGAACAGAAATCGTGCAGTGGCGGCGCAGCGGTAGCAGGAGGCCTCATTAGCTAAAGCGGTGCTTCAGGTTAAGAAAAGTTTTAGGTTAAGAACGGATCTCCAGAACGAATTAAGTACTTAACCCGAGGTACCACTGTATTAACAGGCGCACTGGCTGAAAATACAACATACCTTGTTTTCCTAGAGTGGCCATGCAAGGGAATGTTGGTTCAGCCAGTGGTGGAGGAAGCTTCTCCTGCACCTGGGGCAGGGCGCGCATGCACAGCGCCCGTATGGACTGCACATGCGCAGGCTGCGCACACATGGCACCCTGTATGGACGCCTCACACCCTCGGCCACTCTACAGCTGGGGGGGGGAGGCAGTGGGCCATCTTGGCCCCCATTTCAGGGTGGCACCTGGAACACACCGCCCCACCCCCACCCCTACCTTCGTATGCCCCTGGGTCCAGCCAGTCAAAATTTCCTATTCCTCCTGGGCTGGAGCATCCTTCCCTTGCATGTGACTAGAGATGGGCATGACCTTACCTGTCCAGGTAACAAAAGGACGAGTCATGCAGCACTCTCTCTCTCTTTCACTTCCTTCTTCGTTCGACCAGTTTCTCATCTAGAAATGCTCTGCTAGCTGCCAGTTAGCAGAAGCACTGGGATTATCTTCCATGTGGGGTAGATCCACATGTACATGTTTGTAACTAAGTCTGCCTTCAGGAATCCAACTGTGAACTGATGTGAGTAAACTTCTTTTATTGACTTTGAATAAGATTGCCGTGTCTTTATTCTTTTACGATGAATTAAAGGGAACTTACCAGGAATTTACAATTCTATCTGAGTCAGACTGAACTGTATACAGTGGTACCTCAGGTTAAGTACTTAATTCGTTCCGAGGTCCATTCTTAACCTGAAACCATTCTTAACCTGAAGCACCACTTAGCTAATGGGGCCTCCCGCTGCTGCCATGCCGCCAGAGCACGATTTCTGTTCTCATCCTGAAGCAAAGTTCTTAACCCAAGGTACTATTTCTGGGTTAGTGTAACCTGAAGCGTATGTAACCTGAAGCATATGTAACCCGAGGTACCACTGAAATAGTGAGAGGCTCACACGAGCCTGCTACAAGCTATCTGCTGTGCATGTAAGAAAGGGGAATGTAACTCTGCTACATGAAGGAACTTGCTAGCACAAGTTAGGAAGGATATTAATAAACAATGTATCCTCTTCTGCCACCCTGAACATTCCCACAAAAAATTCTGCACCCAGAGCAGTCACCCCAGTAGCTTCCACCTACCCAGTGTTAATGTATGATATCAGCAAAACATCTCACTCAAATACGTTATTTAGGGAAGTGTCAGTGGAAGAATCTCTGTTGACCCAATAGGAGCATCAGTATTTGTACGTGCACGTGTGTTGTTATTTTGATACACAGGTAAAGGATTAACTGCCTTTGCCATGGGCACAATACTGCTCAGTTCCTCCCATGGCAGCAATTCAAAGGACAAAAACTGTACGTGTAAAATGCGTACATGGATTTAATGTCACATCCCGTTTGGTCCCAAGATGAGAGAATATGATCACGTTGACAAAAAGACACAAAGCAAAATACCTTTCTTTTTTTAAAGGCTCCTTTGGCTGCCGGCACAGCATCGCAAACAAGGCTGATCGCTTCCCTGGAGAGACAGAAAAGAACATTGGGTAGCAAATGGTTTCATGGTGCCAGAAGCATACAGTTTGGTTTCTCATGATGACATTCAAATAATGATCTACTGGAAAGTCTGCATATGGACTAAAGCACTCCGATGCTCATAGCAAACCAAAGTTTGCATTTGAAATATTACACTATTTGATGGTCTCATAGGCTGTATTGAGTATGTTAAAAGTAAGAAAAGCAGGACAACCAATCTTGCTAATTTTCTTAGGGAATTGTGAAATTTTAGCATATTCAGAGCTACAGTGGTACCTCGCAAGACGAATGCCTCGCAAGACGAATGCCTCGCAAGACGAAAGAGTTTTTTGTTTTTTGAGTTGCTTCGCAAGACGAATTTCCCTATGGGCTTGCTTTGCAAGACAAAAACATCTTGCGCCTTTTTCTTAAAACCGTCAATGCATTCCTATGGGAAACCGTCAATGCATATCCGTGCTTCGCAAGACGAAAAATTCACAAGATGAAAAAACTCGCAGAACGAATTAATTTCGTCTTGCAAGGCACCACTGTAACTCACAGTTGAGGCAGAGTGAAGCAGCTACCTCAGGTGGCAGAACCATAAGAGGCAGCCCAAAGGAATGTTCTGCTTTTATTCAGGTGTGAATAAGGAAGAGAAACACACATATTCTTTTCTGCTTTTGTTCTTCTTCACATGGTACGTACTTATGCAAGGTAGTTCAAAAGATAGATGTGGAAAAATATTTGCAGTACATCATCTCACATTACCTTGTAATCTGTGTTCTAGTATTGAAGTCAAGGGATCTCATGGAACGCAAGACCTCTATACATCCCAAATACTACGGGAAGGAGAAGAAAATGGTAAATAAGCATCAGTGAGAAAGCTTTATAACAGGCATTTTAAAATGCAAAACGAAAGCACAAATCATTTCCTCCCACAAGTGCACACAAACAGATGGAGAATGGGGCACACATAGGAATTTATGTAGCTTTATTTATGCATGTTCTTATACTGTATGTCTCATTTTCACCAAACAGGAGTCCCCACTCAAACTGATAAAACAAATAAAAGTATAGTATAATAATCCCCACAAAATTAACAATATTAAAATCAAATAAAATAATAATAATAATAATAATAATAATAATAATAATAATAATAGAAGGGAAGAAAATCACAGCCCTTTATTGACGCAGAAACTGTTCCCACCCACCAGATTCTTACATGGATGCACGGCTGTTAATGGACAAGCAGGCCCTTCCCCACTTGACACAGTGAGATCAAGTTGCGTAATCTACAAAAAGCAAAACATCTCTTTGGAGGGGTGAAGAAGAGTGAGCAATTGGATCAATTTATTTGTACAGCAGAATCATTTTCAAAAGGAACAGTTTTTGACAATGGAACTGTTCTTTATTTATTTTTTTTAGTGTTTTGCTTTTTGTTTTTTGGACAATGAAATAATCCTAAATAAATAAGAATAAAAATGTGCACCCAACCACCAAGGCCATTCCATTGTAACTATCCTACCTTCCAAAAATTCCATACCTCTTGCAGTGTACAAATTCTTCAAACACCTTCCATATCTCCTCAGAATCATTTCTCCTGCATATTCCCCATCTTACCTTAATGGCATGCGTTAATTTATCATTAGTAGCTATATCCCACACCTCTTTATAACAGTCTTCCATTTTATATTCTGCTTGCCCCTTCCACTTCCTGGCTATAATAATTTGCGCAGCTGTCAATAAATTTGTGAGCAAGTCCTTCACTGCCTGCGAACCTTCCACCCCATCGTAAGTCGATAATAATGCTACCTCTGGACTTTTGGTCAGCTTTAACCCAGTGAGACAATGGAACTGTTCCTTTGCTGTTTGCATAAGACATGCTAGAAACCTCTGGCTCACTCCATGCTGTTCTAGGTTCCTAAGGAGTCCTTGGATTCCCCACTTTCCTTCAGGGTTTATTTCCAGCTTTACACCAGATACTCAATGAAAAGTAACTGAGGGTGGACACCAGCCCCACTGAAAGCTGCAGTGGATCTAAACACTTTTCACACTCTATGCCTGCATTAGGCTCAGACTATAAATAAAGAGTGTGTGCACATTCACCCAAATCTGGTTAAGCAAGAACTCAAGTAAGCAGAGAGCTGGGAATTGGATTGTTGAAGCAGAGGAGGTACAGAAGTGAGGAGCTAAACACCCCTCTGCAACTTCCCGCCTCGCAGCTTCTCTCTCCTCCAAGCTCACCGTGTGTTGTGTACTAAGCCTAGATCCTAGACCAATAGGCAAGTAGGATCCTAGAATGCAACAACTGATTGGCTTGCAGGAAAAGATCAAGCAGGCTCCAGGAGGAAGTTAATCAGCCTATTAGGCTGCTAGGATCGTAGAATGCAGCAACTGATTGGCCTGCAGGAAAAGACCAATCAGGCCAGGAGGGAAGCAGAATCAGCCAATCAGATGGGACTCATTATGTAAATAATGTATATAAAAGACTGAGGTTTGGGGGGGGCAATTCAATCACTGTTTTACAAGCTGCAATAAAGAGCATGAAATCACTACAGGACTCCGAGTATATTTCAATGTGGCACCAAGAAGCCAGCGAGGAAAGCACTAGCTTCTGGGCACTTAGAAGCAATCGTGGAGAATCAGCATCCCGCATGACCTTTTGCTGTAGAAATTTGACCGCAGATACTGTCATATGCGCAGAAGACAGATCTACCTCCGTCACATGCAGTCGGAGTTTTGAGCTCTCTAAACACTCCCTTCACCACTCAAGCCTGCAGTGGCGTAGTGTGGGGGGTGCAGGGGGGGCCAGCCGCACCGGGTGCAACATCTGGGGGGGTGCGCTCGCACTCGCACCTCTCTGCCCCTACCTGGCTCACTCACTCTCTCTCACTGCAGTGCTGGCTGTGCGAATCCGATCCAAGCCGCCGGGTCGCCGCCCACTGTGGAGGGGAGGGTGCCAGGCATGCGGTGCGGTGCGGAGAGAGAGCGAGGGACTATCTGGGGGAGGGACAGTGCAGCGGGGGGGCGCAAATTACTTGCCTTGCCCCGGGTGCTGACAACCCACGCTACGCCACTGCAAGCCTGTAAAATGCTATGCAGCAGATCTACACGGGAGGTAGTGTAATGCAGGGATGAGACCACCAACTCTCTCACACACATTCCTGCATGCACAAACACAGAGAGAGCACGCGCGCGCACACACACAGTCCTCCCTCTTTAGCTGATCCATTTGGGAAGGAGTATCACCCTCTCTGCACACATCAGATAATTGACTCAATGATTGGGAAGAGGGCAATTTGCACCCCTACCAAGGCACCAGATTCTGCCCAACCAGCACAGTATCTACTTAAATCCCACCTGCCCACTCAGACCCTGTTTTTAGCTGCTACTGCCAAAATTGTTTGGTCCTTGGAGTAGGGTTACCAGACATCCTCGTTTCCTGGGGACAGTCCCTGGATTTGCGAATAAGTCCCCAGACAAATTCCATCCCCGGAATGTCCCCGGATTTCATCTCATGTCCCCGGGAAATACAGCAGCAGCAGTCTCAGCAGCCCGGAGAAGTTGGCTCTGGCTGGCTTCAGGAGCTGCTCGGAAGTCCCCATATGACAGTGGTGCAGGGGCTCTAAGATGCAGCTTCCGGGCTGCCTCCACCTTCCCTGACCCCAGCAACTAAGCTGTGAAGGGAGGCTTCACGCTGCCTATTGGAGCAGCCTCCCAACTCCTACTTGCGTGCAAGCAGGAGCAGGACAGGGATCCATTAGCTGTGAAGGGAGGCTTCACGCTGCCTATCAGAGCTTGCGTGCAAGCAGGAGGGGGCAGGGATCGCTCAGGCAACGGGAAGCCTCCCTTCCCAGCTGAGGGATCCCCGCCCCCTCCTGCTTGCACGCAAGCAGGGATGGGATTGGGGCTGTTCCGATGGGAAGGGAGGCATTCTGCTACCCAAGCCTCGCTGCCGCCACCACCGCTCTCGGCCCTCCTTCTCCGCCTTCCATGCCTCATCCACCATGCATCACTTCACCACCACCGAAGAACCAACAGGCTCGTGGAGAAAGGAGATAGAAGCCGTGGAAGAAGGGGGAACATGGTAGTTGAGGTCAAGGTGGCGGCCGCCCCTCTGCCATCGCCATCGCTGCATTTATCTATTTATCTATTTATTTATTTATTTATTTATTTAGTCCCCGGATTCATTGAAAAAAAATCTGGTAACCTTACCTAAGAGGCCAGATAAATTTGCAGCAGGGGGCTGGGCAGATCAGGCCTATGAACTGAGAGTTGCAACCCCTAATCAATCACCCACCAATGTGGATGAGTTATCAGTTCCTCTTAAAGGCGGGAGCGCGTTGCGATCGGATCTCTAAGCATCCCCCACCTCCCAGCGAGGGCAGGGCTATGCCCAGCTCCACCCCGGTTCATAGCTGTCAACGTTTCCCTTTTTTAAAGGGAAATTCCCTTATTCCAAATAGGATTCCTCGCAAGAAAAGGTCGTTTCGCGTTCAGTTGGACCCTAAAGCCAATGGCTTGGCTTGGGGGGGGTGTGACTGAGAAACGATATTTAAGCCCTGCGCATTGTTTGCTGGTTCTCTTTGCCTTCGCACAGCGGACCCCCCCCACCCGCCCACCCTTTATTTAGGTCCGCCTGGCCTTGCTATGGACTTGTTGGCTGCCTGTTTTGTAATGGGGGCCTGGTAGGAATTTTTCCGTCTGGCAAATTGGCAGGGCCATTTGATTTTCACCTACTACCGTAGCAATCGTCACAACTTTGTAAGGTTTGGCAGTTAGGCATTGGATCAGCAATGGTGGGGAGGGGAGGTGCGGCCATCACCTGCCCCTCCCAAGCTCAAGGGTATTCCATTAAAGGAATCTAGGATTGGCCTAAGGGGCTAGGGCCATACCAGGACCCACGGGGACATCGGGGGTGAGTGCCAGTCAGGACCCTCTGGCGGTGCTCCCTCTGGCGGTGTTTCACCCTTTTATCAGATTCCCCGTGATGCGGGTGGGAATCTGATATACTGTATTTTTTGCTCTATAAGACTCACTTTTTCCCTCCTAAAAAGTAAGGGGAAATGTGTGTGCGTCTTATGGAGCAAATGCAGGCTGCGCAGCTATCACAGAAGCCAGAACAGCAAGAGGGATTGCTGCTTTCACTGTGCAGCGATCCCTCTTGCTGTTCTGGCTTCTGAGATTCAGAATATTTTATTTCTTGTTTTCCTCCTCCAAAAACGAGGTGCGTCTTGTGGTCTGGTGCGTCATATAGAACGAAAAATACGGTAGTTTGGATGATTCCAATGCCTAAGCCAATACCACTCACATTTTGTATTCAATAAAGTTGTGGCCTAAATTTTGCCCAATAACTTAAACTAAAATACTGTGTCACTGTGTTTCATTTTTTTTTGGGGGGGGGGGTATCGAATCGCAATGATATAAAAGAAAGGGACAGCCATCTGACATTGCATAAATTACAACTGTTGGAAGGCCAGCAATCAGAAACAGGACTCAGGAATTGGTCAAGAACTTCTCAGTCACTTTTCCCCCTGCAATTAATCTTAAATATTACCCATATAACCTTTGCTAAGAGTCCCCCGGTCCCTATCACCCACCCAGCAGATGCTGAAAAGGCAATTTAAATGAAGTGTAAAAAATAAAGGTGCTGCAATGTGACCTTAGAAATATTTCATGAACAAAAATGCAATACCCCTTACCCTCGAGATTCTACGCAACGTCTGGTCAGAGGTATACATTTTGATGATGCGAGCAGCAAAGTCATCTGCATTTAATCCTGGCGCAGAAAATCCCTGAAAATGCTGGTTGACAGCCAGCCCTCTATTAACTATTCTAAAAATAGGCCTGCAAAATTAGAAATTTCTTACTTAGGGAGATTTGAATTCATGGCTGTCTGCATACAATCTGTCTCAGCGTCGCATTGTAATAGTTTTAGCTGGGAAAGAGGAGCCTTCCTTCGAAAACTTGCCAAGATTTATTCATGTTGAACTGATTACTTGTACAGCAATGTGATAACACAAAAATGGCTTCATTAAAAAATATATCCAGGGTGTTAATTGCACATGAGGGAAAGATATGAATATGTGTGTTTTCAGATATATTCATGTGTGAAAGAAGATCTCTTAATATGCAGTTCCCATATCTGAATTATGTTCTAATGGGTGAGATTTGAGCACCGGAGAATGACAAGCAGTCATAGAGATTTAAGGCTGCAATTTAATCTAATTCTTCAATCTCAGGAGGGCGTGGATGACGAACAAGAGAAAGGCATTAAATTCCTTTAATAGTTAACAGAATAGCTGGTGGGCTATGCATTTGCTTTGTAAAGGAAACTGTACTATTAATCTGCCATTTAAGAAATATAAAATCAAGAGCTCTGCAGTAAAAAGTCTCAAATCCACATCCACCTTGGATGCTCACTGCAGCTTCTCACCAGTTTCGTAGCTCTGTGGAGGGGAGAAATTTAGTTGCCATTTTGCCCTTCTTCTACTAAGAGCGTTCTCAGCATATACTATGATCTTCCTAGGTCACACAGAGCAGTCTGGTTGTGATAGGATTGCCAGAGGCAACCCTAACTCATTGACTTATTGATTTGCTAAGCTGAAGTGGGAAGTCCTCTGTAGCCGCTGTAGAATGTTACTTGCCCAAAAATAGAAAGAAGAAGAAGGGATAGAAGAACTTATGAAATATGCAGAAATGGCGAAACGTACAGGAAAAATAAGAAATCGAGATAACAAACTTTTTATAAAAGAATGGAAATGGTTTACGGAATATCTACAAATAAACTGTAAATAGATAAGAACATTGGCAGTTATCAAACCTGCAGTTTTATAAGAGTAGATATTTAAAGCAGATGAAAAAATGAGTAACTTAAGTCAATTCGGAATATGCAGAAAATATAAAAAACAAATTTAAGGAACCGCAGAGAGAGGGGGAAGGAATGATTGTAAAATTTTTGAGATGTATAAAACTGAAAATCATAAATAAAATAATAATAATAAAATGAAGTGGGAAGTCCTACAGGTTTCCTTGCAGGATTAGTGTTCATCAGGCATGCATGTTTTTGCAATGTCCATATGATGCCATTGACTTCAAAATGCCAGCCCAAATTCCACCCTTTCCTGTTTAATCTGGATTCACCCTTCCAAGCTGGGGATTCAATAAGTAATTTTTTTAAAAAAATGCTGCCAATAATTTATTTGCAGTATCTCAAATTAAGCCCCCCTATGGAAGCCCTCTTCATCTTCAGAGAAGAAAAAGCAAATGGTCTAAATGACCTGCTTATCGAGCATTCGTTCTGATTTAACTGGAAGGAGGGTGAAGCGAGGTATTTATTGTGCATTTATTATGATTTGTTTGCAGAGAGGTCAGAGAGCAAGTGTTATCCGACATCTTCCAGTCCATTTTCCCATCACTTTCCTTATCGCCAAAAGCCTAATCTTCTTAGGAAGTGATCAGCTGGAATTCCACAGCTGGAATTCCACAGCTGGAATTTCCTGGTACTGTATGTGATTGAATTCTACCGCAAAACAGAGAGCACCTAAAAACACCCATAGACTGTGTCCATTGCCATTACCCATTTACAATTCAAATTTCAGAAGCAAGATGCACATTAAGCTCACAATTTCTTTGCCACCTCATTTGAAACGAGCCGAGAATACTTGAACAAAACAGATACCGTCCTTTAGGTTGGGGGGGGGGGAGGAATATTTTGGCCAAAAGCAATTCTTTAAATGAAAACTGGGAGGCTCGCTGCAAGCTGCTAAATTTTAGCAAATCAACTCAGACAGATAATAAGGAAAGCAAGGTTGGCACATGAAAGTTTATATTTGTTCATTTCCTGAGCCATAGATAGCGCTCACTATAATACATCAAACTCCATGGCACAAGTTAATCAATGTAATACGTGTTATTGCACGAACATATTGTGTTAGTGAATACAGTGGTACCCCGCAAGACAAATGCCTCGCAAGACGAAAAACTCGCTAGACGAAAGGGTTTTTCGTTTTTTGAGTTGCTTCGCAAGACGAATTTCCCTATGGGCTTGCTTCGCAAGACGAAAATGTCTTGCGCCTTTTTTTTTTTCTAACCACCAATGCATTCCTATGGGAAACCGTCAATACACAGTGGTGCTTCGCAAGATGAAAAAAGTCGTAGAACGAAAAAACTCGCAGAACGAATTAATTTCGTCTTGCGAGGCACCACTGTACATCACTCCTTCTAATAGTGAACTCAGACAGTGAGCGCAGACAGGGTTGCAAGCCCAAAGGTGGCTTCTGTAAGGTTACCAGATTTTTTTCAATGAATCCGGAGATACTTTTCAACTTCCTACTAAATAGATGGATTTTGTCAGGGGACTGATTTGTAAATACGGGGACTGTCCCCAGGAAACGGGGACGTCTGGAAACAAGAGTGAGGTGTGGGTTCACATTAAATAGCTGTAAGACCAAAAACAGCAAGACTTAATAACACTCAGCATTTAAATAAAACCAACAGTTTTTTAAGTAAACATAAAAAAAAATAGATTTACATGTCTGAGTAGGCTTGGGACTGTGGGGGTGGGAGAGGAGGGTTAAATTTCCCCCTCCATCTACTGTTTTTCCCCCCAATCAAAGTGCTCCCCTAAAGCTGCTATTTAGGGCGGCAGAGAGGACATAAATAGGTGTCATATGTTTTGTTCAATGTGGCAAATAACAGCTGAGGCAGGAGCAAAGGTTATTATAGGAAATTTTGCAGGGAAAAAGTTTAAAACTAAGCAACCTGAATCAGGCCTCCTTAGGACACTATTAACACTCTCTGAAGTACTAATAAACAATGATTATTCTGTTCCTACATAAAACACATGGGAAGGTGTATATTGTGGGTGCAAGGGTGCAATTGTAGAAATTCAGTATTTAATATTGTTCTTAATGCGGGGGGGGGGTGTTAAACTGCAGAGCCTAGGGCTTGCCAATCAGAAGGTTGGCGGTACTAATCCCTGCGATGGGTTGAGCTCCCGTTGGCTCAGTCCCTGCTCCTGCCCACCTAACAGTTCGAAGGCACGTCAAAGTACAAGTAGATAAATAGGTACTGCTCTGGCGGGAAGGTAAACAGCGTTCCCGTGCGCTGCTCTGGTTCGCCAGAAGCGGCTTAGTCATGCTGGCCACATGTCAAACACCAGCTCCCTCGTCCAGTAAAGTGAGATGAGAGCGCAACCCCAGAGTCGTCCGCGACTGGACCTAACGCTCAGGGGTACCTTTACCTTTAACAGTATTAAAGTAATATTAATATAGTATAGTGTTCAGTACTATAATATCTCAAGAAAGAGTGACCAAAGTAAGAAACAAAACAATGAAGATTTTTGTGGCACCTTAAAAGCCTATATATATATATATATATATATATATATATATATATACAGTATATAATATGGTGTAACCTTTTGTGGACTGGAGTCCAATTCATCAGATGGAGTGGACTCTGGCTCATGCAGACTTATGCCATAATAAATTTGTCAGCCTTTAAGGTGCCAAAAGACTGTTGTCATTGCTGCAACAAACTGGCATGGCTTCCCATCTGGAAATTGTTCTAATGAATCAATACCTCTCTAATGGCCATTTCTCATTATAGACTGTACTTGAATATGTGCCCTGTCCTGGATTTAAAAATAAAGGGAGGAAGGAAAAGAGATGGGATGGAAAATTCTAAAAACATAAGGCACCATCCGGCAGGAATTTCCCTCCATAAATCCCCATTAAACTGGAAAACGGAACAGCAATTGTTTATTGTTACGTACTTTACTGTTCAAAAGCCGACAAGAATGTTATGCTTTGGCTGTAGTGTCAACTCAGAAAAACAGCAACTGCTACAATCAAATGACACGGCATTGAAAGGCTTTCAGATTAGATTAATTTTTTGTTTACTGTTCTTTTTGTAATTGTTTATATTAGGGTTTTCGTTACTGTGATACAATGTAAAAACAAACCAACCAAAAACAGATACAGTCATACCTCGGGTTACAGATGCTTTAGGTTGCATTTTTTTGAGTTATGGACCCACCAAAACCCGGAAGTACCAGAACGGGTTACTTCCGGGTCTCGGTGGTTGCGCATACGCATAAGCACTAAATTGCGCTTTTCACATGCGCATAAGCGTCAAATCGCAACCCACGCATGCGCAGATGTGGCTCTGCGGGTTGCGAACACTGAGGGTTGTGAACGTGCATCCCGCACGGATCACATTCACAACCCGAGCGTCCACTGCATAAAGTAAGACCAAAAAAAAAAAAAAAAGTACTGGAAAGAGGATTACGCACAAATATTGAGACAATTGACTCATGTGGAAAATACATATATATCATTGGATAGGAATGAGAGGATGAAAAACGTGAAAAAGGGAGGCAGAAAATAAAGTAAGAATGTCTTATAGCTTAAACTACAATGGTACCTCGGGTTACAAACTTAATTCATTCTGGAGGTCCGTTCTTAACCCGAAACCATTCTTAACCTGAGGCGCGCGATTTCTGTTCTCATCCTGGGGCAAAGTTCGTAACCCAAGGTACTACTTCTGGGTTAGTGGAGTATGTAACCCAAAGTGTTTGTAACCTGAAGCGTTGGTAACCCGAGGTACCACTGTATATACTTTTACTCTTCTCCTGTGAGGTCATCTAATTACATCAACTTGCCAGCTGAGTCCCAAAGCTATGAACATCGTTCTGCCACTGAAACATCTACGTAGGACCAGTCACAATGGTCTCACCATGGACCCAATACCACAGTTCCTAGTCTATCATTGGATCTGTTACTGACACCTTGTTCCTGCCCTGATGCAGTTGCACCAACATCCTGCAAACTCTTTAAAACAGGTGCCCAGTAAAGTGGCAACGCATTGGCAAAACCCTATCAGATTTTGTTGCATGGCATCAGAAGCCATTTCGGCGCAGCAAACGTTGATGCAACAATTTCCCCTCTGTTGCTTGTCAAGGACATTTAGGGGCAACGCTTGTGGTAAACTGGGCTGGGAGGACAAATGGTACTCTTTAATGGATGAGTTCAATTCCAGAAATGACTTCTTTAAAAAAAATCAATCTCCACAGTGCACACATTTTGATTCCCTGCCTCCCCCAGTGCATTAGAGCTTTTTCTTCTTTTTTGTTGGCATTTTGCAATGCTTCTGATCAACCCTTTGTCTGTTTGGTTCTTTTAAATAAATATAGCTTTTAACTAATTGGGTCATTGCTCAGATCGCTGCTCCAGGGAGCACAGTCCGGCGGCTCAAGAGCACAGCCCAGCACTGATGCCACGTCAAATCCGTATCCAGCCTTGGAATCACAGGGCAGCCTTGGACAGGATGAAGCCTTGGAGGAGAGAAGCAAGAACAGGCCCAAGAGAAAAAATGCAAAAAGCAATATGTGTAGTAAAGAATTATTGCTGTAACAGCCAAAGCTAAAGGAAGGGATACCAGAACTGATTTGATTAGCACAGCAAAGAAAGGAAATGGTTTTACTGAACGCTGCAGCAGAAACGGATGTGGGGCTTTTTATATTAAAAAAATGAAACAAATTTGTACTTAAATATTGTACTTCACCTATCACAAGATAATACCAAGGGGGGGGGGGAAACAAGTTCCCATACAGAAACACCAGGATGCATTGTTTTATACGCTGTGCATAGATCCCTCAGAAACCAGGCCATATTTTTGAATTCTACTGCGTGGCTATGAGTCAGTGTGTGTTATTTTAGGCTCTCCTTTAAATAGCACAAAAACTGTTTGCAATTAATTGCCTGATCGATGTCTGAGGCGGTAACGTGTAGCACTGCACTTCAAACACTTCTTAAGAATGCACTATAAATAAGTGATAGCAAAACCATAATAGCAACTATTGGACAATGGCTGCGATGTAAAAGAGACGAGGGAAGAGAGATGTCAGCCCGTGCAATATTCATTTGTGCATCAGTTCAAAGTACAGTAGTTTGGATCTCGTGTCCAGGTCACTTAAGGAAGTAGGTGGGGGTAGACTTGGACCAATTGACCTACCTTAAGAGAACTGTAGCAAGAATTAACCAAAGAGACAATCTGCAAAACCCATCTGCGTAGAAGTGACATGTAAATGGTTTGCAGTAACAACTATTCCCATCCCTCTTTGCAAAGCCTTGAAAAGCCTCTCTAGAGAGTGGGGAAGCCTTCTGAGCCCTATGGAAGCCCAGGGGCTATTGGAGATGCTGGAAATTGCCTGAAATTGGTTGGAGGATCACCCAGCTATCATTTCTGTAAGTCCTTAGCAAAAGGAACAGCAACAATGATTTAAATCGCATCATCAGTCTATGAATTGCTTTACAAAGTAACAGGTATCGTGTTGTTGTTTTCAGAAAGACACACCTCTCGGCTTCAAGCAGCTTACAATCTAATCACAAACAGCAAGAGGAAACATTGGGGGTGAATGAAAAGAATTATAGGCGCAATTGTATTGAATTATTCTGCCTGGTCACACACAGAGGTTGCTATTTGTTTTTGCAGTAGCAGTTCCCGGCGATGTGGGGTGGACAATTTTCTGCCGAAAAATGTCCAGGGATAGATTCCCACCCACCCACCCCCGCCCAGCTTAGTAACAATGAATGTGTGCCAGCTGTAAATTCAATATTAGGCAATCTTGGTAGTTTCAAAGTTTTTGGCCTTGTTTACTAAATACAAGTAAAATAAATATGACAAACACTCCCTAGTGTTCTCTGCTGATTCTGATGCAAACTGACCAATTTCCTATGCAAATTAGCCTTATTTTCTAGTAAACCCTCCACGAAACCCACAGGATAGAAACCAGCAGCAAAAGATCAAGCAAATAGAACAAACTCACAGCTGTACGAAAAGTTTCAGATCTTAAACAGCAAGGCGGCAACCCCATAATCACCTTTGACTGGACTTAACCATCCAGGGGTCCTTTACCTTTACATTTAGTGATTATAATTTAAAAGCACACTGCCTCTGATGCTGGAAATTCTATATCTTGTTATCGTCACCCCTGATAGCCTTTCTCTCCATGAATCTGTCTAATCCCTATTTTAAAGCAGACCAAGTTGGTGTGCAAGAGCACATGGAAATGTATTCCATATTAATTCTGCTCTCTGTAAAGTGCTTCCTTTTGTCTGTTCTACATTTTCCACCATTCAACTTCATTGGGTGACCCCAACGTCTATGATGATGATGATGAGAGAGGAAGAAAACCGCTTCTCTGTCCATTTTCTCCACACTGTGCATTGTTGTATGTATAGACCTCTATCATGGTCCCCCTTGCTCAACTTTTTTCTAAACTACACAGCCCCATCATCATCATCATTTAAAATATTTGTAAAGTTTGTACTGTCCTTCATCCGAAGATCAAGGATGGTTCACAACAGAAAAATACAAAATGAGAATACAAAATACATAACAAAACAAAAACAAACCAGTAAACCCTCCCCAAACACATTAAAAAAGCTATAGAATGTTAACCAACTGAACACCTGGTTGTAGAGAAATGTTTTCACCTGGCACCTAAAGATAGGTAATGAAGGAGCCAGGCAAAACTCCCTGGGGAGAGCATTCCACAGACATAAGGTAATTAATTGTTCCAGCCCCTTGATCATTTTAACTGCCTTTTACTGATCTTGTTCATCCCTTTTTGATATCCAGTAAAGAAGACTGGAGGGACGCAGGTGGCACAGTGGGTTAAACCACAGAGCCTAGGACTTGCCGATCAGAAGGTTGGCAGTTCGAATCCCCGTGACGGGGTGAGCTCCCATTGCTCGGTCCCTGCTCCTGCCAACCTAGCAGTTCGAAAGCACGTCAAAGTGCAAGTAGATAAATAGGTACTGCTCCGGCAGGAAGGTAAACAACATTTCCGTGCACTGCTCTGGTTCGCCACATGACCCGGCCACATGACCCAGAAGCTGTACGCCAGCTCCCTCGGCCAATAAGCGAGATGAGCGCCACAACCCCAGAGTCGGCCACAACTGGACCTAATGGTCAGGGGTCCCTTTACCTTTTAAAGAAGACTGGACACAGTACTCCAAGTGTAATTGCACAGTAATGGCATTATAATATTGGTCATTTTATTTTTTATCCCTTTTCTAATATTTTATAACATTGAATTTACCCTTTTCGCAGCAACAATTCACTGGGTTGATATTTTCTTTGAGCTACTCTCAAAACCCCAGAGATCCCTTTCCTGGTAATTCAACACAGGCTCAGGTCCCAACAGCATATATAGGAAATTTGGACCTTTGGCCCTAATACATTACACATGCTTTTGCTGAACTGCATTTGCTACTTTAATGCCCATTCACCGAGTTTGGAGAGATCCCCTTTGTTTGTTTTAACCACCTTGAATAGTTTGGCATCATGAGTCTTCTGCAAACTTGGCCACCTCACTTTTTAAAAAGTGGAACGACATTTATCAGTTTCCTGTCCTCAGGCACAGAGATCAATCTTAGAGACAAGCTACATTTTTGTTGTTGTTAGAAGATGAGCAAGATATATAGGGATCCAGTGATTTGTTAAGTTTAAGTTTGTCAATAAGGCATATTCTTTCATCTCTTATTACCAGTACTTGTCTCAGTTCTTCAAGCCTCTTCCTGAAAATATCAGTTATCTGCCCCGTCTTCTTCTGTAGCAAAGACAGACACAAAGAATACATTCAGATTCTCTGCAATATCCTTATTCTCCTTTATCACAGCTTTAACTCGCTTGTTGTCCAATGGTTCAAGTGCCTAAATAGACACTTCCCTACTCAATTACATTAGTCAAGAAACAGCGTTTTGAATACGTTATAAACATACAACACCAGATGGCGCTGGAGAGCAAAAAGAAAATCTAAGCAATTTTCCATAGCGTTTTTTTCTTTCATTATAGTGATTTAATTTCCGACGTATTTATAGCGGGGGGGGTGTGCCCTGTGTGTAGATCCATTCCTCATGTATTTAATTTTTTTTTTTTTTTTTTAAGAATAATGTTGGTCTCTTCATGTTTTAAGCAATATGTTCTTCAAATCCTCTCCCCCATCCCTTATTCTCTGCTTGGACCAATTTCCCCAAAGTTTGTGTTTGTGATCTAGTTAAGATTCCTGCATTGAAGGGGGTTGGACTAGATGTCCCTTGGGGCTACTTCCAACTCTACAGTTCTATGATTCTATGATTTGGGCAAGACATTGATTTTCTGAAGGAAGCCTCCATTCCCATAATAGCTTCCTTGACTCTGCTGGTGTCCTCTTGGACTGCAGAGCAGGGTTGGGGAGAAATTCAACTCAGTTTATACCTAAAAATGAATCTACCTTATTCCTGCTTTCTGAAACAAGACATAAATTGAAACACAGTATTCTCTTGAAAGTCACATTTCCTTGCATGTTGCAGTGTACTTCTCCAGTCAAGTAATGTATATAAAAGTGCATATACTAATGTAATGGGTGCATAAAAATGCATAGTCCTGAAAACAGCATACAAAAATGCATTACAAAGAAGGGAAATTTACTTTGCAAAAATGTGTACGTTAGGCAAAAATTGCACTAAAATCCCAATGAATTTTTATATGGATATATATGTGTGTGTGTGTGTGTGTAAACTGATATGTAAATGTGGAGAAGTGAATTTCAGACCTAAGAAACTGAAATAGACTGATTCAATCATCCCTCCTGGAGAGCACATTTCCTAATCTGCACAGGTACGCATTCTACCTGAGCTTTTATTATTATGATTTTGAATAACCCCATCCCCAATACTTTATGGAGAGTATTGGTTTAAAGAGGTTTAAAGACTCTCGAAAGGCAAATCTTTAAAAATGTAGTATAAACACCGACAACTGGGAAACAGTGGCCTGTGAGCGCTCCAGTTGGAGAACAGCCTTCACCAAAGGTGTCATGGACTTTGAAGAAGTACGAACTCAGGACAAGAAACGTGCTAAGAGGAAGGCATGCTTGGCAAACCTTCACCATGACCAACTCCCTCCTGGAAACCAATGTCCCCACTGTGGAAGGACGTGTGAATCCAGAACTGGCCTGCACAGTCACTTACGGACTCATTGTTAAGACCGTGTTCATGGAAGACAATCTAACTCGGCCACAAGTGATCGCCAAAGAAGAAGAAGACTTTATGGACAGATGTGGCCCTCTGGCCATTCTTTTCAGCTTCCTTTTTATCAATCCCTTCGTTGTGAGTAAGCTGCCACTTTGGAAGTCAAATGCAAATTCCTTGGAAATTGTCCACTTACATCTATATTGAATTTAGTAGCCCAGTGGCCATGGGTGGTTCAACAATACCTACATCTCGCAATACAGAGGATTAAGTCCATGTTCATGTCCAAGAACTTTTATGATGACCCGAGACTATCTTCCCCAACCGATTGTGAGAAGATGCAAGTCAAAGAAAATTTATAAATAGTCACTGGAAGTGATAGGAAAATCTGTTACTTTTGGTTCCTCTCAGTTTCTCATTTTTCCAATCTTAACTTCAGATCTTCACATTTCCATAACAGTTTGTGATTTCTTTTAAAAAAAAGTCTTCATGAAAATTCATCAGCATTTTAGTGTGAATTTCTCCTAAATGCTGTTTTGCTTGCAACCTAAAATGTGTCCATTTAAATGGATAATTATTTGGCCTCTGTTTTGTGCAGCGCTTCTGTCACTGGTAATGTGCGTAACATTTCTCACAGAGAACATTTCTAGTGATGCTCAGTAGGGTTAACATACATGTTTAGCATCCGATTAATATATTCAGGCTACTTTTAAAAAAATATGTGTCATAATCAGAGATAGTGATAATGAGAGATACTCTGCTTCAGTTCAAATTCAGCCCAGATGCTAATTTCTAACAATTATCATTGCAAACCAGGTATTGTAATTTTTCTACTTCTTCTCCAGTATGGTTCATAATATATGCTAATATGCATCTCTCTCCTTTGAATTTGCCTTCAACATGATACCGTGCCTCAGAAGTGGTATAATGTCTCAACAATGTGTCAGGCTTTTTAAAACCTCGGTTCTTAATAATTATATACTCCAGCTTCAGGCTGCAAGCCTATGTAGTTATGTGATTATTTATTTTGTCTGTTGACTGATTGATGTAGGGCTTTTTTTTTAATCCCACTTTTCTTTAATTAAAACACAAACATCTTACAGACACACCAGGACTACTGAAATCAGCAAGATGTATGTAAACTTAACTGTGTAGTGATCTGCAGGTAATTTGTTTTAAAATATCTCTAATCATTTGCGCTAAAAGAAAGAACTAAAGCAGAAAGACACACACACGCACAAACAGTGCTTTTTTCTAAAAGAAATGTTTAGGGGTACTCTCATTTTGACTCAAGAAAATCACCATTTTATAGTTCAAATCGGGGGGGGGAAATACTGTACAGTAAATGGACAAAAGTACACAGATTTACAAAATGTTTAGGGGTATGCGTACCCCTGCGTACCCCACAGAAAAAAGCATTTTGTGTGTGTGTGTGTGTGCATGCACACGCATGCGCACGCACACACACACACACAAACATATATATGTACTTGATAGATAGATAAGATGCCAAGCTAATTTTTATCCATTTTTCATTTAAAAGAAAGATTTGTCTCATACAATATGTGTGATTAGAAAAGTCATAACTGCAGCTCAGGTCTAGTCACAGGGAACCTCACACATAACAACTGATAGCACAGTCCCATTTTCATTATAAGGCATGTCCAACCTGTATAATCTGGTCTGCATGAGCACTGGGATGTGGATGTATGTTCAAATGAGCATTTTCACTTTCATTGACTAGGTGCCTAGAAGGTTGATTCCATGAGTGGATTTCTCTTGTTCTATTTTCCCCGTTTGCGTGTTCAGACCCAAAAACCTGCCCCCTAAATAAATTCACACTTGACTCAAATTTTGATTTTGGTTTTTGGCAGAATTTAGGCCACAACTTTATTGATTACAGAAAGTGACTGGTTGCATAGGCTCTGGTTCGACTAGCTCCCTGTACCGTTGCAGGTAGCGCTGACCCAGGGCACCAGCATAGGTCAGCCAAGGGTGAACACCTGGATAAGCAGAAAGCCAGGTACAGGCTAACTCCGCCACCCAAATGCCCCCCTGGACTCAGGCACGGGCACAACCCCCTCACAGGGGTTGACCAAACCATCGAGTCCCTGGATTCCTTTAACGAAGGGGTGTCAAACTCAAATTCATCAGGGGCCGCATCAGCAGTTTGGTCACCCACAAAGGGCCGGTTGTATCTGTAGGACTATGTGTCCACTCTTTATTATCATAAATTATTGTCACTGCATTCAATTATTACTGTGTTTTGTAATAATGTAAGTAATAACTAGCTCTGAAAGTACAGTACAGGAGAGAAGGGTTACAGTACAGGAGATACGGGTTCAGGCAGCCATTGGATCTGTCACATCACAGGATGGCATGCGCTCAATATAAAAACAAGTGGAGGTTTCCTGAATGCATGTAAAGTGGAGAACGGCCGGCGCCGCTAGAGGGCAGACATTCTCTGGCTTGTAGGCTGCCGCACATGCGCTGAACAGGCGGCTTTCTTGTGTCAAAAAAAAAGCGAGAATAAAGGTGAAGGCTGGCGGCCGGCGGCGGCTACACGGGTCACATGATGAGGTCTGGCGGGCTGGATTCGGCCCACGGGCCTTGTGTTTGACACCCGTGCTTTAACGGAATACACTTCACATAGGGATGGCGAGAGCATTCTCCCATCCCTATCACCTGAAGCAGAGCCTATCCACAACCTTACAAGTTGTGACGATTTGCTACGCGGCAGGCAAAACCCAAATGGCAAGGGCCAATCAGCCAAGTGGGGGAAATTCCTGCCGTTCCCCTGTCCCAATGACCGACGACACACCACAGCATAGGAAGGTCAAGCGCAAAGCCCTAAAAGTAGGGAGAGGTTGGCAGGTGGTCCGAATGAACGTGCCAAAAGAGGAAGCTGCGGGTCACATGCATGGGTATAAATAGGTCCTTCAAACCGTTTGGACTGCGTTCCATTGGCCAGATTGCACCCAGCAACAAGGAACCTACCAATCAAGTGTTGTAGCTGTCCAAATGTACCCACCCACAACACAGGGTGTCAAACCGTTTGGACTGCGTCCCATTGGCCAGATTGCACCCAGCAACAAGGGACCTACCAATCGGGTGTTGTAGCTGTCCAAATGTACCCACCCACAACACAGGGCGTCAGTTGTCTAGGTCTCACCACAATACGTATCCTCTTCAAGGGTGGACCTGATATACCATATGAACTAGCATCATGCATTGCACGGTGAATTTTGAGTGTCTGCTCAGAAAATTCTAGAATTGCTTTGGTTCCTCTTACCACTGAATTGTTGGGAACTAGTGTGTCGAACCACACATTTATCAAAAAATGGTCCATTTTGCTCTGTATTGTTAGCGCTGACTTTGACACTGTTAGCAGACACTGGGAATGAATCAGTAGATATTGGAAACGAAGGAAGATTTTCCCCGAGAAATTAGAAAACCAATGGTGTAAAAGCGCTTACCATTTCACAGAATCAAAGGCTTGAAGGAGAACAAGAAAAGGGTCACAAAGTTCAGCTTCTCCCTCTTTATTTGTTCTATAACCTGGAACAACTGCACATCACATTTTCCCGTTGCAAGGAACATAAAGCTCTCATACATCACCATCCAGTATCAAATACTAAACAGTATAGCTATCTGTCAAAATGTTTTAAAAGCCAGGGTAATATGACCAAAGCAACTGAAAACTTTTAGAAAATGTCCACCTTTTTAATCTACTATGATTATGTCTATAAATAAAGCATGGCGGACGAGACGGGCGAGGAATTATGAAAGCGTAGTTGACGAGGACGGAGCCTCGTGTTGAATTCTCAGCAGTTCTATTGTTGATAAGAGTTTGCCATCTATTTGGCAAAATTCATATCTTTCTGAAAGAAGCCACCAAAAGTACTTGTAGTTTTTCTGTCACCTGTAAAATTATAGCCGTGTTGATAGTTAATAATGAACTGCCCTTTCAGTGTACCCTGCCTATGTGCCGGTTTTGAAATTTTGATTGGACGTAATCTCTAAAATACAAAAATGTTTTTAACGTAAGAACTTCTATTCTCATGCGTGCGAATGGTGCACTTATAGATGAAGAGTCAGATATAATTAAGAGAAGGTATAACCTAAGAAGAACAGCTTTCGTTTGGTGCTTTATGATCAGTAAATGAGCAATACAAAGATTTTGTCCATCCATGGCGTCATGCCTATCAGCCGGTATTTTTTTATATATGTGTCATCATGACATGACTTACATTTGACAGTTTAAACATCACTGGAATCAATATTGTGATGTTTTTCTATTTCTTGCTTTCTTCTTAGTTCTCAAGTGATCGTGTAATAATCCCTAAGCCCTTCTGTTCACATCATCTGTCTATCGACAGTGGCCTGGTCCCCATCACCGAGATGCTATAAGCTATGCATGCTTAGAATTGACACTAACCACAGCTGGGTGAGAGCTAGCCTCTCAAAGGTACTATTACCAGGGTTCGTTTTTTCAGCCAAAGCTCACAGGAGCTCAGTTCTGGCACCTCTCAGGTGGACACCATTGCCATTCTAAGAGAACAAGGGAGAAGTTCGTGGTGAGCTCTGGCACCTCTTTTTCTAGAAAAACGACTACTAACGCACTGGCTACTACCACTAGCAGTAGTATCTTGCCAACCATAAAGCACAAATATTGCACAAGTTTCTGGAATCAGGTGGATTTTGTGGGCAACAAAATACTTATGAGATATGACAGAGAACAGCTAGTCTGAGGCACAGTGTCAACTTACATGCCTCCCTCATTGTCAAATAGCACACAGTATGTTCTGAAAGGTAGCGATGAAGATCTTATTTCACTTCATGTGCTGTGGTCATTTTAATATGGGAGACGAGAACATCGCCCTTTTTGGAGATGCTTCTTAATGAACCCACTTGTTGTAATTACCATCGTCAAACAATCCCCACACCTCTCATGTCTGCCAAAAGCACGCAGTCAAGATAGATATTTAACAAGATATTTAATACAAAATTACAACCAGTGGGACTAAGGTTAAAGGTTTGCACATTATAGCCCTACTTGGAATACTGTAGCTTTTCCCTTTGAAATCAACAGAGCTATCATGAATCTCTCTCTCTCTCTCTCTCTCTCTCTCTCTCTCTCTCCATATCTATAAAATTTTTGCTTAGTCCTTTAGGATACAACAAATTAATGTTGCTGAAAATCAGTACAGTTACACAGAATTTATTGTTTGACAGAGTGATTTTTTCAGCCAGGTAACAGAGCACACACGGAAATCTCTAGTTGCTACAAAGTAAGCCATCAGTCTCACCATAATGCCTTACATTCTACCTGGTTAGAGTACACTTTTAAGAACACTGAAATATGTCTCAGCCATATTGGCCTAGAAATACCCTGGGATTTTTGCTCTGCACCTAAACTATCAGTGTGCTGAAAAGAAATACTGTTAAAAGTGGCTGAAAGGCTGTTATGTAAAACAAGACTGCATTTTATCTGCACCAATTGGAAAAAGAATATTCAGGTTTGCAAAATATGACAAATACTGCAAGCTGTGGCTTTTTCTCCACCAAAAACCCCAAACCACATACACTTGCAAATGAAACAGACACACACACATACACACACTGAAGATATTTCATGCTTGAAATATGGCAAAGAATAAACGCAGGTTCAATATGCATAAACTCTTGCTTCTTCTATTAAACCCGACATATGAGAAATCATTATGCACAATAAATTTGCCCTATTCTGGGGGAGAGGGAAACCGAAGACTTTTGCTTTAGAAATATTCCTTTCCCACTGTTTTAAATCATGTTAACTGCCAACGAGTCAGCATGCACGCTTCCTTAATTAAAACAAATTAACGTGGATTTCTGACAACGTCTTTCTGCTCTTAACAATCTTCGCAGTGCTTCCAGAAATGAAATGTGCCAAGAGAAAACCTTCCAGCCTGCCTACCTGGCTGCTGAAATAAGAAAAAGATTCCCCACCACCACCACCCTCCAATTGATTAAAACAATAGAAGGGAAAATAAAACAGACCAACCTTCACAATGTACGTCACTCCAGGTCCCAGGATCTTCTCGTTCGAATGCAGCCACCCTTGGGAGACTTTGCTGGCAACGTTGCTCCCTTGATTCCAGTCTTCGCCTCCCAGGTTCATTTCCTCTGACCATGGTTTTTTCCCTGTGTTCATCTTGCTCTTGTCCTGCTGAGAAGACGGAGTGGCAGAGGCAAGGTTACATGTGTTGTCTGAAGCCTCTGCTGCCGAGCTCCCCTGCAACTTGGAGGCAGCAAGCTCCTTCACTGCAGACGAGAGGTTCTTGATACCCGAAAGGCTGCCTGAATGGGAGAGTTTCAGGTGGGACACTTTGTGCATGAGAGTGCAAATGGCGGTGGGTCCATCTTGGTCCTTCTGGAGAACCTCAGGAGAGACCAGGTACGGCGACGGTGTTGACGTTGGACCAATTGATGAGACCTTGCTGTTCATGGACAAGTTATGGATAAGATCGTCAACCGATGTCACCGAATCATTCCTGAAGCGGTTATATTTGGTACGTTGAAGCATTCCCTTCTATCACAAACCTTGCATATGTTCTGACAAACCAGGGAACTCCTGTGCTAACATAGCAGGTGATCCAGAATATCAGCGATGGCTAGTGAACATTTGGCAATGGGGCAAGATAATAATATTTTTTAAGTTGCTAAGATTTTTTTTCCAAGGGATTTTTGCTTAAGGTTCCATGGTCAAGATGGGTGCAGCGATAGTTTTCTGTGCAAGAGAACGATCCCAGTCCTGCTCAGAGCTGCCAAGTCTCTCACAGCAGAAGCATGACTCACACAAATGAGAAGGACCCTTTTCAACAAAAGGCTCAGTGAACGCTGCAAATCACTTCCTGTAGGGGGAAAAATCCACCCACTTACAGCACACTACCACCAATCAATTCTCAAATTTCCTTTTCCTCTCTTAAACAGATTCTCCCCCATCTTTCCTTCCTACCCCATTTTTGCAACCAAAGGTGAGTGCCTGCAATAGTTCTAAGTATAACTGCGTTAACCTCCCCACCGCCACCCAAACTACTTTTTCATTTTCATTTCCCCCCCCCTTCTGTCCTGTACTGATGACTTTATACAGCATGCCTTAGTCAGGCAGGAATAAAGTAACAATTCCATGAGCAACCTTCAGGCAAACCCACCAGCATACAAATACCTGGAAAGGAGGATTGCAAATTCTGTGTGGGTTGAGAAATTTATATGGTAAATAACCTAGTCTTTTTCTTTCAGGTAAGCATTAAAACTGTGCTGCTCTTTACCATAATTGCCACATTACAGTTTTTCTTTAAAAATCGTGATGCCATTATGCTTTTGCTTTTTTCATTTCCAAGAGGAAAAATATCTTTGGGAGGGTTTTTCAATGCAGCATTACACTGAAAACTTTTGGCTGGGCAAAAAATGCACCCATCCGTGTGTTTGGTAGGGGGGTGAGTGTGGCAGTGGCAAGAGGCTTCTAAAACCAGGTTGCTTTTTCTCACACCATTTAATGCAAAGGAGATCTTCACTTTACCTCTCGATACTAAATTTAAATCTTGAAAGCTAAGAAATACGAGAGGATTATTCAAGAGTACTTAAGGCAATGAGCTGATGCCTCGCTTTCAAAAATGAACATGAATACAAAAGGCAATGCTTCAATGCAGTCATAAAATACACTTACTTGAAAAGACCCTCAACTCACACACCAAATCCCCCGATTTGTTGCAGGCAGGCAAAATTTAACATTAGTCTGACAACCCAATATTAACCATACACTAAAGGACTGAGGTTTGTTTAAGCAGTGTATGGATTTCAGTTACTGATGCTGCAAGAAAACAGATTCAGAATGGCACCGCAACTTTTTGAAAAGCAAATAAATAAAACTGCAACATGCAAGTCAACAAATTTCCCAGAGGGTAGCCCACACTCCTTTTTCGTACTAAAGGCTTAAGCACGGAAAATGCATCAACGCAGTAGCATGCTTCACTGCACGTATCTTATGAGAAGAATTCATGATACATAAATGAAGGCAGCACCTCTGATCCCAGTAGCGATGAATGAAAATGTCCTATTCATTGTAAAAGCAGGTTTCTAGTGATCTGCAGAGTAGCTTTTCAGCACACTGCAAACCTGCTACAACATCCAAACTGCATTTGTTCCACCCCCCCCCCACTCCGCCCCTGCTTCCTCCTGCTACCCTAGCAACAGCAAATATACATCGTATAGATCATTTCTGGTCTTGTGTTCAGCAACAAGCTGGAATCTCTGTCATTCAGAAATGATTCCCTTCATTAGAAGTAGATTTTAAAAAAACAAAAAACCTGGAAAATGTGAATGGAATTCTCTGTATATCTGAATGAAAGAGCTGGCTAGCATAGCAGCATTTCTGTGAATGAAGCCCGGCCTTGCAGCCTCTGCCAGGCAATCCCTTGGATGCTAAGTATCTCAGCCAATAAGAAACAGTCTGGATGACTCATTCAACAAAGACTCTCTAAATAGTGGAATCTTCCATTTCACACACAGGTAGAATTTATATATACATATACACCAACTTCAAAAGAGATAAACGTGACCTTCAAATCAAAAATACACGCTTGTTTACAGAAGGTATTTCAAGCGATTTTTATTTTGTTTTATTTTTTACAATGTGTATTTGAACTGTTTGGGTGATAATGTGTTTCACCCCTCAAATAGTCATTTAGTTGGTTTAGGCATCCTGAGGATAGGAACGTGATCATACATACGTAGCTGCCTATGAATTCACATCGCCAGGTACACTGGGCAAAATTCGGTCATGGGTCAGCTCCCTTGTAAAGAGAGGCTAGACTGTTTTGGTACTTTTCAGTTTAGGGACAAAAGGTGGTTAAGGACAAAAGTGATGTTAATAAAAGGATGCTTGGTGTTAAGATAATGGATAGAGAGAAGTTATTCTCCCTCTCTCATAATATTAGAACCTGGGTCATTCAGTCAAAATGACTGGTCCAAGAGTCGAGGCAGATCAAAGGAAATATTCTACATGGTTCATTGTTAACTTATGGCATTCAATGTTTTGAAGGCAAGTGCAGTGGAAGGCATGTACAGGGGAACCTTGGATGCGGGTGGCGCTGTGGGTTAAACCACAGAGCCTAGGACTTGCCGATCAGAAGGTCGGCGGTTCGAATCCCCGAGACGGGGTGAGCTCTCGTTGCTCGGTCCCTGCTTCTGCCAACCTAGCAGTTCGAAAGCACGTCAAAGTGCAAGTAGATAAATAGGTACCACTCTGGCGGGAAGGTAAACGGCGTTTCCGTGCACTGCTCTGGTTTGCCAGAAGCGGCTTAGTCATGCTAGCCACATGACCCAGAAGCTGTACGCCGGCTCCCTCAGCCAGTAAAGCGAGATGAGTGCCGCAACCCCAGAGTCGGCCACGACTGAACATAAGGGTCAGGGGTCCTTTACCTTACAGTGGAACCTAGGGTTGCAAATGTGGTCCGTGCGGGAGGCACATTCGCAACCCACAGCATTCACATCCCGCAGTGCTGGGGGATATCAGGGCCATAGGTTTGAGTCCCACGTTGGGCAAAAGATTTCTGCACTGCAGGGCATTGGACTAAGCTACCCTCATAGTCCCCTTTTGAAGTGGGATTAGAGACATTTATGGAGAATGTGGAAGAGCGATCTGAAGTTTACAGCATGTTATTCCTTGAAGGAGAACTACGGTGGTACCTCAGGTTACAGACGCTTCAGGTTACAGACTCCGCTAACCCAGAAATAGTACCTCGGGTTAAGAACTTTGCTTCAGGGTGAGAACAGAAATCGTGCGGCGGCAGCAGCAGGAGGCACCATTACCTAAAGTGGTGCTTCAGGTTAAGAACAGTTTCAGGTTAAGAACAGACCTGTGGAACGAATTAAGTTCTTAACCCGAGGTACCACTGTACTTGAAAATGATTTACAGATGGTATTTAACTCTGAGTAGAGTTGCTAAGATGTATAAGACTGAATCAGATAAGTACTGGAGATGCGATGAGACTGAGGGTACGTTCTTTCATATGTAGTGGACCTGTAAAAAGGTAACAGTGTATTGGGAAATAATTTATAATGAATTGGGGGGGGGGGGGATTAAAAGCACCTTTCCAAAACAAAAAAACACCAGTTCTTTTCGTTGGGGATAATTCAGATGGAAATTCCCAGGTTCTCAAAAAAGGTTATTTATGTATGCCACTATGGCGGCCTGTGTTTTGTTATCCCCAAAATGGAAAATGAGCAACTAAAGAAGAATAGCAACTTAAACTGAGCGGGTTATAAATACTAAATTATTATTATTATATCAGGAACCATGGGGGAACTCGAGTCAATGTGCATCAGCCGAGTTCCCCCTATTGGTGGTTTACCCTTACAGGACTCCCTGCAGGAGTAAGATACAGTCTGTTCAATTTCCAATGCCTAAGCCAACACCGCTCACATTCTGTAACCAATAAAGTTGTGGCCTAAATTTTGCCCATTAACCATTAACCTAATATACTGTGTACATGTGCCATTATTCTTCACGGGGCGGGGGGCTTGGGGTCTTGACATGCAAGTGGTCCCCACTGGAGGAGTGGTATGGCCCTAGCCCCCGTCTGGGCATGGATAGGATCCACTCTTTCTGGAGCCTTTGAACAGGATACAATCACCCCTCCAACCAAGACTAAGCTTACCCAATGCCTATCTGCCTTACACAGACATAACACACACAAAAATGAAATATTTTACAGAGAGTGGGTTTTTTATGGTGGGTCCTTTGTAGTCGAGAGAAAGATTGGGCTAGGCACACGCCCAGCCTTTTTTTGCAAGGCAGATTACAGAACTTCGGAGAAAATTAATCCATCATGGCCTCTATATGGTTAAAATGTGCTGACTCTCTTAATGGGGGCAAAATATCTCTGCCATTCATTTTTTGCCTTTTATGAAGACCCAGAAGAAGAAGAAGAAGAAGAAGAAGAAGAAGAAGAAGAAGAAGAAGAAGAAGAAGAAGAGTTTGGATTTGATATCCCGCCTTTCACTCCCTTTAAGGAGTCTCAAAGCGGCTAACATTCTCCTTTCCCTTCCTCCACCACAACAAACACTCTGTGAGGTGAGTGGGGCTGAGAGACTTCAAAGAAGTGTGATTGGCCCAAGGTCACCCAGCAGCTGCATGTGGAGGAGCGGAGACGCGAACCCGGTTCCCCAGATTACGAGACTACCGCTCTTAACCACTACACCACACAGGCAGTTTTCCTGTAATCATCCCCCCCCCCCATTAAGATTGATACATGACAACTCTCTAATGCAGATGTGTGGAACCTTTGGCCTTCCATATGCTGCTGAACTACAACTCCCACCATCCCTGGCTGTTGGCCATGCTTGCTGTGGCTGATGAGAGTTGTAGTTCAGCAAACATCTGGAGGGCCATATATTCCCCACGCCTGCTCTAAGGCCTAGATGCCTCTCAAAAAATTATTGTTGTTGTTGTTGTTTAGTCATGTCCGACTCTTCATGACCCCATAGACCAGACCAGAGCATGCCAGGCACTCCTGTCTTCCACTGCCTCCCACAGTTTGGTCAAACTCATGCTGGTAGCTTCGAGAACACTATCCAACCATCTCATTCTCTGTCGTCCCCTTCTCCTTGTGCCCTCCATCTTTCCCAACATCAGGGTCTTTCCCAGGGAATCTTCTCTTCTTATGAGGTGGCCAAAGTATTGGAGCCTCAGCTTCACGATCTGTCCTTCCAGTGAGCACTCAGGGCTGATCTCCTTCAGAATGGATCGGTTTGATCTACTTGCAGTCCATGGGACTCTCAAGAGTCTCCTCCAGCACCATAATTCAAAAGCATCAATTCTTCGGCTATCAGCCTTCTTTATGGTCCAGCTCTCACTTCCATACATCACTACTGGGAAAACCATAGCTCTCCACAATTACACTAAAGTTAATACCAGTAAGGGGAAAAATTGGCAACCATAACAGAAGGAACAGTGGTCCAAAAGATCAAGAAGCCAAACTTGTCTGTGGAAGAACTAGGTTCAGTTTCCATGTTGACAGCACCATAGATTCAATATGTGGCCTTGGGCAAATGACATTGTACTCAGCTTTGGTTTTCCATCTGTAAAAGAGGAAATGGCAGCCACCTGCCTCATAGGACACCTGTGAACACAATACTGGAAAGCGCTTTGAAAAATGAATAAATAGTGCAATTTGAGAGGATGGTAAAGGTGGTTATCGATGCATGAGGCTGCAGACTTCCCTGTCAAAAGGGAAAGAACAAGGAAATGGAGAAATGTCACTATGAAGCTCTAATTCTGTCCACCCGGATCCTTGTAGGTTACCAAAAATTGATCTGCACATCACAGTGGACCACTACTGAACAAAAATCGATTTCTTTTCTCTATGCCTTAATAAGAGCTGAACTATCTACCTGAGCCTCCTGAGCACTGGAAAAACAGAGTTCACATGAACCTCTGGTGAGCTCTGTGAGGTGGGAAATGAGTGTTGACCATCATTGAGGACTCCTGACTTTTAAGCATTTAGCAACATTTATTATTATTATTATTATTATTATTATTATTATTATTATTATTACATTTTAAAATAAAGTGAACGCAAGCCCTCAGTCATTTTGATGTGACTATTCCTTTCTGCCCACGCACAGCACATTTCCTCTGACACACATGCCCAGCCATGTGAATTTCCAAAGGCGAATCAGAGCCGCCATCGGCATCAGGAGAAAAAGCTGTTGCTGTTGGGCGTTCTGATTCAAAGCATTCCTGAGAAAACAAATTCATGAATGGGCTCGCAGCAATCAGATTTCTCCACGCTGGACGTTTGGGTTTATTCTCATTGGACGAGAAGGCACCGAACAGTTCTTAGGCTACCGCAACAGCAAGAAGCAAGAAGAGGATGGGAAGAGAACATTGCCTTTTCCTTGTTTCGCTAATTCAGACTTGTGTATTACAATAAAGCAGCCTTGCAGCCTCCCCCTTTATATGCACTGTATCCATGGCAATTTTGTTGCTATGGGTGGGCCCCATACACACATCGCTGCCTTATCTGGCTTGGGAAGTTGCTCCTATAAACGGACAGATTAGCAAAAACTGCAGCACAAATGCGGCACAGAATCCTGAGATCTGGCCTTGCAAGCCGTTGTCAATGGCTGTGAAGCCTTGCTGAGCTGTGGGCTCACGCTCCAATTCCAATTCCTGGGAAATAAACCATCACACCAACAATGAATGCACGTGCTCCATTTTAACGTAATGGCTGTAACAATGGCCCGGAGGCTTGAAAAAGAGCTTTGCCATTCACGTGGCAGCTCCAAAACTGGAAGCACAAGTGAGTTGTACTGTATCCTGTATCCTGTGTGAGGTACACTGGCCTGTGGAACATGCTGAGACTCAACATACATTTTATCGGCCTCTCTCTGTGACACACTATTGTACCATTCCAGGGTTCAAGACAGAAAACAGAAGAGCTTGTAGCTCCCAGGGCTGCACGTGCACTGTAAATTGAAAGGACGTTTAATAACAGCAATAATAATAATTTTTATTTATACCCCGCCCTCCGCAGCCAAGGCTGGGCTCAGGGCGGCTAACAAGCAATAATAAAAACAAGTGAAGGGCTTTAAAGGTCAAAACCAGCACCTTAAATCTGACCTGGGAGCCAGTGCAGCTGGAAAAGCACTGGATGAATATGCTCCCATGGCAGAGACCCTGTGAGGAGCCTCGCTGCAGCATTCTGCACCCGCTGGAGTTTCTGGGACAGCTTCAAGGGCAGCCCCATGTAGAGCGAATTACAGTAGTCAAGCCTGGAGATGACCGTCGCATGGATCACTGTGGCCAGGTCGGGGCAGGAAAGGTAAGGGACCAACTGCTTGATGCGGCGAAGGCGGAAAAATGTTGCCTTGGCTGTTGCTGTAACCTGCGCCTCCATGGAAAGGGAGGCGTCAAGGATTACACCCAAACACATAACTTCCCCCATAGGATCTTGGGAAGTGTAGTTTACCTTTCACTTCCCAATATTCTTTGGGGGAAGCCATATGTTCAAAATGTATGGTGCACAGACAGGAAAACAGATACCCCTGCCGCTCTAAGGGGCAGCCTTTTCTGCCTCCTGGGCAACTGGGGAGTGACTGAGTTGCACTGTCTCCATCCTGCTGTAGATATAGGTCATCAGAGTGCCCAAGACTAATTTAGTCCCAGGATTCAATTATGCATCCTTGCCATGTGATAGAAGGTTCCAGACAGAACTGCAATCGTTCTTCAAACCTATTTTCAGCTCGTTTTCTGCATCCTGTATATCCAGTGCTTTTTTTCTTTAAAAAATGTTTAGGGCAGGGGTGGTCAACCTGGTCCCTCCCGCCCATTAGTGGGCGTTTTAGGATTCTAGGTGGGCACTGGGGGTTCTACAGCGCAAGCGGAATCCTCCTTCCATCGAGCGCTGGTGGGCGGTAAGGAAATTTTACCATCAAGAAAGATGCATTAGTGGGCGGTAGGTATAAAAAGGTTGACTACCCCTGGTTTAGGGGTACAGTGGTACCTCAGGTTAAGTACTTAATTCGTTCCGGAGGTCCGTTCTTAACCTGAAACTGTTCTTAACCTGAAGCACCATTTTAGCTAATGGGGCCTCCTGCTGCCGCAGCACCACTAGAGCCCGATTTCTGTTCTTATCCTGAAGCAAAGTTCTTAACCTGAAGCACTATTTCTGGGTTAGCAGAGTGTGTAACCTGAAGCATATTTAACCTGAAGCATATGTTACCCGAAGAACCAGTGTACAGTGGTGCCTCGCAAGACGAAATTAATTCGTTCTGCGAGTTTTTTCGTTCTACGAGTTTTTTCGTCTTGCGAAGCACCAATGTGTATTGACGGTTTCCCATAGGAATGCATTGGTGGTTTTAAAAAAAAAGGCGCAAGACGTTTGTCTTGCGAAGCAAGCCCATAGGGAAATCCGTCTTGCGAAGCAACTCAGAAAACGAAAAACTCTTTCGTCTTGCGAGTTTTTCGTCTTCCGAGGCATTCGTCTTGTGAGGTACCACTGTACTCTTATTTTCATACTCATATTGAAATACTGCCCCTCAATGAGGCCAAACTTAGATTCACAAAATGTTTAGGGGTATGTGTACCCCTGCGTACCCCCAGAAAAAAAATGCATTGCTTATATCCTTGCATCCTGATTGCTTCATAACAGGAAGAGAGTGAGCCAATCTCTCCTGGGGGAAACACAGAGTTTGACTTGATGCAGGAGACGAACCGTCAAATTCCCGTTCACTCTTCAAAATCCTTATTAATTACATTCTATCCATATCCGTGTCCGGAGTCTACAAATTAAAACGAGCAAGAATATTAACTTAATTTGCATGTCATCAAAGGCGGGTGGGTTAGATCTCGTTAAAAAGGAAAAGGGGGGTGCGCTATCATTTAGGCTGGCGTCCTTTCCAATAAGACGGCCTGCCACTTAGACCGGCTAGCATTTGAGGAATCTTTCTTTTTTCAGCCCTCTTGGTACGAAAAAGAAGCCCGGCGCTTGGAGGGTTAATCTGGTGAGTCGTGACTACTTGTAACTGTCAACTTCTCTCCCAGGATAAATAATTAAAGCTTCAGGAAGAACAGGCACACAGGAAGCAGTGGAGATTGGATGTACGTAGGTGTGGAAGGCATTCATTCTTATCCAATCAGGGAATAAAGAGCACATTATTCATGCAATCTGGTTCATTCACTGCTACGTGACCTGAACTACAATGGGCGAGAGAGGCTGCAGCATCCAGTGCGGAGCTGGGAAACGCACAAAAGGAGGCAAAGAGGAAAGAATCCGAACTGTATCCAACGCGACGTTCCGGGCAGAAGAACAAAACGCTGCGCTGTCAACGTGCACCTTATGCCTGAGACAAGCTCTTGCAAAAAACATGTATTGTTGGTTCAGGAGTCCTCCCCCCCAATTCCAAACTCTGAGAAAGCTGTAAAAAGAAAGAAGCAGAAGATATGTGCAGTGGCGTAGCGTGGGTTGTCAGCACCTGGGGCAAGGCAAGTAATTTGCACCCCCTAACCCATGGATTTGCGCCCCCTAACCCTAACCCCCAGATGTTGCGCCCGGTGCGGCCGGCCCCCCCTGCACCCCCCACGCTACGCCACTGGATATGTGCACGGAGTCACAAAATTAATAAGAATCAAAGAAATGTTCCAGGTGGGAGTGGTAAGTCGCTGTCAAAGATCACTGAAATTGGGGCAGAATGCCTTTCCGCCGTCAATATCTGACAAATGTGAGGTGATGGGTGCTCCGAACGTCGCAATAAGGTGCTTTGAGCACAGCAGAAGACAGAACAGTTCTTCCAGGATAAAGAACTGTTTCAACGATCATTCTTCATCAGCTGGCAATAATATAAAATGAAATCCATTACATTCAAATACAATACAGTGGTACCTCTGGTTGCAAACAGGATCCGTTCCGGAGCCCTGTTCACAACATGAGCAGAATGCAACCCACATCTGCGGGTCGCAATTCGCCGCTTCTGCGCATGCTTGTGACGTCATTTTAAGCATCTACGCATGCGGCGAAACCCGGAAGTAACCCTTTCCAGTACAGTGGTACCTCGGGTTATTTATGCTTCAGGTTACAGATGCTTCAGGTTACAGACTCCGCTAACCCAGAAATAGTACCTCGGGTTAAGAACTTTGCTTCAAGATGAGAACAGAAATCGTGCAGCGCTGGCGCGGCAGCAGCAGGAGGCCCCATTAGCTAAAGTGGTGCTTCAGGTTAAGAACAGTTTCAGGTTAAGAACGGACCTCCAGAACAAATTAAGTTCTTAACCTGGGGTACCACTGTAATTGGCAGAAATTTCTTTTTCTGTCACCACTCTGGTGTTTCAGTACTTCCGGGTCGCCGCAGGACGCAACCTGAAAAGATTTAACCTGAAGCAAACGTAACAAGAGGTATGACTGTTCAGAGATTGAAATGACAGGCCTGCATATAAACAACCAAAACCTCCTTTTCTCTCTCTTCTGCCTGTTTCCTGTGCCTCATATTAGCTCGTTTTAAATTTACTTCCCACTTTTCGGTATAATCCCATTAGGAGCCTTCAGAAGAGGCTGGAGAAGCTTGGAGAAGAGGAGGTTAAGGGGTGATATGATAGCCATGTTCAAATATATAAAAGGATGTCACATAGAGGAGGGAGAAAGGTTGTTTTCTGCTGCTCCAGAGAAGTGGACACGGAGCAATGGATCCAAACTACAAGAAAGAAGATTCCACCTAAACATTAGGAAGAACTTCCTGACAGTAAGAGCTGTTCGACAGTGGAATTTGCTGCCAAGGAGTGTGGTGGAGTCTCCTTCTTTGGAGGTCTTTAAGCAGAGGCTTGACAACCATATGTCAGGAGTGCTCTGATGGTGTTTCCTGCTTGGCAGGGGGTTGGACTCGATGGCCCTTGTGGTCTCTTCCAACTCTATGATTCTATGATTCTATGAAAGCAGCATGCATCATGAGGCAGTTGGGAAGAGAGGGACACACACAGACAGAGGGAAGCAGAAATATTGTGACAGAAGGCCTTGAAGTGCTTTAGGTTAGCTACACAGCATTCTTCCTTGAGTTTGTTGTGCAGCATTGCTTCATAATAAACAGTTTACTCACACCTGTAGAGGTCCTCACCTCTTTCCTGCCCCCCTATCTATTGGTCTATCTATCGATCTGTCTATCTATCTATACACACAGAGAGAGAGAGTCGTAGCATAGATCTTTCTAAATCACAATGAATGTTCATTTGAATTAATTCACTTAAAATTAAAAATTCAATTAATTCAATTAATTTCAATTCAATTCAAAACTCAAAACTGTGATGATAAACAGTATTCCCCCCCCCCCCTCACTGTTCAAAAATGAGCAAAAGAAGAGTTTAGAAAGGTGCCATTTACCGGTGGAACAATTCAACACAAAGATAAGCAAATGCACTGAATAACCAAAGCCCAAACAGTAATATTATTTGTACTAATGCTTCAGATACAGCCATCTTAATGGGCTTCCTTGTGGAAAAGCGAAACCTTTGGCAATGTATCTTACGGGTTCAAACAAAGTCATCTCTTTCTTGCAGCTGAAAGTAACTCCCCATGTTAAATAGGTTGTCTTCTTTTCAAATTCCCCTGGTAGATGTGCCATTTTTGCTATACAACCACATATTCTTTCCCTTGATCAGCATGCTCCAAGGCAGATTTTCTAATTAAACGTCATTTCAAATACAATAATAGCTTGTAAGCTTTTTATTTCTAACACTGGAAGTTGTTTTTTTTTTTTAACTACCGCCAAGCTATTTCATCTCTGCCACAACTCAGTCTCTCACACTCAGTTTCTTGCATTGGTGAAATGGCCTTCCCAGTTGTCACCACCTGTGAATTTGGGGGGACAACCAGTGCCGTATTTACATATAAGCTAAACAAGCTATAGCTTAGGGCCCCACTCTTTTGGGGACCCCAAAAAAATTAAAAGGAAAAAAACCTGGATGTACATTTCCAAAATATGAGATAAAAAACAAATAAAACCTACAAACAGCAACAGTGTTTTGTGTTGTGTAGGCTCCTATTTGCTATGTGCAAATGGCTTTAGATACCTATTAGCCCATAAATTACCATATAGCATATATTCAACCCAAAATACAGCGACAATTTGTTGACGACAAAGGACAGGTGGACATATAAAGGACAGATGTGCCCTGGGCACAATCATTGTTCCTAGTATGCTATTGTTTGAGAAAACAATGGGTTTGGCTCCTAGTACTCTCAACTCTCCTCTCTGAAACTGATGCTTCCTTCATCCACCAATATGAACTAACAATAGAGTTTAGTTCAACATTAAGCAAGCCCAAATTTCTGGGGGGAACTTTCTCTCTCTCTCCCCCCCCCCCTTTTCCTTTATTTTTATTAACGTTCTTATGTCACATATGTAAACATTATCATATTACATTACAGGGCATATTATAATATAATTTCCAACATGCATACAAAGTTTATATACCAAATTAATGTATCTGAAGAAAGAAAAAAGGAGGAAAAGAAAGAAAAGAAAAAAACAAAGACATAAAGCCATTTCAAAATAATATTTGTAACAACACTATGGACTTCCTGTCAATCTTGTTGTATATTCTTTTTTTACAAATGAATACTCTTATTATTGTATATTTCTTTACATTTTATCTAATACATTCCTATATCAATATGTACCCATAATCTTTTCCCCCCTTTTCCAGTCTCCTGAAGTGTTGGATCATTTTCAGAGGAGCAATATTCTGCAAAAGCAAACAAACCTCACCCAAATATTCCCCCAGTAGTGCAAAGAAATGTGAGCCTCTCATGTAACTCTGATTGATTTGGTCAGTGCTTGCTGCATGCATGTGCATCTTGAGTTCAGTAAGACTTTTGACAAGGTCCCCCATGATATTGAGGGACGCGGGTGGCGTTGTGGGTAAAACCTCAGCGCCTAGAGCTTGCCGATCGCATGGTCGGCGGTTCGAATCCCTGCAGCGGGGTAAACTCCCATCTTTCGGTCCCAGCTCCTGCCCACCTAGCAGTTCAAAAGCACCTCTAAGTGCAAGTAGATTAATAGGTACCGCTTTATAGCGGGAAGGTAAACAGCGTTTCCATGTGCTGCACTGGTGCTGGCTCGCCAGAGCAGCTTCGTCATGCTGGCCACGTGACCTGGAAGTGTCTCCGGACAGCGCTGGCCCCCGGCCTCTTAAGTGAGATGGGCGCACAACCCTAGAGTCGGACACGACTAGCCCGTACGGGCAGGGGTACCTTTACCTTTACCCATGATATTGCAAGGAAGCTGGTAACATGTGGACTGCATGAGGTAACTGTTAGGTGGATTTGTAGCTGGTTGACTGACCAGACCCTAAAAGTGCTTCCTAATGTTTCCTCATCACTCAGGAAAAACAGTGACAAGTGGGGTGCTGCAGAGTTCTGTCCTGGGCCTGTTGTCTTTCAACATCTTTATACACAACTTGTCTGAAGGAATCGAGGGAATGCTCATCAAATTTGCAGGTGACACCAAACTGGGAGGGACAGCTAATGCCACAGAAGACAGAACTGGGATTTAAAATGACCTTAACAGACTGGAAAACCGGGCCTAAACTAACAAAATGAATTTCAGTAGGGGCAAATGTAAGGTTCTCCACTTAGGCAAAAATAACCAGCTGCACAAATATAACACGAGAGACACCTGGCTTGCCAGTGGTATGTGTGGAAAGGATCTAGTAAACCGCAAGCTTACCATGAGTCAACAGTGTGATGAGGCAGCAAAATAAGCTTATGCTCTTTAAGCTGCATCAGCAAAAGAATAATGTCCCAATCAAGGGAATTAACAGTGCTGCTCTATTTTGCCTTGGTCAGATGACATCTGGAATACTATGTCCAGTTCTGGACACCACAATTTATGAAGGGTATTGACAAGCTGAAACATGCGCAGAGGAGGCCGACCAAGATGATCAAGGGCCTGGAAAGCAAGCCTTATGAGGAACAGTTGAAGGAGCTGGGTATGTTTGGCCTGGATAAGAGGAACCTGAGAAGAAATATGATAGCCAGCTTCAAATATCTCGCGGGCTGTGGCACAGAAGATGGGGCAAGCTTGTTTTCTCCTATTCTGGAGGGTAGAACCCAAACCAATGGTTTCAAGTTACAAGAAAGCAGATTCCTTCAGGAAGAACTTTCTGATGTTAAGAGCTGTTTAACAGTAGAACAGACTCCCTCGGTCAGTGATGGACTCTCCTTCTTTTGAAGCGGAGGTTGGTCATCTGTAATGGATGCTATAGTTGAGATTCCTGCATTGCAGGGGTTTGGAATAGATGACACTCGGGATCTCTTCCAACTCTATGGGGGGGGGGATCTACTTCTGTGTGCATATGACATGAAATCCGGTCCTAAGATGGCAGGGTTCTGAGAGTGTAGAATGGACTGAGGCAAATCACATTTTTGAAAGTTCGTTGCTTTCATGGTGAGTTCCGGCACCCTTTTTCCTAGAAGAACAGCACTGCGTGAAAGGATTTTATTTTGAGCATTACTTTTTGACTGACACCAAGTCAACTCCGGTCTCTTCAATAGCCGTGAAGCAGGAAGCAATAGAGAAAATATGCTCTGCAATTTATACAGGACAACAGTTACACGACAAGCACAAGCTGGATCTATCAAAGCACTCATTAAGGAACAAAAACCCTCTGGCAATCAGGATACGAGATCCATTTTCGGGGGTGAGAGGCTGAGAGCTCACATCTAGGGCTGTCTTGTACATTAAGATGCATCAGCTAACACTTTGTAAAGTGGTACCTCAGGTTACAGATGCTTCAGGTTACAGACGCTTCAGGTTAGAGACTCCGCTAACCCAGTACCTCGGGTTAAGAACTTTGCTTCAGGATGAGAACAGAAATTGCGCAGCGGCGTTGGGAGGCCCCATTAGCTAAAGTGGTACCTCAGGTTAAGAACAATTTCGAACTCTGGGACGAATTAAGTTCTTAACCCGAGGTACCACTGTACTTCCTATTTATACCGTGGTAGCTGTGTGCCTTCTTTGTGTGCAAAGAACAACACACAAGAGTCTTATGGCCTGACAAAGCTTCAGCCATAATAAATGTGTTGCCCTTTTGCAGTGTCACACAATTCTTCGCTGCAAAAGTCTTAACATGGCTACTCCTCTGTTGTTGTTGTTTTAATGTGCGTTTACTTTGGGTGTCTCCGCAAATGGAAACCTTGGGGCGGGAAGCACATCCGAGAGTTTCTTTCTCCTGCACGAGAAGAGAAATGCTCATTGTGCTCCCCGCCCACTTTAACATCCTGTCTCGCCCAAGGTGATGCTACTGCTGCCTTGATGTGAGTGGGCTAGCAACGTCGCCATAGCAACGTGGGCCTGTGGGTGGGAGGTTTCAGATGGCATTGTAGGTGTTCCCCTTCCATTCTCCCTGTGGGTTAGTGATGATGAGAGTTGCTTCAGCATGGCTTATCATGAGAGTTATTGGTTGGGATAACTCGAATCTCGTCTGCCTTCTGTCTGTGTGACTGTATGTCTTTCACACTGCATTTGTGGTTATTAGCTGTTTCATTGGCTTAGCAGCTTTCAGTAAGGTTACAACATTCAAATTTTGCTCTCGATGCTAGGTGACAATGTGGTCTAAACCACTGAGCCTCTTGGGCTTGCTGATCGGAAGGTCAGCAGTTCGAATCCCCGTGATGGAGTGAGCTCCCGTTGCTCTGACCCAGCTCCTGCCAACCTAGCAGTTCGAAAGCATGCCAGTAGATAAGTAGATAAATAGGTACCACTATTGTGGTGGGAAGGTAAACGGCATTTCTGTGCACTCTGGTTTCCATCACAGTGTTCCATTGCACCAGAAGTGGTTTAGTCCTGCTAGCCACATGACCCAGAAAGCTGTCTGTGGACAAACACTGGCTCCCTCGGCCTGAAAGCGAGATGAGCGCCTTTGACTGGACATAACCGTCCAGGGGTCCTTTACCTTTTACCTTGATGGGTGTGTTGGGTATAAGCAACGGTGCATGCCTCCAGTCAGAAGAAGTTGAGATTAACAGACAGGCAGGGGAAACTAAACCTTGGGGGGGGGGGCATTTTCTGTCCCAAACTCCCAGGTTCCACCTCCCCCCCCCCCCCCCGTATGAGGCAGCCACGAAACAAGTTTCATCATGCAAACTTAGAATCCAAAGCCATCCTTTTAAATACAGTGGTATCTCGGGTTACATATGCTTCAGGTTACATACGCTTCAGCTTGCAGACTCCGTTAACCCAGAAATAGTGCTTCAGGTTAAGAACTTTACTTCAGGATAGGAACAGAAATCGTGCTCCGGCAGCGTGGCAGCAGCAGGAGGCACCATTAGCTAAAGTGGTGCTTCAGGTTAAGAACAGTTTCAGGTTAAGAACGGACCTCCGGAACGAATTAAGTACTTAACGTGAGGTACCACTGTATGAAGAAATGAGCCTTTTTTTCTGTCACCAGTGGAACCTCTGTGTGATTTATCTACTCTTTTTAAGTAATGCTAGTCATGTGTGAATGAGACAGAATGTGTGGTAGGAATGGGAAACTCCAGCTTCTGGGCATCTAAATCTGCTCTATAAACTATAAACCTATTTTATTTTGAAACCGAAATGAGTGCTGTATCGTTCTTAGATATATTTCAAATCTAAAGTAATACAAAATCAACCCAAACCCCAAAATGACACCCTCCCGCTGGATAACGAAAAAGAGATAGGGAAAGTTGGAAACAGGGAAATGGCATACCTCTGCATCTGACCCTCCCCCCCACACACAAAAAAAAGCTTCATGTTTTTCATAGTAAAGCAATGTTCGTTTTCTACGTGCAACCAGAAGCTCACGCAGTAGCCCACCTCCTGACAAGCATGAGTCATCAGGAGCAATTTACGCCAGCTCTCCACTTTCTGCACTGGTTATTAGCAGCTTCAACCCAACATACTGTGGGTCCTGTCCTCTCTGCTATCGTAAACATGAGGATTAACTGAGAACATCTTCTTAAGCGTACCGTCTGCATGCAGTGAGGCACGTCGAGAGATGTTCTCGAGGCTGCCTCACAACTGCAAACTCCCTTTCTTGTAGAGCTGCTTTCCCTTATTTGGGTTCTCAGATGTTGTTGGACTACAATTCCCATCATCCCTGACCACTGGTTGTACTGGCTGTGGATGATGGGAGTTGTAGTCCTACACTACAACTGGGGACCCCAAGGTTGGAAAAGGCTGCCCTAGAGGCTTGCTGGAGCTGTGCATCTTTCAAACACATCACATATTGGAGCTCATATCCCGACATATTGGAACACATGTCCCGACGTTTCCGCCAAGGAGTTGTACATGAGATATCTCACAACAGCCTTGTGAGGCAGGTGGCTGACCTGAGGACAGGTCACCTAAAGAGTATGAGAAAAGGACAACCTGAAATGAAGCCAGTGGAAATACAAATGACGGAGGGAAATGAGGGGTTAGACTTTGTTTTACAGTGGTACCTCTGGTTACGTACTTAATTCGTTCCGGAGGTCCGTTCTTAAACTGAAACTGTTCTTAACCTGAAGCACCACTTTAGCTAATGGGGCCTCCCGCTACCGCTGCGCCGCAGGAGCACGATTTCTGTTCTCATCCTGAAGCAAAGTTCTTAACCCGAGTTACTATTTCTGGGTTAGCGGAGTCTGTAACCTGAAGCATATGTAACCCGAGGTACCACTGTATATGTGTTTAAAGAAATTATCCGATGCTCAGCTTATGCTAATGGTAAAGGTAAGGGGACTCCTGGCCATTAGATCCAGTCGTGGCTGACTCTGGGGTTGCAGTGCTCATCTCGCTTTATTGGTCGAGGGAGTTGGCGTACAGCTTCCGGGTCATGTGGCCAGCATGACTGAGCCGCTTCTGGCGAACCAGAGCAGCGCACGGAAACGCAGTTTACCTTCCCGCCGGAGTGGTACCCAGTTATCTACTTGCACTTTGATGTGCTTTCAAACTGCTAGGTTGTCAGGAGCTGGGACCGAGCAACGGGAGCTTACCCCGCCAACCTTCTGATCGGCAAGTCCTAGGCTTTGTGGTTTAACCCACAGTGCCACCCGCGTCCCTTATGCTAATGGTAGCACCTTGGAATTTGAAATAATTCCTGAGCGCTAGTGGATCTAAGCTGCAAATGCTATGCATAAGAACCTTATGCTGGCTTAATGTCAGTGGTATACCAGTGCTGTCCAGGTTAGCATCTTAAAAAGCAGAGACATCACCTTGCCAACAAAGGTCCGTATAGTTAAAGCTATGGTTTTCCCAGTACTGATGAATGGAAGTGAGAGCTGGACCATAAAGAAGGCTGATCGCTGAAGAATTGATGCTTTTGAATTATGGTGCTGGAGGAGACTGCAAGAAGATTAAACCTATCCATTCTGAAGGAAATCAGCCCTGAGTGCTCACTGGAAGGACAGATCCTGAAGCTGAGGCTCCAATACTTTGGCCACCTCATGAGTAGAGAAGACTCCCGGGAAAAGACCCTGATGTTGGGAAAGATGGAAGGCCCAAGGAGAAGGGGACGACAGAGGACGAGATGGTTGGACAGTGTTCTCCAAGCTACCAGCATGAGTTTGACCAAACTGCGGGAGGCAGTGGAAGACAGGAGTGCCTGGCGTGCTCTGGTCCATAGGGTCAGGAAGGGTCGGTCACGACTAAACGACTAAACAACATACCAGTGCATCCCCACTGTTGGTGGAACTGTACCAGTAGAGGTGCCAAAAACAGGGCGGAGGGAAGCCCAGTTTGAATCCTATTCTTCTTCAGAGCCAACTCTATCATCATCATCGTTATATTTATTTATTTAATTAATTTCTATACCGCCCTATACCCTCAGGTCTCAGGGCGTTTCACAAGAAATATAAAATACATAAAATCAAAACAAAACCAACAACCCAATAAAAAAAAAACCCCAAAAGAGCCAGCATTTTTTAAAAAAGGTATAGGATGTAGATCAGGCTTCCTCAACCTCAGCCCTCCAGATATTTTTGGCCCACAACTCCCATGATCCCTAGCTAGCAGGACCAGTGGTCAGGGATGATGGGAATTGTAGTCTCAAAACATCTGGAGGGCCAAGGTTGAGGAAGCCTGATGTAGATCAAGTCAGGCAAAGGCCTGGTTGAAAAGACCCATAACAGCAAAGATGCTGAGGCTGAAAGTTAAAATGCTACCCTTTAAGGTTGCATACACCCTACATTGAAACACCTGACTTCTCCAAAATAATTCGGGGAACTGTATGTAGTTTAACCGTCATACAGCTACAATTCTCAGCACCCTTAACCAAGTATAGTTCCAAGTATTCCGTAAGGGAAGTAAATGTATGGTGTGTAAACTACCTAACTCAGCAGGGGGCTGAAAGACTGTACTCTGCAGCTTGCTTCTCGTTGCTTAGCTGGTGGCAACAACAACAACAACAATAATAATTTATTTGTACTCTGGGCGGCTTCCAACAAAGATTAAAAGTACATTAAATTGTCACACATTAGAAAATTCCCTGAACAGGGCTGCCTTCAGACGTCTTCTAAATGTCAGGTAGTTGTTTCTCTCTTTGACTTCTGATGGGAGGGCATTCCACAGGGCGGGCGCCACTACCGAGAAGGCCCTCTGCCTGGTTCCCTGTAGCTTTGCTTCTCGCAGTGAGGGAACCACCAGAAGTGGTAAGATCTCAGAGAGTCCTCCAAGCTCTCATGAGCTCTCGCCAGAACCTGGAATCCACCATCGCTGCTTCTCCATGGGTTTCGCTGCCCGAGTCTGCCTCATGGATGGGCCAGCAATGGACACATCTAGGCTTCCAGTGGGGTCCAATTCAACCTTATGCCAACAGATTCAGGTTGCACAGTTGACGTGGACTTGCTGCTCTCATCTAGTGCCGGATTTACAAATAAGCTAAACAAGCTATAGCTTAGGGTCCCACTCTCTTAGGGCCCCCAAAAAAATTTAAAGGGGAAAAAACTGGATGTACATTTCCAAAATATAAGATGAAAAACAAATAAAATCAAACCTACATACAGCAACAGTGTTTTGTGTTGTGTAGGCTCCTATGATGTAAGTAATGGGCCCCGCCAGCTAGCCTGCTACCAATATCACTGGTTTGCTCATTTCTAGATATAGGGTGCCTACATTCTGCATGGACTGGCTCCATGGCAACATGTGCAAATGGATTTAGATACCTATTATGTCCATAAATTACCATGTAGCATATATTCAACACAAATAACAGCGACAATTTGTTGTTGACAAAGGACTGCTGGACATATAAAGGGCCCCATTACCTTCAGTAGCTTAGGGCCTCATCGAACCTAAATCTGGCCCTGCTCACAACAAACCTGCTTCCAAAAAACTCATTAGATCAAACTTTTTATGGTAATGAAAGTGATGGGGAACACACTGGGAAGTGTGGAATAACAACTACTTGCAGGGCTTTTTTCCCAGCCGGAACTCATTGGAACTCTCAGGTGGGTACCACTGCCATTATAAGAGCACAAGGGAGGCGTTCATAGCGAGTTCCGGCACCTCTTTTTCTAGAAAAACAGCACTGACAACTTGACACGATATTGCATAACCTCTGCACAAACAAATCAGAAGTGTTCAATAAACAAGCTTTCAAGGACCGTACTATTGGTATTTGTCTGCTTCACGAGACAATGCAGTGACAATGGGTGAAGTCAAACTGCTGTGTTAGCAGCACTAAAGTCACCTCCACGGGGCCCAAGCCTTGGCAGTATGCATCGCGGTCCAGGGCTGCCCAGACAACAAAACACCCACCCCACCTCCGCTCCCTCAGCCTCGCTGATATACTCCAAAGGAAAACAGAGCATTAAGTTTGGCATCAGCTTAGCTGCAGGAACTGCTGGAAGGAGGCGCTATCCAAGTACCTTAGGGACTCCACTCTGGATATGTGTAGGCTTTACTTCTTACTGTATTTTTTGCTCTATAAGACTCACTTTTTCCCTCCTAAAAAGTAAGGGGAAATGTGTGTGCGTCTTATGGAGCGAATGCAGGCTGCGCAGCTATCCCAGGAGCCAGAACAGCAAGAGGGATTGCTGCTTTCGCTGCGCAGCGATCCCTCTTGCTGTTCTGGCTTCTGAGATTCAGAATATTTTTTTTCTTCTTTTCCTCCTCCAAAAACTAGGTGCGTCTTGTGGTCTGGTGCGTCTTATAGAGTGAAAAATACGGTAGCCTTTTCTTCTCCTGAAGATATCTCGCAAAGCAATGGATGTTTAGGATCAGTTTTCTTTCTCTTCCGAGGTTGATGAGCCCCATTTGCCCCTCACTTCCCTCTACACAATATGTGCAGAAACCTCTCTCTCTCATTTTTATTTAAAAAAATTGTTTTACAATTTAGAGTATTCATTTCAACAGCCTTAAAGTATCAATGACTTCCCTTCTTCTCTTTCCAGGGTTCATTTTGCATAGCATAAATCCCTGCATATGTTATATAAACTAAACCTATGTTATATAAACTAAACCATTCAACATTCCATTATTACTTCCACCAAAACTTATTTACACTGCTAAATTTATCTTAATGCTGCCCCCGTTTTCAAGTGCACACAATTTGCCCCCATATATTCAATAAACATTTTTCAATCTTCTTTAAATGAATGTTCTTCTTGTTCTCTTATTCTATATGTTAGATCCGCAAGCTGCGCATATTCCATCAGTTTAAGTTGCCATTCTTCTTTAATTCGGACCTTGCTTGTTTTCTATTTGGGGGCTAACAAAACATGGGCCGCCGTGGTGGCATACATAAATAACCTTTTTGAGATACCTGGGAATTTCCATCTGAATTATCCCCAACAAAATGGACTCTGGTCTTTTTGGAAAGGTGCTTTTAATCCCCCCCCCCCAATTCATTATAAATTATTTCCCAATACTCTGTTATCCTTTTACAGGTCCACCACATACAAAAGAATGTACACTCGACTTCATTGCATCTCCAGCACTTATCTGATTCAGTCTTATACATCTTAGCAAGTCTAAAAGGTAAAGGGACCTCTGACCATTAGGTCCAGTCGTGGCCGACTCTGGGGTTACGGTGCTCATCTCACTTTACTGGCCGAGGGAGCTGGCGTACAGCTTCCGGGTCATGTGGCCAGCATGACTAAACCGCTTCTGGCGAACCAGAGCAGCGCATGGAAACGCCGTTTACCTTCCAGCCAGAGCGGTACCTATTTATCTACTTGCACTTTGATGTGCTTTCGAACTGCTAGGTTGGCAGGAGCAGGGACCGAGCAACGTAGCTCACCCCGTCGTGGGGATCTGAACCATTGACCTTCTGATCGGCAAGTCCTAGGCTCTGTGGTTTAACCCACAGCACTACCCGCGTCCCTTAGCAAGTCTACTTGGAGTTAAATACCATCTGTAAATCATTTTCAAGTAGTTCTCCTTCAGGGAATAAAACTTTCTTGACCATTGGATCCGCTATCGGTCTTGTCTGCAGCCTGTCTGTATGCAGGGGAAGAAACATTCAAGTAAATGCAGTAATTATTTCCTAATTATTTCCTGCAGTTCTCTGGAATCCTATGCACCTAGCAGTACTCTAACAGTACAGTCCTATATATATCTCTATGCAGAAGTTAAACCGCAGTGAATTCAATGGAACCTGCTTTCATGCAAATGTGTACAGGACTGAGCTGCACACAGGCAGATTGTTAGCTATATTGCCCTACAACCAGGCGTTGTAAAATGGAATCAGTGAGCCCTCCAGTGGTATTTTTCAATGTTACATGATGAGAAAGTAATAGCAAAGAGAGTGTGTATACTGCACATAAGTATGGTAGTCTATTTATGTAGTATTTGCTTAGTTTTACACAAATTCAATCTTTTGGAAGTTTCACACAGCATCGTTACAGAAAGCCAGTCTGAAGCTGTTGGAATAATCGCCAGCCTTGGTACCACCTGTTCCCTTCCATCTGCCTCCTCATTTGAAAAATATATAAATTACAAAATCTAAACAGAATGTAAGACGTTGAACCCAAACCATTCATAGACCTGAAAAAAGACAAACATTTTGGTTGGTTTTGAGTTTGTTTGTTTTTAGCACAGTGAATAATGCTTTCAAAGGTGGGTGCTGAACTTTTCTTTTGAGTTAGGACGTTTGTTTTGTTTTCCTCTTTCTGTTTAGGTGATCTTCTGCACAGCCATCATGCTCTACATTTAACAATTACACCACTGTAACTAGAAACTAGAATATATTATGAAATTATGAATATAATCTTTTACGTACAAATGACTGGTTCAGATGAATAAAGGTAAAGGTAAAGGTACCCCTGCCCGTACGGGCCAGTCTTGACAGACTCTAGGGTTGTGCGCCCATCTCACTCAAGAGGCCGGGGGCCAGCGCTGTCCGGAGACACTTCCGGGTCACGTGGCCAGCGTGACATCGCTGCTCTGGCAAGCCAGAGCCGCACACGGAAACGTTTACCTTCCCGCTAGTAAGCGGTCCCTATTTATCTACTTGCACCCAGGGGTGCTTTCGAACTGCTAGGTTGGCAGGCGCTGGGACCGAACAACGGTAGCGCACCCCACCGCGGGGATTCAAACTGCCGACCTTTCGATCGGCAAGCCCTAGGCGCTGAGGCTTTTACCCACAGCGCCACCCGCGTCCCGTTCAGATGAATACACAAGGCTTATTGGGCCCTTGATGTTAATCCCGGGGATATAACATTTCAAGATTCATAGGAAGGTGTCATTGCATTACTTAACTGTGACTGCAAGCACACAATACATTTAAAGCACATGACTTCCCCCAAAGAATCCTGGGAACTGTAGTTTGTTAAGAGTGCTGGGCTGAACTACTGTTTCCAGCATTCTTTAGAGGACCTCATGGGCTTTAAATGCAAGGTGTGTACACAGCCAGAGTCTGGAACTGCAATAGGTAATCTAAAAAAAGAGAGAATTGGGAAAAATTGAGTACCACACTATTCTGCCATTGAATTCTGAATTAATAAAAGGAAAGTAGTTACTAAGGGGGGGACACGGGTGGTGCTGTGGGTTAAACCACAGAGCCTAGGACTTGCTGATCAGAAGGTCAACTGGACCTAATGGTCAGGGGTCCCTTTACCTTTACCTTTAAGCGTCTAAAACAGCCTCTCTTGTATCAATCCCCCGAACTCAAGCTCATAGGAGTTTAAACAGTTTGGAGATTCAAGGGGGGGTAGCAAGAGACATTCGGCTGGAATTTCCTGTGTCAACTTTTAAGTGCTGGTGAAAACTTTTCTACTCCTCCAGGTCTATACAAGCAATTCAGAGTACATTCCCCACTTTGGTCTATTGGTGGTTGCTTTTAATTTCAAAAGCACGTCAAAGTGCAAGTAGATAAATAGGTACCACTCTGGTGGGAAGGTAAACAGTGTTTCCGTGTGCTGCTCTGGTTCGCCAGAAGCGGCTTAGTCATGCTGGCCACATAACCCGGAAGCTGTACGCTGGCTCCCTCGGCCAATAAAGCGAGATGAGCACCGCAACCCCAGAGTCGTCCGCGACTGGACCTAATGGTCAGGGGTCCTTTTACCTTTACCGAGTTACTAAGGGGGAAATATTCTAAATTCTAAATTACCAGCTCCAGCACAGAACAGGTCAACAGTGACAGCTTTCCAAATATTTCTGGGCCTTGCTTTATCTGAAGACTCCCAGGCGATGTATAGTGGTCCAGGAACCAATTTCTGAAAGGAAGATGAAGGGCAGGTTAGATGAGCACAGATGCAGAGATATGCATTCAATTCAGTTGCCCTTCTGGCTTAAACAACAATGGAACAGACATTCTGGCATTTGTAAGCCAGTTAGCACATATAACGTGCTAAATACATATATATAAGTTTCAATCCACAAGTGATAGATCATGAAAGCCATTATGTCAGAATAAATTAATCTTCAAGGTGCTGCAACACTCTTTTGTTGTTTTGCTTTGCAGAAGAATGACATGGCTAATGCCCTGGAAATTGATACTTTATCAGGTCAGTGACACTAAGTCATTGGAAGTAAACACAACACCAGTCAGATGCAAACAATGCTCAGACAAGATAAGAAGACTCCTGGAAATACAACACCCTGACAAATAGATAAGCACACCATGTCTCATTTTGAGAAGGGGCTAGTAGTCAAGAAAGCAGATTCCAACCCATTGGCTAAATGGCCTTTGGCCACCTTAAAGACTAATAAACATATTTATTGTACTCTCTGGAAGTTCATTGTTTGTAATCCCCTCTTCTGGACTGGTTTGCCTAGATGTTCTGTCGGGAACACTATTTCCTCCCTCTGGCATGGCGTCCTGGTGAGTTTGTGACAGAAGAAAGGTTTGAATGAGGGACTTCCCTACACAGGCTTAAGCCTAGAGAAGTGCCACTCAAAGGGCATGAATGTAAGGAATGGGTGGGGAACAATGTTTACCCCAAGGGCCACATTGTCTTCTAGGCTAGCTTCTGAGGGCCACATGCCAGTGGAGAGCAGGATCAGAAGTAAAAGCGTGCAGAGCCATGAATGCAAGATTTTACCTTTTCACAACAGGCTATATAGACTTGCACAACTCTTTCTAACCTCCATCCTGCTGAACAATAGGCATTTTCAGAGTTCAAGGGCACACTCCAGCCAGGCAAAAGAGCCCATAGGCGTGTGGGCTAGGGAGAGATTGTGTGGTGTAGGAAGAGTCCTGAGGGCCAACTAGAGAAATCTGAGGGCTGCATCCGGCCCCTGGGCCTGAGGTTCCCCAACCCCTGGTGTAAGGTCACATTTCTGATCCCTCTAGCCTCTGGCAGCTCCCCCTCCTAAAAATATATCCTTCAGATCAAAAGACCCTCCAGAATAAAATGGCCTAGGTGCATAGGCTGAGAGGGGAGAGGCGAATTACAGAAATCCAGGCAGAGGCACATTTAAGATGTTATAGGAGATGGGGAGGGGGGGGAGAGGATTTGCAGTCAAACAGTGCTAGTTAATATGTAAAGAGGTTAAGGACCACAGAGTTCTAAATTTCTAGAGTAGACTCTGTGATGTCACATCCCCTCTTCTCCAAGGAGAGAGGAAGTAAGGTTTGCTTCCTGTCCCTCCTAGCCCACCCCGCTGTCTCTTGAACCATGTAACTGAAGCTGAGGCTGGGGCTCCAGACTTAGATCATGTCTTTGATTCCAGCTTCTGTATTTTGTAACCAAGAATACCTAAGCTGTGTAGTTTCTGATGTGGTATTGAACAATGCGCGAAAGAGACCTTTGATTACTGTAAGTAAAGCTTTTAAACTTACTTGACATTGTAGTCCGTTCACTCCGAGATGGTTAGAGGCAAGGGGACCACATTGACAGCACTTAATACTGAGATGTTGAGGATGATGATGATAATAATAATAATAATTTATTATTTATACCCCGCACATCTGGCTGGGTTTCCTCAGTCACTCTGGACGGCTTCCAACAGAATATTAAAATACAATAATCTATTAAACATTAAAAGCTTCCCTAAACAGGGCTGCCTTCAGATGTCTTCTAAAAGTCTGGTAGTTGTTTTTCTCTTTGACATCTGGTGGTAGGGCGTTCCACAGGGCGGGTGCCACTACCAAGAAGGCCCACTGCCTGGTCTAACAGCCTATATTTGCCACACTTTGCAAACATTGTGCCTATTTCTTTTTTGGCTAGAGAGTGAGTCAAGCCCAGCATACTTTTGAATTCAGGCAGTCAACAGTTTTTCTTTTGCACTTTCCACACACATGTGGTACTTCAGGATTAACTGGTATTCTCCAGTTATTTCCTAACATTGTGTGGGGAGGGACTTACTTTATACTCACAGAGGTTTTTCTTGCTGTTCCCTTAGTTTGGAATATGTCTAACTGACCTGTTTCTTTTTGTTTCTCCAATGTGCCTCCAATGAGGTGAATGCATTTCTGCACACAGGTGAATCTTTGAATGAGACATCAGCATCTATAAGCATCTATAAAATGCTTTTATGGACAATTTAAATCCCTATTTATATTGTTTCTAGTGTGAGTGAAGGAGGCACTTTGCTTGAGGTCATGTCACAGACAAATGGGGCCCATGGACCAGTCGTGAACACACTGGGGCTTGTAGAGTAATTCAAGATCAATCAAGCACCCTTTAAAAAACAAAACAAGCAGAAGATCCAGAAGTCTGTTTAAAAAATAACAGTAATACATTGAAGCTAGGAAATTCAAAGGCCTGGAAGAATTTTAAAAAATGTTTTACTGAGAACTAGAAACTGCAAATAAGTGGGATTTGGGAACAAACTTCAGTCTATACATAAAGCAACTCCCAGTGATTTGTGTGGAATTGCTGCCTGCTCTCCTTGTCTTTTCAGCAAGGGACAAGTTTCCCCTTTCTCCCTTTCCCCTTTGTGCCATATATTTCAGATTGCATACCAGCAAGGAGGGACTGTCTTTATATGGGAATATTTACAGCAAAGCGGGACGGCGTGGGGGTAATGCTTTAAATCCATGACACACCAAATGCAAATTACTTCCATCCTAGTTGTGCAAGAGCCGCTGTCTCCAGTTTAGAAATAGTTTGGGGTGGGGAGAGACCATATATCCAAAACTGCACAGAAGATTAAAGCACTGGTTTAGCAAACTTTGCACACGGCCAGGAGCGATATAGGTTGCCATAATACCCGGTGGGAGTTTGCTTCCGTGAATTCAAAGCGGGCTTACTCCAGAGTAAGCAGAGAGCTCGGCGTTGTTTGCAATTCCCAAGGGAAAAGGATGCCGAAAAAGCCACCCAAATATCACGAACGCATTACTGTTTAGGTAGGTAGCCGTGTTGGTCTGCCGTAGTCGAAACAAAACAAAATAAAATAAAAATAAAAAATTCCTTCCAGCAGCACCTCGCTCACGCTACAAGGAGGTAGCAAGGAATACAACCCCTTCCAGGCAGAGGACAGACAGGGGAAACTACCCAAGCGCGCTCCCGCGGCGGCGCGCAATGGGGGGGGGGGGCTCGAGGGGAAGAAACTCAAACTCCCACCCAAGTTAAACACGGAACTCGCCCAGGCGAGGAGAGTGTGGGGCGCGCACGCGCAGTTCGCGGCGGCCTTCCGGGAGGAGACAGAGAGAGAGGGGCGGGGCGGCAGGGCGTGGAACCGAATCCCCACAGGCCCTCGACAGTCACGCGGGCAGCGCGCGCCCCGATTAGTCCTCCGCTGCCCAATCAGCGTCGAGCTGAGGGATTCAAATCGAGTCCGGGCGGGCGAGTGGGCTGGCTTTAAGGGGCGAGTTAGTTTAGCGCTGCCGCCGTCGTCGCCGCCGCTGCTGCTTGAGGTGGGAGAAGGAGGAGAGAGAGAGAGAGGAAGGGGGCGGTTTCCGTGAGGCGCCCGTGGTCGCCGCCATCATCGTCGCCTTCGTCATGGCTCACAAGCAGATCTACTATTCGGACAAGTACTTCGACGAGAACTACGAGTACCGGTGAGGGAGGCCGGGGGGGGGGGAGTCCCTGGGCGGCGGGCCTCTTCCTGCCCCTTCGCCTGACGAGGCTCCCGCTAGGCCCGCCGCTCTTTCATGGCGTCCCTCGCCGCCCTCCGCTTTCCCTCCTTTCTTCCCGCCCAGACTCCCTTCCCAGTACCACAGGAGACGGGGAAGAAACAGAAAAACGGCGGGCCTGTTTTTCTCCCTCCTCCTTTCCCGCCGGCTGTGCGCGGGATGGGGGTGGAAACGGCCTCGGGACAAAGGACGGCGCGGGGCGAGGCCGGAGGAGGCCGTTGCGGCTGCCCGCTCCTCACAGGCCCTTTGGGGAAGGGCTGGCGCCGCGGAGGGAAGCGCCTGTTGCGGCGTGCGCGTGATTCGAACCCAGCTCCCTATCCCGCCGCCCCGCTCCATTTTAGCCCCGTGGTAACTTGCTGGGCCAAAATCCGCCGCCGATGAGCTTAGGGAGGGGGTTTGGGTCACGGTCTCTCGGGCCAAACGCCACGGCCATTTCAATAGGCTCGTTTCCGTATGTTAGCTTTGGGCCTTTGCGACGTTGACTTTGCGTTTTGCTAACGGGTAGTTTTGCTAGTGGCATAGCCTCCCACCATTTCTCCGACGAAAATAGGGACGTTCCATTCCATAATAATAATTTTATTATTTATATCCGACCTGGTTGCCCCAGCCATTCTGCGCGGTTTTTAACAGACTATATAACAAAAGATAATAAGCATTTTTTTTAAAAAAAAAAACCTTAACCTATACAGGGCTGCCTTCTGATATCTTCTAAAGGCTGTCCACTTCCTTGGCTCTGGGGTTGCTTCACTCCATACCTGCCAACATTTCTGCGATGAAAATAGGGACATCTTAAGGAAAAGCAGGGCATTCTGGGACAGCTTCTGAAAATCTGGGAATGTCCCTGGAAAATAGGGGCACTTGCAAGTGCCTGCAGATAACACCATAAAAGTCACATAAAAGATATTTATTGCCCAGTAGTGGGAGAGCCAGACTTTTGTTTCGGGTTTCCTGCATGGATGCAGCTTGCGAGAAGCAAGTGGAAGTTTACAAGCCACCTGATCCTGACTTTTCTTGTTGCATAGCAAGTTGTGGGGTTCCTCTAAAAGGAGTTAAAAATCTAAAGTAGATATGAAAGAACACCTACAGTGCCGTTCCTTCAACTTAGGCTATTATGTACAAGTAATCAAAAATCACAGGCAGAGGTCCAGCCTGAAACTTAAATGTTCAAGCAGTTTCTGACATAAAGCTTCTTTACAAGTTGTACAGAACTAATTGTGGCTGTATAAATGTGACTTGGGTGTTTTCTGTCCCTGGCAGGCATGTGATGTTGCCAAGAGAGCTGTCAAAGCAAGTACCAAAAACTCATCTAATGACTGAAGAAGAATGGAGAAGACTTGGTGTTCAGCAAAGCCTTGGCTGGGTCCACTACATGATTCATGAACCAGGTAAAAAAGGACATTTCTACCTAACAAGTTTTTCCAGAAATGCTTTCTATAAAGCTTTTAGGATGTCTTGACGTGGGAGAGGGACAAAGACACTTCATGCATTAAGTAGCAAGGGCTAGACAGAAACTGTTTACTGAAAACCCTATATTATCAGCCATTAAGTGGAATGTCTGGCCACAGACTTATAAACAAACTTCATTTTTTTCTCTTTACAGAACCACACATCCTTCTATTTAGAAGACCACTTCCAAAAGGCCAGCAGAAATGAACAGCCTCTCTAAGCTTCTGGAACTTTATGTATAAATGTATATATGTTGGTAGTATTCAGTGAATACTTAAGAAAAATATACAAACAAGTCATTACCTGTGCATGAGCTGTATTATTCACAGCAACAGAGCTCAGTAAAATGCAAAGTAGGCTGCTATGGTCTTGAATTCTCACTTAACAAGTTAACAAGTGCCTATTTGATTTTTTTCAGTTTTGTTCAATAAAGTTCACAACTTTCATGTAATGTGTTGATTATAAAAATCTTCAAAGATCTGTGCCTTTTTATTCTTAGTAATGAAGCTTCTTCCAACTGTTGAAGCAATTCATCCTGTGGCTTTTCAGCTGCTGAAATAAACATATTTTTAATGCTAAATCTATGCATTTCATGATTTTAGTTTACTACTGTCCACATTATAAAAGCCATATATTGGTACTCTATAAAATGCAATACAATTGATGGCAATAATATAGAGGTTTGTTTGTAGTATTTATATCACTTACTTAGAATTTGTTTGCTAGAAACATTTTACAAGAGAAGGAAAAAACAGGCTTAATGGCTCAGGTGAGTACGAATAAGAATGATCTACTGCCCTCATCCAGCTCTGTACAGGTCTGCTCAAGAGAAAGATCCTGTGATGAGCTGCCTGGTTCCCACCTCTCTCCAGTAGCAGCTGGTCATGGCTTCTCTTCACTAGTGTGTCTTTTTATTCAGAGCCAGGTTGGGATAATAGGAAATAGGAAGCAATTGTAAAGGAGGGGGGATAGCAATAGGTCCAAGTTCATTCTTTGGTAGATGCTTTTACCCATGTCAAACTGCACTGAATAGCAGAATACATCCCCAGTTTCCTGCCCCAGAGATTGAAGTTCAGGGGATAGTTGCTGACTTGTCTAAAGGCATTTGCCTAGCATGTTTATTACTGCAGGGTCACAGCAAACAGATTGTGGCTACCTACTTGGGGTGGTCAGAAGTCATTCACTCCTGAATATGGTCGTAGTCCGTAGGTAAAAATAAATGGCTTAATTTGACAGTATTGATTTGCATTATCAGCTCTCCATGAAGTTTCTGTTCAGTCTCAATGAAATAGTAAAGTTCTTTGAAAGTGTTAGCCAGAACTCTTCATAGACTGAGTTTTATTGCCTCTTGTAACCTGGAGTCTATTTTCATAGGTCCCAGCAAAGGGAATATTTAATGTGATGCTAAAACATGGCAGTTACCTGGAGCATGTTCCCCTTTGATTACTTGTTGCTCATGTACAGCATTTTATTTTATTTTTAAATGTAGATCAATATATTCGGTATATGAAAAACTCCGATTCCATTTTTCCCCTATAAATTATGGCAATATAGCAGATTTACTAGTTGTTGGAAGGTGGAAATCTTGTTGAATCACTTTGACTTCAATGAGCTGAGCGTGTTTTGCACAGACACAAATGCATATCTTCAACCACAAGAGCTACCACAAATTAAAGAGATTTTTAGGAAGCTTAATTCTGTACCAATGTCACACTCTGCAAGGTACCTTGCTTGCTCTCAGAATGACCACATCCACATTGCTTCTCAAATCATTCAGTAATCACCAAAATTAATAGATATTCTGGAGACAATTGAATTGTATTTTTAGTTGTGCAAGGATATATTTTTAATTAAATGCTAGATCACATACCTCTCCTAATGTAATTTTCAAAATGGCAGTGCTATAAAATCCAACTTCATTGTTGCCTATGTCACTGTTGTGTTGTAGCCAGGTCTATTCAGAAGCAAGCCTTATTCAATTCGATGGGACTTACTCCTAGGTAAGTATGTTTAGTATTACAGCCTTAGACATCTCTGGTGTGGCATGACAGAAATAAAGCAGGCAGCTGTACAGTTTACTGTTACTTATTTATATTGCACCCTTCCAAATGAGTCCAGGGCAGTGAACAAATCATTTTTTTTTAAAAAAAAACATTATAAATATAGACATCCAACCAGTGATTTCAAGGGTGCCAGGAACAGCCATCAAACACCTGGGTAAACTGAATGTGTTTAAATTCCTACTGAAAGCCAGATACTGAGGGAAGCATGCCTTGCCACAGATGAGAAGCTACCACTGAAAAGTCAGCTGGGTCAAGTCCAGCCCCTAGTGGTGGCACCACCAAACTCGCATACTGAATGTAGGGTCCAAGGTGGTTGACATTGGATAGGTGCTCTGTAGTTAGGAAGTCCAAAGCCATTTTGAACTTTAAATGCCAGTATTAACACCTTGAATTGAGCCTGGGAGCTCACTTCCCCAGATATTGGCACAAATGGAAATCAATAATGCCCAGAGCATATAAAAGGCTGCACTGCAAAATACAGAAACTGTTGGGCAAAATATGTTTAGGCTGTTTCATACTTTATCTTGGTGACCAATTTTGAAAGGATAGCTCTGTTTTGTTTAAAACTGCCCTAATAATAGAGTATTATTAATACAGTTGCTATCATTCAGTGTATTTTGTTGTAGGACATTTTGGGTGGGCTACATCCAAAAATGCAGAGTATAAATGATTTTATAAAAAAATATGGATGTATGTTTGTTTTTACCCATAAAAATTATTTATATATAATTTCTATGGGTAAAAACAATTCTTAAAAGTAAAACAATTTCTGTTAAAACTTGCATAAATGTTTGCCATTAGTAATGCTGTATCTATAAAGATTGCTCATTTTTGTAGCTCGCAAGAGATTGAAGCTGCAAAATTTCTGCCTATGCGGTGAAGCTAAAATTGATATAACGCATTTTTTATAGTATATAATGTTAGATAAGAAACAGGAAAGTGGTGTCTGTGCATTCATAGCAGTAAGTCATGACTGTCCTTTAGACAACTGATTAAATTATGAGACAAATATATTTGGCACCAACAAAAGTTTGGAAGTTTAGTTTTATTGATTTTTTTGGTGCAATTGTAAACACAGACGCAACCTCAACTGCACAAACCATGACTAAAAACATTCAAAATACTACATAATGAGACATCATAAAGAAAGCTCTGCATATACACGAAACTCACTTCCTAGTTGAATCTGGTAAATTATAATGCACGGAATTCCTATTACTGCAGCTGTTTTGTTATTGTTCCAACTATTTTCTTCATTGGAGGAATCAGAAGGTAATGGGTCAATAATATTGATAAGGTGTATTGATACAACCCAGATCATGCCATATGCTGAAACCACTTCCCTTCCTTGCTCTCCGTTATTCGTATATAAACAATCATGCCAAGCAGCGTGGCAAAACTGGCTGCCCATCGTCCGCTAAACAGGCGCGACGGTTTCGGTAGAGGTAAGCCGGCCTTTCCCTGTTGCCCCTGGTGTCATGGCGGCGGTCACGCGAGCCGGGGCGCGGCTGCTGATTGGCCGCGGCCTCTGGGGTTTAACCCTCGAGTCGCGCGCCCGCCGCGTCTTTAGTGCGCGCCGCCGGGCCGGTGGTAGAAGGGCAGGGTGGAAGCCGCCGTTGGTGGGGCGTTGACCTTTTGTCGCCCCCCCACCCGCGCCATGTCTTCAGAGAGGGAAGCGGGCAGCGAGGTAAGGCGGGGAAGCGGCGGCGGCGAGGCCGGGTCTGTGGAGAACGGAAGGCGAAAGAGCGGCTCCCTCCAGCCTCCCCGCGCGCCGCGGCTGGTTGTTATGTAAACGGCGGCCGGAGAGGTCCTGGAAGGGGAAAGGCAAAGGCGCTCTCCGTTCTGGTGGCTCCGCTGAACCTGCTCTCGCTTAACCTGTGTGTCTATGGCTCAGGTCCTGGCAGGAGACCTGAACAAACAAACAAAAAGGGGGGGAGGGATGCCCCATTTTAAAAAATAAATAAATCCCAATCTCCCCGAAGAAAGTCTGTTTCTCTCTGCAGAAAGGAAAATGAGGGACAGCAACACCAGAGAGCAAAAAACAAGCCTCCCCTCTCAAGTGGTGCTCAGAAAATAATAAGAAGTTTGATATAGCATGCCTTCTTGTGTTGTCATCGGGAGAAGGCACTGCAAACCTTTTCCTCTTTTTTTTTTTTTTGGCGTAGAAGAAGTGCAATATTGAGTATATTAGCCAGAATTTTTTTAAAGGACTGCTTCCCCCCCCCCCCCCCCCGGTTTTAAGCCCTGCCTCTCTGCCCCCCCCCTCCAATGTCTTCTGCTTGCCACCACCATTCTCTTTTCAGGACACCACTGCTTTGCTTTTAGTGGCTGTGCGATAGGGAAAGGAGCACATGTTGAATTGTTTTTTACCAAACGCGCAAAATACAAGTTTCACCTCCTGAACTGTTGTCGCCTTCGCAGGCAAGACCTCTGACAGGGGAGAGGAATGGCAGCAGCTTGTTTTAAGAATACTGGCTGCGTCGTGTGTCCTAGTCATCAACTTATTATTATTTTATTTTATTTGTTTTATATTTAATTTTTATACCACCCTTCTTCTGAAGAACACAATATAAACTATTGTAGCACTTTGTGCACATAAAATACGTATACAAAAACAGATCACCTTTCTTGATACGGTAGCAGAAACCCAAGATTACCGTTTGGCCAAATAGATTTGAACTAAACCAACTTGGTTAAGACTTTGTCAGTCATAAGGCTCTGGTTTGGGAAGCAGCTTTTGCTTCCTTCAGAAATTGCCTCTTTCCCAGGAATAAAATTCCAGAGGTATGACAGTTTTGGGTGCCAGTGCTTTCCTTTCAGTGCAGATATAGTTTACAAACACCGAAAGAGGATAAATTCTGTGGAGCAGAAAAATGGTAGCAAGAGAAACACCTCCCACAGCTGCTCTTTTCACTCCTCTACACCACCCTAGGCTTTGCAAGCTAAGCAAAAATAGTTGGTTACTATTATTTGTTTGCATGTAATGTGTAGTTTTGTCCAAATGCTTACTGCTTTATTGCAGCATGGCCTAAGTTTTTAGAAGCAATTACCCATTTTGATAACTAGGATTTTGTTACGAATTTCATGTCAGATTATGCCTAGTAGCTTCAAGGATTACACATTATTTTTGCTTTGCTAGAGATGAATGTTCCCATGGGGAGAAGTAGTAAAATCTTCTTCTTCACATGGAATTTGATAGGTTGTGCATACACTCCAGCATAACTCTTGACCATGTGTGCTTTGCAGAATAGCTTCAAATATTTTCCTTTTCTGAGTGCAGTTAATCAAAGTTTTTCACTCAGCCTGGAGTAGAAGTGTCCTGTTTTTACCTATTTAAATGATACGATAGAAACAAACAAATGAACAATTTGCAGTTTTGCTTTGAAATCAAGTGTGAAAGCTTAATCTTGACTAATTTAGTTTCACTTTGCTGGGGAACAGCTGGATTGGGGCCATTCCATATCTCTGTGAGGAAGGCGAGTAGTAGAACACTTATATTGCATGCAGAAAATCCCTGATTCAATAGCTGTTATTTCCAGATAAGAACTATTTTTGCCTGAAACAGCTGCCTCCTGGCAGTGTGTAGACAATATTGAGCTGGATGGACCAATAATCTTGACTCTGTATGAAGTAGCTTTCCATATAATAGGTCAGGCAAATATAATAAGTTATCCAGCAAACTTAGCATTTGTGCAACAATATGTACACGGTTTCTATTTCTCTTCTAATATATTAGGGTACGTTTGCCAAAATTCTGGTCAACCATCTTTTTAATGAGCTGCAGAACACAACTATTCATATTATGGACTAAACCTCTAGGCTTGTTTTCAACTAAGTCCTACTCAAAGTAGACCTGTTGAAATTCAAGAGCCCAAGTTAGTAATGGCCATCGGCTTCAACGGGCCCACTCTTGAGTAGGTCTAGCATTTAATACTACCCTTGGTGTCCAGTTGTCCCTCTGTTTCAAATGCAAGTACAACCACCAGAGGGTGTTCAGTGAACAGACTTTTGACTGTCAGCTGAATGCTTTGTTTTCTCTTAGATTCTTGTAGGGCCAGTGCAGATGTAATGCTAGTTGGTCATTAATTAGGGTGATGGTATTGGGAGTGGGAAGCAGGCTCCTCTTCTTCTTTTTCATACTTCTCTGTACTTCCCTTTCCCCAACTTTAGCATTATTTCACACCAAGAAGCTGAACCTGGGTAAAGGCATGTGTGTGTCTAAGAGAGAAATTCTTGCATGAGAGGGGAGAAGTTGGGGCCGGGAGGGTACGCATGAGCCTGAAGCCTGCTTCTAGTCTCCTAATCATTCTTAATAGCTAAACCAGCATTGCGTCTGTATTGCCTGCCTATAGTGTATTTTCTGCAGCTGCAGAGATTAGTTTCCACCCCCCTTATAAATGCAAAGTTGAGATGTTGCATGTGCTGCAGCCAGATACTCTCAGAGTTTTTACATTAAAAAGTAAAATGAAACTTCTGTTCTGAAGCAGCAGTTTGCTTAAGCACTAAAATTCTTGGTGCATTTTTCAGTGTTCTGTTACAGATTTAATTTTTTCCTACTCGTTTTGGTTGAGCAGAAGAACAAGGCACCAGCTTCTCCTTCTTGTGTGACAGTTTGGTTCACATAGATGGGGCTTTTCACTTATTTTGGTTAATCTCCAAGTGCATGTAGCCAAAACCCATTTTGTTTCTCAGGGCATCAAGTTATCAGCAGAGGTCAAACCGTTTGTCCCCAAATATGCGGCCGTAACAGTGGCATGGTCAGAACCCTCAGAAGCATGTGTCTTTCCTACATACTATGGTACATGCTACCCATATGTTCAAGAGCCACCAGTGGATAAGTATGTACCCTTCTACGTCTCATTTCTTGGGGGACTGTTAACGTACCTAAGTCTTTAATTTAGATGCCTTAGCTGTTTGGCAAGTTAAGTGCATTTTGGTCATTAATTGGGTAAGCTCATTCAATTTTTTAGGCCACAACATTGAACCCACCTCTCACGGGACACATTTCAAAGGCGATGGTGACTTTGGGCTTTTGATCCCTAAACATTTGTTTTATTACATGTGGAATTACTGTAACTGGGATTTTGCTCTCAAAGCCATCTCTCTTTGCTGCTTTGTGGGAAGGTGGTACCTGTACAGTTTTAAACTGTCCTTATTGTTTTGGGTATACATATTGGGGGTTTGTTCTGGCACCTTTTTTCAGTAATCTAAAATCCGCATATTAGCAATCATTTATTTAAATAACTACAACTGAGCAGCAAGTGGGGTTTTTTTCTCCTGTAAGAAAGAATAATTTTATGTCTAATGCAGGCTTCCTCAACCTCGGCCCTCCAGATGTTTTGAGACTACAATTCCCATCATCCCTGACCACTGGTCCTGCTAGCTAGGGATCATGGGAGTTGTAGGCCAAAAACATCTGGAGGGCCGAGGTTGAGGAAGCCTGGTCTAATGGCTACTAAGGATGTGTAGGAGGTTGACTTATTTGAACAAATTAAATCAATTGCAGTACTTTCCCAAGAACAGACCCCAAAACACAGTGTATTGGGTAGTAATAATACCATGCTCTTTGGTGGGGTGTAGAATTATGTTACCTTATAAATGGGGTTATTTGTCTTTGTGTTAGAAGTCCCAGCCCACTACAGCCCCTAAGGCTTGCATACCTAGGAGGTGTATCATAACTTCTACAGTGGTCATATGGCTACCATGCTTTTCTATGACATTTACCTAAAGCTCTAAAGGCTCAGAATGCAGTGTGCTCTTTTACAACATGGTGCTTTAAATTGTGTGTGATTAAGATATAGCTTCAGGTACCTGGGATGGTGGGGAGCTAATTGACTTTCATTGAAAGCAATGGAGCTTCTTGGGAATTTCTAAATCTTTTTCCATTAAAAAAATATAGTCTACCATTTAATCACCATAGGCAAAATCATGCTCTTTTAAAAGTTAATTATTGTGAAAGGGGAACAGTTCCCCGACCCACCCCCAGGACATATTTTTGAAGGGCACTGGAGACTTTTTGGGAGAAGGAGAATCTGCAAATAATAATAATAATATATCTTTCCAGCTCTTCTGTAATTAGTTGGCTCCTGCCAACCTAGCAGTTCGAAAGCATGCAGTGCAAGTAGATAAATAGGTACCGCTCCGGCGGGAAGGTAAACGGCGTTTCCGTGCGCTGCTCTGGCTCGCCAGAAGCGGCTTAGTCATGCTGGCCACATGACCCGGAAGCTGTACACCAGCTCCCTCGGCCAATAAAGCAAGATGAGCACCACAACCCCAGAGTCGGCCACAACTGGACCTAACGGTCAGGGGTCCCTTTACCTTTTTACTGGCACAACATCACTAAGATCAGCAATAGGATATCACCTTTTGAGTATAATGTACACCTTTTCATTATATTATTGCTTGCAGCTTAGGGAAGAAGTTCCATACTCCAAATTTGATGCATGCCCCTTTGAGATTAACAGATCAGCCTTACACCACATATTTTGAACACTACCATTTTATGCTTACTGTTTTTCAAAGGATGCTTGGACTACAATCCAAACGCCTGGTTGGCTGTAACTGGAGTAGCACCAGTCAGTGCGGAAAGTGGGAAAGAAAATATTGCCCCTTCCCTGTACCAGTTCCCAGGCTGGCACAGTGAAGAAACCTGGAGCACACCTACCATCATGTGATGGGCAGCAGGGCTGGCCCCCTGGCACCACTCTCCTTACCCTCCCCACCCCCATTTTGTGGGTTTCTGCCAGCTTCTGCCCAGCTTTCAGGTGATTGCATGAATCACCACCAGGGGTGGTGGGGAAGCTGTCAGAGCTGAGCAGAGGGAGATTTTCACCCCCTCCAAGGCAGATTTGGGGTTCCTGTGTTAGTAAAATAAATTGGTTATTATGCTTATGGCTTAAATAGAAATTGTTTTGTAATCATATGATAAATTCTGTTACAGCCCAAGCATTCGTTTTCATTCTATTTTTCCTTGCAAACCTTGTCATGTTTGTCATGTGTCCCACTAAAAAAAAAAAATATGTTTATTTAATTTAGACAACAGACACATACTCAAGATGCGCCCTGGGATACTGCCACCTCTCATTCTCAATATCGATCTCAGAGCCTTATGGGATGTAGTTCGCTTGGGGAGTATACCAGTTCTCCTTATTCAGTTAATGCTGCACCAAATGTATATGCAGTTACCAACTTTCCGTGTCCGAACAACAGCCCTAAGCTTTACAGCGCTTCGAAACAGGACAGAGACTCTGTCAAACAAACTCCTCATATCCGAAAAGAGGCTGCAGCTTTTTGCCAGGTAAGTGAAGAGAGCCTAGTAGATATTTTTTTTTAATAAGATTTTTATTGGGTATTTTATACTTATAACAAGAAAGACAATAAAAAATAAACAAAAGAAAAAAGCAATGCATAAATTCAACAAACAATACATCCACAATAGAAACTGAAATAAAAACAATACAACATAAGAAAAAGAAACAAAAGTAAAAACACATATCCAAATTTTATATCCACATCTTTCATTAGCTTATTTCCTCGACTTCCTCGCACCTCCTTTTTTTGTATTCTAGTTCAAGTTATCTAATTCAACAAATCCTTTCCCTCTTCTTCAATTTAATCTTTAATTTATCACAATACAATTTAATTTTCAATTTCCCAATTTAACGCATTAACACTTAATGTTCATATCATTCTTAATAACCCTTCTGCTAAAACCATGTAACTTCATTCCAATATACTTCTAACATTCATTAATTTTACAGTATTTGTGTAAATATGCTTTAAATTTTTTCCAATCTTCTTCCATCGACTCTTCTCCCTGGGTGAAGACAGCCTAGTAGATAACACCTTTCTGTCTTGCTACAGCTTGTATTGAAGGGACAGGATACCTAAATCCTGTCTGTGAAATCACCCCAGGCTTCAATAATCACCCCAGGCCTCAAGCAGACTTCTTTAGTGCTCCATTTTCAAAGAGGTGGAGTACTCCCCCCCCCCCCAGCATTTCCCCACCCCACACATTGGGTCTTTCAGCTTTCATTGGTCCCTGCCAGCGGCTGTGGCTACTAGGGATCTGTGCGGGACCTTCAGTGACTGTGCACTGATCATAACTAGCTTCTGATTCTCTTTGGGGAGTGAGTGGGTTGACTCTACCAAACAGCGGCCGCGGTCTCTACAGGATAGATATACTGGCTAATATTATGGAGCTGAAACAAATTGTTAGCTGTTAAAATTCAGTGAAACATTCATAGCCCAGGTTTGTGTGCAACATGAGCAGCTCTGCAGATTCTAGTGGAACAGTCTGCTTGGGCACAAATGAAACCTTATCCAAGGCAGGGAGCAGCCTGGCCACCTTGCATTAGTCTAGCAAATACCCTGCCGCAGAAACAGAGCCCCATTGAAGTAGCAGGCCTGAGTTTTCCCTCTGCTACTCAACAGTTTGTGAGAAACATGAGCTTTATAAAATGCTCAGCAGCAGAAGCAAGAATTGGCTGTCATAATCAGCCAACGTTCCTAGTGTGCGTTTTGGAGAAAACTGCACTGGAAATGAAAAGTGGACCGGCAATTTATGAGGATGCCCTTCGTGCTTTGAATGATCTGCACTTCTCCATGGCACAACAGATGGATTGGGAATGGCTTTTGGGGGGAATGGCTTCTGAAAGATATATGTAAGCTAGGACCACATGCCTAGAGGAACTAGACAAAGTTAGCTGAAACCCTGAATTTATCAGGAAATTCAACATTGGATAATAGCTAAGAGAAGCTCCTAGCAATGTTTCCTTGGATGTTTAATGCATCTCTAGTGACAACTTTAACATTATTTGTATCTGGACTTTGAAAAGTGCAAAAAACAAATTGTACAGATAAAAAAATATTCCTTTTGCATTTGCTCTTGAGCAACAGATACCATTATGTACTACTTTTTAGTGTTTGTGTACTGAAATTCTGCTCTGATATAATTTGGAATATAGATCTAGTTACAGGTAGGTAGCCGTGTTGGTATGTTGTTTAATTTTTTTTAAAAAAAATCCTTCCAGTAGCACCTTAGAGACCAACTAAGTTTGTTATTGGTATGAGCTTTGTGCATGCTAACTGGAAGGATTTTTTAAATTTTGTTTGGAATATAGATATAGACATGAAAAATTAAGCCCCTTTTTAAAAAGATTGAAAGGTGGTGTTATTATTTTGTACAGAGGCGCTCAAAAGACCATGAATCCAAATGGGAGAGTAAGAGATCTGATGGATCCACAGAGAGTTCACCTTACACAGCTCTGCATGGAAGAAATCCTATTAAATCAGGTACTACGATAACAATTGCGGTATTTTGCACATTGGTGTGAGTAGAAGTTCTGCAATTGCAGAAAAGGCCAGTGTATGATTTAGGGCAGTGATGACGAACCTTTTAGAGACCGAGTGCCCAAACTGCAACCCAAAACCCACTTATTTATCGCAAAGTGCCAACATGGCAATTTAACCTGAATACTGAGGTTTTGGGACACGGGTGGCTCTGTGGGTTAAACCACAGAGCCTAGAACTTGCCTCCCTCGGGAGGCCAAATTCAGACCGAAAGTGGCATATTTCTGAAACTTGTACTGGATTAAAGTGCAAGACTTTTGCTAGTTTTGTAGCTACCCCCCCCCCTCCCCTGCTGGGTGTATCATTTTTACCCAGTTTGTTTTTATTGATCAGCGCTTACTGATTATATGTGGTTACGATGTTGTTAACTTCATTATTTTATGCTTGTGTAATATTGTTAGCTGTTTTGTGCTCTCATTGGGATGTGAAGCAGGATCCAAGTATCAATGAGAGAGTAAATAAATATTTTTTTGCTAAAAAGCATTGTGTGATGTGTAATGATTACTAAAAGCAATAAACTATTTACATATCGTGGAGAAATACATTACTTTGCATATAAAATCTTTTTTTCCTTCTTTTTCTTTTAGACAGGCCCATTAAAGCAGCAAATGGGAAGTTCAAGCAAATTGCAGCTGCCGAGTGTCTTCCGGAACCTGCATTTGAAATTACCCTCTCAGATTTTCCAAAATTGCAAGGCTTGGGTAGTAGTGATCTGCTGGATATTAAAAAATGTGCATGGGGGCCATTGGGCTCGGCTGAAGGAGATAAGCTGCCTCTGAAACCTCCTGGAAAACCAACCGTTTCAGCTCTGATAACCAAAGAGGTTAGCTATTTCATAGGTTTAGATGCTGAATGATAGTGTGTTAATATGAAGCTACTTGCCTGAACAATGTATGCATGGTTAAAAATTGTGGGAAATATGCAAGAGTAAATAGACACATTTTCTTCTCAGTATTATCACATCCTGGTTACATGTTAGACTAGCTTTAGAACTGAATTCTTCACCAGTCAGTCAGATTTTCCTAAAAGCTATTTGTCCTATTAGTTTTGTAAGTCCTTGTTCTCCTTTTCTTAAAAAGGCAATCCTATATCATTCTGAAGATCGTTCCTCCCCTGTAGCATTAACAGATAATCTTCCGAAAGGTCATCAAGAATGTTATTGTTTTGGTGACTTTTATACCCAAGGAAGGAACAATAGAACTCAACAAGAAATCATTTTGGGCTACAGAGAGGGGTAAGCAAGGTTAGACCTCCTAGGGTATAAAGGTACTTCATTTTCTTCCTCTTTTTAATCTTTAGATTTTGTACCTGTTTCTATAATTCCTGCAAATGGTGACTCATGGTACTATTTCTCCCTGCAGTAATTTCTGTAGTTCCCTCATGGTGAGATCAGTACATCTTGTACACGAATCCAGTGTGGTTTATATTCCCTCTGCCAGGAGGCACTTAGCAAATGTTAAAAATCATCCTTGTTGAGTACATGTTGTTTGGGAAGCCCAGAACCTATTGATCAAGCATGAATTCTAGTGTGTATAAGTGCAAGATGATGGCCGTGTGAATCAGCCCCTTGTAAAACAAAAGTTCAGCAACATATGGGTAAAACCAGGCTACATCTTTCCTTCAAGGCAATTTTTATTGACTTGGTGAAATATAATATCCAATAAACAAATAAGGTAGTTCTCTCCACTCCCCCCCCCCAATATTGTATTTGATTTTTCCCCCCTGAAGATGAAATACCGTATTTTTCGCCCTATAGGACGCACTTTTCCCCCTCCAAAAATGAAGGGGAAATGTATGTGCGTCCTATGGGGCGAATGCAGGCTTTCGCTGAAGCCTGGAGAGCGATGGGGGTCGGTGCGCACCGACCCCTCTCGCTCTCCAGGCTTCAGGAAGCTGTCCGCTAGCTGTGGGAGACGCAGCTCTCCCACGGCTAGCGGAGAGCTTGCCAGCACCCGGAAGCCTGGGGCGCGCTGAGCTCAGCACGCCCCAAGCTTCGGGCTTCGCGCAGCCCTCCGCTAGCCGTGGGAGAGCTGCGCAAAGTCACGCAGCTCTCCCACGGCTTGCGGATAGCAGCCTGTTCTGGGGGCTGGGGTCGGGGGAAGCTCGGGCTTCCCCCGCCCCAGCCCTGCACTTGGGGGGGGGGAAATAATTTTTTTTTTCTTTATTTCCCCCCCAAAAAACTAGGTGCGTCCTATGGGCCGGTGCATCCTATGGGGCGAAAAATACGGTATGTCACAATTTTAAAGATGAGTTTCATCTTTGGTAAATTACTTGAAGAAAACAAAGGTTTTCGCACCTCCACTGGAAGAACTTTTTATATCTTTTATTGATACTTGTAAGTTTAGGAGCCAAGGTAAAGAATTCAAATGTGAGCTCAGTTCCAGGAAGTATAATACAAGTTTTGATCTTTTAACTGCTGCATGGATTGAATAGAGCAGGTTGCTGCCTTGCTTTTGTTCTAAAGACTGCAATATTCACTTTAGGGAGAAACAACTCCAAAAAAGCATTTCCCAGCAAGACCGTTAAGTTCTTCATCTGATCCTGGAGGTAAGGGCTATCTGTAGTAATAAATATTTCTTTACTGTTGATATAGCATTCTGTTCATTTAAGGTCTAAAGTCCAAACGTCAGCCTAAGCATGCTTTGAAAGGGTAGAGAAAAGGTATTGGCATGTATCCAGCTAAGTTCTAAGAAAATCTACTAAAATTAATGCACGTATGTCGGTCACACCCATGAATTTCAGTGGGTCTACTCTGAGTAGGACTTAGTTGGCAACAACCCTGTTATTCTAGCTGAAGAAAATCCTTTGGAGGTTAGAGAGTGTCTGGGCTGTTTTGAAGTAATTGTTTAAACATTTGTTTGAAGCGTGTCATACAAATCTTGGACCGAAGTAATTTTTTTTTTAGATTTCAGCACATAATACATCAAAGCAAAAGGGCCAGTATTTTATCATTCAAATAGCTACATTTGAAAGATCAGTATAGAATGATGCTGTTTATTGTATATCTCTCAAAATTGCACCTTTTGTAATGGAAAAAACCCTGTGAACATTTGGCACAGCCCCACTAAAGATTTGCCTTTGTCTCATTCAGTGAATAGTTTGTTCTGTCTAACATCAGTTTCTCAGGTCTCCCCTTGGCCTGCTGTGTCTTGGGCCACGGTGCTGTCGCAAACTCCCAAGAGAGTTGTTTCAACTCCAGCTACAGTTCCTGCTGGTAATAATTCTGGCAGTAAAGGAGAAGATGATGTTCCCAAAGATCGCAAGGTAGGATGATGGTTTTTCCAAACCACTGTTCTGTTACTGTCTTTCGGAATAGCAGCTAACCAGAGTCTCGGACTCTGGATTTATTTGAAAAAAGAATATATTGAGAGAAAATGGTCTTATGGGACAGAAAGAAGAAACATCAATTCTCCCTTTCTCTTTTAAACCTTTAATTCTCTGTAGCACCCTTCATGTCTATTGGACTTCACTCTTTCTCGTGAGTCAGTCACTTCTTAGAGGCTGAAGTTTCTTTTATATATATATATATATATATATATATATATATATATATATATACCTGAGTTTCTCTTTTTCCTCATTGCACTGTGCCTAGCCACTTTCCTGATCATTTCCAAAGGACTTCTACTTTGTATCTCAGTTCATGATCTTGTTCTGTGTTCTTCTTCTGTCCTAGATTGTCTTCCAGCCTTTTAGTTAAAATCTCTTGCTCCAACTGTTCTTCCTTTTTAGCTCCTATTTTAAACTTTTCACATTCCTCTTGAATTTACCCTTCTTACTATAACGTTTATCCCACTTTGGGAGCTTCTTTTGACTTTTTTCCTAGCTTGTCTTATTTTTGTGTGTTTGGTTTCCTCTCGAATGTTCTTGAACATGTTATCTGATGCCTTAATTTCCTTTCTGTTTAGATAATTTTTAATCTGGATTCCATTCTTGTCGCTTCACTGAACCTGCTCTGACTCCTGTTGTTAATAATCTCTTGCTTCTCAAATCACGTGGCAGTTTTCTGTTCTTTTAGTTGATTTCTCTTCAGCTTTTCTATTACTCTTAACAATGTTAACTGAGTTGAGTTTTGTGTGCAGTAAATATATATTTATGATATATTTTTATTTACAATTTCAGTGTTCACTATACTTTATACGTTAGTTTGTGGTATGGATGGATATGAGATTTGGAAAAGCCTAAAAGCCTATCTGCACTAAAGTTTATTACTCCCCTCTCCAGAAAGTCCCCTGACCCTCTGGTGGTACTTTTGATTGATTGATTGTATATCCCATTTTTTTTCCTCCAGGGAGGTCAAGATGGTGCACATGGATCTCCCCTTTTTCATTTAATCCCCACAACAACCCTGTGGTGTAGTTTAGGCTAAAAGGCAGCGACTGGGCCAAGTTCACCCAGTGAGCTTCATGGCTGAGTGGAGATTTGAACAGTCTGAAACAGACAGTAACAAAACAGACCTTAGGGAACAGAACAAAGATTTTGTGGACAGATAGATATATTAGGAGCTGTTTTCATATCCTATAATTCCAGATCAGAGGCTTATGAGAAAAAGATAGAGTTTGTATTCCGTCAGTTTAGTGTCTTAACTTTAGCTTTCATTGCTATGCAAGCTTGAGTGTAACTTTTCAAAATCCTGTATTGTTTTACTCATTTTGCAACAGTCAGAAACAAGAAAGAATGCTAATGACCACGAAGCTGAAGAAATGGCAGATAAGAAGAAGAAAAAGAAGAAGAAGAAAAAGAAAGAGAAAGTTCAGAGCGAAATCACTATAGTTCAAGAACCTCCAAGAATTGAGGTACCAAAGTTGGTTTTCTGGTCGCATCAAAAGCTCTGTGTATGGGCCATTAAGCAAACTGTGTATCAACTTGAAATTGCAAATATTAAGGAGTACCTATGCTTGGTGCTCAGACACAGTGTCTCTCTTTCTCTATCAAATAGGACAGTGAATCATTTTGAAAGATTATCATAAGGTCTAACAAGTCTACCTTGGCTGTACTGCATTTAACAATCCATGTGGCATAATGCACTTCCAGATCACATTTTTTAAAAACCTGTATTGCAAGTGAGGATTAGTGATGTGACCCCAAGGCTTCTCTGATGTCCCACCAACCCTTACCTACCATTGGCCATGATGGGTGGGCCTGGGGGGAGTTGGGTCCAACAACATCAGGAAAGCAGCACCCCTACACTAGTAGATCTGACTTAAGAGTTGAAAGTTGCTGTTTTCCTGTCTCCTCTGCTTTTAGATTGTAAGCTTCACAGGGCAGGGAGCTTTCGTCATCTTTCTGATTACTGTCTGCAGTGCTGTGTATACAGTGGTACCTCGGGTTACATACGCTTCAGGTTACAGACTCCGCTAACCCAGAAATAGTACCTCAGGTTAAGAACTTTGCTTCCAGATGAGAACAGAAATTGTGCTCCGGCGGTACAGCGGCCGTATGTAACCCGAGGTACCACTGTATACCACACCAGCTCCCAAATGTGGCAGGTTCTTTTTACACGTCACAAATAATTCAGGGGTCGGATGTGGTTTTCCAGCAACTTTTCTCCCCCCCTCCTTTATCGATGAGAAGGGAGAAGCATATCAATATAAAATGTTTGATTTCTTAAAAAAAATAAAGATCTAGAACAGTGGTGGCGAACCTATGTCACGCGTGCCAGAGGGGGCACTCGGAGCCCTCTCTGTGGACACGGACACCGTCGCCCCAGCAGGGCTGTAGCTAGGGGGTGAAACTGACGCTCCAGCACTGCAGGAGGCTCCTGACCACTTCTAGCATGGTCCCAGCACTGCTAGGGCACCATTTTCACCCTTGGGGCCGTGCCAGGGTGGTCGGGGGAGAAGGACTCACGCTGGGAAACTGCCGCTCCGTCCAATGCCTGCGGCACCGCTAATCAAGTCACCAACCAAGCCCATCTGCCACCGCAACCAAACCTAACAGCTGCCTCTGGGCTGGTTCTGCCTCCCCGTCATCAATCTCAGTTGTGCCCGACCCGCCTTCCTGCTCTGCTCTCGGGTGCATTTGGAGCCGTGGTGACCCTGGCGAGCGAGGGGCTGAGCAGGCGTTGACTTTAGATGTGCCAGGGCCTCCTGCCATTCTGTTGTTCCTACTCGGGAGTAAGCCTCCTTGAGTTCAGCAAGGTTAGACCAATTATCAGCATGCGTAAAACAGTAAAAATCACATTAATTGTTCAAAAGCATGCCAAATGCAGGGTAGGGAAGCGGGTGGCGCTGTGGGTTAAACCACAGAGCCTAGGACTTGCCGATCAGAAGGTCGGCGGTTCGAATCCCCGCGATGGGGTGAGCTCCCGTTGCTCGTTCCCTGCTCCTGCCAACCTAGCAGTTCGAAAGCATGTCAAAGTGCTTCCGGCGGGAAGGTAAACGGTGTTTCCGTGTGCTGCTCTGGTTCACCAGAAGTGGCTTAGTCATCCTGGCCACATGACCCGGAAGCTGTACACTGGCTCCCTCAGCCAATAAAGCAAGATGAGCGCCGCAACCCCAGAGTCGGTCACGACTGGACCTAATGGTCAGGGGTCCCTTTACCCTTTACCTTTACTATGCCAAATGCAAACTTTTACCTTTCAGTAACAAAATTGTTTGTATCACTGAAAGCTCTGTTATTGTTTTTCTTTTAAGACAAAAAATGTTAATATATGAGTTGTTTTTGCTAAACTAAAACCTCAGGATTCAGGTTAAATTACCGTGTTGGCACTTTGCGATAAGTAAGTGGGTTTTGGGTTGCAGTCTGGGCACTCAGTCTCTAAAAGGTTCGCCACTACTGATCTAGAATATGAAGGATGCACATCAATGCTAGCACGTCCTGGGTGCCATAGCTGTCAACGTTTTCCTTTTTTTAAGGGAAATTCCCTTATTCTGAATAGGATTCCTCACAAGAAAAGGGAAAAGTTGACAGCTGTGCTGGGTTCTGAAGTGGGGAAGGCCACTTTTAATCTAAATTGTGTGTGTAATGTTGCCTAAGTTAACACTTTATTTCCATTTCCTCAGGACGTTGAAGAATTTCCAAACCTAGCAGCTGCTACTGACAAAAAATACAGGCCCGCTCAAAAGCAGTTTTGTTCAACGCCACTTACCAAGGAGCACATTGAAGTAAGGCACCTTCAGTTACCTTGGTCTTCTAGTCAGCCTTCCCCATATGTTTTCCCTTATTGGGAATCCTTACTCTTCAGCCATTTCAGAACTCAGCCACTCTATCAAATTTTAGATTATGGCGTGGCAAAAAAGCCTAGTGTGACTCGCAAGGGGGCGCGGAACATGAGGGTGGCAAAACAAGTTCCCACATTTTAATGTTGCAACCTCTTTAAATTTTGTGTGTGATGCTGCAGCTATTCTAGAGCACACTGAGATTTGAAGTGTGAAGTCCTTACTGGTGTAGTGTAGTGTTTTCTGCTGTAGAACCTGGCTACTGTCGAAGTGGTGGGTCTGTGCAGCAAAGAAACTCCAAAAATCTTCCCCTTGAGATATTTATCTGAGTGTAGCTTGCACACATCTCTTTGTTCGTTCATAGCATTTGTCTTGTTTTTGTATTTTTTTGTTGTTGAAAAAACTCTTTATTGAAATTCATTAATGTCAGATTTAACTGCAGACATACACATACATACTATATATATATATATATATATATATTTGCTTTCGTAGATTTTCACGGGTACAGGAATGCAGGTTTTGGTGTCCTCGGGTGTCTTCCCGTGTAAAAGTTGGGGTGTCTAGGCGACGTTTCGACGAGGTCTCACTCGTCATCTTCAGGCTGGTGCTTTCGGCTTCTTGTTACTGGAACAGAGCAGGATCTCAGTGTTTGAGTTCCTATAAATACTGTTGAGGAGGTGTGGTGTATAGCCTCCAATGTTCTGGGCAGAGAGGAGGTTCCCAGGCTAGTGTGCCTTTTCTTCTTTTGTTCCTTAATTACTTGAGGGATATCTTGAGTGATTTCTTGAGTGATTTCCTGAATCACACTTAGGTGGGTCATTAGGTGTGGATTAGTTGCTATAGCCTTCGTGTCTTGAACTCTTGAACTTTGTGAAGAGTTTTTCTGAGAAGATGGCTGTACTGCACTTGGTTGTGCTCTGGCTTGGCTTCGTGTATAGGGGCGAGCTGTGGTTTTGTGGCCTGTGCCAGCCAGATCTGTGTAGGGATTGCAGGGGGGTGCAGCATCCGGAGGTGCCACCCTGGTTTGGCTACTGGATGGTGTCTGTAATTTATCTGTGGAGAGGGTCTGGGTTTGGGTCTGGTGTGGTTGATTGGTGATGGCGTTCTGTGTGCCTCTGGATCTGGTGTCAGATTTTGTGGGGAGGGCTAATTTCCAGATGTCTGGCAAGCGGGATGTGTCGTCACGCTTGTTCATGTTGTGAGGGTGTTTCTCTATCTCGATGGCTTCCATGATTATTCTCTTGTGGTGATGTTCCATGTTAAAGAGCAATTTGGAATCTGCAAAATTAATTTCGTGTCCTGTTTCTTTCATGTGTTGGAAAAGAGAGGAAGTTTTTTTCTTCTTTTTTGACGGCATTCTTGTGTCTGCCCAGCCACGTACATTGGACAAACAAACAGACGAATAAATGCACGGATCGCAGAACACAAGAATGCCGTCAAAAAAGAAGAAAAAACTTCCTCTCTTTTCCAACACATGAAAGAAACAGGACACGAAATTAATTTTGCAGATTCCAAATTGCTCTTTAACATGGAACATCACCACAAGAGAATAATCATGGAAGCCATCGAGATAGAGAAACACCCTCACAACATGAACAAGCGTGACGACACATCCCGCTTGCCAGACATCTGGAAATTAGCCCTCCCCACAAAATCTGACACCAGATCCAGAGGCACACAGAACGCCATCACCAATCAACCACACCAGACCCAAACCCAGACCCTCTCCACAGATAAATTACAGACACCATCCAGTAGCCAAACCAGGGTGGCACCTCCGGATGCTGCACCCCCCTGCAATCCCTACACAGATCTGGCTGGCACAGGCCACAAAACCACAGCTCGCCCCTATACACGAAGCCAAGCCAGAGCACAACCAAGTGCAGTACAGCCATCTTCTCAGAAAAACTCTTCACAAAGTTCAAGAGTTCAAGACACGAAGGCTATAGCAACTAATCCACACCTAATGACCCACCTAAGTGTGATTCAGGAAATCACTCAAGAAATCACTCAAGATATCCCTCAAGTAATTAAGGAACAAAAGAAGAAAAGGCACACTAGCCTGGGAACCTCCTCTCTGCCCAGAACATTGGAGGCTATACACCACACCTCCTCAACAGTATTTATAGGAACTCAAACACTGAGATCCTGCTCTGTTCCAGTAACAAGAAGCCGAAAGCACCAGCCTGAAGATGACGAGTGAGACCTCGTCGAAACGTCGCCTAGACACCCCAACTTTTACACGGGAAGACACCCGAGGACACCAAAACCTGCATATATATATATATATATATATATATATATTCTTAAATTAGTTTAACTTAGAATGTTAATTTGACCTTCTAATTCCACTTAGATATCAGCTAAGTTAAAATCATATAATGGTCCATAAAATAAAATAAAACAACAACAAACTGAAGTAAAATAAATATAGACTTCCCATCATTTCCCGCTATAGTTGACATTTGTGATTTTGAATGTACTTGTAATTATTACCTTACTTTTAATATACTTTCTTACAACCTAGCGTACCGATTTCCCTTTATTTCTTAATATTTTATGTACACATTTGTCTTGTATTTCTGTACTTCAAAGGGAAGAACAAGGGAATTTGGGTTTGAGTCTCCCATTGGTTCTCCTCAAAATGAATTGGTGGCTCCCAATTCAGACACGTCATTGGCAAGAAAAGCTCACAAGCAAGTGCCGCCCACTCCAACAGAAAAAAGGAAAATGCAGGTAAAATTGTTCTTTCCACGTTACGTTATAATAATAATAATTTATTATTTATACCCCGCCCATCTGGCTAAGTTTCCTCAGCCACTCTGGGCAGCTCCCAATCAAGTGTTAAAAACAGTACAGCGTTAAATATTAAAAACTTCCCTGAACAGGGCTGCCTTCAGATGTCTTCTGAATGTCAGGTAGTTGTTTATTTCCTTGACATCTGATGGGAGGGCGTTCCACAGGGCGGGCGCCACTACCGAGAAGGCCCTCTGCCTGGTTCCCTGTAGCCTCACTTCTCGCAATGAGGGAACCGCCAGAAGGGCGGTTGGCTTGCTTCAGAACAAAAGTAATATTTATGAATGAATTATGTGCACATAAATTTTACTCACTAGATAAAATGCAAGACCAAAGGGGAAGAAACGTGTTTCCCTTTCTTCTCCTGCAGCAAACACCCAAGAGCAGCGGAAAGAAGAGTCAGGATCCTGTGCAGCTTGATTTGGGAGGGATGCTGGCTGCTTTGGAACAAAAACAATATTCGGAAAAATCAAAACCGTCCAAGCCTGTGGTGCTTTCAGGTAGAAGTTTTGAGAGTGCTTTCGTTGGATGATGCTTTTTCAGAGTACCTTTTTTTTCCCTTTTACAATGGCCATCTCCTGAGGTAGGCTAAACGTTGCAAGATTTCACTACAGTGGAAAAGTTCCGGCAGAATGAAAGAGAAGCCAGCTTTGTGAAGTAAAATAAAAAAGATGAACTGCAATTTCCTGAACACACTGATGTCTAGGAGAGATTAGTGGAAGTGTAACGATTTCTCTTCTGCTTTTTCTCAGGTGGTGGTTTTTATTTATGAAAATTAAGGATGGTCAGTTTCTACTGACCATCCTTAATTTTGAGAGCCAGTGTGGTGTAGTGGTTAAGAGCGGTAGTCACGTAATCTGGGGAACCGGGTTCGCGTCTCCGCTCCTCCACATGCAGCTGCTGGGTGACCTTGGGCCAGTCACACTTCTCTGAAGTCTCTCAGCCCCACTCACCTCACAGAGTGTTTGTTGTGGGGGAGGAAGGGAAAGGAGAATGTTAGCCGCTTTGAGACTCCTTAAAGGGAGTGAAAGGCGGGATATCAAATCCAAACTCTTCTTCTTCTTCTTCTACAGGTTGTTTTTTTGTTTTTTTGTAATTCAATAGCTGGGAGAGAGTCTTATCAAAATGATTGGCTATAAATAGGTAACTGTCAGATTTTACATGCTATACTTTGAAAGCCTTAGTCTGGAGTCCAAGTCCACATTTCAAAGTAATAGCCTATCTTTTGAAGGAAGGTTCTACTCATCCGGCATCTAAGAAAGTCCAACTACAATACAAAGTATACTGCAGAAGGTCCCATTGCTAATCACAGTCTGTATAATAGCACATAAAGTCATGCTGATGGAAATTCTTTACCATTGCATTCCAAAAGTGGTGGGGAGATAGTGCTTAAAGTGTTATGGATTTTTCAGTATTCACAGAATTAGATTGCTGTCAGTACAGAAATTGTCAAAAGATGGCATGCATCCATGTGGAGGATAAAACAGCTGTTAAATCAGCAAAGGGTTTGTGTAACCACTTCTAATGTACCATGCAAGTTGTCCACAATAAATCATGTCAGACTTTGTTCACAGATATGAAGTGCACTTTGTGAAAGAATAAATGCAGCAGATGTCTCCACTGAGATAAAGTGCTAATGTTTAATGATTCCTCTAAGTATTACGTCCATGCAATGCAACTACAAAACTGCTTTGCTTGCAATAAGTGATATCAAGGATTGGGCTTAAGCACTTTCTGGAAGGAGAGCAACACATGGGTGAAATAAATTCATAGAGAATTTAGTAGCATTTGTCCAGAAAGAATTCTAAACCAGACTGTTTACTATTGAATACTTTCAGTAACATCAAAAGCTGTGTTATACTGACTCAGACCATTGCTCTAGCTAGCTGACACTGATAGCGATTCTCCAGAGTTTCAGACATTTGCTGCCCTATTTGGGACCTTTTGCATGCAAAATAGATGATCTGCCACTGACCTTTCCTGAGTATTTGCCATATTGTACTGTATTTTCCTTTTCCGTGCGCTGCTCTGGTTCGCCAGAAGTGGCTTAGTCATGCTGGCCACATGACCTGGAAGCTGTACGCCGGCTCCCTTGGCCAGTAAAGCAAGATGAGCGCCACAACCCCAGAGTCGTCTGTGACTGGACCTAATGGTCAGGGGTCCCTTTACCTTTACTGTATTTTTCAGATACATAAATAAGAACTGCTTGTTTTATTTAAAGATTATAGTAGATTTAAGTAATGAGGTATTTTACAAAAATGCCGCATTCACAGTACAGACCTGCAGAAATTGAAAGCCACACTGACGAATCTAATGCAATGTGCTGAATCAGGAAAGGAATGCATTCTTTGTACAGTGATACCTCAGGTTAAGAACTTAATTCGTTCCAGAGGTCCGTTCTTAACCTGAAACGTTTCTTAACCTGAGGTACCGCTTTAGCTAATGGGGTCTCCCGCTGCCGCTATGCCGCTGGCACACGATTTCCGTTCTTAACCTGGGGCAAAGTTCTTAACCTGGAGCAACCACTTCCTGGTTAGCGGAGTTTGTAACCCAAAGTGTCTGTAACCCGAGGTACCACTGTATACCTGGGTGTCTGAGTAGCTTGTGTGCTGAGCTGAGTGCTAAAACCAAGTTAAGCTCCAATCCTAAACATATTTGTTCAGAAGAGTCCCAACTGATACTGATTGGGCTTGCTTCCAGTTAAGTATGGATTTCAGACTTGGCCATTGTCACCTGATAGCAGGTTTGCTTTTGTTTTAGTTGGTAGCGCAGTAACATTGCATTCCAAGGAACCCGTGACGGTAACAAAAAGTCAGCAATTAAATCAAGGGAAGACCCCGCATAACCCGTTGGACTCTAGCGCACCCTTGGTTAAGAAGGGAAAACAGAGAGAAGTCCCTAAAGCGAAGAAGCCAACATCGCTCAAAAAGGTACAACAAGGAATAATCCTTTATCAAAGTTTAGTGTAGCTGTTGCCTTTTAGAATTTAGCCAGACTGGTATTTCTTACTTTGGTTTGTGCCTGGCTATAACTGTCTTTTTTATAAAAAATAATAATGGGGAAAAGTGTGAAGTTCTTTCAGATTGTTGCTGTGGGAAAGGACTAATTAAACTATGTAATCTTATCTAATCCCAGAGGTGGGAGGGAAGTGAGCAGATCTAATTTGGGGTTAATCCATTCCTTATAAGACTAGAACAGCCCAAAGGTGATTTGAAAGGGTAGCTTGCAGTGATTATATTAATGTTTTCTACACTAGCACTCTCATGCGATCCACCTTTCAGTCTGCCAGTTGAACTGTCATGTATTGCTTATATGAACTAGAACAAAATTTAAAAAGGAGAATATTTTAAGAGTGTTTGCATCCATTTAATTTTTGAAAGAGGTCACTCCCTAAACGGCTATAAGTGGAGATGCAGTTAGCAATGTGCCTGCTTTATCAGTGGCGTAAAGCAGTTGCCGCAGATAAGCAAATTGAATGATAACTCCAAATTGCCACACTCTTAAAATTAAATTAAGCCTTCTCCCATCTCCCATGGAAATGTAAACATTAAAGGCTGTAAAGCACATACATATGTGCCAAAAAAGTATTTCAGAAATAAAGAACTTTGTCTGGAAACTACATTGCAATGAAGTGTTTCCTTTTCAGATTATTTTGAAAGAGAGAGAACAGCGGAAACAGCAGCACCTTTTGGAACTGACGGCGATACCAAATGAGAGTGATGCTGTCCAGCAGGGTGCAGCTTCTGAGATGACTGAGAATCAGACATTTTCTGAGGACACCAAACCAGGTACCTCTTAATCAGGGGTGCTGTTCGTTTTCATTTCTGACCATGGGGTGTCGAAGCAGGGAAATGCTGCTTTTGCAAATTTCTTTAGCAAGGGGTCTTAAAAATTGGTTTTTGGGTGTGAGGAATTCAAATCCGCTATTGTTTTTGTGACTGGACAACATTTAGTTTGGTAAATCTATGATTAAAAAGTGCATAAACTGCTCTCAGAAAACCAAAGAATGTTATCTTATGAAAATGTCAGGTAATGCTATAAAAAAGAATAGTTTCTCCACGTAAAACACACCCTACTAAGCCTACAACATTATCTTGTAATCATAAAACGATATTAGAAAGTAATAATAAATTTAATCAACTAGTTTAATCAAGTATTGCTTTGATTAGTTCTTGGACATCAGCTGCCAACTTACTTCTTGGCCTCTGATGTAGCCGTTATGTTTCTCATGTGTATATAATTTAGCAAAGCTACATTATATTTTACCAAAACATCTTTTGAATTCCCAAGTCATTTTACAACTTTTTAGCATCCCTCATTTTCGTAATTCGAAAGTAGAAAAATTCAACACCCCATATTGCCGGATAGCTGTTGCAGTAGTGTTTTCTGAGATGCAGCTGCCACAGTAATCTAAAATAAAGGTGAAAATGAGCTGGTTGCAACACATGGCAATTAAAACAATGATTTAGTGAGACTACGTGGACTCCTGGAGAGGAGATCACACCCACTGTTCTCCTCTGCTGTCCTATTTACTTCTGCACTGAGCCTAGGTTTGGCTTAGCATGTTGTCTGAACCTCAGACTCATGGTAAAGCTTTCCCACTTACTACAAACTGTAACCAAGACCAAATCTGGGATTGTTCTCTACCCGTTTTATTCCTTAAACCTCCAAAAGATTAACTGAGTATTCTTCTTTGGGACTGGGGTTGAATTTCCTCCTGAACAAATGCCTTTTCAGAAGAAGTGGGACTTTGAAATGGAAAGGTCTGCCAAGTCACAGGCTGACACCTCTTCCTTTGTTTTGCCTTGTCCAGTTTATTTGCTGCAACATCCTATGGGAGATTTTGCCTGCCGTTGGCAGAAATAGCTGTCGAGACAGTTCTCTGCGCAATTGGCTTCAATCCCTTTATTTCATGTATTGCTCTACATTGTGTAATGATTTGCTTGTATGTTTTTAATATGCATTTTTAAGCCCTGTGGTCAAAACAGTGCATGCGACCCTATTTATCATTGGAGTAGCCCTCTAGTAGTATTGAATAATTTGTGTAGTTATTAGAATTTTTTACTGCTAAAACTGACATTCTGCCTACTTTAAACTGCAAATCATAAATATGGAAGGCATGCCATGCTCTTTTGTGGTCTAGCTGTTGTTTCCCCCTAAATCTAAAAGTTGCTTAAACTGTGAATGGATATCTGTAAAAACAGCCAAACTGCCCTAGGCCAGGGCCTTGTCTGTCTTTTTTGCAGTTATCCCTTCATATATGTTCAGGGCTTCTTTTTCTGCAGGGCTCTTAAGCACATTTATTTCATGCCATTTTCATCTTGACCCTGGGCTGAAACTGAAGCAAGGTTTCTAATAGTGATCTGAAGTTCCTCTTCAACAAAAATAATCCCTTTTCTATTCGACTTTCCTTTGGATTCAGAAAGCGCAGATGAAGCCCCAACAGACGCTGCAATTGCAGCCCAAGATATTTCAGACGTGTCACTGGAATGTACAGCGTTGAGTGGATCCACGAATAATTCCCCTGTCCCAACACAGCTGAATTCCAACCTTCCCAAAATCCACAGCCGAAGGTTTAGAGAGTAAGTATTCTGGTGTTGGTCATGCCAATCCTATCCATGCATTTGTGTTGTTGAGCTTAGTGGGGTGCCTCTCAGCTTGAATGTGATATCCTAATGCAGGGGCCGGCAAACCTGTTCAGCAGGGAGCCGGTCCGCTGTCCCTCAGACCTTGTGGGGGACCGGGCTATATTTTGGGGAAAAGAATGATGCAAGAGCACCACGAGCCCCGGTGGCTGCTTATCTGTGTCCTGCGAGCGGCAGGGGCTGGCGGCAGCGGAGGTACAATGAGTGGCACGTGAAAGGGCTCCTTAAAATGGCGGCCGCTTGAGCGCTGCTGCTGCTGGCACCAACAAAGCCCAGCCTCCTTCCTCCTCTAGGCAGGGCAGGGAGAAGCCAGGAGGAGGCGCTGCCGCCACCGTGTGAGGGAGAGGGAAAGAACGCACACACTGGCATTCCATGCTGTGATTCCCAGACCGTCCGTGGGCCGGGTCCAGAAGGCAATTGGGCCTAATCTGGCCCCCAGGCCTTAGTTTGCCGACCCATGTCCTAATGTGTTTACATGAAGGCTTTTGACCCTTAGTCACACATGGATTTCTCGACCCTCAGATATCAAACTGTTGATATTTTAACCCCTCCCATTGACAGAATCTCCTGATCTGATGTTTTGAGAAAGGAGGGAGAGAAACTGCTCTTCTACTCTTCCGCTCCTGCCTGACTGCCTGACTGTGTGTGTGGAGAGTCTCTTATCTATGTAGTGACTAGATGGCTGAGTGGGAGCTGTAACATTCATGCAAGCCAGTAGTTCTTTAGTTTGTAGTAGCTATTAGAAATAAAAGGAGTTATGCTTCAGAGCTAGCTTCCGTGTTATTTATAGTCTGCATGAGTCTGGTGCTCACAATGCACAGTTGTGGGTCCAGTGCACTGGGACCTGTTTTCCAGGATTGGAAGGTCTCTAAAAGTGCTCCAGTCGCCTAGCCCTGTCGGGGCAGAACCAGTTATTGAGCCCAGTCGCTGACATCGGTTGAAAGGCGTACTGACACAAACATGCTAATTACTTCTGGATATAGTTTGCTAATTTTGTGTGTGTGTGTCTTTGGATAGAGTGGATGAGAAAGAAAGGAATGTGGGGAGACTCAGACACTTGCCACAATACTGAAACAATTGGTTCTTTCTTTAGTTACTGCACCCAAGTACTCAGCAAAGAGGTTGACAGCTGCGTAACAGATCTCTTGAAAGAATTGGTGCGCTTCCAAGACCGCCTTTATCAGAAGGACCCAGTCAAGGCCAAGACGAAGCGCCGGCTTGTTATGGGGCTCAGAGAAGTGCTGAAACACTTGAAGCTGAAAAAGTTGAAATGTGTCATCATTTCCCCCAACTGTGAAAGAATCCAGTCAAAGGGTGAGCCTTTCTATTAAAAGTATGGCGAACTGAAGCGAATGCAGATCAGATTTCCGGTGGAGGGGTGTAGCTGAAAGAACAAGCAATGCTGGTTTTCTCTTAAGATGTATCTGGGCGAATGAAGCCCTTCTGCCAGCAATGCTAATGATATTGACCTGTTCTGATGCTTTTAATCCTCTTATTTGTTTTACCCCAGGTGGGTTGGATGAGACTCTGCATCTCATCATTGACTCCGCTTGTGAACAGAACATCCCATTTGTGTTTGCTCTCAATCGCAAAGCTCTTGGGCGTTGCGTGAACAAAGCCGTGCCAGTCAGCGTGGTGGGGATTTTCAGTTACGATGGCGCTCAGGTGAGTTGTGCAAAAGCTGCAGTTGCACCCTGTTCTGCATTATGCATTTCAGTTTAAATACAGTGGTACCTTGGTTCTCCAACTTAATCTGTTCCAGAAGTCCATTCCAAAACCAAGGTGCGCTTTCCCATAGAAAGTAATGCAAAACAGATTAATCCGTTCCAGACTTTTAAAAACAACCCCTAAAACAGCAATTTAACATGAATTTTACTATCTAACGAGACCATTGATCCATAAAATGAAAGCAATCAACAGTGTACTGCAGTCATACAATCAACCAGTAGCTGAACACACAGTCACAAAAACAAAACAAAAAGAGCCACAAAAAGAAAAATGCAAAATAAATAGCAAAAACAGACAGCGTAACACTCAAAACGGAAGTGTGGCACTCAAAACGGAGCACGTTTAGCTTCCGAAAAAAAGTTCGCAAACTGGAACACCAGGTTTGCAGTGTTTGGATTCCAAGTTGTTTGAGTACCAAGGCGTTTGAGAACGAAGGTACCACTGTAGAAGCTTTTAAAGTCTTTGGCAGCTAATGCTGAAATGTTTAAAAATATTAACCATCCTTAATTGTCTGGGAGTACTGTGTCCTTAAATCACCTTAGCTCTGTTGAGGTGTTCTATTTACTTTAATGCTAGTGCCCTTCCCATCACCCTCGCAAGTTTGAGCACAGTTACCTGAACAAATAGAGCTTAGGGGGAATCGACAAATAAATCCTCAACAAAGTTCTGCTGCTGGGACCACTGAACAACAATTTTGGGAACTTTGATCTTCTCCTCTTTCAACATTAGTGTGAAAACTGTGGAGCATGTTATCTTCTTGGGTTTGTGGAGAAAATGTTGAAAGCTTGGTGAAGCACTAACCCCAAATTCTATCTTAGTTTCTCGCTACCTTTATACCCTAGGACTATTTTCACAAAATGGTGGAGCTGACAATGGAAGCGAGGCTGGCCTATAAGGAAATGATTGCGGCATTGCAGAAAGAGTCGGCTGAAGAAGAAAAGGAAAGTGACTCTGCAAACTTGAAAACTCTTTGTAGAGAGCCCAGTCCACTAGATGCCGGTGAAGTGCCCCTTCCAGAGTCTGACGAGGATGTCCCAAATTACAGTGAGTTGTGTGTGTGCGTGATTTAATGTGGGCAGTCTTCTCTCCGGGATTAATTGGCCATCTTGACTGTTTGGAACAGCGGTCAGCAACCTTTTTCAGCTGTGGGCCGGTCCACCGTCCCTCAGACCATGTGGGGGGCCGGACTATATTTTTTTTGGGGGGGGGGGGGAATGAACGAATTCCTGTGCCCCACAAATAACCCAGAGATGCATTTTAAATAAAAGCAGACATTCTGCTCATGTAAAAACACCAGGCAGGCCCCACAAATAACCCAGAGATGCATTTTCAATAAAAGGACACAATCTATTCATGTAAAAACATGCCGATTCCTGGAGTGTCCGCGGGCCAGAGAGAGAAGGTGATTGGGCTGCATCTGGCACCCGGGCCTTAGGTTGCCTACCCCTGGTTTGGAACATGAATGGTCTGACACAACTCTTTAATTTCTGGTCTTTCTTGATTTGTCAGATATGCTGGTGCTAACTTTGCTCACTTCAGAAAAAAGGAGCAATCTCACGTCCATGTGTGTTGCCTTTTCTGCTGCCAAGTACAGTGACTTCGGCCACATAAATATGAGTGACTGCCCCCAACCAGTCTCTTCTGGCTATGAAATTGCTCTAGCAAGGCCTCTTGGGGTGGGTGACCAGCACAGTGTGCAGGGAGCTCTATGATACCCATACACAAAGGAGTGTGTGAGAGAGGGAAATAGAAAAATGGTGTTGGCCTGTCTGGGGAAACCAAACCTGACAAGCAAAACAAGTGTTGCTTTGTCCATCTCAGTTGTTGTATTGAAGGCTGGCATTATGGTAAACACTCTCAGGCCTGCCAACCTTCTTGCCCATCCATCATCTTTGGGTACCAAACTTAATCAACTTTGTAGGATCTCCCTGCAGAAATCTACCTCAGTTCCAAGCTACCTCCTGCTGAGAACGTGATTTCTTTGCACCTGCTGTCAGTGATTCTTCGGGTTTACAGACTCTTCCCCTTTTCTTCATACGGGTCGAAATATTTTTATTTTATCGTTTTGCTGCATTTGACCAATCATGGGAAATATTGATGCGATAGCAACCACCATGTTTATTTTGCGGGTGCCAAACATCACTTTCTGAGAGCACCGCACTTCCTCTACAACAGGATAAATCCTTCACTGATCTTTCCGGAGTTCTGGGGCTCAGAGCGCTGAGCCACTGAGCTACCGTGTGATTGTTTTCAGATGGAGCCCTGCCAGTCTGACTGTTGCTTGTCTGTGTCTCGGAGAGAGAGTGAAAGCGAGCTGTTCCTTTCTCTTGAGTCATGGAACATATGGGGCTGTTCATCTCGCTTTGCTGCCCTCTACAGCTTCCAGTCTTAGCTGCATGCTCTTTTCTAATTTCAGCTGATAAACTTTGCTTCAAACGATAGATTCGACTGGGCATTATAAAAGTTTGTTTGACCTAGAGCTCTCTCTAGCTTATGCTTTCTTTCATAGAAGAGCATAACAAAAAGCAATACAAAATAGATAACTGACAGCTGACAACAAATTAAGCAAAGCTCTTATCGCATGGAGTCTCTTTCCCTCCCCTTCTTTAAACCTGGCCCAATTCCGCTGCCTAGATTATCTTGTTTCCTGTGTAAGGAGGCTAATCCTTGAGTCCTTGAATTATCAAGCGTTTGGGGATCTCAATGCCTGATAAAGCAATTCGAAGGTTTAAAGTGTGTATGAAAGCATTTCCAAATGCAAACAAAGCATTGCATCCCCATAGCTGTCCTTGCATTTGTTAGTCTGAAAAAAAATGTAACACTAACCTTCATACACTTTTTCCCCTAGTTAAAATCTGGAAGCGGAAGCTTGAAGAGGAGTATAACCCATACACACTGGAGCTGGAAAAATAGTCAACTTCTGAAATGTTGACCTTGGGTTTTGAAGAACCTCAGTAAATCAAGACTACCTTATTTGGCCTTATTTGACTTTTTTTTTTAATTCAGAAAAATTAAGTGTATGTATATATAGATATGTAAATAACTAAATTATCTATGATTAATTATCCAAACAATATGGCTTATAATGTTAAAAAAATGTCTTATGATTGTACCTGGCAAATAATCATAATGGAACATGCCGTTCTGGAAACGTGGTTTGTTAAACCTTAAAAAGCCAGCCCACTGTTGACTTGGTTGTTTAAAGGTACCTTAGGGTTTTCTGAGATTGTTTGCGGGCTCTTTGATGCTGCAGAATGCAGTGGTTTCATTCCTTCTGCACTGAAGTTGGTGGCCTGTGCTAGTGGAATGATGGAAGCGGACCTATTTAGATTACCCTCCAGCCGTAAAAAGTTCTTTAAGCCCAAGTACATGATGCCGGCCTCTGCTGTGTGTCCATCTGACAGATCTCACCAGTTACACTAGTGAACTTGGCTTTAGGCGATGAGCTGCATCATCATCTACCGTATTTTTTGCTCTAGAAGACGCACTTTTCCCTCCTAAAAAGTAAGGGGAAATGTGTGTGCATCTTATGGAGCGAATGCAGGTGGGAGGCTCTGCTCAGCGCTCCCTTTAAAGAGCCACGTAGAGCATGTTTACGGCTCTTGGGGGCTTTTCCCCGAGGAGGGAGAAGGGCAGCCCATCAGTCCCTTCTCCCTCCTAGGGAAAAAGCACACAATAGCCGCAAACATGCTCCACGCGGCTCTTTTAAGGGACTGCTGAGCAGAGCCTGTATGCATCCCAGGCTCTGCTCAGCACTCCCTTTCACGAGCCATGTGTGTGTGTGGTGCTTGCAGGCTTTTCCCTGAGGAGGGAGAAGGGCAGCCCATGACGGACCGCCCTTCTCCCTCTTTGGGTAAAGTTCCCAAGACGCTCCGCATGCTCTTTAAAGGGAGCATGGCTCTTGGGGGAGCCTTCCTCCCACTGCCCAGCGATTCCTGGCTTATGGCTTAGCTGCGCACAGCCTCTCCCGGGCAGGGGGACCCTTCATCCCAGAAGCCAGAACAGCAAGAGGCTATCTATCTTGCTGTTTTGGCTTCTGGGATTCAGAATATTTTTTTTCTTGTTTTCCTCCTCCAAAAACTAGGCACGTCTTATGGTCTGGTGCGTCTTACACAGTGACAAATATGGTATTTGAACAGCTCACTTTGCGACCATGTGAAGGAGAGGGCGGAGAGAGGAAACAATGACTGTCAACTTTGTACTTTCTCCATCTGCTGTGTCAGCGGATATACCATAAATTTCAGTGTATAAGATGATTTTTTTTTACAGCAAAAGACTTAAAAATGGGGGGGTCGTTGTCTCATACACGGATAGTGCAGAGAGGGGCCGGGCGTTTGGTTGCTGTCATGAGCAGGAGCTTTTAAGCTGCGATTGGGTGGGTGAATGGCGTCTGCTGCAATGGCTGCTTTGGATTGGCGGCGGCTGCTGCGGCAATTGTGCGTGCGATTTGTGGCTGCTTGCGGCGAGCTGGCAGATGCTAGGTGGGTTATGTTGCACATGCAATTGGTAGCGTCTTGTCTGTCGGTTGAATGATTTTCGGCATTTCCCGTCCCCCCAAAAAGCTTTAGTCCCCCAAAATAGGGGCATCTTATACATGGAGGCATGTTATACACAGGAAAATACTGTAGTGGTTGCTGTTTAAATTGCAGCAGCCCCGCCAGTTTTGGGTTCCACAGGGAACTGCAACAAAGGCAGAGACCCCTGGAACGACCCACCGGTGAGGTGGATGCTTGCTTGCCAGGCTTTGGGACATTGCAGCAGGGCTCAGGGGTGCTCCCAGAGCCAGCTAAGCAAGGAAAACCTACTGGGTGTTCGGTGGGGGGGATAAATGGAGAGTGGGAAATGGCAGGTTTTCTAAACTCTCCATTTATTCCCCCCCCCCAACACCTGCAATTGGAAGTTGTGTGCCCACTGTACACCTTCCTCAGCCCCTAGCTCACACTTCTCAATATAACCCTGTGTAATTTCAGGTCAAAGCTCTCACGTAGGAGGTTGCTTTCCGATAAGGTGTGGTTTTTCGTTTTAGTGTTAACTTTCTCTCTACTGATAAGAGTGGAGTGCTGTAGAGCCTCTTTACAAAACTTACAACGCCCCACAGTTTAATGCTTGCAGATACCATAGGGGTATCTGAGACTTCCAGGTAAAGAGCGGTATAAAAATTCAATAAATAATAATGATAATAGGGCAACTTGGTGTGTAGATTAACCATTATGGACAAGCCTATTACCAAAAAAAAAAGAAAGAAAGAAAAGAAAAAAGAACTAGGCTTATTTCAAATACAATCCCACCTAGTAGAGCATTCAGCTGCTTATTAAACACTGATAAGTGGTATTTGGAAGTATGGAAGACTTTAAAAACTAATTTATTCAAAGTCCCTAAAAAGATGCCAGGAAGAAAATGGTTAACAAAAAAAGAACTGTGATGATATGCGATGGCATTTAAGAAGACTGGATTGTCTTTTACAATAATATGAGAGAAGTACTGAGAAATTTCTGTTCCTCAGGTTCCACTTTGGCATAGCAACAGTTTTGACCCCACGTGAACTGGAAGGTGAGAGGCACGGGGCGAAGCTTGGTTTGGGCTATCATCAGGCCTCCTACAGTGACAAAGGGCTTTTGATTTCAGCTGGGAGCACCAACTGTTGTGGAGGAGTTTGGCACTCTCCTCCCAAAAATGTTCAGCTGCTCATATTCCAGCCAGAGAGACTTGGAGGACTCCTGTCCTTCGCTGACCGTTTTGTACTGTGCCTTCCCAAACTTTTCTATGTCTTCAGCCAGCTTGGGTTATTTGGTAACTGTAAAACAAAGCTAAATGGCTTACAACATAACATCTGTGCTTAAGTAATAGGTGCTCTTTCCTGGTACTGTGGCCAGACTTTTATTGCAGGGACCAAAAGGCTGTTTTTTTTGCCTTCGCTGTATCTTGTGTGTCTTTTTATTTTATTTTTTAAGATGGACACTTTTCTTGTCCATTCTTGTAATTCAGTAACATCGGGTTTCTTCCCCTACTGTATTGAACTTAGCAGGTGCTGTTTGCCCTTTTCATAGTGTGGCTTTTACATAAGACTTAAAGCAAGAGACTTGGTGTTCATTCAAAAAGCACATCCTGCAAGGTTAAAATTCAAGGACAGGACTGGGGAACTCTGATTTCTCCTGGCTTATACCTGTGGCCAGTTGCCAGGCAATGCCTTAGTGCCAGGTAACTGATAGGTGGTGCTGGAAGCTGTGAGATAGCTCAGTCAGTAGAGCATGAGGCTCTTAATCTCAAGGCCGTGGGTTCAAGCCCCACATTGGGCAAAAGATTCCTGCATTGCAGAGGGTTGGACTAGATGATTCTAGTGGTCCCTTTCCAACGCTAAACAACTTGGTGGTTATACTAGGCAGGATCAGTAGCAAGGGCATTAAGGTAACTATTTGTGGAACCCGCTTTAATTCCCTAAAACTCAAAGCCTGGATACTTCATTTAACAAAACCGGCTACCATAAAATGTGTCAGCCGGCTTCATATCCTGTGACCCAACTGTGACAAGTGTATGGCTGAACACTTAAAAGCAGCACATTTAAAAGGTAAAGGTACCCCTGCCCGTACGGGCCAGTCTTGCCAGACTCTAGGGTTGTGCGCCCATCTCACTCAAAGAGGCCGGGGGCCAGCGCTGTCCGGAGACACTTCCGGGTCACGTGGCCAGCGTGATATCGCTGCTCTGGTGAGCCAGAGCCGCACACGGAAACGCCGTTTACCTTCCCGCTAGTAAGTGGTCCCTATTTATCTACTTGCACCCGGGAGTGCTTTCAAACTGCTAGGTTGGCAGGCGCTGGGACCGAACAACGGGAGCGCACCCCGCCACGGGGATTCGAACCGCCGACCTTTTGATTGGCAAGCCCTAGGCACTGAGGCTTTAACCCACAGCGCCACCCGTGTCCCTAAAAAAAGCAGCACATTATTGATACTTTAAACAATAGTGGAAACTTATTTTGAGGGTTGGCAGTAGTGTTACACAGTAGCAGTGTGCAAAGATGTCCAGCAAGCCTGGTTAACGGAAATTGCAATTTATCCCATTTATCTGGGAGTAAAGTTATTGAGACTTCCTTCCAATTAGATACGTACAGGAGTGTGATGTGAAGAACTTTCTCTGTTGAATTTGACCTGGCTCATACTACTGTTTGGTCTGCAACAGCGCGGCCATTGCCTTTCGCTGATCATGAAAGCAATTGTTTCAATCCCAGTTTCATTTGTGTTGTTAGATCTCGGCTTTCTAACAGGAGAAGTGGATAACTGCAAGTGTTTATCACAAACGGATGTGGATTATTGCTAGTACAACAAAAGGCACAATTTAAAACTAGATGTGGGGGAGCACAGACCTCTTCTCAGAGAGGGCTCCAGGCTTGGCATGTGTGTCCAGCTGCCTTGGCACGTTCATTCATAACAAGGAACGATAATCACTGGCATTATCCTGCAAAAGTAGGCAGCACCGTTGGGAGTATACAAGCTGCCATCTGCCCTGTAACAATTCTGTCGAAATGCTGACCCCATTTCAGCTAATGAAACATTAAATCGCAATCAAACAGCAAACCTTTCTCACTTTCACTAAGTGATCCGTCAGTGTATTTATAGTGTAGTGATCCAAACCAGATCGTATGCTCAGCAAAAATGCTTGTGCCCAATATATATTTTTTCCTGTTTCTCCTTTCGACATCTGTGTAAGAAGAAGTTTGAGTGGGTGGGGATGCTTGTGAAAGGGAAATGTAAACAATGTTGAACATTCAGATCTGGTATGCACTTATCTCTGCCATATGATGCAAGAGTTTAACTTGATGAGTATTTGTGTTTAAAGGTGAAAGTAGGTTTTGTTTTTGTTTTTAAGGCATTTTGTGGCAGTGGAATACTTCTTAGGCTTTGGGTTTGGTTGCTATATATTTTAGCTGAGATGGAAAACCTGTAACAGCCTCCTAGCCATTGGACCACAGCTCCCATCTTCGGTTACCAGTGATTACTAGATGGACTTGATGGAAGTTGGAGTTCACTACACTCAGGTGGTCCCTATTTTACCATTAGTTTCACAGGAAAGTGAGGTGACCAGTCGGACTGGGCGATAAATCAATACATCGTCCAAAACTGCTTTGAAGCCCACATCGGTTTTGCAATTTTAGACCTGCCAATATATTGTGAATCATGGTGTGTGTATGTGTGTGTACGCTGTGCAAAAATCACAATGTGGGAAAAGCCGCAAAGTCAGTACGTTGTGATGTTTAGCTGTTGGTGCATCACAATGTTGAAAGCCAGATACAGCCTAGCCCTACTGACCAGCCAATGTAGGTGTTAGAATTGCCACAATGAAACTGTATTTGCACAAATGAATTCTTTGGGAAAGTCGAACTATTTGTTTCTACAGCGCTCCTTGAGGAAAATCAATCCTGTGTACAAACATAGAGAGCTGAAAGCCTTCAGCCACCTGCTTTGCAGTCGGCATTCTTAACAATATTTTAATTGATGCTATGCAGTGGTGAAATTTAATTTACTATAGCCCATCGCCCAAAAACACAAGAGACCCAGTATTCATGGTCTGTTTAAGAGGCTGAGACAAAAGTCAGGGCTGTGGAGTTTATAAACAACACATTACCAAACCTCATATATTCATTCTTTTCCTTTTGATGGTGGAGATAGATGAGTCTAATAGCAACACACTTATATATATTGTTCAAGTCAGTCGCCAAACAACAGATAGGAAGCAGTGTTCTTCAAAGCAGTGAAGAGACTGTTGTGCTGCCAAATGTCAAAGGGCTCTTCCATCGTAACCTGTTTCCAGTTCTCAGCCCCCACTTCCTGCTTCTCATACTGTGCCTTTCCTATTGCAGCTTTCCTAAATAAGAATGAATCAGGAGAGAGAAAAAGCATTTTAATTCTCCCATGCCACTAGTCTACATCAAACGTCGATTTCCATGAACTTAGTAGTTAAATTACGAATCTCATTTTCCACTGGTAATCAAGAGCTATCGATTGTATAATCAAGACTTTGCACGTTCTCCATAATTTGCACTGCACTGTGATACCTTATTCAGCCTCATCCCTGTGTTTTCCAGTGAATTTCAGCCCAGCATAACTGACGAAAACTGACAGCGGTTCTGTTAATTCTGCTCAGAAAAGAGAGGCGTGGTGGGAAGAACAACTGAAGATTGGTATCTCACTGCTGTGTGCAAAGCAATAAAGCACAGCTTAGGAAATCTAAAATTTATCTTAAAAGGACGTCCATGAGAAAGTACAGATCCTCAGTAAACTTTTCCGGGAAAGGTCTATCTTCCATAAACCAGGGAAATTTGGACTGCCTGCAGGCTTCATTGCTTATCGACTCATAAGCCTGGGGTATGGGGCCTCCCTGTTCAAGCACGGAGCGAGGCTCTGTGTTCTGAACTATGCAATTTGTGAAAAGTAACAGTATCCCTTGAGGGGGCTGGTGCAGATGCCAACTTCCTTTCTTGGGACTGCCTTGGGGGGGGGGTGATGCTTTTGGTCAAGAACGCCAGAGACATGTAAGATCAGGCAGGAAGACTAGTGGGGAGCATTGCTTTAGCAGCTGTATGTGTCACTCTGATGGGCCTCGCATCTCAGCATGGCTGTGTAAGCAACACTCCCATCATCTTTGATGTGTAATGAGCATATGTCTCTAGATATCGGAATCAAATGGTGGGGATAAGAGGAAAGGGGGAGGCTGTTCTGCCAGGCTGCAACAAACCAGTACCAAGTGATACGCTGGGTTTGATAGTCGCTGCGATCTCCAAACCATTGTGGGGCGCATGTGCGTGCATATTAACACTTTATAGTCAGAGTGCCAAAATGCCAAGGGTCTCTTTTCTCTTGGCCAGGTAACAGACCTCAAATGCAAAGCGCCAGATTTCTCCAAACTGGGCAGCAGAATGTGGGTACGTGTTTGCCTGTTTCATACCACCTACCCAATTTTTTTTCCAGCTCTCCATCCTTCTGTCATGCTCGCTGACGACGCTTCTCCAGTTAGCAAATTCCTTTGACCAGGTATCCTGGTTGCTGCTGTCTGCAAACATGAAGCAATTAAATAACAAAGCTGGCACCTGTTAAAAATTCAAGCACTGGTTTCTTTAAAAACATCATTTCAAAGTGCCATAACTGGGACTTCCCTCCTAAACATTTGACCCTTTCCAATACTTAGCATACCCGAGTAGCAATCGTGAAAACCAAAACATTCGTTCAGCACGGCAGCATTTCAGGGAACGCACACACAGGCACACAGCCCGCCCCTGCAAATGGTGGTCAACTCTTGTGCAGTTTGCAAAACCTAAGAAGATGAATATGAGTTTCACATATAGAATGGATTGTGTGGTAGTAAGAGCACATATATGGGACGCGGGTGGCACTGGGTTTAACCACAGAGCCTAGGGAATCCCTGTGACGGGGTGAGCTCCTGTTGCTCGGTCCCTGCTCCTGCCAACCTAGCAGTTCGAAAGGACATCAAAGTGCAAGTAGATAAATAGGTACCACTCTGGCAGGAAGGTAAACGGCGTTTCCATGTGCTGCTCTGGTTTGCCAGAAGTGGCTTAGTCATTCTGGCCACATGACCTGGAAGCTGTACGCCGGCTCCCTTGGCCAGTAAAGCGAGATGAGCACCGCAACCCCAGAGTCGTCCACGACTGGACCTAACAGTCAGGGGTCCCTTTACCCTTAAGAGTGTATATGCGTGGACCAGTGTGTTTGCTTCTATTAAACTGCCCAGCATCAGGATTCCAGCTTTTCCCACAGTTCACGACCTCTGCGGCCTTCTGTTGTGACCACAACCAATGACTTGTGGCAAAATGAGTCTGTGTTTTTAAGTGCCACTAACTTGTATCTCACAAAAGGGAGTGAATCAAAATAAAGAGGGATTCTTGCACCTCTCTGGGTTTACGCCACCTTTGTAGGTGACACCAGATCTGAAGTTCTGCCTGCTTAAATTTCCCACAACACGTCACTCCTCGACGTTGCACCATTACCTTCAACAGTGATGTAGGATGTGGAGGTTTTGGTTCCAGCTTTGGAGATCACACGGCAGCAGTATTCCGAATCTTGCGCTATAGCATCTTTCACCCAGCTTAGAAGATGCCGTCTTCCATCAGCCAGAGCCTGGGTCTGCTGGCTCACACACGCTTCCATTTTCTGTCCATTTTTTTCCCAAACGAAGTATGCATCTCTGGGCCCTGTGGGAAATTGCAGTTGGCTAATTATTATGACAGATGGCACACAAAGTCCCTTTAAAGCAGGCATTGGGAACTGCAGGTGACGAGGCCTCACCTGGACTCATTTGGTCCATGAGGCCATCTTCTCCCAGCCACACCCACCTATCATTCACCTGATGTCACACGATATACTACTACTACTAATTAAATTTATATACCTCCTTATACCCAGGGGTCTCAGGGCGGTTCACAGAATAAAATCAATATATAAAACAACAAAATATATAATAATAGAAACAACAACCCAATAGCCCCCCCCCCCAAAAAATCCCACATTTTAAAAGGGCATAGGGTGTCAACCAAAGGCCTGGTTAAAAAGGAACATTCCCTGGGGAGAGTGTTCCACAGATGGGGAGCCACTGCTGAGAAGGCCCTTTTTCGTGTTGCCACCCTCCAGACCTCTCGAGGAGGCACAAGAAGAAGGGCCTCAGAAGATGATCTCAGGGTCCAGGTAGGTTCATAAGGAAAGAGGTGGTTCTTGAGGTATTGCGGTCCTGAGCCATTTAAGGCTTTATAGGTCAAAACCAGCACTTTGAATCTGGCCCATAAACTAATTGGTAGCCAGTGCAGTCGGACCAGGATCGGTGTAATATGCTCAAACCGTCTTGCTCCAGTGAGCAACCTGGATGCTAAATTCTGCACTGGCTGAAGTTTCCGAACCGCCTTCAGAGGCAGCCCTTTGCAGTAATCTGACCATGAGGTATCAGAGCATAGTCAACAGTAGTTAGGCTATCCCTGTCCGGATAGGGGTGTAGCTGGGCCACCAGCCGAAGCTGATGGAAAGCACTCCGGGCTACTAATAATAATATAACAACAACTTTATTATTTGTGCCCCACCCATCTGACTGGGTTGCTCCAGCCACTCTGGGCAGCTTCAAGCACAAACAAAAACACAATAAAACATTGAACACTAAAAACTTCCCAATACAGGGCTGCCTCCAGATGTTTTCTAAAAGTTGTATAGTTCTTTATACATCTGATGGCAAAGTGTTCCAGAGGGCAGGTGCCACCACCAAGAAGGCCCTCTGCCTGGTTCCCTGTAACCTCACTTCTCACAGTGAGGGAACCACCAGAAGGCCCTCGGCGCTGGACCTCTGTGTCTGGGCTGAACGATGGGGGTGGAGACGCTCCTTCAGGTATATATAGGCGCAAAGGAACAATGCTGACCCTTGGAGCACACTCCTTTGCAAGGATAGCTTATGTTCACTGTCTTTTTCAAATGTGGAAACAGCTGTGGAACTTTTCCAACTCTCCCTAGGAAATGGAAGTGTTTTGCACTTTAGCAAAAACACCCTTTTTTGAACCAGGAAACTCATCTCTTTCTTTATAATGAGATGCAACACTTCTCCCTTCAAAGCACTGGTCTCTTTTCATGCACTCCTCTTTCATGTGATGCCTTTGGTCCAGCTTGTAAACATAATATCACGTTGCTGTGGCCAGCTATCCTTTTATTTGAGCCCTTTAATTGAGACCATGCAAGGCCCAATCCACAGGATGAGAGCTGCCATGCTTGTGTCAATGAAGCACACTGCACAGATACATAGCAGAATGCCCTGACAACTTGGGAGTCATATGACTGTGTGTGATTCAAGTGTTGTCCGCCAACACAATCTATGCATTTGCAAGAGATCATGGAGAGAACTTCTCAAATCACACGACATGGAGCAGCAAAGTATCCGGAAGTGCTTTGAACACATAGGCCAAAGTACTCTGCAAACTCCTGCCTAATTTCCCGTTTATAGCAGTAGGTGGAACAGGAGGCTATTGGGGAGATGTGTGTTCATACAAGCAGAGGGTTAATACAATCTGCAGATTGGGGTGGGGGAAAGGGGGAAGAATATGAAGGAGCTGCTGGACCAAATCCACCGCTCTGCAATTCTAAAGACACTCTCGTCTCAATATTATTTCCAAAACGTCAGTCCTCTTGGAAGCCGGTCAAAACATATAATTCACACAACTCATTTTCCAAGCAGGCTACCCAAAAGAAACAATCTGTTCCGATATAGCCTGCAGATAACTTCAGCAACCTACAATCTTTTTGGTGGCTTCCCAATCGTAGACAGGCAATCTGGGGGGTGAGAGAATAAGTGCTAGCTGCGCTGCTTTGCTCCTTTTCCCGTGATCGTCTCAGGAAGCAGGACTTGTCTCTCTCCTCTGCTTCCTCGAGCACAATCTATAGATGTGTATTCATTTATTTTATGCAAAATGAAAATCTCGGTAGCAAGTCCTTTGCTGAATCCTCTTGGTTGCACTTTGTGGAAGGAGATGAATCTTTCTTGGGCCTGTGCATGTACAAAGAATCCAATTCACAGCATCCCATAAAAACCTACCCTTTCTGTTTGTAGGAATGGAATGCTACAAAACATCTTTATCTTCCTGACACCTTCATCTGTTTTCTTTCTTTCTGATGGGCAAGGGAGCACTTCTCCCTGCAGCGGTCTCCCCATTCATTCCAAGGGAAGAGGCAATTCAGCATGGCTCCTTCACGGGCATGAATGGGGCGGGAGAGATCCACAAGTACCGCTGAGTGCAAGCAACATCTCTCAACCTTTCTGAAGAAATCAAAGATCTCTGAAATAGACATATTTTTTCCCGTATCAGTGGGCTAAAAAGCAACTTCAAGTACATTGCCATTTTATGAAAGTGTTGTTCTACTTTAAAACATAAGAGCGGCACTTGTGGATGTACGAAAGGTGCAACTAATTAAGCATCTTGTTCCACAAAGAGGCCAGTAATAATAATAAATGCCAACCACATGGCTCTAGGAAACTGACATGGAAGGCAGAAAGGAAATAGCCCTCTCTTGCTGCTACTCCCCAGCCCATTTCAGTTCCTTGTATGCTTGCTCTATAGTGTATCACAAAATGCTATTTGTATTTATTTTTTAAGTGCGTGCAATATGAAATGTGATGGGGGGATATCAGCATCTGAAGCCGCTTCTGTAATTTTAGCAGGTGCTTACTCTGACCTAAAGATACACAAAGTCGGTAAGATACATACATACACACACACACACACATATATATATATAAAAGCTGTGGGCAGTTTCAGTGTAACAACACTGCATCTGAAGCAAAGAATTAACAACATCTCAGGCCGAATGCTTGAAGCAGGGTTTTGAACTCTGAGGCCAATTCTAAGGCAAGTTTCTGCTCTATAACCAACCCTTAGCATTTGTTTTTATCCTCTCTTCCATTTTATTTCTTAACTCCTTTTAGTGCTTTGTTTTGTTGTTTTAATTTATTGTTTTATCTCATTGTTTTATTGTTCTAACTCCCCTAAACTGTGAGGCTGCATGAAGCTGGGCTGAGCACTTTGCTAGGCAGTGCCAAACTCTGCCGGATTCAGAAATTCAAACCCTGACGCCGGATTCAGAAATTCAAGGCCACCACATTTGGAGATAACTGATTTCTGCAAATGGCTGACGAATGATCATAATTATCATGGTACTTATTAGAAAAAACTGCAAAGATCTGGGAATCATGCCAGATTCGTTAATCAGATCCCCAGAACCCCGAAGGAGACAGAGCAAAATCACACATTATTTTCTCCAAAAGGAGAAGAATAAGAGGGGAACTGAATGAGTTAATTCTAGATGAGGCCATTCCTCCGCCTTCCACTATTCTGGATTGGTCAACTCATCTTAAAGGTCTCCGACAAGATTCCGAAAATATTAACTACCCAACAAGCCTGGCTCAAGAACTGCCCTTAGCTGAGAAAACCTCTAAGGCAAATATAACTGATATAATGACCCAGAGGCCACCTCCTGGGCTAACAACAACCCATACAATGCTATTAGGAGGAGTCATTTCTACCACAGTTATGACCTCAGAAATTGTAATCCACAATTAAACCAGCAGCCCCAGTTTGGGATCGCAAGGGTCTCTACAGTCCGTCAAGGAAACAATCAAAACATTTTGAATACTTACGTTCCACTTTATCTCCTCCTCCTGGATGCTTGAAGGATCAAAGAAGTCAAAAGTTATAGGGTGTGTCAATTAAAAGGCACGCAAAATAATTAGTACATTGGGATCAATAAGAAGGTATTCAGAAGAACATACGCTGTCAGCATTTTATTTTTTGAAAGTACAGGAATGCACAAAAGGGAAGGAAGAAATAACCTATCTGGAACTCAGAGACTTTGTAAGTGTGTGTTTTCCAGTTTTGCAGGACACGCACTTTCTCTATGAAAAAGGCCGGCCTATAGCTATTTTCACATGGAATCAGTATCTGACCCAGGAGACAGCTGCCTCAATGTGAAATTCTATGCAGCTCTGGTGAAAAACAAAGAATTCAAGTGAGTTCAGCCACTTGGTGAGCCACCACTAAGAGCTTTCTATCAGGGTTCTGAGTCCATCTTCCACGATATTGTGTACACTGACTGATGGTGGCTCTCTGGGGCTTCAGACACGTTGCCTCTCTCTGCCCAAGGACTGAACTTGGGAGCTTTTGCATGCAAAGAAGATGCTCTACCGCAGAACGACAACCCTTCCGCAGGAATAGCCCCCATAAGGAACCCCCACACAGATGCAATTTGGATTTTCAAATCTATGCACAAGATTAAATCCCACTGGTCACAATGGGACATACCGCTGAGTAGATTTGTATAGGATTATGTTACATTTCTTCCATTCGCTCAAGGCTCTTAATGCAATTATATTTTGCAAGTACACAGCTCCCTACTTATCAGATTTATCATCCCGTTTGCTATTATTCACACAGCGCCATCAACGTAATTGGCATTTCACAAAGCCTCCTAAGCGGGGAAAGGGGGTAGCTGACATGATTCACCCCCTTCCTCCCTTGGTTGAACACTACTTGACTGTCTGTGCTGTTGAGGCAAGTTGGGGAAAGGTTCCTGTTCCCTAGGGGTTAACCTAGGGATGCAGGTGATGCTGTGGTCTAAACCACTGAGCCTCTTGGGCTTGCCGATCAGAAGGCTGGCGGTTAGAATCTGCACAACAAGGTGAGCTATTGCTCTGTCCCAACTTCTGCCAACTTAGCAGTTCTAAAGCACACCAGTACAAGTAGATAAATAGGTATTGCTACGGCAGGAAGGTTAACGGCATTTCCATGTGCTTTGGTTTCTGTCACATTGTCCCATTGTGACAGAAGCTACTGTTAGATCCATCATGAGACGTCCACCAGCTTCTAATCAGACACCAGCAGCCTCCAAGCAAGCAAACTTGCCTTATTATCACTCCCTAGCATCCCACTGCCAGAGGATTGCCTCCTTCCATTCACCACTTTGCCTCCTCCAAGTGAAAGAAACCTGGGCAGTGCTGAATGTCACATCCATTGCCAGGTATGTCCTGCTGGGAACAGGAAAGGGCTTTCCCCTTGGCCTGCCCTTATATCCACTCAGTTGCAAAGTACTTTTGTGACATCACAAGAAACCCACAGCCAATGGCAACAGCCGGGGAGGCTTCATCTTCATTGCTTTGAGCCTCACAATGGTGGGTGGACCTATCAGTGATTCTGTGGGTGGAGCTCTGGTCTAAACCACTCAGCCTCTTGGGCTTTCTGATCAGAAGGTTGGCAGTTCGAATGCGCACAACGGGGTGAGCTCCTATTGCTCTGCCCCAGCTTCTGCCAACCTAACATTTCGAAAGCACGCCATCGCAAGTAGATAAATAGGTACTGCTGTGGCAGGAAGGTAAACGGTGTTTCCGTGCGCTCTGGTTTCCATCATGGTGTCCCATTGTGCCAGAAGCTACTGTTAGATCCATCATGAGACATCCACCAGCTTCTAATCAGACACCAGCAGCCTTCAAGCAAGCAAACCTGCCTTATTATCGCTCCCTAGCATCCCACAGCCAGAGGATTGCCTCCTTCCATTCTCCAGTTTGCCTCCTCCAAGTGGCAGAAACCTGGGCAGTGCTGAATGTCACATCCATTGCCAAGTGTGTCCTGCTGGGGGGAAAAAGGGTTTTCCCCCTGGCCTGCCTTTATATTCACTCAGTTGCCAAGGGCTTTTGTGACATCACAAGAAACCCACAGCCAATGGCAACAGCTGGGGAGGCATCATCATTGCTTTGAGCCTCATAATGGTGGGTGGACCTATAAGTGAGTGTGTGCTTTTTTATTCAGGACACAGGTGGTGCTGCAGTCTAAACCATTGAGCCTCTTGGGCTTGCCGATTGGAAGGTTGGCGGTTGGAATCTGCACAATGGGACAAGCTCCTATTGCTCTGTCCAGCTCCTGCCAACTTAGCAGTTCAAAAGCACACCAGTGCAAGTAAAGAGTTACCGCTGCGGCGGGAAGGTAAATGGTGTTTCCGTGCTCTCTGGTTTCTGTCAGTGTCCCATTGTGCCAAAAGCAGTTTAGCCATGCTGGTCACATGACCTGGAAAGCTGTCTGCAGACAAATGCTGGCTCCCTCGGTCTGAAAGCGAGATGAGGACACAACCCCATAGTCACGTTGGATTTGGGAGTGCACCTTGCTGCCATTACAGGACAGACGTTCCTTTCTCTGCAAGAGGAACAACCCTGGGAAATCAGACTTCTAAAGCACATGTGGAGCCTACAAAAGTGGGTTCACCCTTCAACCACTGGAGGTGTCAGGTAAGAGCACTCCTCTCCTCTCTCTCCTCTACTTGATGCTAATTGTGTGGTGAAAGCAGCACAAAAAAACAGCCTCTCTGTGGCAGACGCGCTCTGTTGGGCCTGTGATGTTTGCAAGTATTCGCCAGGTGACTCACCCACCCCTGTACACAGTTCCAGGCACATCGGGTATTGCTTAGTTTCATCTTGTAACGTAATGTGGGTGAGCAGTTTAGGATGCTCCAGGCCAGGTCAGAATGCCAGTTCCAGGAAAAGATGTCTTTAGTGGCATCTCTGTTGTACCTATTTTCTCCCTCCACCCCACATCACCCCCTTTAAAGGAACATTATTAAAACCAGCCCCATTGTTGCAGGGCATGACACTTTCTCTAGCTGAAGCTCTGGCAATATGGCTGGGGGAGGGGAAAGAGACTCAGGGGAAAGAGACTGCATGAAAGGAGACTTGTGTACAGTCGTTCCAGATCCGTTCTGGAAGTCCGTTCAACTTCCAAAACGTTCGGAAACCAAAGCATGGCTTCTGATTGGCTGAAGGAAGTTCAAGAAGCCAACTGGAAGCCGCGTAAGCCCCATTGGACGTTCGGCTTCCAAAAAAAGTTTGCAAACCGGAACAGTCACTTCTGGCTTAGAGGTTTTGGGAGCCAAAACGTTCTGGAACTAAGCTGTTCGAAAACCAAGGTATGACTGTACTTGTGGCTACTGCCACAAGTCCTTTGTGTGCCACAGCTCACCAACTAGACAAGAAACCAGCCAAGTAGATTCTCTCCCCCACACCCATTCGCCACCTTCATGCGACTGCAAAACATTCCTTTGGAGGTGCTGAGGAAAGCACACGCTAGCAAGCTAACCTACATGGTGAACCAGTGGACATTAATTTCTTGGCAGTCGCCACCTAAGCCCAGTAGCCTCCACCACTGCACAGCACAAAGCTGTCCTTAGAAGAGAGAACCAATTCACACAACCAAGTTGGTGGTGAATCTCCTCCCACCTGCTGCTCCTAGGCTGACTTGGATCTTGGAAGCCTCAGAAATGTGTATCGTCAAGATTCATGGAGAACCTTGAATTCCATGTGGATCCAAGTCTAGGGAGACTGAAAAAATAAATGAATAAATGACTGCGTGTTGGGGAAACTGGTTAAACCTGTGTATTGTTCCAGGAATCCAAGAAGACTTGCGGAATACGGAATGCTTGATTATCTACTTCCTGCTACTATTGGGCAATAGTCAATATCAGTTGTACCCACCGCAGACCTGTTGAAAACAATGCCCTTAAATCCATTCATTTCAGAGGGTCTACTCTGAGTTTAACTAACAGGGTATTTATTATTATGATTCACATGAAAAGCTTCCTTTGGTTAGTAATAACACTGGACTGAGCAGGAGTGCAGATGAATGAGCCTTCTGCTGTAAAACCGATGTTTCCAGAAAGTAACCCCTCTTGCCAAAACAAACCCAGCACAGGTAATATCAAATCACCTAACAAAAGCTTTGCAAGTCAGAATAAACCGAGAGGCGGCCAACGCCATCCTTCAAATTAATTTACTGCCTGTCCTATTTCTGGAGCTAATCTTAGATGAGGTCTCCCTCAAGGTCGCTGAAAATGAGATTATCAAGGATGGAAATCAAGTAGAGAGATGTGAGTAGCGGCGAAGTACGACTGCCAGGTAAGCTGCCAGGAAGAATAAAGAGCTTAGAGAATTGCTGTTGGGCTGCGGAAATCTTCAGTTGGGTACCGATTCAGTGACATTAGATGTGATCACCATTTGGGTGGCACACAAAGGAGCACAGAGGCCAGATCAATGGTCCACAGAGCTCAGTGTTGTCTAAAATGACCGTCAGCGGCTATCCAAGGTTTCTCCTGGTCCTACCTGGAGATTGAATGTGGGGTCTTCTGTAAGTGCCATCCTCCAGAGCTATAGCCCCTCCACATGTCAAAACGGAAGACATTTGGGCCAACCTAATAAAAATGCCTCACATTCCACATGCTTATCACAGTCCATCAAGGGAAATAATTGAACCAAGACTACCCTATTGCCAATTCCTAATAAAGTTGTAAACAGCAAGAGATTTTAATAACTACTATCTGTCCGTCTGTCAATGTATCATTTTTTTTCCTGTCACAAAGGAAATCTGCTAGATGAAGGCTCCAGAAGCATGAAAAGTGCATATGTGACCACAGTAAATTTTAATCTCGGAAACGAATGCAACATCTGGCACGATTCCCCCATGTTGAGCTTTGCTGTGAGCTGAACGCGTAAGGATTTGAAACGCTATAACTTTGAAGATCCTTTCATGCAAAGCAAGCATTTGCTATGGCTTCTTGTCGCCCAGGCAGGAGGGAGAACTGGCAAGCCGTGGCAGATCCCCTAAGTGGTGGGCAGGAAGTGTTTTCCCTGTGATCCTGCAAAGGCACACCCTTATCCAGCTGATGTTTGGGATAATTCATGCAATTGCAGGATAGGCTGCAAGCTGCTGTTCAGAAACCCAGGGAAAGAACTAGAAGGAAGAAATCGGGACCCAAGTTTTTTAAAGAGAGACTGCAACACAGAAGGAAACGTTTTAAACTCTTGTTCAGCAAACCCTGTGACTCTGTGGGGAAGAGATGCACAAGCAAACATAATAATGAACTGGAGCAGGAGGCTCTGTGCCTGGCCGTGGCTTGAGATAACTGAGGAACATTAAGATGCTTCTGCCGTGTCAGCTCCTGCCAAATCCAGCATGAGGGGGAGACGGCCTGTGGTCCAAGCTGGATTTTTAATGAGAGATTCTTGGACTCGAGCTTCCCTGGCTGCCCACCTCCAGATGTGCGATGACAGTCTCGGATTGCCGAACGGGGAGGAAACACTTTGCACAGCCCTCTCGTTTATTGCGCAGGAAATAATGAATGAGCCCAGGCATTAAAAATAGGCCCTGGCCTTGGTCTGTGTGGAATCAGGAACCGGACGAGATTGTATCTCTTTGAGGTAGAACATGGCCAGTATTTCCAGTACAGTAGTACCTCGGGTTATATACGCTTCAGGTTACATACGCTTCAGGTTACAGACTCCGCTAACCCAGAAATATTACCTTGGGTTAAGAACTTTGCTTCAGGGTGAGAACAGAAATCGTGCTCCGGTGGCACGGCAGCAGCAGGAGGCCCCATTAGCTAAAGTGGTCTTCAGGTTAACAGTTTCAGGTTAAGAACGGACCTCCAGAACGAATTAAGTACTTAACCTGAGGTACCACTGTACTCAAAGTGTCCCTGGCATGCTCAAGCTGCCTAAGGTGGATTGCCACTCCCCCTCTCCTTTCCCATTGCTGCACCCCATTATTTGAAGCGGTAGACCATCCTCCCCTCCATGCTGCCCCCATGTCTTTTACTACAGTGGTACCTCAGGTTACAGACGCTTCAGGTTACAGACTCCGCTAACCCAGAAATAGTACCTTGGGTTAAGAACTTTGCTTCAGGATGAGAACAGAAATCTTGCTCCGGTGGCGCAGCGGTATCAGGAGGCCCCATTAGCTAAAGTGGTGCTTCAGGTTAAGAACAGTTTCAGGTTAAGAACGGACCTCCGGAACGAATTAAGTTCTTAACCCAAGGTACCACTGTACTAACTTGCTTGTTCTTTTTTGGCTGTTGCAGTTCTGCTGCTGCTGCCCACCCTCCTGATGAACAGTGAGGTCCTTTCTCAGAGTGAGGAACTGTGGGTATCGTATCTCAGAGACTGCCTTGTGAATGCCATCATGAGCTGCCACGGTGGAGAAACGCGCTCTCTTCCAGATCCTGCGCTCAGAATTCCTCACTCTGTGGAAGGACCATCTCAGTCCCTCCTCATTGAGGAGGTGCGGTTTGTGTGTGTGTGTGTGTGGCAGAGACCCTTGCCTTGCTGGATAGCTGAAGGCGCCAGAAAAAGGTGGAACTGGAGGCTAACAACGAGGCGAGCAAAGACAACAGTATCGTTCTGTGGACCCAGGCTTCCTTGTGCCCTTGGTGAAGAGCTGTATTGGCACCTCCAAAGTCAGGAGGGAGAGATCGTGTTTCCTTTTGTGCTCCACCAGTGACTTCCTCTGCAGCCACTGGGTCTGGGTCTGCTCTGCTCCTCCTCCCCATCTCCTTCATCAGTCCATCCGTCTGTCTGCTAAACTCCCTCCCTCTGCTGGCTGCTTTCCCTTCTGCCTCCATCCTCCCTCCCTTTTTCCTCCTCCTGCTACTCTTACCTGCTCTTTCTTCCCTCCACCCACACTTCTAATAGTACCACTGGCCCACTGGGGAGGGGGCCCCACAGGGCTGCTGCGATGGCCGACACCAGCGACTGGATTCCTTCACCGAGGCACCCAGAGGAGACTATGTGCCTTGCCCAGCCTCCCAGAGCAGCAGAGTGGCCTGGGGAGCTTCTGGGTGGGCTCCTGGCCACTGTAAGATTTTTTCACCCTTGGCAGGGGCCAACCTACCCGGCCCCTAGGTATGCCCTTGAATCTGCATTCCAGTTAGAAGAATGCTGGAATGAAGTTATATGGTTTTAGCAGAAATGTCATAAAGAATTAAGTAAAAACTGATTGTTAAGGAGCTAAAGTGGAAAATTTAAAGTTAGATTGTGTTAAGATAAATTTTAGAACAAAAAATTGAGAAAGATGGAAAGGATTTGCTGAAATAGCTAACTGAATTAGAATACAAAAAAGGGAGGTGTGAGGAGGTCGATGAAACTAGTAAATGAAAGGTAAAGATATGGAAATATTGGATGTTTTTAATTTTTTCTTTTCTTTTTGTTTTTTGTTGTTGTTTCGATGTACTGTTTTTTCTGACTTTTTTCTTATTTTTGATGTATTGCTTGCTAAAAAAATTTAATAAATATTATTTCAAAAAAAAAATCAAATCTGCATTCCGATTGGGCCAGTCCTGGCCACCTTGTTCCAAATGGTTATTTATATTCCATGTCAGAAGGTTCCTTCTCTCCAGGAAGTCTATATTTAGAGAAAGAAAAAGAACCAGATAACATGGAATTGGAGGTATGTAAGGCCCACACCAGACCTACAGAGCCTTGATTTTTACAAGAAATGCCACAAGTCCACTATTTTATCCATCTCACATTCCTAAGAGCAAGAGTTGCAAAATCAGATTCTTGCACCAGTTCAATGAATCCAGAATTCACAATCCTAGACAGGGATTGAAATGACGACTCCACACAAGGAAGCATGAGAAAAATTGAGCAGAGAAGTGGATTTAGGGGCTAAATTCTCTTTTGAGGCATCTGCCTTACGAGCTGAAACTGGTGATTAAAACAGCACAGAAGAGCTTTCTTGAAAACCAGGCAAAGTCAAGTGGCTAGTGTGAAGTCTAGGTCACTTGTACCTGCTGAAAAGTACAGTGGTACCTCGGGTTTACATACGCTTCAGGTTACAGACTCCGCTAACCCAGAAATAGTGCTTCAGGTTAAAAACTTTGCTTCAGGATGAGAACAGAAATCGTGCTCCGGCGGCGCGGCAGCAGCGGGAGGCCCCATTAGCTAAAGTGGTGCTGCAGGTTAACAACAGTTTCAGGTTAAGTACGGACCTCCGGAACGAATTAAGTACTTAACCCAAGGTACCACTGTAGTTTTGTTTTGTTTTAAGGTGCATTTCACAGGATGAGAGAAGCTTATGGCTACATTTCTGCAAGGAATAAGACGGCCAGATCAGCAAGTTTCAGACTATGCAGAAGTTCCATTTTAATCACTGCCTCTTGCTATCTTTTTCGGAATTTTGGCCGAGAAGCCTAGCTGATATTGTGTTTTCTGAGTAACACCCTATCTTAAAAGAAACAAAATGAAAAAGTAACCTGATTTTGCACAGTGAGCTACTTTGTTCAATTGCTTGCTATTTTGCAAAAAGTAAAGCAGGAATCAGATCTCTCCCTACGATAAGCTGCTTTGTGAATGTTATAAACCACAAGCAAGCCGGGAAGAGTTGCCACAGCCTCGTTCAGGAATGTGAAACTGCACAGATAAATCAGGATAAGAAAACACAAGACTTGAGAAGCAAAGAACTCCGCTGGATCAGATGAAACGTCCACCCACAGCCAGCTGCTGCTTCTGGAAGTGTGGAGAGATGGAGGCTACAAGCTTCTTCCATTTCTTCCCCAGCAACTGATATTTAAGGGCGTGCTGTACCCTTAGAGGACACCACTGCTTATTTCCTTCCACTGTGAAGACTCTTTAACTCTTTCCTTGTGTTTCCAGTTCTTGTGATTAATTACTGACTTATAACAGGCGTCTGACGTCTTGTCCAAGGTCTGCCAGGCTTACTCATGAGCCTCTAGTGAGGGACTTTATCAAAAGCTCGTTTGAAGTCTCTGGATATGGGATCTACTGAATTACGTGCATCTACACATGCTTGGAGGGACGCGGGTGGTGCTGTGGGTTAAACCACAGAGCCTAGGACTTGCCGATCAGAAGGTCGGCAGTTCGAATCCCCACGACGGGGTGAGCTCCCATTGCTCGGTCCCTGCTCCTGCCCACCTAGCAGTTCGAAAGCACATCAACGTGCAAGTAGATAAATAGGTACCACTCCGGCGGGAAGATAAACGGCATTTCCGTGCGCTGCTCTGGTTCGCCAGAAGCGGCTTAGTCATGCTGGCCACATGACCTGGAAGCTGTACGCCGGCTCCCTCGGCCAATAAAGCAAGATGAGCACCACAACCCCAGAGTCGTCCGCGACTGGACCTAATGGTCAGGGGTCCCTTTACCTTTACACATGCTTGATGCTCTCATAGAAATCCAATGGTTGAAGAGGTAGAACTTCCTCGTGCAGAAGTTAATCCAGTTCTTTTTCAGAAGTCTGCTGTCCTAACTCTTCATCCTGCCTTACCCCAAAGAACCTCAAAAAGAAGTCTTAAATTGCATACCTTCCAATTTCTGGAAGTGACTGATTTTACTGTCAAACTGAATTATTATTAGAATCTATTTCTCTAAGGACTCTTTGCTATCTGGGTTCAGAGATTAGTTTTTTAGCCAGTCCACTAGACCAGGGTTTGGGGGCCCCTCAGACAAGTCTATGTAGCCTTTCTCCCTTCAGGTTGCCATTGCTAATGCCTGCTCACTTGCCCAGACAACTAGCCGGCAGACAAGGCATAGTGAGGAAAATGGGTATCTGTCATAGATGCTTCCCAATCAACACACTTTGATTTTATTTTTGCTTTCTTACATTTTAACCCATCTTGTTGTTGTTGTTTTTTACGCTGACATTAATTCTCATTGCAAATCATTTTGGAAAGAAAGGCAGGATGCAAACACTTCAAATAAAATAAAAACCCTAGTTGCTTTTATGCATGGGTTTATAAATAAAATGTGTATCACGCTCTTTGACCCCAAGGTTCAAGAACAGTTGGACTTGCTGACATCTTGTTGTATGTTAAGAGCAAGAACGCTGCAACAGCTGGTGGCAGAAAACGTGCCCGTTTAGATTTATCTAATCCTTCACTAAACAAATTCAATTAAAATGTAGTTTTGAACAGAGTCTGGATGAGTTTATAGAGGAAATCAGAATTTAAGAGCAAGTTTAGATGTTGCATTTCTCCATTCACGTCGGCAATGCAGGCTGCCAGCCTGTGCTTGTGTTTATTATGCCTGCATTGTGCATACATCAAGGAAGCCCTGCTCCTCTCCGGCTTCTGTAATCATAGCAACTGGAGAAAGCACTCAGAAAAGTCTGAAATTGCCCTAGTATCTTAACACGTCCTTGGCATACTTCTGAAATTGTGCTGCTTCAGAACAAGACTGGATGTGTATCCTAAGCTACATTTTGCAATTCTAAGTTGTGAAATCCAGCTGATGAAGCAAGACTTTTTGTTCTTCTAAACGAGACCTTGTAGAAATAATTAACTAGATCTCTGGGAAGACAGGGGAGGTGGGGGGAATACTTTTATTATCAGAAGAGGGAAGAAGGGAAGCACCAACCAAGCAAAGAAAGTTGTACCAAACTCAACATAGTACAAAAGCACATCTGATATTTGACTACGTCAATGGGCCAATTTCAGTACAGTGGTACCTCAGGTTACATACGCTTCAGGTTACAGACTCCGCTAACCCAGAAATAGTACCTCGAGTTTAAGAACTTTGCTTCAGGATGAGAACAGAAATTGTGCTCCAGCGGCGCAGCGGCAGCAGAAGGCCCCATTAGCTAAAGTGGTGCTTCAGTTTAAGAACAGTTTCAGGTTAAGAACGGACCTCTGGAACAAATTAAGTACTTAACCCGAGGTACCACTGTACTGTACCTACAAACTGAATCACAAGAAGGAGAATAGCATAGATAAGATGTTTCTTGCCATGCAGATGCAAGAAAAAGTTTAATCCACACAATATTCAACATTCCCGTTGCCCAAGATAAGACTCACACAACCTACTTCCTTTGGTGTGCTAGAATCTACAGGTGTTTAAAAAAGTATTTTTAGTAGAGAATATTATTTTAACTTCCCTTGTGCAACGTCTCAACCCTTGCACGATCAAGAGTTTGCTAGACCCTTAAAAATGTAGTATAAACACCAACAATTAGGAAACACTTGCCTGCGAGTGCTCCAGTTGGAGAACAGCCTTTTCCAAAAGTGTCATGGGCTTTGAAGACGCTCAAACTCAGGATGCAAGGGAGAAATGTGCTAAGAGGAAGGCACGCTTGGCAAATCCACACCGTGATCAACTCCCGCCCGGAAACCAATGTCCCCACTGTGGAAGGACGTGTGGATCCAGAATTGGCCTCCACAGTCACTTATAGACTCAATGTTAAAACAGTGTTTATGGAAGGCAATCTTACTCGGCTATGAGTGATCACCAAAGAAGAGGAGACCCTGGAAAATCCAGGAAAAGGTGAACCAGGCCGTGGAGAGTCCTGACTTGGGGAAACATCTAACGATTCTAACCATTCTGCAGTACCAGTTCCACACACCATTACACATAGAAAGCATCAAGCAGAACTTCATCAATAGTGTCCATATGCTTATATTGTAGCAGGAAGTGGTAATATGATTGAATCGCCATGAGCAAGCAAACAACTGCAAATAGAACCTTGAAGGAAGCAGCATTACGTTTGTAATCTGATCAGCTGGATAACCAGCAGGACTAAGTCATGGCGGCACCTGATGATCTATAATAAATCACATTAAGCAGCCCAAGGGCAGTTCTTACCAATGTACTTATGGTGCTAAGCCCTTTGGCATAATTAGAAGACACACAACAGCTACAGGGATGCAACATTTTATTTATTTCATCAGCTTGGTATGCTAAGAGCAAGCCGAGTTATGGGATAAATCTTCAACACAGATTCCAAGGTCAGAAACAAGATGAATATAGAAATGGCAGAAAATTTCATTTAACTAGATTGGAGTTTGAAGGGACAAGAGGTCATGCTGTTCAGCAATGGAACTGTACATTCTCTTCATTTAAAGAATTCGGTTTTATAGCTTTGTTTGGATTGCCATGTTCCAAAATTCTGATTTTAATTCAAAGCAAACAAAGGAAAATCACCTAACCCAGTGTTTCCCAAACTTGGATCTCCAGCTGTTTTCAGACTACAATTCTCATCATTCCTGATCACAGGTCTTGCAAGCTAGAGATGATGGGAGTTGGTAGTGAAAGAATGTTGAGATGGCTTACTTGGAAATTGCATGCCTATCCTGAAAAGTTTAGATCTGAAGAACTGTAAATAAAGAGCTGGATTATTTAAAGAACCAAAACTAAAGATCACATCCCACCAACCCACGATTTTTTTAAACACAGATTGGGAGACATACATCAACACAGCATAGATTTCTAGATGGAAAAACCGTGCTTTAGCCTTAATATGGTTAAATCCCGCAGATGAAATTTGACATAAGCCAGTTTATTAAAATTGTGAGTACAGTGGACCCTCCAGATATGAACTTAATTAGTTCTGGGGGTCCGTTTGCACCCCAAAAATTACGTAAATAGAGGCACGTTTCTGCACATGCACGCACGGCAAAACCCGGAAGTATACAATTCCGGGTTTGCCGTGGCCGTAACCCGAAGATTCCGTATCCAGAGGGATACGTAAGTAGAGGTCAGACTGTACTTGTAAATACAAAATTCCTGAAAAAGACGCTCTCAAATATACAGCACAAATAAACTAAAGTTTGGCAATATTTTTTGATCTGGAAAATGTTTCCGAAATGTCATTAAAGTTGCGGTAATGCTCCTATTTCCTGTAGCCACGTACGAAGGAAAAGACATTGGGGACTGATTCTAATGACTGACGTAAGAGAACGTGTTAGAAGGGCTGCTTTTAAACTCTGTGTGTACAACTTGCAGGATGCGTGAGGCCCTTCCAAGCTGACATCACTGATTTCTGCTGCCTGGGGAGACCCTGCACCCCCATTTTTTGCCACCCAACAATGCTGCCTGTGATGGGAGGAAGGACCGCAGTTTCCCATCCTCAGCACAAACCTTTTTGGAGCCCTGACCTCTCTTGCCATTCGACTCCCTGGGCTCGTGCAGAAAAGAAGTTAAAGCAAATGCGATTTGGTGAATGCAACCTGCAGGAATGGGTAACAGCGTCCTCCGACTTACCCGTAGCTTGGCAGAAGAGGAGGAAGGTGGTCTGGGCACCCACGCGCCGGATCTGGTCACTTAGGAACGGTGGCATCAAGGTGACTGTGGCAAAATCTGCGCTAGACCAAACATCAGGCTGGGGACTGATGGATGGAGGACGTGAGTCACTTTCCATACAGGACAAAGAGGAGGAACCAGTAGGAGGGAAAGTTATGGGAGATGAAGCTGTGGCCGAAGAGGACAGAAGAGGAAAAAGAAGAAGAAAAGGGCACTAAGGAAAAAGGTTCTAAGAACATGCCAAAGAAATAGTTTGCAAAGGAGGGGGGAAATGAGCAGCGAACATTTAATCAACAGAAAGTTCCTTCTTATTTCTGTTTTGAGACAAGGAGCAGGAAATCACACCTGTTCAAATCTTACAGCGAGAAAACCCGCTAAGGCTTCTGGTTTTTTTTTAAAGACAAGTTATTATTGCTCAAGGACAAGGATGAAATACAATGAACTTCAATATTTATTTCCTTATTTTTTCATATATACAGAATCAAAAATAGAAAAATAAAAGCAAAAATGAACCATACAAAATCTAGAACAGTTTACACTAAGACCATCTAAGGTGTGTGCTGGGGAAATATTTCAACAGGAACAAAGGAAAGGAAAGGACTTAGGGACATGTTGCCTACTCAGTCGTCTCTATTTCTAACCATATTTACATGAGACACAAAAGACAGCGAGAGACAAGGATTTTTAAAAACTGTACAGCACAAAGGAGTTTTACAGACAAATAGTGCCGTTGTTGAGTCCCAGAAGAGATAAAGTGGTCGACCCTTTGGGCAGTTTTCTGCTCTTCTCTGGTTTCTTTTCTCCAGTTGCCTTTTTGGAAAACATTGGTGGAAGTTGTGAAGAAACAGTGAAAATATTTGGCAAAGTTGATTATGGGGGTGAGAGAGGTTGGAGCCCTATTGCTTCCCAACTGTGGAGAAAAATTACAAAATGCATGACATCCTCTACAGTCTCTTTTGAGAGGTCCATCGCATGTTTGCCAAGTTCCGCACTGTATCTCTGAAACAGAAGCATCTCACACTGCTGCGGTTCAGTGACTACTGTTTGTCCACAATAATCCACTTTTTTAAAACCTTAAAACAAATCCATAAAATCAGTTAATGTGGCAGTGTCCAACTACATCTTTTTAACATCTTTTTTCTAAAGCTAAACTCCCCACAACCCAAAAATGAACATTAAGCTCTCAAAATGATTACCATATCAACGCCTCAAAAAAAAGGGGGGGGGGAGAGACATTTAACCGAAGCTTATCCCTGAGAACCTTATGCAACTCTAGAATACATCATATTCTAAAAAGGTACACAAACAATTTTGGAAAGATCCAACATTTCTTTCACCAGCTAAAACTACCAGACAAATGCATTAAAATCACTAGATGCAAAGAAATGTCCCAATCTGGACAAAAAGGCTATTATTTACCAATCTGATAAACTAAACATCATTTCCAATTTGGAATTAAACTGAAATTAGATTTTTAATGGCAGTTAAATACGTGCAGGCAGGAGCTACTGAAATCCTTTTTGGTATGGCTCTGCAACAAGAGTTAATTTTACCTTCTATGAAAAAGAGGGATTAATCAAAATAGTCAGTATGTGCAAGTGTTAAATGATCCTTGGCTGGGGAGCAGGGGGAGGGCAGCATAGAAGCTCACCGTGTGAAACCGTAACTGGCCATTTAAAATAAAGAAGAAACACGTAAGAAATAAGTGTGTAACAGAACCGTTTTCAGAAAATGAGAGATCTCTCTCTGCTCTATCCAGGTGTGAAATGACAATGTGTCACTTCAAAAAAGCTGAGAACACGTAGCCCTTTCTGGCCCAGTTATCACATCTAAAATGTTTTGTGTTCGAAAACAAACGATTCAGAATGACAGTACTTTCATTAGGGGAGGTGGGGTTTTTCCTCCTTTAATCCCCCTCGGCATCCGAGTCAGCAAATTTCAGTTCGCACTTGACATCAAAAGGTTTGTCCTTGACTTCCTTGTAAGACTGCGAATGGTCCTCATCGTGTTGAACATGGCCGTTTCCATAGTCGGCTTCAGTCTCGTATCCCGTGTCATGTGCCGGTTTTGGGTGTTCCCCGCTTTGGGTCAGGAGACTGCCTGGCTCCACCAGGGTCTCCTTCACGCTTTGCTCACAGTCAGAGAAATCAGCCTTGGTCTTCTTCTTCCCAAGCAACATAGCGGAACGAAACTTCAGGCACTGGTCCGGCAGAAACCCTTTGTAACAGTTGTAGGCAAACAGGCACAGGAAGAGCACGAAAAAGAAGAGGAAGAGGAACATCAAGAGGGAGTTATCGTTGGACCTCAGAAACATGGTCTTTGCAGAGACCTCGGGAGGCGAGTTCAAGAGCTCGACGTCAGGTGCAGTGCTCATGAGGGTGGGGACAATGGGATTCGTCACTATCCTGGACGTTGTGACTGGTACCACCGGGGAGGTGGAAGTGTGAGCGGCCGGGTCTTTGATAACGACAGTCGGCATTTTGGCTGCTTCCGCGTTGCGTTCCGTCGGTGTGGTTGGCTGGGTGGGGCTCAGAGTGGTGTGCTGGACTTTCCTCAGTTCCAAAACATGTTTCGCCAACACTTGCGAGAACTTCTGGTTCTTCACTTTTTCTTCCGACAGGCACTGATAGATGCCGCTGTCGCCCTCCGACAAATTGAAGATCAGCAGCGCCTTCTCCAGCAGCCGGTACTTTGGACTTTCCACCTTGAGCACATCGTCCTTGAATTTCCAAACCACCTGGGCCAGGTTGGACTTCTGAGAGCATTTTAGCTCTGCAGTGCTGCCATGCTTGAAAGTGTGCTGCAGATAATGCTCTCTTACTTTATCTGGAACAGCAAAATAAATGTAAACGAGAACAGAAATGAGTTTTCTTTTCGGTGTGGGGAGCAGGCCAATTCAGCCATGCAGGCATATACTGGAAAAAAACTACCAGCTCACAACAAGTGTCACGCTAGCCTGAAACAACAACACTTATATACTCATCACAGGGTACAACTTACAATGGATGTGTATTTGTCTAGGATAAAGTGGTGGCATTCCTAAGTATCTCTGGAACTGCTTGCTAAAGAAATTTGTGCAATTAGGAAAGAAATTTGTGCAATTAGTGTATGATTTGTGTACGGGGATGAGGGGAGTAACACATGAATGCTGCTCTAAGCCTTAAGTGTTAAAATCTGATGTTCAGTCATCACAGGAACAAAGACTGCGTACACAGGCTCATCCCAATAAAATGAGCACAGGGGGGGAAACCCAAACCAACCCAAAAAGTGCAAAACCTCAAAAAATGAATGATCTGGAGTCATAAACATTGCTGAAATATTTAAGTGCAACTACCTTTTATCTGAAATACTGCTTTGCGTTTAAATTCCTTTGCACGAAAACACAACCGCCTGGTTCACACAACGCAGTAAGCCAAACTATGGCTTTCTGAGACCATAGTATCTTCCGAGTCTGGCAGGGTTCCATGTGTGCAATAGGGATTGCCAAACAGAGCTTTCAGGAACCCACATGTGGTGGACCATAAGAAGCTGATTCTATGAAGCTTTGGATCATGTGCCCATTTGCAAAGAAAATACTTGGGAGTTCTACTACACCAGGTCTTTTTGGTGGTGGCTCCCCGCCTATGGAATGTTCTCCCCAGGGAAACATGCCTGGCACTATCACTGGCTACTTTTAGGCACCAGGCAAAAAACCTTTACAGTCAGGCTTTTGGTCTTTAGATAGTGTGGTCTCTTTTAGTAGACGTCAATGCCTTTTTATGTTTATCACTGCTTTTAGCTTTTATTTGGTTTAACTCTGTACTGGTTTTAATTTTCATATTGTAAGTTGCTTTTCAGCTTTCTCTTTCATTAAAAAAACTGACTAAAAGCCCAACAAATAAATAAAAAAGACCAGAATCTCTATTCAATGTATTCACACCAAATTTTTTTCATTAATATGGCAGCAATAGCAACAGCAACTCTTTGCAGAAAATGTGCTGTTATGGCAAGAAATCCTGCGTGTTGCAGCCAAACTGACAACTGAGGTTGGTTACAGGGAACACGGCTACTCCCTCGTTTAAAACCACTTCACCGGATACCGGTTCATTTCCAGGCACAATTCAAATTTCTGGTTATGATCCACAAAGCCATATGTGGCTTGGTGGCCACCTGAAAGATTGTGTCTCCCTGTGTGAACCTGCCTGGGTGTTAAGACCCTTGGGTGAGTGCCTTCTCTCAGTCCCATCAGCATCACACCTAGTGGTAACACAAGAGATAGCCTTTTCTGTGTGTCAAGAGAGGCTGGACTGTCTCTTTCTGCCGGTTTTCATTCTGTCCTATTCAGACAGGCCTTTGGAAAGCAAGGAGCAAGTGATACTGATCAGCGGCGTGCTGTCAGCACAAACTGTTTTAACAGCTGATTCTAGCTGTGCCCTGATGTGTTTAAATTAATGTTTCTATTCTATAATGTTTTTAAATGTAAGCCACCTTGAATCCCAACTTGGGAGAAAGGTGGCATATCAATATGTTGTTGATGATGATGATGATATTCAAGGGTTTGAGGCATCATCTCTGGGCATGCAAAACTTGTCCTTTTGGAAGGCACACCCAAAAGTATTTTCAGTCAGAAACATTACATTAGACATTAATATGGTGGTACCTCGGTTTTCGAATGTAATCCGTTCCGGAAGACCATTCGAGTTCTGAAACGTTCGAAAACCGAAAACTCAGTACAGAAAACTCAATGCGGAAGCAGTGTGGCACGTTTGACTTCCGGGGTGTGTTCGAAAACTGAAGCATTTACTTCCGGGTTTACGGCGTTCGAAAACCAAAATGTTCGTCAACGGAGACGTTCAAAAACCAAGGTACCACTGCATTGATTTCATAAACCCCATGACAATTCAAGGATATAAAAGGCAATTTCCTCAAGTAATTACAATAACAGCTAACAGAGGGGTCACCAACATGTGCCCTCAGAGGCCTTCTCTGAGTTCTGGCCCCCTGCCCCTCCGTCCCTCTGAGAGAAGCCTCCTTCAGCCAACATAAGACTTTTTTGAAGCCTAATGGGGGCATGGAGGAAAGGTTACAGCTAGGGAACAGTTGCGGCACATGTGAGGGGGCCATAGACTGTGAATTGGCCCTATTTTTTGGGGGGGGGGAGAGGAAAGCAAAAACAAGCCAAAAATAAAAAGGTGTGTTTTTTTTTATTGTAACAGAAAGCTACACATTAAATAGAGGCGTTAGATATCGCACCAAGCAATTCTGTGGAGGAGCTCAGCCCAAATGTTTAATACACTTAGTATTTCCCCACCTCTTTTGGAAAGAAAGAAAAGCTTACCAGCAGCACAAGAAGAAGCATCGCCACTAATATTCTGAATCCAGTCCCTACAAAAGTAAACAGACAGAGTGTCAATACATTTACCATTGTCTACCCACCCTACCCTCTGGGTGCAAATCTCTTCCCACCTGCAAATCTGTTATCTGCCTCCCTCCAAATGCCTGGAAAGGCGGCACTGGCAGGATTTGATAATATCCAAACAAGTGACGCAGGAGAGGGGGAGCGGAAGGAGCGCAGAAGCCGTCGGATCACCTTTTTGCTGAAGGGCAGCATTCCACAAAGTGACAAACAGACCCTTTATTTAAATAAACAAGTTGTGTGTGTTTGCAACAGTTTGGAACCCAGTTTGGGAAAGCCGCTGTTCAGGAACCCTTTCGGAAAAAAAACTTCTCAGACATGGCACTGATTTTGAGTCTGCTGGCTCCAAATTTGTGCCGAAGCCAGGTAGCCTTCTTTACAGACCTTTAAATGGGAAAAATCATTTAAAATACCTGCAATCTTCTAATACCTTTCTCCTAAGTGTGTGTGCTTAGGATATCTGATTTTAATTGTGCCCATGGAGGCGAAAGAAAGATCTAGAAAAAGAACAGCCCACAATTTTTTTCAGGCTAACAGCTGCTGTGGATTTGGCAGTGAAATGTTTCATAGGGGAAGTTAGAACCACGCATCCCCGATATCATGTGCGTGAGCATCGGGCTTCTCTTTCCTAAGCCACACAGAAGCTTTCTAGACTTTGGGAAGGAGGCGCCATACTTTAATACTTCAATACTCCAATTTATCAGGAACATTCAGGGAACTAGCCTAGTCCCCTAGTACAGTGGTACCTCGGGTTAAGTACCTAATTCGTTCCGGAGGTCCATACTTAACCTACAACTGTTCTTAACCTGAAGCACCACTTTAGCTAATGGGGCCTCCTGCTGCTGCCGCATCGCCGGAGCATAATTTCTGTTCTCATCCTGAAGCAAAGTTCTTAACCTGAAGCACTATTTCTGGGTTAGCGGAGTCTGTAACCTGAAACGTATGTAACCTGAAGCGTATGTAACCTGAGGTACCACTGTAGTAGTAGTAGTAGTAGTAATTTATTTATTCCCCACCCATCTGGCTAGGTTTCCCCAGCCACTCTGGGCGGCTCCCAACAGAATACTAAAAACACGATAAAACATCAAACTTTTAAAACTTCCCTAAACAGGGCTGCCTTCAGAGGTCTTCTAAAAGTCAGATTGTTGTTTATTTCCCTGACATCTGACATCCACAGGGCGGGCATCACCACGAGAAGGCCCTCTGCCTGGTTCCCTGTAACCTCACTTCTCACAGCGAGGGAACCGCTAGAAGGCCCTCAGCGCTGGACCTCAGTGTCTGGGCTGAACGATGGGGGTGCAGACGCTCCTTCAGGTCTACTGGGCCGAGGCCGTTTAGGGCTTTAAAGGTCAACACTTTGAACTGTGCTTGGAAACGTACTGGGAGCCAATGAAGGTCTTTCAGGACCAGTGTTACGCGGTCTTGGCGACCACTTCCAATCCACTGACTGCACACCACTGGATAGGAAGGGATAACGTAGTGCTGCTGACAGCCTGCCTGCTGCAATGGGAAACTGACACGTCCCACCTAATTGGTAAGCTAGAGAGAAGGAGTGGTGGAAAGTAGGCGGTGACCTGACTTGCTAATACTGTGTACTGCAGCTGTCAGCCTAGGGTGCTATTGGTAGGCAGCTCCTGTAGTGGCCTGGTATTCGTGCCTAGCTTCCTGAGGATGCTTAAGGAGGTTCTCTCAAGGGGAAGTCCTGGAATAACATTATGAACAGCAGAACTGGGCCCTGAGATAATCAGTTGGGGTGCTTCCCCAAATTCCTTCTCAGAGATACTTTCGTTCTGTTTGAGACCTCTGGGTAGAGGGCAGTATATACGGTATTTTTCGCTTCATAAGACAAACTTTATTCCTCATAAAAGGTGAGGGGAAATGTCTGTGTGTCTTATGAAGCGAATGCTGCACGGAGGAGGGCTTGCTTTAAAGCAGCAAAGCGGGACAGGAGCCGCTTACACGAGTGTAGAGCAAGGACAGCGGGAGCCGTGTAATCCCTCTGCCCCCACGCTCGGCCGCCCCATTGGGATGGGCGCACGCACGCGTATACCACCCCCTTGGGATGACGCTCGCGTGGGCGATGTCCCACAGGTGACGTGCCGCCACACAAGACCCTCCCTCCGCCACTGGTCTTGTGGAGACAGTAGTGCCTTCCTTTGCAGAAGTGTGAAATTTGAAGGATGGCTGTGGTTTGGTCCTTGTGTTGTGTATGAAGGTGTGAATTGGGTAGGTTTGACTTTAAATGGGAATTGAATCAGGTTTCTCCCCCATATGAAAGCCCCCAGAACTCTCTGCAATGAACTAAAAGAAAGAAAGTCCCACTTCTTTTGGCTTTATTAAAATAATTGTGTAGGGCCAAACCATACAGTTCTTAGATCTAAGGGACTCAATGTGGGAAGCTCATATAGTCCCATTGCCTGCCCCCCTTGCTAGGGGATAAAATCTCCCTTCATTTGTTAACGACAGTGATGATGGTTCTTAATGCCACTGTTGACTGCTGTTCACTTTACATAGTTGAAATATTATCCTGATATACTGGTAGTTTATTAAATAGTTTAGTACAACATTCGATTCAGAATATTTCTTTTCGTGTTTCCCTCCTCTAAAAACTAGGTGCGTCTTATGGAGTGAAAAATGGGCTAAAGTGAAAAATTTAAAGTTAAACTGTGTTAAGATAAATTATAGAACAAAAATTGAGAAAGAGGAAAAGGATTTGCTGAACCAGCTAATTTGAACTAGAATATAAAAAAGGGAGGCGTGAGGAAGTTGAGGAAACAAGCATATGAAAGATAAAGAAATGAAATTTGGATGTGTTTTTAAATGTTTTAGTTTTTTTCTTGTTTTGCTGTATTGCTTTTTCTTTCTGTTTTTGATGTATTATTTGTTAAAATTTTTATTGTGTTTTCTTTTCTTTTTTACCCTTTTTCTCTTTGTAACTATTAAACATTCAATAAATATTACTTATAAAAAAAGAAAAGAAAAATACGGTAAATTCAATAGAAATAATAATTAATAAAATACAGGCAGTGGTGGTGCGGAACAGGCCTTCCAGCAGTGGGCTGCGCTCCTTAGAGAGGCTACCTAGTGCCTACTTCAATGTCCTTTGGGTACCAAAAAGCTTTTTCATTTTCCCAGGCTTTGAAAAAGTGAAGCCATTGCTCTTAACAGCTATGGGCGTCCCTTTTAAAACCCGGCTGCAGACTGGAGCAAAATGGCCGCCATGCTGGTCCACGCTCCCAGTAAACCCACACTCAGCTGTCAGGCTAGAGATTAGGTTGCCCCTGTGGACAATGTGACTGGCCGACAAGTCTGCATTCCCACCATTTTCACCACCAGCCTCTTTCCACCGTTTCCCCTGGGGCCAGACAAAATGGGCGCTCCCATCTGGGAGAAGCTGTCATTATCTTTGTTTTGGCTTTATGTATGCCACCTGGAGTGTTTTTATCAAGTACAGCTTAAAAACTATGAAATAAATATATAAAAGCAATACGAAGATGTGGTAAACAATGATTATGAAGATAGTTATCTATTGCAATACCGGTATGCTCTGCAATGACAAAATATCTGTAACTATGGAGTCTCTGATTGTTGTTTTAAGAACAGTAAGGCAGGTTTGAATGGTTGGAAGATGAACAGCTGGATATGCATCTAGCCAGGGGTGTTCTGACTTGGGCAATTTGTTCTTTCAGAGCCTATGTTTGTGAACTTGTTTTCTAACACTTATAGTCCACCAGTCTTCCAGGCCTGCTACATTTCTTACATTTATATTCTAGGCCTGCTTAGCTTCAGCAAAGAGCCCTTCATGGGACCATGTGTTTTTCATATGTAAAGTAAAAAAATGTGTAGATTCTGTTGGTACACATTATTATGTTGATTTTGAAAGACAATTCAAAGTTGCAGCGTTTAGGCTGTGCATTCTCTGTGCTGCTTTTAAAGTAAAAGCCTATGCCCCCAAAAGCCTGAACTCTGCACGAATCTATTTTGCATTATTTACTCTGCCCCTCTTGATTATGCTAAGTGGCAAAGAACTCTGCACTCCATGGTTCAGTAGGAACTTTTTCGGAAATCACTTCTCCTTCTCCCTACAGATTTTTGAGATTTCACCAAAGATTGCCCACACACTAGAAATGTCTTGCGGTACCTGTTTAGAACAAGAAAGATGACTTTGTGAAAATCCTATGCATGCTGACTTCAATGCAAGTTCCACTGAGCTCAAAGGATCTTATTCCCAAGTAAACATGCGTAGGATCGCAACAGAAACAAGCAAAGCTGCAAAGGATTCTTCTCAGGGTGCTGCATTTTGTACCAATTTCTGATGATAGTGTGCTCTTGCGATTATAGAACACACACACACACACACGCACAGAGAGAGAGAGAGTGTGTGTTTTGCATTCCTTAGTTGACCCACGTAAATATATACACTTCCTCTACTCTGCAATACATTGGTGATAATTAGTAAACAACTAAGTGCTTTTACCTTTCGGTCTCCCTCTCTTTGAAGATATCGACACAGAGTGAGGCATGGGGATTCCAAGCACAGTACGGATCTCTTGCCAGGACGCAGTCCACACAGCTGGTGTATTTGTCACAAAATGCAACAGGAGACTGGACTACTCCAGCGTTGGACCCGGCATAGAGATATTGCTTGCCCTGCAAAAAGAACATGGGGGGAAAGTTACAACTTTCTTTAGCATCTCACAGGAACAGTGCCTTTGGGACAGTCTAGGACAGGCTACAAAATCCCCAGCAGAAATGCCCAAATTCAACAGCTGCTTTCCCTCCACTCCACCCCAATGGCAGGGTTGGGTATTCTTGCTGTTCTGGTATCTCTCCTCCCCACAGCCCAAATTCTTACTCAGTCCTACCTTTTTCGAAGAAAGCAACAGAGTCTGAATGGGCTCAAAGTTTGGGAAGAGCTGAGTTTCTTCAATGATATGCATTCCATTTTCGTAGCCAATGGCTTTGTGAAGGGCTCCTCGGTCTGAAACAAAAGGGCCACACTTTGGTATATGTAAAAATCAAAATACAAAACCAACACACACAGACTATAGTCTGATGTTTTCACCCTAGGCCCCTGCTTCCTTCCCCTCGTGCCTTTCATTGTGTGTTTCACTACACAGCTACTCAACCTTGAGCATTTTCATTCTCTATCCAACTTTCATTTCATCCTTTAATTCCATTTCTTCTCCTAAACTGCAGTCGTTTCACCCCTTCTGAGCAGTCTGCTACCAGGACATGTGCTTGATTCTTATACTTTGGCTGTAAACTTTTTTTTCTTTTTTGGTTAACCACCAACCTTTTTTAGACCAACCTTGGAATCCAGCAACATTTAAGGTACAAGCTCCCTCAGCCCAAGAGAGCATGGCAAACAGCAAACCTAGGAGCTGCGGTCCATAAATATATGGAGACCCAAGGCTTGGGAACATTATGGACTACTCAAAATGAAGACACGCTAAGAGTGATGCATAAATGCTCGCCCGAGAGATGTCATACTTGGGTGAGGAAATTATTCTTCAACTTGTTCTTAAATCAACATAATAATAATAATAATAATAATAATTTATTATTTATACCCCGCCCATCTGGCTGGGTTTCCCCAGCCACTCTGGGCGGCTTCCAAAAGAATATTAAAATACTGTAATACATCAAACATTAAAAGCTTCCCTAAACAGGGCTGCCTTCAGATGTCTAACATAATGTTAAATGATTTCATTACAATGCTGGTCTGATATATATTTATTTTTAAAAGTACAATCCACCTTTCCTTGCAAAGAAAAATTAAGCCAACTAACAACTGGCAATTAAACAATTCCTTTTTAAAAAAAAGTCAGGGGGGGAGGGAAATCACAGAAACAATTACTACACAATTAAACAAAACCACATACAAACAAAACTAAGGTAGCAACACTAAGCAGCCATCACCAAAATCTTTACCACATAAGAAGGGAGCAGTTCTGAGGGAATTTCACAACAATGGTGTCATGACTGAAAAGGCCTATCCAAGCTGCTGAAGCTCAGAGATCTGGGTGCAGAGGAAGGTTCATATGGGAAGAGGCAGTCATAAACGTATCAAAGTCCTGGGCCATTTCGGAGCCTCAAAGGTTTAAAATGCAGGACTCTGATTTGCAAAGATATGTGTTAGCAAACTAGTTGGCTGGAGTTAAGCCCCGATCTCGCAGGCAATTTTTGCCAGCCTTAGAACCCGGGATGCTCTGAATTGCAACAAATATGTAGCTCACAAGACTGGCTCAATGAGCTGAAAAGCCACCTTATCATAGTGCGATGTCGTCCAGTTCTCAGAGTGCGGAAAACTCACCTGTGCTGATGAACATGACATCATACAAAGTGCCATTCAGGGCCTGGACTCTGTCTACCACAATCTGTGTATACTTCACATCTCTCTTCACCAGTCGGGGCCGGTCTCCAATTGGAGTCACAGAGTCATCCATCAGAGGATGGTCTTTGACAAACTGCAGGGTTTTGTCGGGTAGGTTGAGGGTAGTCGTGATATTGTCTGCTCTAGCCTCCTTGTTTATACACTGTCCCAAGAAGAATGTATGTCATATGATTAATGAGAGCTTTAAAAAGCAAGAGCAACAGATTACTAATAAGCAAGATAGGGAAGCAGTTCTAAAACAGTTAAAGCATTGTTTAAAATAAAAACATTACAGCTGCTACCTTTTAAAATATGCATTTATTCGCCGTGGGATAAGCCAGATTCATATCTTTCTTTTAAGCAGAGGTGTGCTCATTCCACTGACAATCAATAAATAAGCAAAGCGTCTGCGAAGTTTGTGCAGTCTCCTTCCATGGAGGCCTCTGTTATTTGTCTCTAACATTATCTGATTGTATGAAGCAACAGCCATGTATGGCAAAAACATAACAAGGAGGTTCCCAGAAATGGATAAAATTGTCTTAAACCATGCAAGTACTCTTTTGTGCAAGCTTTCACTTTATCTTGAAGTGGAAGAACATCTCTGTTCTCAGTGGCTAAAATATATCTTGATGATGGAATGCAAATATCTTTATAGGTAAATTACATGTATTTTGGTCTTCTTGCATAGTACAGTTGTTTTGTGTACAGTGGTACCTTGGTACTCAAACGGCTTGGCTCCCGAACAAATTGGCTCCTGAACACCGCAAGCCTGGAAGTGAGTGTTCCGGTTTGCGAACCCTTTTCAGAAGCCAAACGTCCAGCGTGGCTTGTGCTTGAGTGCAGGAAGCTCCTGCAGCCAATCGGAAGCCGAGCCTTGGTTTACAAATGGTTTCAGGAGTCGAATGGACTCCCGGAACGGACTAAGTTCAAGAACCAAAGTACCACTGTAGACTGCATTCAGATTTTACTATTCAGCACATTTTCTTACCGGATTCTGAATCGCGTAAGTAGCTTGCAGCCAACTGTTAAGTGTGAAGACCTCCTCACATGGTTCAGGTCACTACTAACCATGCCTGGGACTCCCACCCCAAGGAACAATTTGCCTTGCGTGAATAGGATTGGTTCAAAACATATGGGCTATCATTTACACTGATAGCTTTGTGGGACTCATGCCATGCAAGTTGAGGTCCTGGAAGCATCCACACTGAACAGGAACATGTGAAAGAGGCCGCTGGCAAGCACCCCAACACCTGCCGCTAGGGGATAGAGGAAGCTGCAAATCTAAAATAGCAACCAACTAAACTGGCCAACCCATATTCTCTATGGGTGTGTTTGCAAGGAGCTTCCTGTGGCAAACTGTAAAAGAGGAGTATGTAATGGGAGAAACCATTACCGGCATTGGGTTGTGTAGGCATCACACACCTGTTGTGCTGGTCTTCTCCATCTGCCAGGAAGGGATTAGCACAGTTGGGGGGCCCAGAGGCCCTGAATGAGTGCATGTGGCACATGAACATTTGCTTATTATGAACGGGATCGTAACCAGCCCTCAGTTTATTCAGACTTACCGCTCCAGGCCGGGGTTTAGGAATCTCTCCGTTGTATCGCAACCATTTTGTGTGGGACTGCTCAACAGTCGCGATTTGCATGTACTTCCCTTTGGCAAAAACATCCTCCACTGTCGAGATGTTGTAGGCACAAACAGCTGATAGCCCAACGTTGTTCCTTAAAACACACACCAAGGAAACCAAAATGAGCAACTTGTTTCACACTTCCTCAGAAACAAATACTTCCAAATGTTCAAGCGTTACTTACAATTGTGGGGAGAAAACCCCGTAGATCACTGGCTCCTTCGAACTTGGAGTCTTCAGGATGAAGACATCATTGACAACGTTGAAAAATAAATTTTTCTCTGGTACAGAGCAAAGCAACCTGGCCTTGAGATAGGATGTCCATTTTTTCTGTAAAGTTCTGTGTCCACCTTGATCCCCCTTTAAAAGAAAAATGCATTCAAAACTAAGCAGATTCCTTTTCTGAAGTATACAGAATTCTGCTACATTAAATTGAGTAATTGCAACCAATATTTCAAGTATAGTTTGTATGGACAAATTCGCCAAACAAGGTGGATTGAGATTAGCATTAAGAGGTTACTATTAGCACATATAACCTGTGAAAGATAGCTAAATTCTGTTCTACATTGTATTGTGTGTTGGCCCATCTAGTCTAGCTTCTAGTTCTTGCATTTACAGTGGTGCCCCGCAAGATGAATGCCTCGGAAGACGAAAAACTCGCAAGACGAAAGAGTTTTTCGTTTTCTGAGTTGCTTCACAAGACGGATTTCCCTATGGGCTTGCTTCGCAAGACGAAAACTTGCGCCTTTCTTTTTAAAACCGCCAATGCATTCCTATGGGAAACCGTCAATACACATTGGTGCTTCGCTAGACGAAAAAACTCGTAGAACGAAAAAACTCGCAGAACGAATTAATTTCGTCTTACGAGGCACCACTGTAGCAGCCAGATGCCTTTGGAGAACCTGCAAGCAAGTCCCGAGTATAGCAGCATGTCCGCACTTACAAGTCCTAGCAGCTAGCATTCAGAGGAATATTGTCTTCCACAAGTGAGGCAGAACATAGCCTTATCCTCCATGAATTTGTCTAGCCCTCTTTTGAAAACTTCCAAGTTGGTGGCCATCACCACCTCTTGTAGGACCAAATCCCACCCTTTAACCATGCACTGTGTGGAGAAGTCTCCACTCCCGGACGTGAACTGCACACACTTAGGGCCTCAATACTCATGTGTCAGCTGGTTCAGCTGCAAATCAGCAGAGAGACTCCAAGACGAATGGAAAAGTTGATTCTTTTTTTCCAAGGAAACAATACAAACAGAGAAACCTATGGTGAGACTGTCCCCAGGTAAAGCAGTTGCCAGGACTGATGATCTGGGCCTCCCACTTCCCCCTAAGTCTCTTCCCCATCCAGCTGTTTTCCTGGCAGCCTTAAACTCCGTCGGGGGACGGGACCCCTTGCACTTTTTGTTCTGCTACATGCAGAAGTCTCTAAGCCCTTGGAAACAACAAGTAGGACTGGAAGGCTCCAGTGAATCTGTTCCAGTCTCAACCCCACACCTCTTCCTCCGCTGCCTTGTCCTACGTCTGAAGTACTTTCTGCCTCTCCTTCCTCTCTCTCACTCAAGCCTGTTGCTTGTTCAGCATCCAACCATTCTGCCCCCCACTCCAGCCTCTGACCTGTCTTCCATGTCCCACCACCACTCCTCTGGCTCTGAGCCTTCCTCCTCTGAGGTTCCCCTAGGGGATTCTCCAGCCGCAGCCTCCCACCACTCCTCATTGTCCGGCCAGTCCCTGACAACATGTTACATTCATGGTCTGGGGACTGCTGCAGAAGCTATCCCTGTGAAGGGAGTATCACCGTTTTGGTTTATGGGTAAAGGTAAAAGGACCCCTGACCATTAAGTGCAGTCACAGACGACTCTGGGGTTGTGGTGCTCATTTTGCTTTACTGGCCAAGGGAGCCGGCGTTTGTCCGCAGACAGCTTCCGGGTCACGTGGCCAGCATGACTAAGCCGCTTCTAGCAAATCAGAGCAGCGCACGGAAACATCGTTTACCTTCCCGCCGGAGCAGTACCTATTTATCTTGCACTTTGATGCTCTTTCAAACTGCTAAGTTGGCAGGAGCAGGGACCAAGCAAAGGGAGCTCACCCCGTCGCAGGGATTCGAACTGCCAACCTTCTGATTGGCAAGCCCTGGGCTCTGTGGTTCTGAGGAACGCCTGCCCAGTGTCAGCATTACCCCTCGCCAAAATAGAGCAAACGCCAGTTTGGAGACCAGCTAATAAGTGGGCTCCCTTCCACCACAGTGGGAAGAGCCATGCTTACCAATCTAAAAAATGTAACCTTCATCCAGCAAAGAATGAATTTTAAGTGCGAGCCTCTTACGGGTGAAATATACATTAAGCATCAAAATACCAACTGTGCTCTCCCAGCTTTTGCCATGTCTGCACTTTTCGAAAAAAGCAGATGTCTTAATATGAAATGCATTCGAGGATTTTATTTTTCACCGAGGCGGTTTCAAAATAATGGTAGGCAATTTATTTTCCTAAGTAACCAGAAAATGCACATATTTTCCTCCTCCAATCTATATATAGCTCCGCACAAATCGTTAAGAATGAGAACCCAGTCACTTGACTGCAATACTGCCGGTTAAAAGCAATGACAGACAGTCAGCCGACAAGAGGACCATCACAACCATGCCAAAGCAGATTTACTTCAAGCTACTGAGATCTCATAAATCTTGCAGAGTGTATCAGGTTCTGTTGCTTAATTACATCCAATGAGTTTTTAAGCATCTGGTTTTAAAATGCAACCTCACTGCCCCTGGAGATATCTATCTATCTATCTATCTATCTATCTATCAATCTATCTATCTATGGCAGACAAGAATGCTCAGTAAATGTTTCTGGAAATTTTGCAAGCGTTTTAAAAATTTAACCTTGTTTCAAATCAAGAGGTTTTCCCCAAAGCCAGGCAGCTACTATTATGTTTAAAAGGCATGAGAACGACAGAATTAGGACTGGTTGCAATCGTTTTCTTCCAGGCTATGGCAGCTAGCCACCTGTCACATCACAGTCAAGCAAGAAATTTTCTTGGTGTGAGAAAAATGTTGGCTTTGTCTGGTACCCTTTAGAAATGCGTCTGGCATAGCTCAGGCATCCGGCTTCCCCTGAAATTACGATGGCTAGAATTCAATCGACAGCTTATGAGTGATGCGTGAAACGAGTGAAGCGGGAGAGTATAAAGAGTTCTTGGTCTCTCTTTTTTTAAAACTAAGAAAATTAATTTCCACCATCATCTAATAACGGGAGCAACTCGGTTTCCCTTACTGACACAGAATCAACCAGTTTTTGAATGCAGAATGCAATCTTGAATCCTTTTTCTTCTTCTGAAGTCTCGCTAAAGCTATGTCCACACGGAAGCATCCAACAGACAGGGATTGGAGCTACGGTGCTCCATTGGAAGCACTGTCAAAATTTTGAGGAAGGGGAAGACTCCACGGAAAAAGCTCTGGACGCACAAAGGACACACAGAACCATGCAGACTGCACTGTTCATGCTAGCTGAGGGACATGCGCAGTGAACCCAGACCACCAGGGCAAAGGGCGGGGAAGCAATATAGACAACATGACAACGTCTTGGGGTCGAAAGGGCCACAACTTTATTCATTATGTCAACAACGCTTTGGTGTAGGCACTGGGGATGTGTCCTGAATCAGCCAACCCAAGTGCTGGCTGATTACTTCATCAGGGTCGATTCGGGTTAAGGATCCCTCCCATGACACATCAAATGTGGTTGATCTCTCCAGGATGCCATTTGAAGAGTTCTATGGCCCATTTGACCCTGTCTGAGCATTCGGACAGAGTCCTTCTCCCTAGAGGCCTTTACTTAAACTTCTTGATAAGTAAGGGAGTTAGGCTCCTTGCCACCTGTTCTGCTTAGACCAAGGATCCATGCCAATGACTTTATCTGCCAGTAAGCTGTGGCAATTGCTGTGAAATAGGTAACACCTTCAAATGTGGCCCACATTGTCCCGAGGCAAATTCCTTCCTGGCGCCAAATATCATCGACAGAGTAAAAAAGGTAGAAGCAGTGCTTTTTTCTAGGGGGACGCATACCCCTAAACATTTTGTGAATCTAAGTTTGGCCTCATTGAGGGGCAGTATTTCAATATGAGTAGGAAAATGAGTGTACCCCTAAACATTTTTTTTTAGGAATAAAAAGCACTGGGTAAAAGGTAAAGGACCCCTGGATCGGAAAGTCCAGTCAAAGGTGACTATGGGGTTGCAGCACTCAACTCGCTTTTCACGCCGAGGGAGCCAACGTTTGTCCACAGACAGCTTTCCGGGTCATGTGGCCAGCAAGACTAAACTGCTTCTGGCACAACAGGACAGCGTGACGGAAGCCAGAGCACATGGAAACACCGTTTACCTTCCCGCCGCAGCAGTGCCTATTTATCTACTTGCATTGGTGTGCTTTCGAACTTCTAGGTTGGCAGGAGCTGGGACAGAGCAACGGGAGCTCACTCCGTCACAGGGATTCGAACTGCCAACCTTTCAATCGGCAAGCCCAAGAGGTTCAGTGGTTTAAACCACAGCGCCACCCGTGTCCCGAATAAACAATCACACAATCACTGATCACCCACCATTGTGAGGCTCAAAGCAATGAAGATGAAGCCTCCCCAGCTGTTGCCATTGGCTGTGGGTTTCTTGTGATGTCACAAAAGCACCTGGCAACGGAGTGGATATACAGGCAGGCCAAGAGGAAAGCCCTTTTCTGTTTCCAGCAGGACACACTTGGCAATGGATGTGACATTCAGCACTGCCCAGGTTTCTTCCACCTGGAGGAGGCAAAGTGGTGAATGGAAGGAGGCAATCCTCTGGCAGTGGAATGCTAGGGAGCGATAATAAGGCAGGTCTGCTTGCTTGAAGGCTACTGGTATCTGTGATTAGAAGCTGGCGGACGTCTCATGATGGGCCTAACAATAGCTTCTGGCACAATGGAACACCATGACGGAAACCAGAGCACACGGAAACGCAGTTTACCTTCCCGCCACAGTGGTTCCTATTTATCTACTTGCACTGGCGTGCTTTAGTACTGCTAAGTTTGGCAGAAGCTGGAACAGAGCAATAGGAGCTCACCCGGTTGTGCAGATTCCAACCGGCAACCTTCTGATTGGCAAGCCCAAGAGGCAGGGCCATAACATGTAAGGTGAGTGAGTGGGATGTCCATTGCCAATTGTGCTGCTGGAAGCAGAATGTTAAAATACACTAGAGACAGACCTGAATAACAGCTGTGCTTCAGCCAGGTACACCTCAAAAGTACCGCCCCTTAACTTGGCTGTGACTGGCCAGTTCGAATTTAATTGTTAGAGGACCCCACTGCCAAAGCAGCAGGTTGTCTCTCTGTAAGCCAGGACATCTGGAAATCTAGACTGCACATCTGGACTACGGTGATTGGGGGGGGGGGGGACTGCTAGCACACAAAACAGTCACAACGTTGTTTGCTCTCACCCCAAAATTATTTGGAAACAAGGGGGAAATGGTTTAGCTCATTCTCACCTTACAAACTCTGGCTATCCTTGGAATCATCAGCTTGCCAAGAAATTCATATTCCACAGAAACCTCAGTGAAAAAGAAATACACTTTGTCGTCATCCTCATCGGCACTGTTTGGATCAGCTCTTATCACATCGGCAAAAATGAAATTTGGTTCTAGAGAAGTGAAATACAAAATTGCTTAATTTTAATAATTCCCCCACCTCTCAATATTTCCTGTTAATTACTCATTGTGGACACTTTATATATGCACACGGTAGCTGCTCCTTGGTCCAAACAGTATATGATAACCTAGATCTTTACTGTAGCAAATATTTCAATTTCTGTATTTCACAAACCCTTCAAGAAAATTTGTATTAAAAAAGGAGCTATTTTTGAGATCAAGGTCCAAGCACACTTTTAAACTAAGAAATCTGCTCTACAATTCCTTGAATTTTTGGTGCAATACAGCCACAAAAACAACAACACTGCTCTTATGGAATAATCCTTGAAGGAATCCTGTTAAGTTATTACAATTCAGCACTGACTCACAGGAAGGGGTTGTTAGTCCATATTGCATTGTCATTTCCGCCCCATCCCCTTTTAAGAGCATCTCAAAAGTCTCCTGATAATCGAAAATCAAATAAAGGATAAACCAAACCACAACACAGTTTCCTCAAGCTGCTTTAATGGATTTCATGAACTAAACCAAAGCTGTTTACAATTTTTGCTATTTCAAGATGCGTATTGTCTCCAACCCAGACAGAAGACTGAAACAATTGTGTATTTCTTGGGGAATGGCAGCAGAAAGAGATCTTTCTGGCTTTGGAAACGTACAAAAGGGATACTACAGTGGTGCCCCGCAAGACGAATGCCTCGCAAGACGGAAAACCCGCAAGACGAAAGGGTTCTCTGTCTGCAGAGGCGCTTCGCAAGACAAATTTCCCTATAGGCTTGCTTCGCAAGACGAAAAATGACGAAAAAAATCGAATTATTTTTTTTTGCTCCAAAACCCCTCATTCTGAATCGCTAAGCTGCTAAAAGCATTTTAGCAGCAAAACCGCTAATCCCCCCCCTAAAAAAGCCGTTTTTAGCCCTTTTTTAGCCAATAGCGCTAATAGCACTACTCCGTCAATGGGCTTGCTTCGCAAGACGAAAAAACCGCAAGACGAAAAGACTCCCGGAACGGATTCTTTTCGTCTTGCAAGGCACCACTGTATTTCGGTAAAGAAATTAGTAGACAGTACATTTTAGGCACATTCCAACAAATGTTTATTTCCCCCTCCAGATCTTACCGTTAAGCCAAGGAATTGCATATTCTGTCCGTAAAGGATTTTGCAACGAGTTCCTTGAAATAATTGGTTCACTTCCCAGGAAGTTGTAAGACGTTCCAGAGTAAAGATCCCCATCTTTGCAGCAACAAAGGATTACACGGATTAAAAATATATAGTAGTATTTAGCAATATTTTTTCAAACTGAATGATGCCATAGGTAAAGGTAAAGGGACCCCTGACCGTTAGGTTCAGTCGTGACCGACTCTGGGGTTGCGGTGCTCATCTCACTTTATTGGCCGAGGGAGCTGGCGTACAGCTTCCGGGTCATGTGGCCAGCATGACTAAGCTGCTTCTGGTGAACCAGAGTAGCGCATGGAAACGCCGTTTACCTTCCTGCCGGAGTGGTACCTATTTATCTACTTGCACTTTGACATGCTTTCAAACTGCTAGGTTGGCAGGAACAGGGACTGAGCAACGGGAGGTCACCCCGTTGCGGGGATTCGAACCGCTGACCTTCTGATCGGTAAGTCCTAGGCTCTGTGGATTAGACCACAGTGCCACCCGCGTCTGCTCCTCCTATTACATCTTCCATCCCCTCCCAACTTCTCCCGCCTGCCTGACACCTGCTTGCAAAAGGCCTGGACTATATGGCTATATTCCCAGCTGCCAGGTTCCAACATACCTCTCCTCCCTCTCAATGACCTAAGTCAAATTACCTGTTGTGTACAGTCCCCATTGTACCACTATTAAGATTTAATTCAAAAATTACTCCACTGGATGGGCATTTAGCACTGACCCAAATGACATTGGTTCAAACGGCTTTTAACCAAATTTGATAGTTTAAGAAGCAGAGGACACGATGGCTGACATCCAAATGTTATGTGTCTGGTCATAATGGGAGGAGGAGCTTTTAACAAAATACTGGGGTAAATAGGAGCGGCTCAAGAAAAAGGAACTTAAGATATTAGTATTAAGCATAGGATCCTCTTTGGATCCCAGTTCTTCCTATAACAAGATACAGAAACAGCAGGAGGTTTGTACTTACCAACCATAACTGATGTATAACTTTGTGCCGGATCAAATGGACACCTTCCTTTGCCATCATCATTTCTACCCACAAGTTTAAACGATGTCAGGTTCTACAAAACAAATTAAAACCTCTTCTTTACTTTCCACATAGAATGCAAACAACCACAACTCAGCATATGAAGTAGCTTAGGGAAGTATTTTTAGGTTGCGCTCTGCAGCAACCCGGAAGTAAAGGGGTGCGTTACTTCCGGGTTTCACCACTCACACACGCGCAGATGCTCAAAATGACGTCACGCGCATGCTCGGAAGCGACGAAATGCGACCCACGCGCACACAGATGCGTCTTACATTTACTTCAGGGTGCGAACGGGGCTCCGGAATGGATCCCATTTGTATCCAGAGGTACCACTGTATAGCTCTGAACGCTTCGAACCAACCCTTTCAGTACGATTAGAGATACAAACTCATGCAACCACTTTCAGCTCTTTTTTTACATTATAAAGTCAACCTGGTGGAATAACCGCAACAGTTACATGACGTTTCCAGATTTCAGCTTATTACATTCAGGCCCATGACTTAAGCAACAGATGGGTGAAATTCAACCTTTAGATATGCTGAGGCCATTTATGGGCCTGGTTCAGTACACAATGATTTCTACACATCAAAACAAAGCTGAAAATAGTTGTGAGAATCAGCCCTCGGTCCCTTTGTCGCGCCTCATTTTATAAGTATGCACTTATAAAAGAAATGTGCAAAATATTATGCTTGTGATCCGGGGGCAGGGAGAGAGAGACTTAAGTCTTTAAAGTCTGTGGCAGTTCCAATGAGATGAAATTAAGGTTGTGCCTAATTAACGCTGGACTGTACATATTTTTAAACGAAATGTTTATTTATCAGCGGCATGATATTGCTATACGAATGAATTAATAAAACCATAAAGCGCAAAGTGCCAAAGATTATGATTTGGTGACATAGGAAAAGTTTGTGTCTCTATAACACAAAGTGTTTGTCTTTAAAAAAACTTATAACCCAATGCTGTTAATTCTCCCATTGCACATACAGGCACATATGCATGGAAGTTGTCCCCTGAAACATATGTGAGGATACCATGGGATTGCGGGGAATGACAAATGAGGACAAATGAGGAATGAAACAAATGAGGACTTTGGTGTGTCATCCTGGTGTGCTAATACATACAGAGGAGCCAGCAGGAGGGAAGGAAAACACAGAGGTAGGAAGACAATACAGTTTAGATAGCCAGACAGACACTAGGAAAAGAACAGAGAGGTCAAGCAAGCAGCAGAAATAAAGTAGATTGTGTCATGAAGAGTGATTGCACTTGGGCCATCTTCTCTTGGCTGATTAAGCAGTTTTATGCATGACCCTTTCATCACCTGCAAATGCCTTTGTGCCTTCTATTGAGGTGTGCACCATTGAAACCAGGAACTCACTAATTGGCCTAGTTGTTTTCTGAAACTGTGTATTTAAATGTCAAAAGCTGCCCCAGTGGTACATTTGCACAAGATGGGGAGAAATAAAATAAAATAACCATAGTTTCAGAATTTGTACAAATTGGGAAACTATGGTTACCAGTGTGATCTATTAAATCACAGTTAGAAGTTAGTTTAATATTGTCCCGAAGGTGGTGCCACAGTGCCCAAATTTGGATAAATGGGAAAGTTCCTGATTTAATCATGAACAGATACGTGAAAGCACTTCACATGGGGGAACACGCTTGCACCAAGATATGGGCCTGTTGAGTTGGATGAATATACCTATGAAGAATTCTTGAGTGCCAGAAATGTCTCCAGGAAAATGAAAATGAGAAAAAGCCAGTGTACAGCTGGCAGCGGAGAGTAGAATAACCTTTCTCTTGCCAGAAAGTGCCAGTATACTACCCAAAACAGTAAAGAACTATTCTGATGGAAGATAAGCTTTTTAAAAGGATGAAATTGCATTAATGTAATTGAAAAGTGATTAATGTGTAAATAAGGAAGCTGGCTGTGGCAAGGCCAAGAAAGGACAAATTCTGGAAACGTTGCGGAAAAGATGATAGACAGACTTACAGATAAGGGAGACAAGAAAGGTCACAGTCTAACGTCAAAAATCCTGTTCTTGGGAACAAAGTAAGGTCCGAGTGAAAGGAGAACGATGGTAGAGTCAAGAGACATGGAAGGTAGACAGAGGTGGATTTTTAAACACAAGGAGGACTTCATTCTGAAGTATTCAAGACTATGAGGCTATGGCCTAGCCAGGAGCTGACAGAGACAAGACAGGCAGAGAAGGGAGTCAGAGTATTTAGGGAGAGACACAAAAGGGATGTCAGTCACACAGGAAAGTTTGAAAACTTATGTACATGTCCGTGTCCTTTCATCACCCAGCTCAGGAAAACTGCTTCCGCAGTTGCCCCTAAAAGAAAATGTGTTCTTCCCGCTTACCAGATGATCACAGATGGCTGAAACGCGTTAGTTCCACATACATAGAGTGAAGAATCATCCAGCTGTTGCAAGACACGGACGTAGTTAAGGCACTCTGTCTGTAAAAGAGAAGAGGAGGAGGAAAATACAGAGATTTTCAGAAAGTGCAATGAGAATAAGAAACCCTGTAAGCGACTTGGATGGCTTCAGACCTATACACACAAACAAGGTCAAGTCTTGGTTTTATTAGAAGAGATATTGTCAGAGCTGGCTCCTGGTCCCAGCTCACAAAGGACCAACGCTAGCCGGTAGTAAAGTATCAAAGTCTTTATTGAAGAATAGTTTCCATTTCCAAGCCTCAGCGTCCCAGCTCTACGTCTGGAGTTTAGACCGGCGAAGCTCCGTCTGAATCTCCGCCCCCTGTGCACCAGTTTAAGACTCTAATCTTACTCCACCTCTTCCTTCTCTCCTCTTTTCCTCTGGGTCCTACTACCCCCGGGGTCTCCTCCCTCCTGGACTCTTCCGACGCAGACGTTGACCCCTCTGACTCCTCCCCCTCTCTTCGGCGGGCTTTAGGACCTGGCTCCCTACCCGGGCGTGCCACCGTGCCGCCCTCCTGTACATTTGAACTTGGCGCGCGCGCGCGTTTAACTTTCCTGATGACCGTTTCCTCGCTCCCTGACGGGGGTGTGGTCACTCCTGCCTCATGTTCTCCCGCTGCCCGCGCGCCACCTGATCCCGATGCCTGGGGACTCCTCCCCCCTACTGCACTCTGGGGGGGACGCTGGTCCTGATTTCCAGCTGCTGCTCTCTGAGTCCCCTCCTTCCCGAGGTGCCCCCCTAGGCACTCCTCTTGCCCTGACTATGGGGGCCCTTTCTGTGAATCCTCCGAGTCACTGGAAAGACTCAGAGAACTCGGATTGCTGTCATCGCTGACATTTCCTTCGGACTCCTCCCCCTCGCTCTTCATTTCCTCCCTCTCCTGTGCCTCTGCTCCTGAACCCCTGGCAGATATGAACGATCCTCACAGCTTTACATGCAACTGCTTTGCTCTTCTCTTGAACAAGTGAGCAAACCCAGGAAATATCCCATTAACTACAGTTTCCTGTTTCGTCTTGAATAGGAAACCATGGTTGATGGCTTCAGAACAAGCCATTATAGTAAACCATGGCTTTAAGCTTCCTTAACATCCTGGCTTGTTCAGAAGCTGTTAACCATCGTTTCAGAGCTTTGGCAAAACGGAAAACCATGGTTAATGGAACACTTCTTGTTGTGTTTGCTAAAGGGCTGTATGCAACAGGTTGCTCAAATTCTGGCTATGGACGTCTGAGAATGGCCGAAAGTTCACTCAAAACCCTGCTTGTTTTTCTCTAAAGCAGGAGTTCCCAAACTGGTCCACAGACCACCAGTGGGCCATGAACTGAACTTCATACAGGTGTTTAGCAGAGTGCTTGTAAAAATGCAATTTAAAATCATATAGCATCTAGCACAGGACATTAGAATTTCTACGAGAGGCAGAAAAATACGTAAGTGGTCCATTAAGACCCTCAGCCCTGGTCAAGTGGTCAAGGGTGGAGCAGAGTTCGGGAACCAATGATCTAAAGCAGGGATGTCCAACAGGTCGATCGCAATCTACTGGTAGATCCCCGCGAGGTTTTGGTAGATCGCGGTTGATCTCCTTAGCATCGCTAAAATTGACTCCTGCCTGCCGCCTCGCCCCTCCCTCCATTGTTATTTGATCTCTGGAAGGGAAGACGGATCTTTCTCTGTGCTCCTGTTTTCATCCATAGCGATCTTTTTGTGAGTGACTTTACCCCTTTGTCCCTTGCCTTTATCCTCCCCCAAAAAGTTTTTATTTTAACCTCTAAAAAAAGGGGGCTTTTCTCCACTGTAAAAACAGCTCAACAATTTATAGCTGTCCCCTCTTGGGCTTTTCTCCTCCCCCCAAAAAGCTGAACAACTTTGAGCTGAAACCCCCAAAAACGGGGGTAGATCACTGCCAGTTTTTAATTCTGAAAGTAGATCGCTGTCTCTTGAGAGTTGGTCACCCCTGCTCTAAGGCATACATGTTCAGCTGGTGGACCATGATTGACAGGTAGATTGCCGGGGTGCTCCAGGTCAACTTTAGGATTTAAAAAAGGGATCGCCTGTGTTCTCCTGTTTGAGCGTGCCTTGCACCGGCCCCAGCAGTCTATCCCATCGCTGTGGAACCTTGCCTTCCATTATGCAGCTGCTTTGTGGATGAAGGAGTGATAACTGTGGGTTATCTTGCCAATCCTTCCGAAAAGAAGCTCAACAACTCTTGCCAATCCTCCCCCCCCCCCCCAAAAAAAGCTCGACAGCTCTGGTCTATGCTCCCAATAAAGCTCAACAACTCTTGGCAATGACAACGGGTAGATCACTGCTAGTTTTATTTTACTGGGAGTAGATTGCAATCTCTAGAGAGTTGGACGTGCCTGATCTAAAGCAACAGCAACAAGGAGAAATGCTAAATAAGCTCATCCATCAATGAACTGCTGCTTCCCATCAAATATGTTGCAGCACAAAGCCAAGGCTGCTTGCAGTTATGGGAGAGGTTGGCTCTTTTTCATACTTGGTACTGCTGCATTTGAAGAAGGGAAGAAAGCAGCAATACCGTGCAGCAAACTATCAGCTCTACATTTTTTATCACACATGCACACGCAACCGTTCAGTATCATGACTTACAGGAACTAACACAGCAAAAGAGACATATTAACTCTGCTGAAGGTTTAATTAAAGGGGCATGGAAAATTAATTACTTCTGCAATACTACTAGGGGGAAAAAACTTTCTTGAAAGTCAAGCTGATAAAGAGACAAGCAACAAACTCTCTTCACCTGTTTGGATTTGCCCTTTTCTGCACATTTCGTCTTCTTGTCTTCTGTGACCTTCCAAAACACCTGGAGGAAAACAGAACCAGGGTAAGAACAAATCAAAGGACCTTTTCAGTGCTCCCACAAAGAGCAATTAATATTACGGCGTCCAAAGCCATCCTGGGGCAACTGCAAGCAGCTATACACCTCTTTTTAAAAAAAAAATTAAAAAAAATTGCTCTCTTGGAAATGGGACTTTTCCAAACACACCTGCAGTACTGGAGCTGGAGAACGTTAAGCACATGTGTAAGATTACAGTAAATTACTTCAAATTATTCATTGTGCTTCCCATGAATTGGATTTGCGTAGGAACTGTTTACAATCTATAGTGGTGCCTTGATTCTCAAACGCCTTGGTTCCCAAACGCTTGGTTCCCAAATGCCAAAAACCCGGAAGTAAGTGTTCTGGTTTTCGAACGTTTTTCAGAAGCCGAACATCCAGTGAGGCTGTCAGCTATTCTTTCCGGGGCCCCTACACCAATCAGAAGCCGTGCCTTGGTTTTCAAACATTTCAAAAGTCAAACAGACTTCCGGAACTGATTAAGTTTGGCGCTTTTGTTTTAGCTATTTATTTTGTGTTTTTGAGGCTTTTTTGGTTAATTTGTTTTTGTGACTGTGTGGAACCCAGTTCAGCTACTGACTGATTGTGCGCCTGCGGAAATGGATAAAAGCCTCCCATCCAAACAATGACTATCATCAGGGCAGGTATGAAAAATATTTAATTTTAATTTTTATCATCCACAATACTGTCTTGTTTATTTTATAGTATAGTACATTGATTATTGCTTTCATTTTATGGATCAATGGTCTTGTTAGATAGTAAAATTCATGTTAAATTGCTGTTTTAGGGGTTGTTTTTCAAAGTCTTGAATGGATTTATCCGTTTTGCATTACTTTCTATGGAAAAGCTCGCATTTGGAACAACAGACTTCCAGAACGGATTAAGTTTGAGAGCCAAGGTACCACTGTATAGGGCAAATGACAACCACTCCCCTTCCATCCAGCCATTTCCCAAACTGAGAAAACAATATAAGCAACAGGAAAGCAATAATATAAAATGATCTTGCATATTAAAGACTACGCAGCTAGAAAATGGCTGACAGGTTTCACCTGGTAAAAGCAGCTCTCTAGCTTTAAGCATGAATGCAGCAAGGGGATTGCATTTTGAAGCCTTACAACAATGCATATTCAGTTGCACTCCTATAGTTAACAGAGGAATGAATCATATTACTTTGAGCATGCATGTTTAAATTAATTAAATATTAATTAATTAATAATTTTATTATTTATACCCCACCCACCTGGCTTCCAGCACATATAAAAACACAGCATGTTTGAGCTTGGGCTGCTGATCATGAATATTTAGTATATAAAACTGCAAACTTACCTCTTGCTTTTTTTCAGTAATGTTCAATGCATTTAGCGCAAAGATCACTTCTCTAGCTCCTACGTACAAAACATCCTTATCTTCACTTAGCAACAAAGTTGAGTAGTTAAATATTTCGGGCTCTTGAAAATATACTAGATGAACTTCTGTTAAAATACAATTAAATTTCAAGGCAAACATTAATTCAAAATGCATTCACTTCAAGGCAAACTTTATTTACAATTGACTAAATAGTTGCTTGGTTTCAAATCCGGGCCTAGATCCATTGATTTTGAGATCTTTAACTAAAGTGGCACAACCTAATGACTGGACATTAGTGGAATTGAAGGGAGAGAAAGCAATTCAAAAGCTTAAGCAAATGCAAATTCGCTGCCCTGGAGGCCAGGATTGTACGGAGGATCATTGGAAAGTCTGAAATGGGGTTCTTCCTGAGTGGGAAACAATGAAAAAATTGACCCTACAGTCAAATGACATGCAGAAGCCACAGAATGATAATGGCTTTTATTAGGACCAACCTAAATGTCAAAATCTATGTAAGATTTCCGTATCTGTTCATCAGGCTGGAAGTTGATCAAAACCTGGGAGGAAGATGGAAGAAACACTGACCGTGTTGTCACCCAAATTCTACAATCTGAAGATGGAGGAAGGGAGATATGCAGGCGTAATTTATTACAGTGGTACCTTGGGTTAAGTACTTAATTCGTTCCGGAGGTCCGTTCTTAACTGTTCTTAACCTGAAGCACCATTTTAGCTAATGGGGCCCCCCGTTGCCACCGCGCCGCGGAAACAATTTCTGTTCTCATCCTGAAGCAAAGTTCTTAACCCGAGGTACTATTTCTGGGTTAGCAGAGTCTGTAGCCTGAAGTGTATGTAACCTGAAGCATATGTAACCCGAGGTACCATTGTGTCTACATTAGGTGCCTAAGGGATTTCAGGATGTCTTGTGAGATGCTGGGGAGCTCAAAATGGCGGCCTTTTCCTTTTTTTGAAAATGTAACGTCGAGTAGTCAGAAAGAATTGGCACGATGGGGGGGTGCTGTGGTCCCACTCTCCCAACAGCAATTTTGGTACTGCTGACCAGGGTGGGACAACAGCAAGCGAAGGGTTATGTGGGTGCACAGCTGGCCTGCAATTGATGTATTGATATGTTGCTCAGGACCAGTATGAGGGGCAGACCACGATGACGGTGTATCGCAGCTGAAGCTGCCGCTGCTCGACTCCCTCCAGCAGGTGCTGGTAGCAGAGACTCAGAAGCAGCGGCCATTTCACCAGCGATATACCGTTGAGTGAAGCCACCATCCCACTCTGCCCTCATGCCGGAGCAGAGGGAGAAACAAGTTGCATCATCAAGGCACCAATACTGCTTCTTTAAACTGTTCGGCTGAGGAGAGCATAGCTGCCCTTGCCTCAGCCAAGCTGTCTTGCAGAGGCCCCAACCCACTGCCAGCTTGTGTGAACCAGTGGCGAGGTGGGGGCTCCAAGTGTATCCATCCCCCAGCTGAGGGAGCCCCGATATTTCTCCAGCTCACTTCCAAGCCAGAGAAGCATGGGGCTTCCTCACTTGGGGGGCAGGAGGCTTCGTGCTCCCCAGCTGAGAGGCCCTAATTCTTCTCCTGCTCAGCTGGGGAGCGGGAGAGTCCTTCCTCACAGAGATGAAGCTGTCTTAGAGATCTCCCCCTGATGCCTTGCAGCGGTGTGGTAGGAAGCAGGGTTTTGAACATTGTGATGTAGATGAAGTAGTAGTAATAGTCATAATAATAGTACTAATAATAATTTATTATTTATACCCCGCCCATCTGGCTGGGTTTCCCCAGCCACTCTGGGTGCTTCCCAACACAATATGAGGTAAAGGTAAAGGGACCCCTGACCATTAGGTCCAGTCGTGGCCGACTCTGGGGTTGCGGCGCTCATCTCGCTTTATTGGCCGAGGGAGCCGGCGTGCAGCTTCCGGGTCATGTGGCCAGCATGACTAAGCCGCTTCTGGTGAAACCAGAGCAGCACACGGAAACGCCGTCTACCTTCCCGCCGGAGCGGTACCTATTTATCTACTTGCACTTTGATGTGCTTTCAAACTGCTAGGTTGGCAGGAGCAGGGACCGAGCAACAGGAGCTCACCCCATCGCGGGGATTCGAATCGCCGACCTTCTGATCGGCAAGTCCTGGGCTCTGTGGTTTAACCCACAGCACCATCCGCATCCAACAGAATATTAAGAACACGATCAAACATTAAAAACTTCCCTAAACAGGGCTGCCTTCAGATGTCTTTTAAAAGTCAGATAATTGTTTATTACTTGACATCTGATGGGAGGGTGTTCCACTGGGTGGGTGCCACTACTGAGAAGGCCCTCTGCCTGGTTCCCTGTAACCTCACTTCTCTCAGTGAGGGAACCTCCAGAAGGCCCTCGGCGCTGGACCACAGTGTCTGGGATGAATGATGGGGGTGGAGACGCTCTTTCAGGTATATTGGTATCGCCAGATCGCGAAGTTTGCCGGGCAATACATCGCAATGTTGAAAACTTGACATTGACCAGCCCTACTACACAGGTGGGAACTCAGGATTTGGCTTAGCCTGTGTGGTTGACCACTTGACCTCCCCCCACAACCAACCATTCTATATGTGGCAGTGATGCTGTTGCTGAGGGGCAGCGAAGCAGCAGTCCACTGTGCCAACTGAAAGGAGTTACTCGAGTCAATCCAAAAAATAATGGTTCCTTGTGAGGCACAGAGAAACATAGGAAAACAACGATTGGCAACTAACAATGAGGTAGTTGTTCTTCAAGGTCTCCTCATTAAATGCCAAGGAGCAACCAAAGGTGTAAATGCAAGGGTAGCAAAAAAATTGTTGTTTACTGTACGATGTCAGACTTCCAATTCTTGCTAGAAAGTTCTGAGTAGGTCTTCCACTCCCATTTATTTCACTGAGTTGCTGTGCCAATTCTGTAGATATCAACACTATTTTGCATTGGCTACACCAGGGTTTTCGGAACATGGGTCTCCAGTTGTTTTTTGAACTACAATTCCCATCATCCCTGACCACTGATCCTACTAGCTAGGGATGATGGGAGTTGTAGTCCAAAAACAGTGAGAGACCCAAGTTTGGGGAAACTGGGCTATACTGTATGGCAACGTAAAACAAGCCTTTAATCTACTGCTACGGAGGATTTTGTATCAGCAAAGTACAGAACTACTACTCATTTATTTTATGAATCACTATCCTTACCGTAAGCTATGCTCTTACCTTTGTGTTCCCAGGTAATCCGGGGCACTGGACCAAACGCTGCTGCCATTCCAAGAAATAAACTCACAGCCCCATAGAGAACAAGAGCCATGTTAAGGGTCCTTAGCCTATGAATGCAGATGGGCAACCACAGCAGCAAAAGTTCATTTGGCAGAAGAAACGCCTTTGGAGTTCAGAGGGTCTGCGAAGACATGGGCATCTTCATACTAAACGCATGAGCCGTCCTTGCAAGAGTTCTTCTGAATGCCTGCTATCTGACAGATCACTTCCCCCAAGAGGCATGCATTTGCCACAGCAGAGAACGGAAAAGATTTCTAGAAGGAGCCTCAGCAAAACCTCTACTTCTTAAGCACATGCTTCTGATCCGTTGGGTTGGTGTATAAAGCTGCAGAAATAAAAGGCAGAAGGAAGGAAGTTGTCAGATTTTCACAGTGGCTAATGATTTCCAAGCTACACTCTTTACTTTGTTAAGAAACGTCCCCACAGCAAAGACTCTGGTTTTATAAAAGGAAACAGCGGCTCATTTTCAGAAATAGCCACAGGAAGCTATTAACAACCATAATTTTCCATGAGCTCTCATGATTTATATCTGTCATATCAATACTTGTAGACAAGCGTTTTGGGGACATGAAAGGGAGATGTTGCATTTTCGAAGTTCAAGGTGTATTTTAAATATTTTAACAAAAGACTAAAATGGAACTATAAATTGCCATGCATAGGTTTCGGCTGCAGGCAGCTCGAGACATTTCTTTGCAACCCATGGGCTTTCTGTAGGAGTTGTATGAATCTCAGGCTTTTGCTTCAAAACTATGAAGCATTCAGAGTCTTAGATTCCCAATTTCAGATACCATCTGGGGGAGAATCTTGAAGATCATGAAGTGAGCTTTGTGGCTAAGTGAGAATTTGAACTGTGGCTCCCATCTCTTCTAAAAAGAAAGGCAACTCTGAAAATTAATTGCCAAATGCGCTATAATCTACTGAATTCAATTTTTGGGTATATTTCACCGAATTAGCAAATTCAGTATATGACTCTAGACAGCGCTATGCATTTAGCTGAATGTTTTGCACGCCCATTCTCTGCAGATAATGGTACGGAACAGGCTTATGTTTGAATGCAGGCAAAACTGTCCCTATTTTCTAATTATTTCAACCAAGTACCTTTCAGTGCAACTCTAGGCATGAGATCAACAGGAAGTCAGAACAGGTGCATAAATATATAGGATGGCAGCTTAAATGAGTCAGCTAGATTTATTGTGTCTGGGCAAATTATGTAACTTCTTTGTTCGAGCTATTCCAGTTCAATTTCTCATTTTCTGTCTACATAAAAGGTGAGCCAGCGGAAGAATGTAACCATGGCAACTAATAAGCACCGAGGAATCCTGACATCAAGACAGATGCTTACCAATACCTTTCCTGGGCCTTGCACCTAATATATATAGGAGATTTACAGATTTACTATAAAGATCCCTTCACTGGAGGTGAATACAGACCAGATGAACTTGGGACAGTTTGTTTTGGATTTTTTTCTCTCTTAAAAACCCTACCATTTTCTCTTCTGTGTTCTCTTCTTTTGTCATGACCTGTGGCAGTCTTCTATGCATGGACGTATACCTATCTTGGACTGCACTGAGCTCTGTATTTGCAATTCTGAGCTTATGAATCAAGGTTGACAAGTCATCACAGCTATTGAAAGCCACCCCTGGCTCTATCTAATATTCCACCAGGATAATCCTACTGAGTCCATCTGGGTGACCCATTTTAATAATACTTGATAACTACTTAAGCTTCGCTATTTGCTTAGTTCTCAATTTATGAATATTTAGAACTGTAATTCCCAGTTGTAACAACCGTTCTTCCCATTATTTAGGGAACATTCTTCTGCTTAGTAACTGCCAACCCCCATTTCTTTAAAATTCTGATCACTGGGAATTCTAGTAAATGGTCTTGCTCATTATCTTTTATACTTGGTGTTTCTGAGCAAATATTAAGTTATTCAATGCACTATTTTCTAAAATAAGAGAATTGTTCGTGTTTGTGTGTGTGTTCCTTAAATAGTTTATTGGAATAGCCATTTACAGTGGTACCTCAGGTTAAGTACTTAATTCGCTCCGGAGGTCCGTACTTAACCTGAAACTGTTCTTAACCTGAAGCACCACTTTAGCTAATGGGGCCTCCTGCTACCGCTGCACCGCCGGAGCATGATTTCTGTTCTTATCCTGAAGCAAAGTTCTTAACCTGAAGCACTATTTCTGGGTTAGCAGAGTCTGTAACCTGAAGCGTATGTAACCCGAGATACCACTGTACTGTTATTTGAAGCCAAAGACAAGTATTGCTTATTTTATACAGCCTATCTTTTCATAGACTACAGTCCTACTTCTTTAGATGCCAGAGGTGGTGCTGGAACTGTGCCTGTATACTTCTAAGAAGTATAAAGTCAATTTATTTTAATGACTATTTCAACTAATTAGCTGGCACCTTTGTTCAGGAAATAAGTGGCGTACTGATGGGATAAGGCACTGCACAGAGGCCAATTTATCATACAGCAGCAACTCAGAAACTTCATATACAGTCGTACCTTGGAAGTCAAACGGAATCTGTCCCGCAAGTCCGTTCAACTTCCAAAACGTTCGGAAACCAAAGCGCGGCTTCTGATTGGCTGCAGGAAGCTCCTGCAGCCAATCGGAAGCCCCATCAGATTTTCAGCTTCCAAAAATAGTTTGCAGTTCAAAACAGTCACTTCCGAGTTTGCAGTGTTTGGGAGCCAAAACGTTTGAGATCCAAGCTGTTCGAAAACCAAGGTGCGACTGTAATTCCTCTTTCCAAAATCATGACTAGAGTGAAAGGAGAGAAATCGCTCCTACCGTCGTTTGCAGAGACATGAAACAGTTGAATCTAGCTAAATGAAGGGCAAACAAACAAGCAAACCCAATGGCTAACTCTTCAACAATAATCGTCTTTTTGCTTAGCTCAGTATGGTTTCCTGTGAAGGCATTTCCCCAACTTACTTTGCTTTCTGTTTTCTCTCTAGAGTCTACGCTTGGGATTGATATCCGAGGATGGGGGGGGGGGGTGACAAGGGACACCTAGAGTTAATCCGACCTTCCAACCCACCCTGGAAGCAACCCCCCTGGCATTATTTTGTTGTCTCTGTTGACTTCATAAGTATGAGTTTGGGTAGTATTTATGGCTTGACTGTATGAGGTGGGCTGGATAGCTTTTTCAGCCAAAGGGCTGCAACTCCACTTCTGGTGGCAGAGTGGCAGTTTCCCAGAAAGAACAATTGACCCAGCTCTGGTTTAGGCTGCAAAGCAGCACCAGAAAATGAGAAGGAAAAGTGCTGATAAACGAAAGACCTTCAGCACATTTCCGAGCACAATTCAAAGTGTTGGTGCTTTAAAGCCTCAAACAGCCTCGGCCCAGTAAACCTGAAGGAGTATCTCCACCCTCATCATTCAGCCTGGACACTGAGGTCCAGCTCTGAGGGCCTTCTGGCAGGTCCCTCCCTGCGAGAAGTGAGGTTACAGGGAACCAGGCAGAGGGCCTTTTTGGTGGTGGTGCCCTCCCTGTGGAACGCCCTCCCACTAGATGTCAAGGAAAGGCAGTCCTGTTTAGGGAAGTTTTTAATGTTTGATGTTTTTAATATTCTGTTGGAAGCCGCCCAGAGTGGCTGGGGAAACCCAGCCAGATGGGTGGGGTATAAATAATAAAATTGTTGTTGTTGCTGCTGCTGCTGTTGTTAAGATGCATGTTGTGTGTGTTGGGAGGACAAAATACATGCACAGGTAGACTGAAAGTGCTCATCCTTGATGCTGTTTCCATTTCTGCCCCAGACCAAGGGAGATAAACTTATTTCTTCTCCTCGCCCAAACTCTTTTTGAGGAAGGGACTGGTGGCCTCGAACCCTCAAGTTGGGCTTTTATAGGTGGCATCAGTATCAATGAGGAGGATATTTGTAATGGGTATAAGAAGCACTTCGTGCAGACAGGAGGGACTATTGCCATCAATAAGGAGATAAGAAGATATTGTGGACAGATGTCTAGTCTAGTGCCCTAATCTGTGAAATCACTCCATTCTGGTGGAAAATGATAGTACTACACAATTAAACAAAAGATTACATGTATGAGGTTGGACACACAGACTTGCAGTGAACATGAAGAAAGAAACCGAAAAGAATGAGCGTTACTCGAAGTTCTATTTGCAACAAGCAGAGACATTTAGACGATCACTTAGAAAGACACCCAACAGAAGGATAATTTTATGACAGGAATTCTGTTACACTATATAATCACCTGCCTCACATAATTAGAAATCAGACAGATGGATGGGGACTGTGTATATTTCTCTCTCAAAAATATGCTTATATTTATTCTTTCACACTGGTTCAATGGCAGCACTAATAATCTTTGCGCCGAGAGAAATTAGTATGTGTCACCAGAACATACAGCTGGTGCAGCCAGCAGCACTATGTTAAAAAATGTTATAACAGCTTCCAAAGTCGGGGGGGGGGGGGGGACACACAATCACACAAACCAGGCCTTCTTGTTTTTAAAGGCACTTGCTAAAGTCAATTTATGACATAATGTTATGCTTAAAAATACCATCCTGTGGCTTGAACAAAATACCAATGGATGGCAGATATGCAATGGCCACCATTAGGGAAACTTACATTGGTTTCATGCAGGAGTAGCTCAAGGGCTCAACTGAAAGAATGCAAGAGAAGCCCATCTCTTTCAGGGATGGGGGTCCCTGTTATTGCACTCCAACTCCCACCAGCCCCAGCTACCATGGCCAGAGGTCAGGAATGATGCGAGTTGTAGTTCAACAACATCTGGAGGGCTAAAGGTTCTCCATTCTTGGTCTGTCTATTCAAGTTTCCTGTTTTCTACAGAGGTCAAGAAAATGCCTTTGGAAAGTCCACAAGCCAAGGTAGGGCTCTCCTCAGCAGCTGGAATTTCAAACTTCTTAACCAGAGTCCCATTTAGCTATCGTAGCTACTTAGATCGTGAAGCTGAGGCTCCAATACTTTGGCCACCTCATGAGAGAGAGAATACTCCCTGGAAAAGACCCTGATGTTGGGAAAGATGGAAGGCACAAGGAGAAGGGGACAACAGCGGACGAGATGGTTGGACAGTGTTCTTGAAGCTACAAACATGAGTCTGACCAAACTGCAGGAGGCAGTGGAAGACAGGAGTGCCTGGCGTGCTCTGGTCCATGGGGTCACAAAGAGTCAGACACGAGTAAACGACTAAACAACAACAACAAAGCTACTTAGCCACTGGTAGACTTATCTTCCTGGTCTAATGCTCCTTTACAGCCATCTAAGTCAATGGCTGTCACCACTGTGGTGGTGAACTCCCTAAGCCAGGCATGTCCAACCAGTAGATCGTGATCTACTGGTAAATCCCCGGCTGATCCTGGTTGATCGTGGGACCCTTATCGATCAAGGGATTAAATAAAGTTTACTGAAAGTTAACAAATAAAAACTGAAGAACTCTGGGCAATCCTCTGCAAAAATCAGCTCAACAACTCTGGACAATCCACCCACCCTATGCACGTCCCTCCTCCCTCCAATGAGTAGATCACTGCCAGTTTTTTAATACTGGGAGTAGATTGAAGTCTCTTGGGAGTTGGACGTGCCTGCCCTAAGAAGAAGAAGAGTTTGGATTTGATATCCCGCTTTATCACTACCCGAAGGAGTCTCAAAGCGGCTAACATTCTCCTTTCCCTTCCTCCCCCACAACAAACACTCTGTGAGATGAGTGAGGCTGAGAGACTTCAGAGAAGCGTGACTAGCCCAAGGTCACCCAGCAGCTGCATGTGGAGGAGCGGGGAATCAAACCGAGTTCACCAGATTACGAATCTACCGCTCTTAACCACTACACCACACTGGCTCTCCATTAATGCTTTGGGTGGAAGTAGTTGCTTTGTTCTGTGCATTCTGAATCTATCACCAATCAATCTCATTGGATGAACTCTGCCTCAGCTATTATGGGAAAGCAAGAAAAAAATGCCCACTTTCTCAATGCCTTAGCTCTATCACACATGCTATACAGCTTACAACTGGGATCTTGACACCACCAAAAGAGTACACAAGCCTCGCCATTCTGCACTGGAAGCCGATTCTACCCAATCCCTGGGAGAAGCAGAAGCAGCAGATATTGGCTTTTCTACATGTTAGCATTCTGCGTGCAAGGAATTTTCGAAACAGAGATGGGGTGGGGGTATTAAGAAGAAGAAGAAGAAGAGTTTGGATTTGATATCCCCCCTTTCACTCCCTTTAAGGAGTCTCAAAGCGGCTAGCATTCTCCTTTCCCTTCCTCCCCCACAACAAACACTTTGGGAGGTGAGTGGGGCTGAGAGACTTCAGAGAAGTGTGACTGGCCCAAGGTCACCCAGCAGCTGCAGGTGGAGGAGTGGGGAATCAAACCGAGTTCACCAGATTACGAGTCTACCACTCTTAACCACTATACCACTCCTCACGCCTGCATTCTCAACTGCCTCCAGTCCTAGGAACCTTGCAGGGCCTACGCTTTGCCTGCAGGTGTGCTCTGGCTTCGAGAAACATGGCCGTGCACGATTTGTGGCTAGCCAATCAACGAACAGAACCCAATTCCAACAGATTTACCCTTTTGCCTGTAAAGAATACTGCATATCTGCAGAGTAAGTAAACAATACAATTTAAGCATTCAATCCGACAGTTGGCTGCTGCTTAATAAAATCCACCCGACAAACCATTTCTCTGCCAAGAGCTCGTTTAATGTGCCCCTTGGGGATGCGGAAGTACCATTTCTCAGGTATGCGCACCAAGCCCTACTGATGCGATCTGGGGCAGAGAGCCAAGAATATGCGCTTCACATCCAGTTCCACTTGGCTGCTAAGGAAAAGGTCTTTTGCCTGCTACAGTTATGCGAATACAGATAATAAGAGAACCTGGAATGCTTCCATCACACCTTAAACGCATGGTTATTTTACTGAAAGGGTCTTTTGTGAAAATGGGTGTGTCTCAATATGCATCCCATTTCCAGCGCTTGTTTCCAATTAAGTAGCAACATCCGCTTGCAAACAAAGCATGCTGAATTGGGTGAGTATGAAACAAATGTAAATGAAGATTAAGGTTGTATGCGATTGCATCACAGCATTTAAAGCTGCTGTTTAGACACAAGCCCCATATAAAAATCTATCTATATAAGCATCATTCCAAACGCAGCAAATAGTTTAAAACTTATTATTATTATTATTATTATTATTATTATTATTATTATTATTATTTTCATTTCTATATTTTTAAGGAAAAAATCTCAAGGCAGTTTACAACCTACATTAAAACATGAATGTGTTTGTAAAAATGTTGCTGATTCATAACTGGTACCACTACGCAGCTCCATGTATTTTCAAGCATTTTCGGCCAAAATATATTATATATATATATATATATATATATATATATATATATATACCAAGTCCAGTTCTCAGGGAAACTTACAGATATCAAACAGTATCACATGTACAAACAACCTATAACAAAATTTGCCAATAGTAGTCAGAGCTGTAACAGAACCTAATTTATCAACCACGTAGAGCCTGTGTGAACTGTCAGAATTCCTGCTCCATGACTGCAGTCATGGGATTGTTGTCTATCACATGATGGTGTATGTTTTGACTCCACAGAGTGGGAAGTGATGGAGACACGACTATTGTCGTTTGTTCTTTCTCTCTTTGCTGTCTGATGCTAGAGAGAGAGGGAGCCATGTTGCAGTGCTCCGTGTGTGTTTATATGTAAATAAAGTAGAGTAGCCAAAATGCTGAGTTGCTGAGGTCTGTTACGCAACTGCGCAAACTCTGCAGATCCCTAAGTGTGCCAGTGTCGGTTGGCATCGGTCGCTGTGATGTTTGGGCAGAAGAAAGCTTTTGAAGCTCCCGAATGATCGACCAGGAGGGAGGGAACATGCCAGTTGGGCATGTGTCTCTACCAGAGTCCTACTCGAGTATAAATTGAGCTCCTGACATGAACATCATTTTAATCTGGTGGTTTAGAAGTTATCAGATTATGTGCCAGTTCATATGGACTTACATGGAATGGACTTCAAACAGTGCACCAGTACAGAGAAGGCTTCTAAAGAAGACTCTTAACAGCCAGATAGGTTCGTAGGGTAGCATTTGGTCTTTCTAATACACTTTTAAGGGATTTATAGATAAAAATCAGTGAGTTTCAACATTAGCCATATTTAGGGCAGGTTTGCCCTGACAAAAAAAGCTCAACAACTTTTGCCTGATCCGCCCCCCTCCAAAAGCTGAAAAACTCTGGACAATGCAATGGGTAGATCACTGCCTGGTTTTTTGTATAGTGGGAGTAGATCACAGTCTCTTGGAAGTTGGACGTGCCTGCACTAGAGTATGCCCTAATTCTGAGATGGTAGCCCTGTCTATGCTGTATGGCCACATGTAGCCCACTGAGGTTTTAAAGACCTGACTCATTTTTGTATGGAAAAGCATTCATGCATTTTGAAGACTCTACGACTGAACGCTCCTCCAAACAATGGATAGCCCAGACACAGCTTTACCATCCCAGTGAGAACCAGGTCTTGCGTTAGATCGATTCCTCTCTCTCTCCCAGAGGGCAAAAATGAAGATAGATTTACAGCAACCTTTTCCAACAATCAGTTGCTTACTCCGGTATTAAACTTCCATCTGTTAAATACTTCTCTTCACCCCTGTGCTGCTTGATATCAAAGCCTTAATCCACATGACAGTGTTGAGACAAGGGTCTGCTCCAAAGCCTGGAACCTGCAGAAGCTCCACAGTCTGCCCACCCCAAGCCAACAGTCTTGGCAGCTTGCGTCAATGAAGTTTAATAGAATCTGCCCAGTAGCTGCCTATGTCTAGCGCTGCTGGTTCAACAGCTGAGAAAAGTCAACTGCCTTGAAAACCACCCTTTTATATAAAAAAGATCTTGTTTGCTGTTGTGGGCCACCATCCATTCTTGAGTTGACGCTCCATTGCTACACAGACATTGTTATGCAGACATGGCTGATTGAACATGTAACCCAAAAGGTGTGGGCAAGCAGGAGGTGGCAGAAAATTGAAGCAGTAGCCACAATCAATGAGAAAGAATGTGCATGCATGGAGGTGATGTGCCTATCATTCAAAAGAACCTGGAGATGGTCCAGGCCAGCCTTCACCACCCTGGTAAAGGTAAAGGTAAAGGAACCCCTGACCATTAGGTTTAGTCATGACGGACTCTGGGGTGGCGGCGCTCATCTCGCTTTACTGGCCACGGGAGCCGGCATAAGCTTCCGGGTCATGTGGCCAGCATGACTAAGCCGCTTCTGGAGAACCAGAGCAGCACACGGAAATGCCCTTTACCTTCCCGCCAGAGTGGTACCTATTTATCTACTTGCACTTTGACATGCTTTTGAACTGCTAGGTTGGCAGGCGCAGGGACTGAGCAACGGGAGCTTACCCCATCGCAGGGATTCGAACCGCTGACCTTCTGATTGGCAAGTCCTATGCTGTGTTAGAATCATAGAATCATAGAGTTGGAAGAGACCACAAGGGCCATCGAGTCCAACCCCCTGCCAAGCAGGAAACACAATCAGAGCACTCCTGACATATGTTTAACCCACAGCGCCACCCGCGTCCCTCCACCACCCTGGTACCCTCTATATATTTTGGACTACAACTCCCATCAGCCCAGCCAGCATGGTCAATGGTTAGAAATGTTAGGAGTTGCCTGGAGGGCAAATGAGTGGTGAAGGCTGCCCACTGTATGAACGATGCAAAAGTATTGTTTAGCTGCAAGGAGATGCACAGGGATGTAGACTCTGAAAATGGCACTACAATCATTTCTGCCGGGAAGTCATTCTGCATGCTATTTCAAAACCATCCAACTATCTTTTTCTATCAATCGAAGGGAAATAGCAGTGGACAACTGTTGCAATTAGCCGGTAGTAATTTAGAGGCAGTGGCAGACAACTGCCATTGTGGATTCAATATTTGCTAAACAAGACCACTGGCCTTTAGCCATTCACAAAAACAAAGCCTTAGCCTTCCTAAGAGTTAACGGAGTGTTTCAACAATCATTCCTTAAGCAGCAGGGTTCAACATGCTGTGAGGGCTAGATAATAGACAGAGAAAACAACATGCTCTCATACCTATTTACAGAGTGCAAAGTCCTGCAACAAGGGCCTCAGAGTTCTTGGGGAGATGCCTGTCAAGATGGGTTAAGAGGTCTCAAGTTAAGCATCTCATCCTGACAGACATTAGTTGCCGAGAAATACTCTTTAAGTCATTTATTACTGTGGAAGTACTACAGCCTTTCCAGACAAGTGACTATGCAGGCTATTTTATCAAATGAAACTCCAGCTCTATAATTGTTTAATTATATGGTTGTCAAAGCCACAAATAGCTTGTTTGAGGAGTTCAATACACACAGACAGAGAAGTTTTCATGATGTTTAGCTGAACGGCTTCCGTTGGCAGAAAGAGAAGCAGTATTTTTCATCTGTCACATGAAATTACTGTTCATTTTCTTAGGAAAGTTCCCCTACCCCTCCTTTACCTGGTTCATTCAAGACATTCACATTGTACTAGTTCGCTTTCCTGCAACTTTAAAGACACTGATTCCCAGAAGTAAAAAAACAAAACAAAAATGTGCTGTTGTTTTTTAAAAAAACACCACTTTTGCCATGCCCTGGGTACACACACAGGTGAACTGGGGTACCTAAGAATATTTTGGTTTACCATACAACTGGCTGGTCAGGATTCACAAGTGGAACATGCCCTGATCTTGGAGTGGGGGGGGTGTCTTTAAGTGACCTACCTAAACAATTTATTTTTATTGCTGGGTTTTAAAAAGAGCCACAACTAAAAGTTGTAATAGAAAACATCAAGGAAGGTAGGTTCTATTAGTTATAATATGCAATTGTAGTAATATAAATTCTGTTCGTATTAGAAATAATATGCAACTTCACATGAAAAGAAACATTTTTTTCTTTGCTAGAGAAAAAAGGTCAGAAATTAGCATCCATATAATGCCAATGACATTAGTTTACTGATCATTCTGAAAAAGAAAGGGTTCCCCATTTTCCTCCCTTCCAAATCAGACAACTTTGTACTGTGACAATAGATCGTCTTGTGCCCAAATTTTTCAACCCAACTGCACAAAAAGCCATTCCATGATAAACCGAAAATACAAGCACATAAGAAGTTTTCTGCAGTGAAGAAAGATACCTAGTTTATCAGAAAATTCAGCTAACCAGGCTATTCTACTTTGAAACTATGGTAGAGTCTACTGCTTTTTATTTCATAAAATCTATATACCACTTCATTAGAGAAAAAAACCTCAAAGAGATTCACAAAAAAATGTTATCTTCTCTAACCAGTATTATATTATTGCTCGGTTGTTTTAATGTAAACTGATAAGCATTAGTTATGTAAAATGCATGCAACCTTTATGATCTATGCAAATAATTTGTTATCTGTAGTTAAATTGTAAAAGTCAAGTAAAAAAATTTCAGAAAAGAAAAGACAAGTCAGTTGACAATGTCAATGGCAGATCCTTTTCTGCACTATGGACTACTTAGATTTTTTTTGGGGGGGGGGTATATAAAGCAGAAGAATCCATAAAGTGCTTGTCCCATAAAATTAACATCACAGAGCGCAACTGAGGTTCATTATTGTATCACTACCACAGCAACAAAAACATTTCTAACACAAAGATTTGCTTATTTTTAAAGAGAGAAGTAAAGGACTATTATGATTCTTGAAATAATAAAAAGGGGGTTTTGAGTCATACATTTCACAGCGCTATCTATGCGCCAATGAACACTTTTAAAGATATGAAAACAAAAAACGGGGGAAAGGGGAAATGTAGAACAGTAGAGCCACCAGGGGAAAAAATGAACAGAATAAGAAGCTGGCTAGAATGCACTCTGTAAATCAGTAAACTTAACAGCAAATTAAGCTGCATGATTCACTGTGCTAAGGGTCAAGTTGTTGGAAGAATCTGGATCTAAGTTTCTTTCTACCGGGCAAAGATCACTAGCAACTGAATTTGGGGTGGGGTAAAAGTGATATAAAGGACGTGGGTCGCGCTGTGGGTTAAACCACAGAGCCTAGGGCTTGCCGATCAGAAGGTCGGCGGTTCAAATCCCCGCGACGGGATGAGCTCCCATTGCTCAGTCCCTGCTCCTGCCAACCTAGCAGTTCGAAAGCACGTCAAAGTGCAAGTAGATAAATAGGTACTGCTCCAGCGGGAAGGTAAAAAGAATCCCCACTGAAAGTTCCTAACCATCACTTAACCATCAATTAACTTACTTTGAGAGATCTGTGTGTAGCATAAACACACACAAAGGGGGGGGGGGAATGGAAGTGAAATTGAAAAGTTGATATAATACAGTACCTGTCACCATTTGGATTTTTTTTCTATTTTCCTTCCCAGGAATTAACTCTTTAAAGTATCTGTTTTCTTTATGGCATAGTAAATGAGGTCCAGCAAGGTAGCCCAGAAATCTTCAGTACTGTTAAAGAAAACAAAATTTTTTTATTATTTAATAACTTTTACTAGCCACTTTTGTGCCACAGCAACTCAAAGCAAGTTACAATAGTAAAAACAAACACATACGTCCATTAAAACCAGCATTATAGAAACAACCTAAAATATAACTCTTTTTTTGTTGTTGAAAAACTAGATTAAAACATCAACATACAAAAATTGTAGATTATGAAAAGGGAAACAATCCCCCTGTCTCTCTCCCAAAAGAGGTAGTAGTAGTAGTAATAATAATAACAACAACAACAATAAAAACAGCAACAGCAGCAACATATTTATACCCTGCCCTTCTGGTAATCATTGTAGAACAACCTAAGAAGTTTCTATGCCAATACTAGGCCTAAAAACCGATTGAATTTGATCTAGAAAATTCATGCAAGGCAGCCTAGTATGACAACATCCGGAGGGCCTCAGGTTCCCCACCTAGCTATGCAGAAACTGGAAATGTGAGTGATACACAAATAAAATGCAGCCTGTATTGGCTCTGCCACGGTCCCAGTCTACGTGCACATCATCAGGAAGCACGATGGGTTCAATTCACAATGTGCAGGGATGTAAACCACCCTGAGACTTATGGGTATAGGGCAGTGGTGGCCTAACTCGGCCCTCCAGCTGTTTTGGTACTACAGTTCCCATCATCCCTGACCATTGGTCCTGTTAGTTAGGCATGATGGGAGCTGTAGTCCCAAAACAGCTGGAGGGCCAAGTTTGGCTATCACTGATATAGCGTTACATACAAATTTAATAAATGAATAATAAATATTCTGCACAGGTGAACAACCCCCTACCCTCAATGAAGCCCCACACTGGTGCAACCTGACAATCTTATTTAATTCAGGGTTTTCGGATATTCAAGTTCTGAGATTAGAAAGGTTTTCTGAAATAATTTTTAGGGCTCCAAAATGGCAGTATTTGTTTGTAGCCGACCACTAATTTGTCACTGGTACCACACACAAACCATTTCTGGCGTATAAAAGCTGAAGCACGACACGGCCGAGTGGGTAGGCCGTACCGTTTGATATTTACATTCAAAGTTAGTAGCCTCGTAAATCTGACAAGTCTACAACTGTGACAAGATATAGCTGCCAAATGTTTAGTACTCATATGAAATGAGAGGCGGGCAAGAGAGCAGTATGGTGAAAGCCCGCGCCCAATAAAAGCAATAGCAATTCCTCTACCAAGTCAAATTAATTCCAGTTGGAAGTTCATTTCAAGTGGGAGAAATCCCAGGAAAAGTGGAATCGTCAGCCGCCACTGTGGTGATCTAATGTAGCAAAAGCCATATTAAGTGCAGAATGTTTTTTTCTGCCAAGCTGCTTTTAGGGCAAGCAAATGCTTAATTCACACTCTAACATCCCATCTCCGCCCCCCCCCCCAACCTTGGTGGCTTTTAAACAGATTTAAAAGGGGGTGAGTGGAATCAAAGCACTTTTGCAGCTATTACACAGGTATCTCAGCTTTTGAAATAATCACACCATTAAGTATTTCAAGGCTTTCTGGATAGTCAACAATAGTATCGAGTTGCATTAATTCATGACAGGGCTGGTTATAAATGGCATGAAACAGCTGTTGCCCAGAGGATTTAACTCTGTAGTGTTATAGAGAGCTCAAAGAACAAAGAAGACGGAAAAGAAGGAGGAGAAGGAATGCAGAAGGGAAGCTTTTCAGAAGGGAAATGTCTTGCTAAGAAACTTTGCCCTGGTTACTCTTTTGGGTCCCATCAAATGCAACCAGTAATTTAGAAACCAAAAGAAGGTGCTTCCTCTCTAAGGCTGCAATCTTATACCCGCTTTCCTGTGGATACGATAAAACTTACTCCAAGTAGGCATGCATATTGCACTGTAAATTATGAACAAATTTTGAAGTGTTTATGTGCACGTGAGCACACACACACACACACACACACACACACACAGGTGCTAGCATTATCTGAAAATGTTAAATGTTACGCTGCCTCTGTTGCTGTTTGACGCTGCCTCTGTTGCTGTTTGACGCTATAATCAGCAGTTTATACCTCCAACATCTGATTTGCAAGACAAAGCTCTACTTACAATGGAAGTTTACAGTCTGTAGATTACTGAATGATTACTCTTGCTTCTGAGACTCTTGCTCAGCAACGCTACTGAAAAGTTATAGCTCAAAAGACAATTCTTTTGAATTTTGAGCAAAGAACTCAAACTGGTTTCACCAAAATACAAGATCTTTTTGCATTCTGCAATACATTTGCTGTTCAGTCGTACTTTTACAAACACTCGTTCACTCTTGCCACAAAACTACTATATATATATATGCGCACAGGTGTTTAAACACGGTTAGCCACATCAAATGTACTTTCGCAAGAAATTTCAGTCACATCTTCCTCCAAGCCTACAACCCCACAAAGTAACATAATCTAGTCTTGTATCAAGGTGTTCCTGACCAGGAGTTGTGCTGCCTTAAAAAAAACAGTTTGGCAACCTTGAAAACTGCACACACTTCAAATTCCATGTTTCAAGCAATCTACAACTAAGTGAAAAACATTTGCAGAAGAACCAAATGAGAGACTCCCACAGCCCTAGATAGGCTTCGTATTTTCATCTCAGATCCTCCCACCTGACGCAGTATTGCATGTTTATTGCAGCTGATTTTACAAGACCTGTTTTAAAAACAAACAACAACCTACATAGACAATTTGAGTCTACGCACCCTGAGCTAAGCTAACAACAGTAATAGTTTATGACATATAAATGACAAACAGCAGCACCCACCAACATCTATGCCATTTTTGTATATTCTGTAGTTCTTATAGGGCTGGGTACTCTTGCAAGAAACAAGTTGCACACTAGACCAGTAAAGAGTGCTTCATTGATATGCAGAAGACCAGCAAGGCTATTTCCATCTAGACTATCTCAGATGGTTACTAAAAAGTCATTTGTGGGATTACTATATGTTAACTTTCATGTGCCTGTGGCAGCAATCGTTCCCCCAATGCCAAGCCTATGAATTGAGAACGCTCCCCTCAGTTCAAACGAGTGCAAGGGAGGATAGAACTCTATTATTACACGCAGAGTTGGCCTTCCAGCACTTAATATCAGCCATTGGCTTCCTGCCTGCCCAGAAATCAAAACTGTAGAAATAAATTGCTATTCACAGCGTGCCAGTAACTCTGACACAGTTACACATATAAGAACACTGGGAAATGAATCTCAGGCCGTCCAAGACGACATGTTGCAAATAAACTCCAAATAAAACCCTTCATTTATCCCTTTTTAAGCCACGTCCGCCTGGAGGGAGAGGTGTGTTCTTGGGAATAGTCAACCGCTCTGAGGTAGTGATGGATGAACCACTCGTTCTTTGTGATTTGCATGAATGATTGTTCAGAAGTCCGCATGCCTCGTTTCCACATTTCTCTACAGGCTCTTTTCGCAGAAGTCCATACTAAAGAAGTGGCGCCCAGCGGACTGCCAGACGAAAGTGCCAATGGTTACTGGCTAAAGCTGTGTCAGGGCATTCAACTCGCTGCTGACAGTGGCAACACTCGAAAAATGTACGAAGGCATGAAGACAGGGTTTGGGCCAACTGTCAGGAAAACGGCATCCGTGAAATCATTGTCTGGAGAGCTCATCTCAGACTTCAGCAAGCAGATGAAGGGTAGGTAAAGGTAAAGGACCCCTGGGTGGTTATGTCCAGTCAAAGGTGACTGTGGGGTTGTGGCACTCATCTCGCTTTCAGGCCAAGGGAGCCGGCATTTGTCCACAGAAAGCTTTGTGGCTCATGTGGCTGGCATGATTAAACCGCTTCTGGAGCAACAGAACACCATGATGGAAGCCAGGGTGCACAGAAACACCGTTTACCTTCCCGCCGCAGTGGTACCTATTTATCTACTTGCACTGGTGTGCTTTCGAACTGCTAGGTTGGCAGGAGCTGAGACAGAGCAATGGGAGCTCACTCCGTCACAGGGATTTGAACCGTCGTCCTTCTGATTGGGAAGCCCAAGAGGCTCAGTGGTTTAGACCACAGTGTCACCCGCGTCCCCATCTGCAGCAAGCAGATGAAGCAATGAGCAGAGCACCAGCAAGAACTATACTTGCATAAAGAAACCATGGTCTCAGAGACTGCAATAGACATCATCCAGACTCTGCCTGTCTTGTAAGAGTTGGGTGTCCCTCCTCCCCTTGAAGAGCTGAAGGATGCCATCAACTTCTAGGCAGGTGGCAAAGCCTCCGGACAGGATGGGATCCCAACAGAAGTGCTGAAGCCAGCCTCAATTCCTCCCTTAGGACACACCTCCATGGCTTTGTCTTTCAGTGATGGGGGAAATCATCTGTGCCACAAGACATGCATGACTCCAGCACTGTGGGCCATCTGTAGAAGAAGAAAGGTGACTACCATGATTGTAACAACTACCATGGAATCTCCCTGCTCAGTATTGTGGGGGAAAGCCATAGCCTGGTGGTGTTCTCAACAAAAGAGAGTTACTCACTGACAGTGCGACTGTACCGACATCCAGTCTGCTGTCAACAACACAGATCTGGATCCTGAACATTTTTTACTGGATTTCGAGCCAGGAGAGAAAGAGTTGGGAGTCAACAGCGCACTGGTCCTATATACAGGTGCACAAACCAGATGTATGGGAAATTCTCATGCACACTTACCCCAAACTTTAAACCTCTTCATTACTTATAAAGATTTAATTTGCTTATAAAAGTATAAAATAAAAACGCTGAGGTTTTTCACCATGTGAGGGTTGTTGTTCTTTGTCCTTTTAGATGCACCTAGCAGTTCTCCGTTACTCTGCTGTAGATCAACTTTCAGATATTTTGGACGGCAATTCCCATCAGCCTTAATCCATTTATATGTAAAGCATATTTTAAAAATACAGCTGTGACTGAAAGTTGCATGTGTGTGCAAAATTATAGACGTTTCATGTATAAAACCAACTCGTAATAGCACATACAACCAGCTGTCAGAGCACTCACAGAAACTAATTTAATCAGCCATTTAGATACTAGCAAAATCCTGGGTAAGCACCATTTTAATCAGGCGCCAGTTTGTGTGGATATTCATTCTACTAGCAGGGGCTGATGGGAGTTGTAGTCAAAAAAAACCTGGAGGATACACCAGGTTGGCAAAGGCTACTGTAGATATTGAGGTCATGTGATCAATCACACAGCTTATTATCACTGAAGAAAAACAAACCACTAATTATTTTGGCAACTACATCACACCAACAGGGAGTGGGGGAAATCCATTTGAATATGAATGACTGGAAGCCTGGAACAACTTAAATAGAATAGCATAATAGTGATCTTCAAAGGAAACGTAAGTTTTCTTGAGGCTCTGTTATATGAATTACAACAACGCTCTAGATTCATTATAAAAGCTGGAATTATTACAACTTTGCAGTGCAATGTTCAAAGCGTCCAAATATATAAAAGCAAAAGATACTCCAAGATGCAATTAAAGCATTTATAAACCTCTCTCTTTCTGCTTCCTGTTTATGCCTCCTTACTAGGAGACCCAGGCAAATATCCAACCGCTAAATCTAAGTGCTTGTTAATTTCAAAACCCTGCCAAAATAAAAGCTCTGGGGGAAATTAGGCATTGGGAAAAGAACACCCCCAACCCCCAACACTGGATGCCTAATAGTGAACACATACTGTAGAATATGCAAATTTTGGGGGGGAATTGGCAAACTTTATTTATTGTTTTGCAATAATTTTGTGGTGGTTTCCTAGGGGAACCACTATCTGTGTCACATTCATTCACTTTTAGTGAAGGCAGATCAAAAAGTTACATAGCCACCTTTTCCACATTCCCAGCGTAGTTCTCCTAACTTGGCGAAGGACAGAGAGTGCAAGTTTGCAACGTACTTAATTGTCAAAGGTGGAAAAAATCTTCCAATATCAGGCATTTTGCTGTGCTCCGGAGATTCCATAGCTCATGAGCCATGGGATGGTTCCAGAAACTTAGTTCCCAAAGGGGGCAACGGCAGAGTAAGTTGGATACGAATCCACACTTCCAACAGTTATAGTTAGACAACCACATCCTTACAACAGAGGCCACTGCAGGGTCTATTAGGTCAGAAACGACAGGGTTTTGTTGAGGCAAACTTATTTTAAGGTTCACAGAGGATGCAACAATAAAACCGGCATACACTTAAAATGACCTCGTAAGGCTTGCAGCCCCAAACCTCACTAACTATAAATATGTACGTATGCGTTGGCTACTACTGCAAGTACCGTTCTAAAAATGGTAGCCACAAAACTGTCCTGCGCACGCTGTGCTTCACCATGAAAGTAAAGTGAGAACATCTGCGAAAAGAAACTTCTGCCAGAGGATGAAATGCTAAACCACAACGCCTGCATTTCGGTCTACTGTGAGTAATATGCTCCTTGACACTTAAACCTATTAACTTAACACTCCCGTTTCCATTTTTTATTTTTTGTATTTTTACAATAGGTTTAACTGTGAAAATAACCACAGGGTTTTACTGTGTGGTGAGGCTACTATTTCTTTTTTTATCGCACCGGACCCTGGGACCTAAAACGGTCGTCAAGTGGTTCTCCATCTCCTGCCTGAGAGGCTTTCATAGTGACTTGCTCAACTGCTGTTCTGTCATGGCATGTCAATGCAGTCCAACCATATGGGCAAACCACAGCAAGAGAATATTAATGAACACCACAACTTTTCCGAGGTAAGTGAAAGGCAATTCTGTTAAAAACCTTGCAGCAGGCCTGGCCTGACCATGAGGCAGACTGAGGCATCCACCTTGGGCGGCAGAACACCAAGAGGCGGTGTCATGCCTGCCCCGCTGCCTCCAATGGAGAAGGGGCAGCAGCTTCATGCGAGATCTCGTGAGATCTTGCTGATGTCATGGGAGTTCTACTCAATATTGATCCACTTTTCAAAATAAACCAACAAGGAAAATATGGAATAAAAGCCCCCCTGCATGCTAATTAGATCTAAAGATCTGTTAAAAACAAGATTTTGAGTCACATAACGGAGAGTGACAGACTGATAAGATGAAGATGGACAATTAGAATTAGGAAATTGGAACCAAGAGGCAAGAAAGCAGAATATAAACAAAAGATATTGCCTCTAGAAACCAGGACATGGGGAGTCCCCTGAAATTATTTGAATCTGGAATATATAATTGGTGATATTGTATTGTATTGTATTTGATTTGTTAATAATTGGAAGATTTTTATTGGAAACTGATATATATATATCTCCAGAGCAGATTCCAGCATATAGTTAGCAGAGTAAAAACTTAAACATGTTGCAGGATTCCAAAAAAATAGACCAGAGGCAATTATATTTCATCCGGCAGAGCTTCACTGCTACTGAAGGCAAATGAGCGTAATGGTCACAAATCCAATACATTCAGGATTGGCACTGTCCATAAGAAATCCAGTTGCAGCAGACTTAACTTAAACTTACAATAACTTATAAGAAGTCTAAACCTTAACTCTCAGCACACTATGTACAGAACACCAGAAGGAAAAGAGATAGAAAGTGAAACCCAGGCTCCTTATGGCCTTACTATTATAGTCAGCATGACCTTGAAGAGGAGATAACAGGACCAGTTTAAGCCAACTGTACTCAGCTTCTCTGAAAGAATAACCCAAACATCATAAACCTTCTTGCTTGTTTCTTTCACACGGAGAAGCCTCCCAAACCCTCTTGAAATAATTAGAATAGGAAAGATCTCTACACATCAGATCAATACTTTCTGGACTAAGAAATGCAAACTGACAGCTGGAACGTGGCTCACAACCCAGGTGTGGAAGGCTTTGGTGTGGATGAAACAGTGACACATGCTGCCCCTGGTCTGGGGACAAATGGAGGTATGTTTTCCCCGTTGGCAGAAAAGTAGGGCAGATTCAGACAGAGTCTCTGGGCAGGCAGGATTTCACCCCGATACGTCTTCTCTTTTCGCCGCCGCCCGCCAAATTCCATAAAAACGTACTCAATGGTATGTGACAGTCATTAAAATCAATGTGCTCAAATGAACCTTATTCTTTCCGTACATGCCTTCCTTCACAGGCCTCACCCACGATCAGCACAAGTCGAACCCACCGGTATGCGGCCCAAGAACATCATCACATGGAGAGATTGCCCTCGTGTCCACCTTACATAAAGGCAACAGACAGACAGACAAGGATGTTTTGCATTCTTTTCTTGTGTCAACCTTCCACGATGGAATAGGACTACTTAGCAAGAACATTCTTCTCTATATTAAAAAGTGTGCGTGGCATCGTGGCAATCACGAAAAGAAAACAAAGGTAGTTTTGAAGATCTGCCTCCTTGTTTGTTTTTCATCCTCCCTTCCACACAGAAAAGCTCTGTATATTTTTCTGAAGGCAAAAGCAAAGAACAGGAAGAAAACTAAAAGGAAAAAGCACCCCGAGGAGGCTTCGCCCTCCTTATAAAAACAAACAACAGCAGGGAAAAGAATACTACTAAACAGAATACAGGGGAACGTTCTGGGAAGGCTGCAAACCTGTTGTCTTTCTAATAACTCCAAAGAATGAATCCACATTATATAACAATCAAATTTAATGCTACCAATGAAGTAAGAATGAACAATTCCCTTGAGGCCAAATCCTTCTGGAAACATTAATTCAGCCACATTCAGCCAACTCAACATATCAGTGCTCAGAAGCAAAAAACTTTGATTTTGGGGGGTTCACTTAACAGCCTGTGCTTTGAAAGAGAGCCCAGATCAGAAACAGGAATGAGTTATGTCTGAGTGGCCAAAATACTTGACACGCCGGCACAAATTCTCCATCTGTGGTACTGCAAACAGATCTGAGACATCGTGCAAGGCAAACATTGTGGGTTGGTTATGGGAAGTGTCAGATTTAGAGTCATGCAAAATTGTTATGCGGTGCAGAAATCCTTACTGCCATAGCTTTGACTACATGTCCCATGTTTGTTCTTTTTCTTAGTAAGGTCCTAGGACAGGGCGGCAACCAGCAGGCAACACAACCGTTAAGAGATTCCCTTCTTCCTCATACATAAACAAATGAGTGTGCCTTCTTTTGTCAAACGGTGCTGTCCTGGCCACAACCAGGGCAAAGTAGTGATCCCGAGCGTGCTAACTTTGTTTCAGTTTTTAGATTATTCTTATAGGCCCCAGTCTAGCCAAAAATTGTGGTGAATAAGTCCTACTGAAAGTAAAAGCATGTATATTCAATCACAGCTTAACTTGTTCCATTGGTTTCCAATGGGACTCTCGGTGTAAGTACATTAAGGTTGCCTAAAGAATGTTTAAGGGACGCGGGTGGCGCTGTGGTCTAAACCACTGAGCCCCTTGGGCTTGCCGCGCAGAAGGTACCACTGTAATTGCACCCAAATTGGAGGATTCAGCCATACATTTGCTATGCAAAGTTATAAACACCGCAGAAAAACACAAGGGTTAAACAGTGATGTGAATTTGCTAGAAGTTTTTGAATTGCAAAATTTGCCAAAAAGCCTTCCTGTGCAAATTGAAGGTAATTTACGTTTGTTTGTTTCAGTCTGCATCAGAAAAGTGATATGATTTGACATGTTTACTGCATTTGTGTTTAGTGAACAAAGCTTAAAAAACAACAACAGTGAAATGGTCAAACTTGTCTAATATTTATTTACAATTGGCATCCATTGGTTGTTACTAATGAATTTACACAAGCAGAATATTTCCCTGAAGAAGTAAAGTTCTGGGAAATTTTAGGCCCCGCGTCACTGGAGCAAGGTCCCTGCCTCCAAGCAGCTTACAGTCCAAAGGAGCCTAGGACTGGAGCTAATTTGACTCAGCTAATTTCATCTGCAAAAAGAAAGGAATGATTTACAACAGCAATTGGCTGAGTGTGTGTGTGTGTGTGTGTGTGTGTGTGTGTGTGTAGGGAGTGGAAAGGAAACCTGTATAAACTGTGGGGATTCGTTACGCAATTCAACACCATTATTTTTTAGCAGCAGGCACAGAGCAGAACAGAATCGCAGAGAGCAAATTGTGAAACAAACCTGTACTGCCATGTCTTATAAATACTTTTCGGGTCGTGTTTTAAATGCATCAGTTCAATTAAGGAGAAATGTAAAAATCACAACACTTTTTAGACAGGACTGTTTGTTCCTTCACACAAAGCTTTGGGTTGGCATGAAGTATAGGTCACTTTGACCTTTATGCTAATAACTGGGTATCAGAAATCTACTGCATTTTTGTACCATATAACTCGCCTCTCTCCTCTGTTCACAAACCCAGGTGCAGATCTTTCAATACATGCACTTCAAATTTCATATCAAGTTGTGCAAGCGCATGCCTGCGTGGGGATTAATGGAAGCTCCACTTGCACAACAGCCTCATTGGTGTTACATGGATTTTAACTCCTGCAAAGCTTAATACGAGCTTTCCCCCAGCCAATCAAAATGAAATACAGTGTGAAGAGCCATTATGACAAGCTGATGATAAAAAAAGAGGCACATATGAAAAGTGGATAAAAAGAATTTTCATATCCCAGGACTCTGATGCCGTAACTATTAAGAGTCATGCTTACAAGTGTGTGTTTCATGCATAAAGTGATATGGCAAGACAGGGAGGGGACAAGAAAACTGAGAAGTGATCATAGATGCATCATAGAAGGGTGTTGATAGCCTTGATCCCAGGTTCTGCTAGGAGGGACAGGTACTGAGTCTATTCTTTCACACTCACAAACACAAACTCAGAAGGTCCTGCAGATCTGGTTACTAGAGCTTCAAGTTTCAAGGTGAACAGTCCAGTTTTGCTTGAGAAATTGAGAAACAAAACAGCACTGCAAAAGCACTCAGGTCATACGTAAACTGCAAATATGTGGCCTATCAGAAAGGAGGCCATGGCTGCTTCGCTCGTCCTTTAGCTCTTCTGCTGCTGTGCTGACCTAACCCATGGTTTGGCTTTGGCTGCTGTCCAAACCGAGGCTAGCTCTCCCAGTCAAATCGTGAGCTGTAAAAACCCTTTGGTTGCAGCTTGTGGTTTGTGATGGCTGAGCCCAGCTCAGCACCAGAATGACTTGAGGAAGAGCAAAGTGATGAACTGGCATGAGGGACGCGGGTGGCGCTGTGGGTTAAACCACAGAGCCTAGGACTTGCCGATCAGAAGGTCGGCGGTTCAAATCCCCGCGACGGGGTGAGCTCCCATTGCTCAGTCCCTGCTCCTGCCAATCTAGATGTTCAAAAGCACATCAAACTGCAAGTAGATAAATAGGTACCACTCTGGCGGGAAGATAAACGGCATTTCCGTGCACTGCTCTGGTTCACCAGAAGCGGCTTAGTCATGCTGGCCACATGAGCTGGAAGCTGTACGCCGGCTCCCTCGGCCAATAAAGCGAGATGAGCGCCGCAACCCGAGTCGGTCACGACTGGACCTAATGGTCAGGGGTCCCTTTACCTTTACCTTTATGAACTGGTTTAGCTTTATGTGCAAATGAAGTCATTCTCACTCACCTATATAATTCACATTGCCATTCTCTATATACAGTGGTACCTTGGTACTCAAACGCCGAAAACGCGGAAGTGTTCCAGTTTTCGAAAGCCAAACGTCCGATGCAGCTGTCAGCTATTATTTCTGGGGCGCCTGCACTAATCAGAAGCTGCACCTTGGTTTTCGAACATTTTGGAAGTCAGACAAACTTCCAGAATGGATTAAGTTTGGCTCTTTTGTTTTTGCTATTTATTTTGCCTTTTTGTTTTTGAGGCTTTTCCGGTTAATTTGTTTTTGTGACTGTGTGGAACTCAGTTCAGCTACTGATTGATTGTGTGACTGTGGAAATGGATAAAAGCCCTCCATCCAAACAATGACTATCATCAGTGCAGGTAAGGAAAAAAATTAATTTTTATCACCTACAATACTGTCTTATTTATTTTATAGTACAGTACATAGATTATTGCTTTCATTTTATGGATCAACGGTCTCGCTAGATAGTAAAATTCATGTTAAATTGTTGTTTTAGGGGTTGCTTTTAAAAGTCTGGAACGGATTAATCCATTTTGCATTACTTTATATGGGAAAGAACACCTTGGTTTTGGAATGTTTTGGTTTTGGAATGGACTTCTGGAACGGATTAAGTTTGAGAACCAAGGTAGCACTGTACATATAACAGAAACTTGAGTTCCAACTGGTCCACAATCAAACACATGCAACCAGAGCTTGCCTTGGTACAAGTTGGGCTCTTTAACTTGTAGGCTTTTCTTTGCAAACAGCAGGACTTTGATGGAAGACAAAACAGCTGCATTATGCATGGCCGTTCAGTGCACTGTAGTTGGCAAAGTGCTTATCAATTACCTGGGTTTTGCAGCCACAAATAAGGAGGTTATCAAATAAGGAACGCCCCACAGCTATGATGCCCAAATGACAGTCTGACAGTCCTGGGAGTCAGAAAGTACAGACCGCAGTTCATGGAACTCCCTGCGCTTCTGCTCATTATTATTTATCAAAGCTTTCAAACAGAGAGGCAGGATTCAGCATTCAAGAAGAAACAACTAAGAAGAGATTCACCAAAAGGGTATGAGCAACAGCAGTGCCACAGGAAACAATTACACACACACAGACACACACAAAATATTCTCAGGGTGCCTTACACAATATATGTATCACAAGATAGTTACAAAATTAAAAAGCATAAAAGAGTGAATAAAAACCGTGTGGTAATAAAATCATTTGTGGTGTAACAATTAAGCTGAGAAAAAAGAAATGTTTTCACCTGTTGCCAAAAAACAGTAGCATAGCAGGCACAGGCTGAGCTTCCCCGGAGATAGAATTTCATGAACAGGGTGTCACCATCAATAACGCTTTCTCCCGCTGCCACCCACCTCACTTCTAATGGTAGTGGCGCCAGGAAGACAACGTCAGATGATGATCTGGTGCGGTCTTCCCCAACCCTGGATGCCCAGATGTTGTCTGAGCACAATTCCCATCATCCCTGACCATACTGGTTTGGGCTGATAGGAGTTACAGCCCAACAACAGCTGGGACTCAAGGTTGGGAAACGATGATCTGAGGCGTGGACAGGCTGATGTGGAGGGACATGTTCCTTCAGGAGGCAGGTATTTCTTCAGGTACCCAAGCCACATAGGGCTTTAAAAAGGTAAGCAATGGCGCTCAAATTGTGCTCAAACCAAACCAGTAACCAACGTGCTTTTGGCCGGGTTGGCCTTCAGTACCGACTAACAATAAATAAAATATATAGCGTGTTCTCCTTCATGGAGAGCACGTGTTGTGGTAGGGTCTTACAAGACACGCCACTGTTGCTGGGCAGGTAAAGGTAGTTGGCCACCATTGCAACTGGGCTCCTCTTGTCACTGGGGAGAATTTGATGTTGCCATTTTTTGACTGACAGCCAAGAAGTTTTATATTCCCTGTGCACAGCGCTGAGTTTCCTCTTTTCGCTGCGCGAATCGGATTACCCGCCCACCCTCCCTTTATTTAGGGTTGTTCGCTTTGACCTTGCTATGTCTGTCATGGGGTCGTCTGCTTTTGGGGCAGGGCCTGGTAGGAATTTTGTCCATTTTGCTGATTGGCTGGTGCCATTTGGTTCTTGCCTACTGCGTAGCAAATTGTCACAACTTGTAAGATTGCGGTTAGGCATTGGTTTTATGAACTGGTTGGTGGAGGGGCATGGATTGACTGTGCCTGCCCCTCCAATGCTGCTGCTGCTGCAAGGGTATTCTGTTAAAGGAATCCAGGGGCTCGCCATGCTTTTGTCCGAACCCCTGTCAAGTGGCTAGGGCCATGCAAGACCCCTGGGAGCATTTGGGGGGAGGTGAGGGCATGGTTCCCAGCTCCATTTTCCTCCCCAAAATGTTTTCCCTTTCTGACTTTTGCAGGCGTGCGAATGTCAGTCTGTCCCCGGGCGGGGACAGATAGTCGCAACCAACGCCTAAGCAACCACTTACATTTTTTGTATTTTAATAAAGTTGTGGCCAAAATTATGCCCAAAACCTTAAACAGAAATTCTGTGTGAATTGTGTTTTATTGGGGTGGCTTGGGGACCTCGACACGCAAACAGTCAATAGGCATGGCTGGGACTGCATTGCTCTCCTGCCTTCCCAACAACACACATCACTGCCGCTAACCAAAAGGTCAAGGAAGGTTGTGGGAGCTGGGTGCATGCGCACTGGAGGACTGGTTCTGTTGCTGAGTGGGTCTGCACCATGAATAGCTCCTGCTACCTTGACCTTCTCCTTCTCAGTAAGAGGCAGGGACACGTGGAGAGCAGCCTTGGTTGCTACTGTGCACAGTCTCATCCTTTCCCAGTGCAATTTGCGTAGTGTAGGAGAGAAAAAGAAGACTCCTTGTTTCATTATCCTGCTAACACTTCCCCTCAAATCCCGCTTCTCGGAATTATGAATCCAGATGATGTCATATAGAAGCTGCTATCTGCGAACACCTGTTTCTACAGCAAGGTCAAGACATATCTAAAGAGTCAGGAAATGAAGGATTTGTGTTTTGAATTGCACCACACTTAAATTTCGGGACACAGTGGTACCTCAGGTTAAGTACATAATTCGTTCCGGAGGTCCGTTCTTAACTTGAAACTGTTCTTAACCTGAAGCACCACTTTAGCTAATGGGGCCTCCTGCTGCCGCTGTGCCACCAGAGCACAATTTCTGTTCTCATCCTGAAGCAAAGTTCTTAACCTGAAGCACTATTTCTGGGTTAGCAGAGTCTGTAAACTGAAGCGTATGTAACCTGAGGTACCACTGTAATGTTTTTTGCCTGAGAAACCAGACTGCGTACTTCATCTTTTGAATAGGTGTAACAGTTTTTTTTTTTTTTTACAAATGCAAGTAGCGAAATTAATAATGAACTAGCTTCAAACCACCACATAAATTTATGACAAGTTTTTAAATTTGTGCCTTTCAACTTTTGAAGTCTTCTCCACCCCCAAGACTCAGGTCACTGCTTTTCCTAGTATCACAAAGCAGATGCAAGGAGCCTCTGGAATAAAAAAGCTCCACGCCAGCACTTCTTAGCATATTAGAAAGATGTATATTTCCCTTTTACATTAATTGGCTGGCCTAATTATAGTAATCACATGAAATGTCACATAAAAAACCCCCCAAAACCATTGGCATGCCTTATTACCACATGCAACAAGCCGTGTTTTTCTTCGCACTAGTTGCAAACAAACCAGCTTCCCACATGAACTGGGCTATGACACCAACTCAGCCTAGAAAACAAAGACCAGCCAAATCCAGACTGCCATTTCTCCCAGCACTTGTTGCTAGGAAACCTTTCATCCGCTGGCTCATTTGTCGATTATCATTTATTAGGCAGAAGTTTAAATCATTTTAAAACACAGGCTTCATTTTAGCTTTGTTCACAGAGAGAGCGCACACAAACTTTTAACAGTTTATTACCCATCAGTTGTAGGTTCACCCTGAGGGCAGATTTTGAAATAAATGTATTGTAGCTCCTGTAGGAACCAAAAGAACCTTTTTGGTGAGCTGCTTGTTCTGAACACCTCACAGCATGTGTAAGGTATTTGTCACAATAAACCATTTCTTCCATGACTGAACTAAGCTAATGTTCTATATATTGCTCAAGAAAGGAAAAGGGGGGGGGGGGGAAGACTTTAAGTATTTATGGTATTCTGCTATTAAGCTTTTTAGCTTGAACTCATTTTTAAAAATTAAAATAAAACAAGTTATTTTTAGCTCCGATATTACTTAAAAGATTAGAAGCCTGCCCTCAGCATCACGGCAAATTGACTGCTAGCCATTACGCTGCTGCACTTACAATGACCCCCATTTTCAAGATTTCCAGCATGCCCTTGACAGGATTGGAGGCCATTTGTTAATGTGGCTTGACACCGCATTTTTAAAAGCAAAAGGTGGCGGTGCCAAGCTAAGCTTAGCGATGGCGATCCAGCTACTCACACTTTAAAAGCTATCTGCTCAAACTAAATGCAAGCTATCAATCCAGGGCCCTAATATTTTGTTCCATTCATTCAAGTTCCTGTGCAGAGATCATCCTCTGGATGAGCTGTCACATTCACAAAAAGGATGCTGCACACACGGTCCCCGTAACTGGATTGGGTGTGGTGTATTACACTGGACCCCGGCCTTCGATCAGGGAGGGTGAAGTTTAAATCCCAGCTTAGGTATTAAGTCCTGGGCAAGTCACTGGGAGGTCACTGACTGACTGCAGCGCTCCATGGCTCAGGCAGAAGCTTTCTGATGTTTTCTACCCCTCAAGATCCTATACCTTGGTTCTCAAACTTAATCCGTCCTGGAAGTCCGTTCCAAAACCAAAGCGTTCCAAAACCAAGGCACGCTTTCCCATAGAAAGTAATGCAAAATGGATTAACCCATTCCAAACTTTTAAAAACAACCCCTAAAACAGCAATTTAACATGAATTTTACTATCTAATGAGACCATCGATCCCTAAAATGAAAGCAATAAACCAGGGGTCAGCAAGGTTTATCTTGTCTTGGCTGGATCGGTCCCAGGGAGATCCGTCCATGGGCTGGATCGTGCGCCCGCCCGCAATTTTCAGTATCTGTCTCTGTGCATATGTGATTTTCGGTGCCACGGAAGCAAGGCCCACACCACGATGCGGGGAGAGGTCAGCGGTTCCCCCTTGGCAATGGCAGTGGCAGTATCGGCAGCCTGGAGCCAGCCTGGTAGCGCAGTTGGCTCTGGCTGGCTTCAGGAGCTGCTCGCTGCCATGGCGCCCGCCATTTTGCCTCGCCGGTTGTCCCCTATGATGTGTCTTGTGCCGTTGAGCCAGTCACACAACAGTCATTCCCTACTAATAAATCTACAACACTTAAGATATAAATCCGGGGACATGTTTGTAAATCTGGGGACTGTCCCCCAGGAAACAGGGACATCTGGTAACCATACCCCTCGGGGGTGAGCCCCACATGCCTGCCCCGGGCAGCGCAGGCGTACGCTCCGCCGCTGTTGCCAGAGACCAAAATAGCATCTTCCGCATAAAAGGCACCTTCTAGCACTGAACGGCAGCCCCTCAAGTATACCCAGGCAATTATAGGCACTTAGCCAGCAAAGAAACTCCCATTATATCAATAAAAGAATTTTCATTTTTTTTAAAAAAAAGAACTCTTCAGGGGACTCGAAGGAAAAAGTATCTCACAACAAGAAGAGAGAATGGTTTCTGCTGCTAAGCTCCTGGGTTCATTCACACTTCCTTCGAGCTGCGAACAGAAGCTTGTCTCCCTTTTACACAGGAGAAAGTGACTCATTTCTGAGTGGGGAGTTCACCTCAAGGAATAAATCCATCCCCACATCACCACTGCTACTATTATTATCAGTGATGTGTCGGAAGAAGTTTTTCAGTGGAAAACTAGGGTGATTTGCATCAGAAAAAAAATTGATGCCCTAGATAATAATCTAATTTAGCCTTTTGGGGGGGGGGGGGTTACGTGCATTGAAAAGCTAGAAACTTCGAAACTGCCAAGCTTTGACTAACACTGTATTTGCAGTTGGCAACAAATCATTGATACTAAAAGGATATTTTAATGTGGATAAATAAGGCACCTGAAATGTTTCCATTGTATACATCACCATTTGTTAAATATTATTTGTATAGCACTTGCAATAGACGCTAACTGCTGGCAAATTAAGTAATAAGGAGACACAAAGAGGGAAGTTTGGACAGAGAAGAAAGGCAGGAAGATTGGACTCTGCAAAGGTAATCTGTAATTAATAAATCACAGTAAATCACAGCACCTTTATTAAAACAAGCAATTGCCATTCCAAATGGGCGAGAATATCATTTTTTGTTGCTTTTCTTAAAACACACACACGGGGGGGGGGGGGGAGAATCCTATAAAGAAGAATCAGATGTAAAAACATCAAGTCACAGGAAGTTTTTAAAGGAGAGAAATAAAGAACTGTTATATAGCCTACAGCAGAAAAGAAAGAAACTATGAAACAAGGCAAAGTGAAATGACAGCAAAAGATGACCAAGGAAGTGTCAAATGGAAAGCCAAGCAGCAGAACAATAGGAACAAAAGTGCAAGAGATCGCTTTACTTGCAACACGGACATTTGAATTTAATAATTTTATTATAAAAATACCAGATTGTTGCATCAAGCACTTAATATTTTCCCTAGTGAGAAACTAGTTTTGCTCGACAGCCACTTTTTCTTTTTTTTGGAAAGGGCTCGCTGCCATGGCAAAAGAACTAAGCCGCAAGTACCAACTCTAGCCAACTTTGGCATCTGGACTGGCAGAACTCCTTTGAAGACCACATTTGACCCAGAGGCTGCCAGTCGCTAACGCCTAACTTAAATGCACAATCAATAATGGGCATTCTTTGTGCAATTTATCCAACTGTATGGGATAACCATATTAGCCTGATGATCTCCTTTATTTGCTTCCACTGAGAGCCAAATTTATGCAAGCACCAAAGAATCTTCGCTACATAATTCTTAGGAAGTTTAGTAAACCTCTGGATTCATTCAGTCTGCCTGCCACACCTCTTCATTTCAATTTGTTCTGCTAGGTAACCAGCTGCTTCCTTCTTGATCCAAAATATCATGTTTCCAACACTTCTAGAGAGTGACAAATTGTGTTTTTCCTGAAATAGCCGCTACTGTCCAGTCATTCGTACTAGTTTCTAACACTGATATCTTTGCACAAAGGTACCTAAAATTCAGATGAGAAAGGGTCATACTGCTGGCTAGATACTGCATCAACTGACGTGGTTGTGAGAGCGCTTGTGTATACCGTATTTTTCGCTCTATAAGACGCACCAGACCACAAGACGCACCTAGTTTTTGGAGGAGGAAAACAAGAAAAAAATATTCTGAATCTCAGAAGCCAGAACAGCAAGAGGGATCGCTGTGCAGTGAAAGCAGTAATCCCTCTTGCTGTTCTGGCTTCTGGGATAGCTGCGCAGCCTGCATTCGCTCCATAAGACGTACACACATTTCCCCTTACTTTTTAGGAGGGAAAAAGTGAGTCTTATAGAGCAAAAAATACGGTATTCAGAAGTTGAAATCAATTCCAGAAGCATGGGGTCAGGGCCAGCAACATAAAATCCCCATTGTCTTCCAATTATTGTCACACAGAGCCAGAAACAGAGCCAAATAAATTGATTATAATTACATACTTTAGCAGGGAATAAACAGCAAAACCAAACAAAGGTATCTTGAATCACCAAGTGTGGTATCCCTGAAAAAGTATCTTATGTCAACGTTTTATCAAATTCGATGTTTGTTCATGGATTTGAAACAGGTTGTATGATCAAGAAAGCTCTTTTGCTAATGCTCATCAGGAATGTAAGAACAAGTTTATTTATAAAATATTTAACAGCTTACAATGCAACAATCATTTTCAGGGAAACAACATATTCAGTGCAGCCTGAAAATTTTACGAGATTCCTAGGTATCTGGTATGCAAGGACTTAAGGGAAACCACCTAATATTCTGAAAAGTTTCCGTGACTTTTTAGGTTACCTGTGCCACTGAACTCTTCAGAAGTTAGAGTATAATACTAAACTATAATGAAATTTTATTAGTATGCAAATCAAAAAGAATTGCTCAGTGGTTGATACTTATGAATATAAAATACAGCCTGCATTTCCAGTTGAAACAAAAAAATGCTTTCTTTCACCACTGCCCAAACAGACTCGAATGCAGAACACAAATTACTTCCAGAATTATAAACAACCGAACACGAGCCTACATAATGGATATTCTCACTGCATTCGTGGGCAGATGCCAAAAGTTAGAATAAGCAGAGTGAATTTGTTTAATCATAACCACTGTAAGCTGCTCATCTTTGTAGGAGAATGCCATTGATTTGTAGCTAGAATTCCACTGCGTGAACTGGTGGAAACATTTGCTCAGATAAGCTGGTTAGATGTAATTCAGCCCAGATGTCTAACGAGGCTACCAGTCTTTATTAGATGAGATTTCCAAAACACAAAAAGCGAGAAGGACGAGGATGATCATGCTATGTACATATTAAATTCAGGTTATATACGAGCATTTGCCTCCAAACTGCAAACAATTCACAAAGTGAGAAGCCTATATGAGTTCAGTTCTGGTACCAAAAACAAATTCCTAGCCTGAGCATATGCTCAGAGACACCCTGTTCCCCAATTCTAAGTGTTTATCTATCATCCTAAGTCACTATTTTGCAACCATTCTAGTAAAGATAAATGAATTCCACAAGTTCTGCCTACCCCTGGTTTATGAAACAAATCAACTTCAAGCTGTGGTTTATGAAGCTGGGTTGTTTCAATATTCAGTCGTGCCTTGGAAGTCGAACAGCCTAGTTCTCGAATGTTTTGGATCCTGAAAGATCGAAACCCAGAAGTGACTGTTCCGGTTTTCAAACGTTCTTTAGGAAGCCGAACATCCGACGGGTCTTCCGCAGCTTCCGATTGGCTGCAGGAGCTTCCTGCAGCCAATCAGAAGCCATGCTTTGGTTTCCGAACATTCTGGAAGTCGAACAGACTTCGGGAATGGATTTCATTTGACTTTCAAGGTAAGACTGTACCACAGTTATAATTGACTATAGGAATTGGACATGATGCTATCTGCAGTTAATTGAAATCAGACGTGAAAGCTTTCAATACCGTCCTCACAGCTGCACCAGAGGATTGCACAGAAGTCTGAGGCTTAGTCATTTAATTATAAATCGTTTGTGGCTGCATCTGTAACCCAATTTGCAGGCAGCAACGTGGGTGGACGCTTGAAAAGCCACTGGCAGCAGGTCTGCACAACAAACTGTGTGTGTGTGTGTGTGTGTGTGAAGTACCTCTCCCCAAACAGCACACACAGATCCAACGGTTGAAACTAGTGGCGGCTTTGGCAGGTTTAAAAATCATATAACCCACTTGGAAAACGGCTTTACAGAAACAGCTGTCCACGATGTTCTGCCCCAACGCAGTCCATCTGCAAATATAAATTGGACCTGAGCCAGGTTCATTGAAATTAATGGAGCAATGTTTTGCTGACACCCCAGCATTGTTCTCAGCTCAAGGGAATAAATCTCTGCACCGCAGTCCACTGATTATATATTAGCGCTGATTATGTTTATTCAATGCCTTGGAAAAGGAATACACCAAAATAGATATCAAAGCGAACATAAACACTTTAAAACATTTTATCTTTTTTAAAATTGCAGTTTTAAAAGACCTAACACTAGTAAAGATGACAGACGCCGGCAGTCTAGGCGTCCAAAGATATCTGGGTGATGATGGGGTCATTTTGTAATAATGGGGTCAGTGGTATAGCCATCCAACACAAGGTCATTTTCCTTTCTCCGAACGTAGAGTTTATTGATTGTAATTAAGCACAGCCTCCTGCAGCAAGAGGAGCTCATGTGGCGTCTGGGTCAAAAGAGTTTATGGAATTCGTTAGATATGCACCGTACAATTCTACCCTTTCAATTGCAGGCACCAAAATATTGCTTTCTATACTGCTCCCACCACAACCCTCCCCCCCCCCCTCCAGTTGCAGGAGCATATAAATTGTGGGTTTCTCGACTGGGGTTAAAATAAATATTCTTATTACAGAAAGGTTACGCACTAATGTAGGCACTGCACTTAACTAATTTTAGGGCTGGACAAGACATAGCATAAGCAGTGGTGGCAGGTGAAACGGTTTGGTGCGCCACAATTAGCACCATCTATTGCACACAGTTGCTGAGTGGACACTTAGCCCTGTGCAGGCTGCTGATTTCAGCAGGGCAACTATCCATTGAGCAAAGCGTGTTCTCCTTCATGGAGAGCACGTGTTGCGGTGGGGGCCGCCAGGACACTCCAAAGTTGGGGGCGGGCTAATTGATCGTTGGCCACTGTTGCGATTGGGGCTTCCCTTGTTGTTGGGAAGAAGTTAATGTTGCCATTTGTTGATTGACAGACAGAAATGCTAAAACTCCTTGCACGAGGCTAGGGCTTCCTCTTTTCGCCCATGCATCGGATTGCCCTCCCTAGAATCAAGGTTGTTCGCTTTGACTTTGCTATGCCTGTCATGGGGTCGTCTGCTCTTGGGGCAGGGGCCCAGTATTTTGTCCATCTGGCTGATTGGCTGGGGCCTTCTGGATTTTGCCTACTGCGTAGCAAATCGTCACAACTTGTAAGGTTGTGGTTAGGCATTGGTTTATGGTTTGGTTGGTTGAGGGGCATGGATTGGCTGTGCCTGCCCCTCCAATGCTGCTGCTGCAAGGGATTCCGTTAAAGGAATCGGGGGCTAACTATTGCTTGTCCACTCTGTCAAGGGGGCTCGGGCCATAGCAATGAGCTCCTGGTTGCATTTGGGGAGGACTGAGGGCAGGTTCCCTGCTCCGTCGCTACCCCCAAGTGTATTCCCCTTTTCTGACTTTCGCATCATGCAGAATGTCAGGCTGTCCCCCACGGTGGGGGCAGCTAGTCGCAACCAATGCCTAAGCAACCACTCACATGTTTGTATTTTAATAAAGTTGTGGCCAAAATTATGCCAAAACCTTAAACTAAAATTTTGGTGTGATGTGTGAGTTATTTGGGGTGGCCCTGGGGACCTCGACACGCAACTACCCATTCAGCAACCATGAACTGCTATGTTGTCGGCTGCTGTGCTTCTGCGCGGCCAGCTCCTGATGCCAAAAGCTAAGAGCGGGAATACACTCTCCCCACTCGAGTGCCACACATCAGCTACTGGTGAGCCACTGAACTGGCTATTTCTGTGAGCTGGATCTCCCATGAGGAATCGGGTAGCTTGCTTTGCTGTTGTTTTTACTAGCTATTATCCCCAGGCAGCCACTTTGAAGAATGAGGAGGTGCCACTCTGGCAACCCTTTCCCCAGTCGAAATTGCCCCAAGCTTTTTACGAGCTCCGCAAGGGGGGAAAGACAGGTTTCTCCCTCTGTAACGAACCACATCTGCAAGGGGCAATGGTAAAAGCCACTGTAACTAACTTTGGGGAGGGATTTTGGAATGGGAAAAGGACAAAAGACTAATTATGCTCTTCCCAAGCACAAACTTTCTCTGTCTCAATGGAATCACTAATTAGTTGAATCCACACAGAAAATCCTGAATGTATATCTCCTGTGTCCCATATGGGTGGGCTCTTAAAGCTTAATGCTGTCATATTTACTTGGGGAAAAAATTCCCATATGCCACATTTGCACCTAAGCCATGGTTAGTTACCCAGGGCAGGTTTGGACATTCAAACTACGACTTGCTTTTCTGCAACAAACCACAATTTGAAATATTGATTGGTTGTTAGCTTACAAATTTGCTTTAGCTATGGTTTGTCATTTGAGCATCCTGGCTTAATTCTGGTTTGTTTGGTGTCCCTTCTCAAACCACAAAGGCATGAGGTAAATGTGAAATCTTCTCCTCAGGCTTTCTTCCCCAACTTTTGCTGGTGCTTTTCCAGAAGCAGTCCTCTCTTCTCTTTCTGCCTTGCGATAAACTACTTTCTCCACTTCTGCCTGACCAGGTCACATCACACCAACCCACCTAGCTTTGTGGCTGCTTTGTGAAAGAAAATTTTAAAGGGACATCTTTTTAATTAACTTACATCTATTCAGTACTGCATGTTGAAAGCACAGAGTGTATTTAACATAGGTTACCACTCCAGAGTAGTAAGCTGCATAGCAAAACAATGGGAATTTTATGTGGGGTGTTATATAGGTCACGACCTGTTCTTTCTTACTAGGCAGTCTCTGGGGAATAATTTGGTAAAACTGGTTTTTCTGGAGGCTTGGAGCTAATTGGTGATGGATATCCCTCAAGCCTGGTGAGGGATGTTTTGAGAGTCCATGGGGGAAAGTATGATTATTAGGCCTGGGTGATATATCAATATATCACACAGGACCGCTATGAGAAGCAGACTGCAATGTCATTTTCACTCGGCAGTAAGGTAAAGGTAAAAGAACCCTGGTTAGTTAAGTATAGTCAAAGGAAACCATGTGGTTGCGGCGCTCATCTCGCTTTTCAGGCAAAGCAGACAGCTTTCCAGGTCATGTGGCCAGCAGGACCAAACTGCTTCTGGTGCAACGGGACACCATGATGGAAGCCAGAGTGCATGGAAATGCTGTTTACCTTTCCACCGTGGAGGTACCTATTTATCTAGTTGCCCTGGTGTGCTTTTGAACTGCTAGGTTGGCAGGAGCTGGGACAGAGCAATAGGAGCTCACTCCATTGCGGGGATTCGAACTGCCAATCTTCTGATTGGGAAGCCCAAGAGGTTCAGTGGTTTAGACCACAGCACCACCTGTGTCCTCAATAAACAAGCACACAATCACTGATAGGTCCACCCACCATTGTGAGGCTCAAAGCAATGAAGATGATGCCTCCCCAGCTGTTGCCATTGGCTGTGGGTTTCTTGTGATGTCACAAAAGCACTTGGCAACTGAGTGGCTATATAGGCAGGCCAAGGGGAAAGCCCTTTTTTATTTCCAGCAGGACACACCTGGCAATGGATGTGACATTCAGCACTGCCCAGATTTCTTCCACTTGGAGGAGGCAAAGTGGTGAATAGAAGGAAGCAATCCTCTGGCAGTGGGATGCTAGGGAGTGATAATAAGGCAAGTTTGCTTGCTTGAAGGCTGCTGGTATCTGTGATTAGAATCTGGTGGACATCTCATGGTGGACCTAAGAGAAGCTGGCAGATGTTGGTAAAAACATTATCTGGAGAGCTCATCTCAGACTGCAGCAAACAGATGATGGGTAAAGGTAAAGGTAAAGGACCCCTGGGCGGTTAAGTCCAGTCAAAGGCGACTGTGGGGTTGCAGTGCTCATCTTGCTTCAGGCTGAGGGAGTGTTTGTCCACAGACAACTTTCCGGGTCATGTGGTCAGCATCACTAACCCACTTCTGGCGCAACAGGACACCGTGACGGAAACCAGAGCACACAGAAATGCCGTTTATATTCCCACCGCAGTGGTACCTATTTATCTACATACACTGGCATGCTTTCGAACTGCTAGGTTGGCAGGAGCTGGGACAGAGCCACAGGAGCTCACCCCGCCACAGGGATTCGAACCGCTGACCTTCTGATTAGCAAGCCCAAGAGGCTCAGTGGTTTAAACCACAGCACCACCTGTGTCCCCTTAGGAGTGCATTTAAATGGTCCCTGCTCTTCCTTGCGAATTTGGCATCATGGCTTTGCCTGCCCTGCACCTGAGGCCGAGTTTGAAATTAGCCAGGCACCAGGCGCATTTTGCACCTGGCCTTCGACCCCTTGTGACCAAGTGAGGATGCCTGGGCACCAGGATGGGACCTGACATCTCCACCATCTGGGGATCAGTGGATCTCAACAGTTTTCACACACTAATACACCATTCTGTAGAATTCTATCCATTATATTTTATCTGCACAATCGTAATGGATTTCTGGACCCATAATGCTTTTTCTGTGCAGCTTGAGCAGGAGCAGTCACCATTAAGAAAAAGAGGAATAGGGCAATATATATGGGAACTGTCCCTGAATCAAGTGGCCTTTCTTCTTTAAGGTTTTCAAAACCCTTAACCTAGCTCGAGGTTGTCATCTGAACTACCCAGATGTTTAGCTAAGAATCCATCACAGTCAGTCCATCATTTGAAAAATAAGACTTTAGAGCCATCTTACCCCAAAATGGCAACTAGACATTCCATTTTGGTGACTACAACCTTGGTTTAAGGAGCCATTTGGCTCCTTATATACCTGCATTTCTTATATAAAGGTAAAGGTAAAGGTACCCCTGCCCGTACGGGCCAGTCTTGACAGACTCTGGGGTTGTGCGCCCATCTCACTCAAGAGGCCAGGGGCCAGCGCTGTCCAGAGACACTTCCGGGTCATGTGGCCAGCGTGACAAAGCCGCATCTGGCGAGCCAGCGCAGCACACGGAAACGCCGTTTACCTTCCCGCTAGTAAGCGGTCCCTATTTATCTACTTGCACCCAGGGGTGCTTTCGAACTGCTAGGTTGGCAGGCGCTGTGACCGAGCAACGGGAGCGCACCCCGCCACGGGGATTCGAACCACCGACCTTTCGATCAGCAAGCCCTAGGCGCTGAGGCTTTTACCCACAGCGCCACCCGCGTCCGCATTTCTTATATACCTGCATTTATAACACTGAGAAGGACAGGGCATGGTTTGGACTTTTCCATGCAAAGAGCGAAACTGGAAGGTCTGGGAGGTGTAAGCAGCCCCTCACGGGCCCAAGGTTCCCCATCAACAATAAACTCAGTAGCCATCAAGCTTTTCAGAATTGGGATCCTATCTTTAACTCGAACATGCACTTTAGGACCCACTCCTGAATGATTTGTTACTATACATTTGTATGGTGGTAGCACTGCTAAACAGTGAGGCCAGCCGTACAGCTGAAAACCATTGATCTGACTTGCCATCAACTCCTGCTTCCTTGGAGGTGGAGAAGACAATACAAAAGTCACGTCCTCCCAATCATTTCATCCTCTCCGTGGAAGGAATGTTCCTGAGTGAATCGTCTGCAGCACAATAAACACCGCCAGATCAGTACCGTATTTTTCGCTCTATAAGACGCACCAGACCACAAGACGCACCTAGTTTTTGGAGGAGGAAAACAAGAAAAAAAATATTCTGAATCTCAGAAGCCAGAACAGCAAGAGGGATCGCTGTGCAGTGAAAGCAGCAATCCCTCTTGCTGTTCTGGCTTCTGTGATAGCTGCGCAGCCTGCATTTGCTCCATAAGACGCACACACATTTCCCCTCCATTTTTCGGAGGGAAAAAGTGAGTCTTATAGAGCAAAAAATACGGTAATTGAAGTTTAACGGCAATGCACATAATAGAAGCAAGGGAAAGGAGTAAGTATATTCACGGTGCTCTTGTTGGCACTTACAATCAGCAAATGCACAAAACTGCAAGCAGTACGTTCCAACACACAGCACACAGCTCCCAGGCTTTTCAGCAGAAATTCGAAACAATTGGGAAAACAGAGAAGCTGTTCCCTGGCAAATTATCCAGGGATAAGGAGCCAAAAATAAATCTGTCAGAATGCATTATCTCCTTTCACACTGCACAACCCGTGTGCATCGGTGCAATGGAAGAAAGAGGCTCCACTCTTCCCAATTTTGCATTCTAAGCCACAAGTCACTCACGGTCATCACTCTTCTTCTCTGCATGCTGCCCTCGTTCTCTTCCCCCCAATACACCAACTTTTTTTAACTCTGTTGTGTGGGCAGACACACACGCACAAGTATGCTTGGCACTGGTCAGTTTTCACCACAGAGCCAAGGCAAAACTGGAGTGACGCACAGCCCTGAGCTTCTGGGTTTATTTATTTGGCACATTACACAAAGGTTTCAGAGCAACCTACAGTGTAATTAAAAGCATAAGCAGGTAAAAAAAACACATTATAATATCAGCACACTCACACAATCACACATACAATTTATAAATAACAGTCACAGGAAAAGCCAGCTGTTTGTAAAGCGTGGAACGGGATGCTCTGCTATATTTGGCTAGAGTTGTTCACCCTTCGCACAGTGGCGCTCAATCTATGACCAGCCTACAACACTGGAATCCCACTAAAGTTGTGCATCTTTCACATTTGTTTGTGGATGGGCGCTAGAGTCACATTTCAAATTTCAGAAACGAAAGTCGTGAAATGTTTCTGCTGGGCATGGCTCGCTTTCTATTCCTGTTTTCTAGCAGCCTTCCAGAGAAACGAGAGAATGAAGAGCAAGACATAGTGCTGCTTGGCTAAAGAAGCTACAAAGATAGCTTTCGGTTTTCCTTCTCCGGACACATGAACTAAAGCTATAAATAAATAAATACGGAGGAGGAAGATGGCAGAGGTTCTTAAGGTCAGGTTGTCCGGAGAGCCTGCTTCCTGTAAGCAGCAAAACATTAAGGATATTGACTTTGTTTAATTAAAGCAAATTAACAGTTAAGTGATAGCGAAAGTTAATTGCTCCTTAAAAGCCATTCATATTTCTCTTGATTTAAATGAAAGCAGCCTTTGTATGAACAAGGAAGATTAATTTTCCACCCTTGACAAAAGCATTACCAGAATAAGAGAAAGGCAGAACAGAAATTCAATTCATTCCGTCTTTTTTGGGTACATTGATAATTTCCTTTGACATTTCCTGTTGCCGCTTTTCCACATGTACTTGCATTTTCAGAATTATATAGATGTCTCCCCCCATTTAAAAAAGCTCTATTATCTGAACAAAATACAACAGCTCTTTCAAGAAGATAAACCTGCCCCACACACACCTTGAAAGGTAAGGGGAATCGGCTTCAGAAAAGGAACCTTAAATTCTTCCTATTTTTCTTGAGGGGAAGCATGCAAGTTGATTCCTACAGGGAGTCAGCCATGTTACTCCAGCACAACGCTGCTCTTCCAAAGCATACTTGAAGCCCAGTGATACACTATTTGAAGGAGCACAAACTACCGTATTTTTCGCTCTTAGGATGCACCAGACGACAAGACGCACTTAGTTTTTGGAGGAGGAAAACAAGGAAAAAAATGCGCAGTGAAAGCAGCAATCCCTCTTGCTGTTCTGGCTTCTGGGATAGCTGCGCAGCCAGCATTCACTCCATAAGACGCACACACATTTCCCCTTACTTTTTAGGAGGGAAAAAGTGAGTCTTACAGAGCAAAAAATACGGTAATTCAGGAGGAACTGTAGTGCTGTGCAGTTTGAATTCCAGTTCTATACACTGTATAGCAGACGAGGAACATCAGCAAAACATGCCCTGTTTAGATGTTTGAATGCTAAATAATTCAATCCTATACTCACTTAATCTGGGAATAAACAATAAACAATACAAAATATGATTGCTTCTGTACAAGGGTATGGTTAATAAATGGGGTCTATAATGATCCCTGAAGTTCTTTTTTCTGTAAATTCAAAACCTCCTGGAAGTACAGAAGTGAAAGTTGAGGGGGAGCAACATTTTACTCCCCCCATCCCACTATTTTTAAGTGGGAAAGAGACTGGAATTTTTTAATTTAAAGAAACGTATGCCATACTTTTCTTCTTTGGAATGGTGAGTTGAAGTACATTTGTAAAATATACTGCCGCAGACAAATTACACTGCTGCAGAACTCCTAGCTAAAAACATTAGAGGCACTAATGTCAATATTGATAATACTGAGGCTGCAGTTATCTGGATTACTGAACAGGCAACACCAGTGGGATCCAATTAGGAGCCTGCTAAGCACATCGCTTCCACAGAATAGTGGCAAGGACCTTGTATAATACAAGCTCAGGGCCTCTGCTTCTCATTTGCTTCCTATCCATACATCTGCTCAAATTGAATGCTTCAAAAAACACACAGCTACGGAACACAATTTAAGAGCTGAGCGTCTTCTTTTCATTCATTGAAACCTTCCATTTCCATTTATGATCAAACCATGTTGTTGTTTAGTCGTTTAGTTGTGTCCGACTCTTTGTGACCCCATGGACCAGAGCACGCCAGGCACTCCTGTCTTCCACTGCCTCCCGCAGTTTGGTCAAACTCATGCTGTTGGCTTCGAGAACACTGTCCAACCATCTCGTCCTCTGTCGTCCTCTTCTCCTTGTGCCCTCCATCTTTCCCAACATCAGGGTCTTTTCCAGGGAGTCTTCTCTTCTCATGAGGTGGTCAAAGTATTGTAACCTGGGTTTAATCTCTATCTACAAAGTTGTTTGCCAGTTCCATATCCTGGCTTCTGCTTCAGAAATCAAACCACAATTTCTGTCCAGATGTCAAGAGGAAACTGTGCTTGAAGAAAACCTGGAAATTTCCTAAGAAGCCCCAGCACATGTCTGTTCCTATTTTGCAATACAGTGGTACCTCGGTTTACAAACTTAATCCATTCTGGAACTCCGTTCTTAAACCGAAACCGTTCTTAAACCGAGGTGCGCTTTCCCTAATGAGGCCTCCCACCGCCGGTGCCCTTCCACCATTCATATTCCCTTCTTAGACTGAGGTAAAGTTCGCAAACCGGGACGCTACTTCTGGTTTTGCGGAGTTCGTAAACCGAATAGTTCGTAAACAGGGCTGTTCTTAAACTGAGGTACCACTGTATGTCCAAATATAAAATTGGGTGTTAGTGTGTATATCTGAGAATCTGAATATAGGGTGGGTAAATGAAAGTAGTAACCACAGCATTCCTTGCTTGTTGCTGTTGTATAGTGGTATGCCTGCAATGGAAGGGGTAAGATGTTTTGCACATTGGAGACTCAAACCTGCAATCGCCCAGGTGTGTTTGTCATTGCATTAATAGAGCGTATCACAGGGCTCCTCTGGCTGTGTCTACGTTAGGAATACTTCCTTACAAGTCATTATCATTGGTCCATCTAGTTCAGTATTGTCTCTAAAGGGTTTCAGGCAACGTGCTCTCTTGAGTGTTGGGGGCATGGCCATGTAACCAACACACAAATCCCTCAGCCTGTGCAGGTTGACTCCCTTTGTGGTAGCAGGGCATGAAGATGTCCTTTTCTACACAAAATAAGTAAACTATATCATACTTATACAGTTCATCATTCTGATTTATGATACATTTATTTCTGTGGGTCTGCTCCAAGCATGAGTTGAGCTGGATGCAAATAATAATAATAATAATAATAATAATAATAATAATAATAATAATAAATTATTTATACCCCGCCCATCTGGCTGAGTTTCCCTAACCACTCTGGGCGGCTTCCAATCAAGTGTTAAAACAATACAATCAAGTGTTAAAAACAATACAGCATTAAATATTAAAAACTTCCCTAAACAGGGCTGCCTTACCTTCTTGTAAGAATACTTGAGCAAAATCAAGAACAAACATGCAAGTCTACACTGTCTTGGTAGTGGTTACAGTTATTTTTTTAGGACAGGGGTGGGAAGCCTTTCTGGTCTGGGTGGGACATAATGTTAGTTCCCCCACCTCTCACAGGAGAAATGTGACAGATGTATGGGCCTTTTTTGCCCTCAGGTGTCTTCAGAAACCTCTTTAAAAGCACTAACTCGCCCATCGCTTTGAAAGGGGCTTGTGAAGACCCAACCATCAACTGCTCGTCATTGTATGGTCTCAAACATTGGGTATGTGGGACATGGTTTGGGCAAAATGAGGAGGCCTGGCAGCCCATGGGCCAGAGGTTCCCCACCCTGGTTTAGAGTACAGTGGTACCTCAGGTTACATACGCTTCAGGTTACATACGCTTCAGGTTATAGACTCCACTAACCCAGAAATAGTGCTTCAGGTTAAGAACTTTGCTTCAGGATGAGAACAGAAATCGTGCTCTGGTGGCACGGCAGCAGCGGGAGGCCCCATTAGCTAAAGAGGTGCTTCAGGTTAAGAACAGTTTCAGGTTAAGTACAGACCTGTGGAACAAATTAAGTACTTAACCTGAGGTACCACTGTATCCCGAAATTTAAGTGTGGTAAAATTCAAAACACAAATCCTTCATTTCCTGACTCTTTAGATATTCCTGAGACTCAAAACTACCAACAAATTTCCTTTTTGTCCCTGTCCAAATGCTAGCTCTGAGAAGTTCCTAGTAGTTCTGTATGGGGTGGATTTCATTCCAAGGGGGGGGGGGGAATCTGCTTGGCACAGAATCAAATACAAATTATCGGCCTCTGATGAGCTGCCACAAAACTGCAAGTTTGAACACTTTGAGCTTGCAATCTGATTTCTGCAAGTCTCAACATTGTTCGTCTTTCAGACCTGGTTTTATCACACAGGTCACACACAACACTTCAAAGTTCAAAATGTTGCACCGTCACATATTCAGCCTTAAGAGCGTTAATTTTTTTCCCCTCTCCAGGCATTTCTCACTGCATATAGTCAAGCCTCATCATGTCCAAAACAGCCTCTCCCCACAAAATAGGATGAAAACGATGTTCTAGCAATGCCCTTTGCACTACACTGCAATTCAGAGTGTTTAACCCACTGATGCTTGTCTGGTCTTATGTACGTCAGAAATCCAAAACAAAAATTTGAGGGTTATCCCACTTATTTGCCAAGTGACCACAACATGATAGCTAGGCACATTCAAAAGATTCTTTGAATCTACTATCACGTCTCTTAAAGCAAAAATATAGCCAAGGAGTTAGACTACTCAGATGGTTGTACAGTAAGAAAAGAATGAGCATGTAACACAACCAAAGATTTCTGCGGCATGTTAAAGGCTAACACATTTATTATGGCACATCCCTTGCAAGGAACAGTCTGGGAGTGGCTTTCAATTTGACATAGATGCTTGTACGTGACAAGAGTTCATGCCACAACGGACACATGATTGCCACCTTAAATACATTTTTCTACTGCAACACAACCACTGGAATCTGGTGTGTAAAATGGGAGGTTGTGTCATCAGAAGTCATGGGAGGGGTCAGCAAACTTTTTCAGTATGGGGCCGGTCCACTGTTCCTCAGACCTTGTGGGGGGGCCGGACTATATTTTTTTTTGGGGGGTGAACGAATTCCTATGCCCCACAAATAACCCAGAGATGCATTTTAAATAAAAGCACACACTCTACTCATGTAAAAACACCCGGCAGTCCCCACAAATAACCCAGAGATGCGTTTTAAATAAAAGGACACATTCTACTCATGTAAAAACACATTGATTCCTGGACCGTCTGCGGGCCGGATTAAGAAGGCAATTGGGCCGGATCCAGTCCCTGGGCCTTAGTTTGCCTACCCATGGCCTAATGAGTCCCATCGGCAAAAGCCCTCAACAAGGTCTTCTGTGTGCCCAATGGGGCTTTCTCCCTTCTTCTCTCCATGCTGCCCCTGAAATGGGGGACAGGGGTTATGCGAGAACCCTCAGAACAGGAGAGAGGGCCCGTTTCATCTGGCAAACCAAAATGCTTGCGCCGATTTAACCATCAACTTAGCATGGCAATGGATTCCTCCCCGTATCTTTTCAGGTGTGTCCCAGGCAGGCAACGAGTGGACACAGGAAATGGCATTTCACTGAGACCTAGCTCAGTACCGACAATACTGAATGGCAGCGACTCTCCGAAATTTCAGGCAGGATTCTCTCCCAAGCTCTACCTAGAGACGCCAGGAATTGAACCTTGTGATTCAACGCTCAAGCATCATTGCCCCAATGAAACGGTTCTTAAGCACGACCATGCCAAGACCCAATTCTGATGCAATGCCTGTTTGACCCCTTACTGGTGAAAAATTGCAAAGTGGGGCAGTGCAGTTGATTCATCGTCTCAGTCAGGAAACTTGACAGGCAGAAACAGCACATAGTTTCTTACCGACATGTCAGGTGGACTGACTAACTCCAGGTGTTTTAAGTTCAGACTGGCAGTCAGAATAGCGAAATGTGACTCATTCAGAAATAGTGTTTACTAATCACCTAAATCACTGCAGACGTCTGCATGGATATCTGAAAATGGTTATCCTCCTAGATAAATTAGGCATGTACAGTGGTACCTTGGAAGTCGAACAGAATCTGTTCCGGAAGTCCGTTCGACTTCCAAAACGTTTGGAAACCAAGGTGCGGCTACCGATTGGCTGCAGGAATCTCCTGCAGCCAATCAGAAGCCATGGAAGTCGCGTTGGATGTTCCAAAGAACGTTTGAAAACCGGAACAATCACTTCCAGTTTTCGATCGCTTGGGAGCAGAAACGTTCGAATCCCAAGGCGTTTGAAAACCAAGGTACGACTGTACTGCTAATAAAAGACTGAGGAAGGCCAAAAGGTTGTGAAATATTAAAGCCACCCACTTTGAATTACTGCATTTGGAAGCCCACAATGGAAATGAAATGATGATTTTTCAAAATGCCTCAAGACCTGCTTGCATTAACGCATTGTATATTTCCCAGCACCATTTGTGCAAAGATTATAGACTTTTAAAGAAACTGGGTCGTAATCCTTTGGGGTTATAGCTGAGGAATTTATTTTCTATCTATTCTTAGGGGAGAAAGGTGAGGGGAATCCCCCCCCCCACCTTTCATTTCAACATTATTTCCCACAAGACAAGGCAAATGCATAACAAAATGTATTAGGACTCACCCCCCCCCCAACTCTGACAACACTTGCATGTTCCTCTGACAGAAAGGGGGGGGGCAGGAACCCGAATAAGCAATTTGACCTGAGCAATTAAGCTCATTTCTTTTGTGAAACTTATAATGAAATGGATGGAATTTCCTTTTCAATACAGCTGCCTGTTCTAGTAATTGTCAAGGTAAATTGCACAGAAATACCTAATTTATTCACAAAAAGCCGCTGTGAAAGGGGATACTTTAGAGTATAAATGTCTCCTGGGGTTCACCACTTAAGATTTAAAGTGCCGAAGTATTTCTTGTTCATGAGATGTAACACCACAGGGCATTTTTATGGTAACTGGGAAAGGAAACATCCCAACTCTGTAATTTATCAGCAATAGTTTTGCCTGTACATAGGAATTTGTGGCCATCTCACTTATGAAATGAGGTTTGTAGCATCTAATCATTAGTTATAAATATTAATAAGGTTTTTTAAAAAGGAATTTCCATTTCTGAAAGCCAAGTCTTTATAAAATATCCTTTGGTCTATTTGTGTGGCTCAAAATTTGACTAAAAATTATGCTAAACTGCTCCAATCTCAATGTTTTAACTGTTTAAAGATTGGTTATGCAAAAGGAGAGAAAAAAAGGAATTTTAAAAATGAGTCGAGTGAGGGCTTTCTGAATCCAAAGGAAACAGCTGCTTATTTCCCAGCAATTTTAGATTGTGTATCAAATCCGTTTTACACATACCTTGCAAATATTGCGCCACAATGTCCAAAGAGGCAATGACAAGCTTTGCACATAGTCAGGATGTTTTGTGCAAAAGATTCCACGGGACTAATTTATTTCTCAAGGCAGAAAGGAGCCCTGCAATGGTTTGTGTGTCACGAGCAAGTATTAGCATACAGGAGAGCTCTCGGGGTCTCAGAAGAGAAAGCAGCGGCTAGGAAAAAGCAAGCTAAATAATGCAAAAACCTTCAGCGAGAGAGAGAACCTGTCGGGCTTTGGCCAAGCTCCAAGATGATGCACAACTAGAAGTCCAGTTCTAGTGCCAAGTCGCAAATGGACATGAGACAGGTGAGGTTCTTTGAAGGCAGGCAGGTGAGGTGGTCAAGGGCTGGAGAAAATAAAAGGAACATTGGAAGCTGCCTTGTCAGACCAATGGTCCATCTTTCTCTGCTCTGTTTACAATGCCTGGAAGCAGCTCTCTGGCATTCAGACAGGGGTCCTTCCCAGTCCTACAGGGAGATGCCAGGAACGGACTCTGGAAGCGCCTGCATGCTCTACCACTGAACTACAGAAGGCAAGATCACCTGCTGCAGGGTGAGGCCAGGTCTGTGTGGCTACGGTTCGAGACAAGGTGCTCTGCACGGCGAACGGGACTTGGATGCTAACCGTCATACAAGCTCTGGCCTGTCTCAACCAACTTCTGAGATCAATATTCAGGTTGCGGTGTGTGTTGGCTATATTCAGATTGCTGTGGCTGCCTAGAAGATGCCCTTGCTCTACAGAGGTGTAATCTGCAAGGTTTGTGGAGCAAAAATTAGCACAGAAAATAAGGGAATATAGGAAGTCTCCTCACACCAAGTCAGAACAATGGTCCATCTACCTCAGTACAGTGGTACCTTGGTTTGTTTTGGATTACAACTGTTTTGGATTACAACGTCAAACCCTGAAGTGTATGTCCCTTTTTTTGGATTACAACCATTTTATTTGATTTTTGGAGGCCCCATTGGTGAAAGCGCGCCTTGGGTTACAACCTGTTTTGGTTTACAACCGGACCTCCAGAACGGATTATGGTTGTAAACCAAGGTATCAGTGTATTTTCTACAATGATTGCCAGCAGCTCGCCAGGGTTTCAGGCAGGGTTTCTCAAAAGTCCTACCTGGAGGCGCCCAGGAATTGATCCTGACACCTTCTGCATGCAAAGCAGATGCTCTACTATTGACCTACAGCCCTTCCTCACTGGAGACTCTCTGCTTGATGCCGTGGTATGGGACCTCCTTCCAGACCATATAGTATTGTTCCATCAGAAAACTCTAAAACATTTTGTTAGAAGACTGGGAGAGGGAAAATGTAGCTAGTCAATTGATATAACTATGCAATGATAGTGCAAACAAGAGACATCCACTGTAGACATCTAGGCAAGTCCTAGATCTTCCTGCAAGAACTATCATTCTCTAAAGTCTTCTCCCAAAATGGAGACCACTGTAGGCTTTTGCTAAAAGATCTGGCAGGCCTTTAAAGGCTCCTTTAAAGGTGATCTGCACTATCCCCCTTGGCCAGGGCTGCCAGAAGAAGCCGCTACACCAGCACTGAAGCAAGTCCCACATGCAACACAATGATATGCAGCATTTCGCCACCATTGCGACTCAACCCAGTGTGTTGCAAAAGCAGAGCATCGCCACATGTTTAAATCTTGGGCCAGTCACTGTCTCTTAGCCCAACCTACCTCGCAGGATTGTTTTCAGGATAAATGGGGAGGGGAAGACTAAGTTTCTTGGAGGAAAAGCAGGATATAAATGTATGTATGTATGTATGTATAAAATAAATATATAAATCCTTTAGAATACATTATTAGGGTTCTAAACATTTGACCGTTTTAGCTATGGAAAAGAGGGTGGTTGTTTTTAAGTACTGTATTTCTTCTCCATAGTTCAAATATACAGTCCAACCTATTGCAAATTATAAGTTATTAAGCGACACAAAACATATTTCTTGGCGTAAAGAGGACTCGCTTTAACCGGTATTTTCCCACCTACTGACGCAAATGACAAGCTTAAATTTATTCTGGCATTGTTTTCCTATTTGATTAGCCAGGCTAATTATGTCTCTGACTTTCTCTCTTTTTTGCCAGAATCATGAAACAATGGCAGACGTTTTAGAGAGTAAGAAGAAGCATTGTTTCAGCCTTGCATGCGCCAACAGAAAAAGTTGCGTGGCCCTGTAATTACTTTCAGAGATTTCCTATGCAATCCTACTACGCACATCCAACAATACTCACATGAAGTGAGTGGGAAAGGATCACCTCACACAAATATCAGCCAAGTACGTTTCAAAAGGGCTGGTCAGGTGTTTCCATTCCGAAGATAAATTTAATGTGCTGATACCTGCAGTAAGTGTCAGCAAGACACTTAACCACACCTATTGTTTAACTTCGGAGCAACGTATGAGTGTGAATGGATTCCCCTGACCTTTGCAATATGTTCCCAAACTGAAAGGAAAGGCAGGCCGTTGTGTAAGGGAAATGTGATGCCGGTTGCCATCTTACAGTGTAAATGTGGCAAATGTGATGAGGCCAAGACTTGCCACCAATAAGTCCCTTGCTCTCTGCAAACAATGGGTATACAAACCTGCACCATTCTTTGTGGGAAACAACCAGTTCTTACCTCTAAGAACTCCATGAAACCCAAGAGCTGTTTTATAACTGAAAGCTTACTCAAATCCAATTCCTGTGGCCCGCAGGGCACAGCAAGACGTTCAGCGCTACTGGATGTTACCAGCGGTGACAAGTAGCTTAATTCTGCCCCATTTACAACCTGCACCACACATGGGGTGCAATGTGAGAATGCGCTCAACGATGAATGTGGAAAAGCCTCTAGCCCAGACGGCACATAAAAGCCATGCCACACTATCTCATCCACAGTGGGAAACTGCTGCAAACCCCACACTGAACTAGCAACCCCTGAAAATCAAGCAAGGGAGGAAGAACAAGAAACCAGGACAGCGGTACCTTGGTTCTAAAACTTAATCTGTTCCGGAAGCCCGTTCCAAAACCAAAGCATTCCAAAACCAAGGCGCGCTTTCCCATAGAAAGTAATGCAAAACGGATTAACCAGACTTTTAAAAACAACCCCTAAAACAGCAATTTAACATGAATTTTATTACCTAATGAGACCATTGATACATAAAATGAAAGCAATAAACAATGTACTGCAGTTACACAATCACTAGCTGAACTGGGTTCCACACAGTCACAAAAAAAGGAGCCACAAAACACAAAGTAAATAGCAAAAACAGACAGACCTCAGCGTAACACTCAAAACAGAAGTGTGGTACTCAAATCGGAAGTGTAACATTTAAAAAGGAGCGTGTTCGGCTTCCGGAAAAAAGTTCGCAAACTGGAGCACTTTGCTTCCGGGTTTGCAGTGTTTGGGCTCCAAGTTGTTTGAGTAGCAAGATGTTTGAGAAACCAAGGTACCACTGTACAGTGGTACCTCGGGTTACATACGCTTCAGGTTACAGACTCCGCTAACCCAGAAATATTACCTCAGGTTAAGAACTTTGCCTCAGGATGAGAACAGAAATCGTGCTCCGGCAGCACGGCGGCAGCAGGAGGCCCCATTAGCTAAAGCGGTGCTTCAGGTTAAGAACAGTTTCAGGTTAAGAACAGACCTCCGGAACAAATTAAGTACTTAACCCGAGGTACCACTGTATAGGTAAAGGGACCCCTGACTATTAGGTGCAGTCGTGGCCGACTCTGGGGTTGCGGCGCTCATCTCGCTTTATTGGCCGAGGGAGCTGGCGTACAGCTTCCGGGTCATGTGGCCAGCATGACTAAGCTGCTTCTGGCGAACCAGAGCAGTGCACGGAAACACCATTTACGTTCCCGCCAGAGCAGTACCTATTTATCTACTTGCACTTTGACGTGCTTTCGAACTGCTAGGTTGGCAGGAGCAGGGACTGAGCAACGGGAGCTCACCCCGTCGCAGGGATTCGAACCACCGACCTTCTGATCGGCAAGTCCTAGGCTCTGTTTAACCCACAGCACCACCTGCGTCCCTTGCGCCACCTGCGTCCCTGCGTCCACTGCGTCTACCACTGTATAAAAAAAGGTAAAGGTACCCCTGCCCGTACGGGCCAGTCTTGACAGACTCTAGGGTTGTGCGCCCATCTCACTCAAAGAGGCCGGGGGCCAGCGCTGTCCGAAGACACTTCCAGGTCACGTGGCCAGCGTGACAACGCTGCTCTGGCGAGCCAGAGCCGCACACGGAAACGCCGTTTACCTTCCCGCTAGTAAGCGGTCCCTATTTATCTACTTGCACCCGAGAGTGCTTTCGAACTGCTAGGTTGGCAGACGCTGGGACCGAACAACGGGAGCGCACCCCGCCGCGGGGATTCGAACCGCCGACCTTTCGATCGGCAAGCCCTAGGTGCTGAGGCTTTAACCCACAGCGCCACCCGCGTCCCTACCACTGTATAGGATCACACAAAATGCCTGCTAGTTTAAGAGAAGCCATCTGCAGGCACTTACACAGGTCTGAGCTTCTCATGTGCAATCCTAAACAGAGTCACACCTATCTGCTAGACCAGGGATGGGGAACCTGAGGCATTTCATATGCTATTGAGAGGGAAAGTCCAATGGTCAGGAATGATGAGAGTCTACGGTAGCAGCTGGAGAGCCATCTGTTCCCCATTCCAACACTAAACCCTTTTCCTTGGAAATAATCACAATTAACGTGCACAGGACTGTAGTGCCAATCCGTGTTATTTAAGAATGCACAAAGGGGACTTTCAGGATCACATTTTAACTGCAGCGCAATACATTTCTATATCTACTAACTTCATTTAAGGTTTTCTGGAGAGTGCCAGCTTTACATGAGATTAATCCCGAAGCTTCACCATAAAGAATAATCATTTCGTAAGTAAGATGAATAACATAAGCTTTTCAGCAACAAAAGTGCTGAGTATTAATTCCTATTGTTCAACCACAGCAGTAAATGGGAATATGACTAAACAAAGAAATGCCACTAGGATCTTAGAAATCCACTCCATATGAAATTAAGAACGCTGATCATGACCTTTTAAAATCCGTATGGGGAGAGGACAGCTGATGCCAGCAGGCTGACAGATAATTAGATTAAAAGGTTGCAAATTAAAAGCAGACAAGTTCAACCTAGAGGGAAATTACACGTTTTTAAAAACTGTTGAAAACCACTCTCCATTAGAACAGCAGGTCAGAGCGGCATGAGTTGAAGCTTTAAAGTGCTAGCTTCAGAAATTACTGACTGGAAAATTATAAAGGCTCTGTTACAACAGAGTGTCAGTTAAAACGGGATGTCAGCCTCAGATAAATATTAGAGCACCCTTTCTTTGTCTTCCATCTTGTACAAGTTACTGTACAGTTTAAAGCCCTCCCCCTCTGCCATTAAAAATCCAGATTTCCTTCAGATACTGGAAGGGATCTGGGCAAGAGTTTTTGCTCCCCCCCCCCTTTTTTTGATGGTTTTGGTGTTAAATGACCAATCGCCTCTGGCCCCCACACTCCCTCTGTCCCCACCCAGCACACAGATTCGCTCACCAAATTCCCATTTATCACAAACCAACATTTGTCCTTACATTCAAATGAGCAAATGAGTTTGCGATCACCCTCCAAGGCAGAATTGCAAGCACCATTTAAAAAATAACATGGTTTGGCGTTCCGGTAGGGATGGACCACAGTTTAATAATAATTCAGCTCTAAGGGCAAAGGTGCTAAACTTTCAGGGAGGAAAGGGTGTTGAGCCCAGGGCTTTCTAACGTAACTTCAAATTATAATCTGGTTTTATATGCATCACAAGCTTACATGGGATATGATCCAGCATTAGGGCACTGCCAGGTATCTTTAGAAAGGGAAATTATTTTCTGTTCAACACTGGTAACGCATTGCAAAGGAATCCCTCCCACACTAAAATTGTAAACAGAGGAAGATGGAAAGGAATTGCTGAAACATTTGACAGAAGTAGAATACAAAAAGGGAGGTGTGAGGAGGTCGGTGAAACAAGTAAATGAAAGATATTGAAATTGCTTGAGTGTTTTAAATTGTTTTGTTTGGTTGTGTTTAGTTTAATGTGTTTAGTGTTATGTAGTGTTGTTTTTCTTCTTCTCTTTTTATTGTATTGTATTGGTTTTTATTTTTCTGTTTTTGTTTTTTGATTTGGCAATGTTTAAATTGTACAAAAAGCAATAAATATTATTTTAAAAAATAAAATAAAATTGTGAGAAGCAAAGGCAACGGTGATAAGAATAGGAATGTGACGGTAATATTTGTCAAGCGTGAACATTACGAAGAAGCCTGAAGATGGCATGTGCCTTAATATGTAGAATATTCCATTGTCAAGGTACGCTGTAAACTCTGCAGAGCTTCAGAAAGGTGACTTGGTCTCAGTTATGCACCCTCTGGTAACCTCCAGGTTAGACTACTACAATATGATACATGCAGTACTGCCTTGGAGACGTTGGTAATCTAGAAACTGCATTCAGTACTAACAGGGACTGACAGGGACTGCATGCTATGACCTGTAAAATGTAAACTGCATTGCTTTCAAAGTGCTGGTTTTGATGTTGAAAGCCCTTCACAGCCTAGGACCAGGACTGAAGAACCACTTTTCTCCATACAGTCGTACCTTGGAAGTCGAACAGAATCCATTCCAGAAATCCGTTTGACTTCCAAAATGTTCAGAAACCAAAGTGCGGCTTCTGATTGGATGCAGGAAACTCCTGCACCCAATCGGAAGCCGCGGAAGACGTTTGGCTTCCAAAGGAACCTTCGAAAACACAAACACTTCCAGGTTTCGATCCCTCGGGAACTGATTTAGGTATGACTGTATATACTTCCCTTCCATTAATATATTCTTTTCCTGCTGTCCAAGGCAAAGTTAGCGGCTACCCTGGGAAGTGAGGGCCTTCTCAGTGGTAGCACCCCAGTGAGGTTCATCTAGCACCTGCTTTATTGCCCTCAGCACCAGGCAAATACATTATTTTAGATGCAATGCTAATACTCCTATTTATGCTGCTGTTTTTATTTAGCGCATTACAACTTTGTTTCTCCCCATTCACATTTCTGCTGTTTTGATCCTTCTGTAAACTACCCTAGACATACACTATCACAAATAAGATTTTTAAGGGGAATTCAACATCATGCAAGGGGATCGATAGCACATGGAACAATATCCCCATATTCCTCCTCCTGTTCCATAGATTTATCCAGGCCAGGGGCTTGTTGCACAAGCAGAAACTGACAGAACTCACTAGCTGAATCCCAGCCTTTCTTACATATTTCTGAACATGACTTTTCCTCCATTTGTCTCATTTTGATCCCAAACTTTCAGCCAAAGAGCTCAAGGGAAAACATAAAGTTCCCATTCAGATAAGTGTTGCAGCAAGGGGCAGTAACTGAAGAACACAAAGGCAGGTTTACATTGTTATTACGAAATTACCGGTAGTAATAGTGCACCTATGTGTTTTCCTTTATATCTGCACAAGTAAAAGTACTGGAGAGACATACTACTACTTTTCATGTGAGTTGATTACTCAAGAGGTGTAACACGGATTATACCTGCTCCAAAGGCCACTCAATGAACTTCAAGGTCCAGATGGTGTCTGAACCCAGGTTTCCCTGGTAGAAGCCTGACAAGTCTTTGTGTGAAATCAGCCAGAGGCTATTTGCAGCATATAGTTTGTACTTGTTTTGCAAATAAAATAAAAAAAAAATGGAGGGAGAAGGCAGAGACATTATTTTACTCTCTATAAAAACCTCTTAGCGGCAAAGCAATAGCTGAATGCTTTTGCTTTAGAAGCAAATCAATTTGGCTCACACCATCTATTCTTTCTCTTTCAGTGCCAATGTTCTCACAGGAAGGCTGAAAGTCTAACAGGAAAAGCATGCAAGCAATAGGAAGAAAAATGTTTGTATGTTTCACACCAATTTACATCCTGCCTTTCCACAAAAACAGCACTCATGGCAGAGTTTATCCCTATAAATGGCCTAACTCTGAGTGCATTCCCGTCCTATTTGCATTGATGGCATTTAAAAGCAACTTCCTTTTAAGTGAGCTGCGCTGTTCAGACCCTCTTTATTTCCAAGGAAAGCAGGCAACAGCAGCCCCACACTGACATTTATTGCCCAACAACAAGTCTTCTCATATTTTAATTCCAAGAACTCCTCAAGAACTGTTATGTACTGAGTTGAATAGGATCCAAAATGCAGCAGTCTGATTAGTCCTAGAACAATAGGATCCAAAATGCAGCAGTCTGATTGGTCCTAGAACAATGCAGCAGTATGATTGGTTAGCAGGAGCCACCCAATCCAGCTCCAGATGGAAGTGAATCCACAACCTAATTGGCCTACAGGAGAATTCCGGAATTAGCCAATCACGTGCGGCCCATTGTGTAATTAATGTATATAATACAGATACTTTGGGGGAACGTTCATTCCTCCTCACCACTATGAGCTGAAAAAAAGAGCATGAAATCCACTCTCGACTCTGAGTATACTTCACTGGCGACGAGGATGGGATTCGAACCCACAAGTCGACACTGAATATATTTCAAGAACCACTCATGCAAGATTCCTCAAAACAGCCCCCCAAGAAAAGACGGGGAACTGTATTTTTCTCTAAGGTCACCTACTTCAAGGGTAACCTGTCATTATGGTACTGCATGGGCCAGAATCACAACAAGTTTTTTCCACCCTCTCCTTGCCCTGCTCTTGCCCGAGGCCTCCCCCCCCTTTTTGCCCTTGCAGAAAGCTTCCCTCCGCCTCCGTCAGTCCTTCTGTTTCGGCATTGGGTTGAGTTCCTTGTTTCTGGCTTGGAAAAATATCTCAGGAGGCCAGTGTTAATTTAGTCAGTGCTGATTTTAACAAAATTCTCTTGACTTTCTAAGGAGAAGCTAAACAAAATGCAATCCAGATCTTAGCTGCTTCCTCGCCTGCACTGATGGAAGCTAACGTGGTCAGATGACAACGTGAGCAGTATTTTACAAGCCATTTTCATAATCAAAGCCAGCATGTACTATTGGATCTAGCTCTGGCATGCTGTGCTTTACAAGCCCATCTGGTCCTGTTTAAACCAAATGATAGAATAATCCCCCCAAGTTTGGGGATTCTTTCAAAGGGGAATCATTACTTTCACAACGCTTCTTGGGAGCATTATTTGATATAGACTGAAGCAACACAGGCGTCGTGGGAAGAACAATGGCTACTCTGTCTACATAATAAAATGCCCAGTGCGCAAGCTGTCTGGCCCATTTAGACTGCTGAAAATATTATTATTTCCCCCCCTGGGTGGAAGAATTAAATTTACATTTTTCTCCCTGACTTACAGGACGCTTAGAAAATCCAACAAGTGAAAAATATTTAAGGGCCACCACGGCTAGTAACTGTCACAATTTATTGCTGTTTCTACCATCATGGTCATATCAACCACAGAAAATATATATATACACTAATCCAATATTAAAGAACAGAATCAACCCAAGTACATCTTTACATTAAAATGTACCTCAACCTTTGGGCAGCCACTGGAAATCTTGCAGCTCGCAACTGATAGTTTGGAGAAACTTCAACGGGTATCTATTAACAGAAAAGGGTTTCGCCACTGTCCCAGGGTTTTCTTTTGTGTGTATATTTAGGGATTTTTTTACCTCCTGGCTGACAGGATACATAGCTTCTGTTCAATCCCCCCCCCCCCATATTTGTATATTTTTGTTGTTTTCACAAACTATATAACTATATAAGCCAAAAATAAGTCAGAGCGACTTAAGGGGCTGTCCCTTTGCTCACACTGGAATTCCCTATGACTCACTCAGCCAGCTCCCAGGTAAGGACTGCTTATCCCATTTTTAGCATAAGGTGGGGGGTTAAAAATTGCGGCTCACTTTCAGAGCTGGATCTGAACCTAGGACACTCATCTCATCATCCAACTCTACAGCAGACTCATTGTATGAATTTGGGTGTTTGCTTCTAACATGGAATTAAACTCCATATTGGGGGGGAAATATCCACACTTTTCTCTGTGCAGGTGAACTTTACACAGAAGTGTATAAAGCACCCTAGCTTCCCTACAAAGCCACATATAGCAACTTAAACATTCTTCTAAAATGATGTACATTGTGGGTAGGCAAACTAAGGCCCAGGGGCCGGATCCGGCCCAACTGCCTTCTAAATCCGGCCCGCCGACGGTCCGGGAATCAGCATGTTTTTACATGAGTAGAATGTGTCCTTTTATTTAAAATGCATCTCTGGGTTATTTGTGGGGCATAGGAATTCGTTCTTCTTTTTTCAAAATATAGTCCGGCCCCCCACAAGGTCTGAGGGACAGTGGACCGGCCCCCTGCTGAAAAAGTTTGCAGGCCCCTGATGTACATGCTCAATATTTTCCGGAAGAGATTAATCCTGTCTTTGCACCCCATTTGTTGAAGAAAAAAGTATTGCAATAGGAAAGGTAAGAAGGTGTTATGTTTGTTTTCTCTAACAAGGTGCTCCCATATCTATAAATCATCACCCCAGCACAACTGCTATAACTCAAATTCTAAGGACTTTCCAAAGGATTATAAAATGTCTGCGACTCCAAAGGATTAGGTCACATGCTGAAGCCTGCAGTTTTCAACTATATTCATGGCTTTCAGGCAGAAAGATGGAACAGCTGCATGAAGCTGCATGAAGCATTCATCAGGAGAGACAGGGATTCATTTAAAATTGCTTGGGGGCAGGATGTTGGGGTGAAAATCAACTTCTCTCTATTCACAAAAGCTATGAGCTATCAAGCAGACTGCATGCCCAGAGGCATTACAAACCCTCAGGATACCAGCCTCTTAAATCAAAACAATTCATCCCTTTGGACAGGTAATATTGTGTGACTAAGCAATACAATAAAGGACAGAGACATTTGCTTTCACCGTGAAGCAGACAGGAAAATGACTTATTTCCTGTTAGTCCCCCTTACTCATATCTCCCTTGTAATGCTACTGTTGCAAGGCACCTGAGCAAAAAACAAAACACAAATTCTGAACTAAGGGGTGTACCTTGCTCACCTTCTGCACAGGTGGTTCATAATTCACAAATGCATCGCTTCCATGTTTTGCCCTATTTTACCCCTCCACCCAAGATTCTTTTCGTAACCCCGGTTAGAGTATGTGCATATTAAACAAGGGGACGTGGGTGGCGCTGTGCTCTAAACCACTGAGCCTCTTGAGTTTGCCAATCAGAAGGTCGGCGGTTCGAATCCCCGCGACGGGGTGAGCTCCCGTTGCTCTGTCACAGCTCCTGCCAACCTAGCAGTTCAAAAGCACACCAGCGCAAGTAGATAAATAGATACTTCCGCGGCGGAAAGGTAAACAGCATTTCCGTGCGTTCTGGCTTCTGTCACAGTGTTCCATTGCACCAGAAGTGATTTGGTCATGCTGGTCACATGACCTGAAAAGCTGTCGGTGGCCAAACGCTGGCTCCCTCGGCCTGAAAAGCGAGATGAGTGACGCAACCCCATAGTCGCCTTTGACTGGACTTAACCATCCAGGGGTCCTCCTTATTATTATTATCATCATCATTAAACAAGTTAATACATAGAGGCAGAAGTAGGATCACAACCACTGGACCCCAACCTTTCCACGTTTTCAGCAGAAGGCATAAAATGAATTACAGTCGGGTAACAGACACTTGAATTACCTCGGGTTACAGACACTTCAGGTTGCGTTTTTTAGGGTTATGGATGCACCGAAACCAGGAAGTACCGGAATGGGTTACTTCCGTTATTTGGCGGTCGCACATGTGCAGAAGCGCCGAATCGCAACCTGTGCGTATGCAGATACAGCGCTGCAGGTTGCGAACGTGCCTCCCGCATGGATCACATTTGCAACCCGAGCATCCACTGTATAGGAGTGTGTGCTCTCAGTACACCTGAGAATGCAGATTCCAAACAAGAGCCTCTGCACACATAGCTGTATGTATGTCCCCAGAGCCCTCTCACACCTTCTACTGAACAAGTGGTTGTCAGAACCAGCAGGCAAGAACCCTGCCCGCAAGCTTTCAATACATGTACGAAGTGAACAGGGCTTGCATTGCCTGCTGCCTAATGAGCACACAAATATTAGTGAGCCACAGTTGAGCCCGAACACCTTGACCTAATCAAATATAGTCCACCAAAGAGCTAAGCATTCCAGTTTTTAACTGGCATACAGGCGAAATCTAGATTCTGCACAAGGATTGCGGAGTGCATGTGTCACACTAACAGCCAATGTCACATACCCAAAGAAGAGCCCAAATGTCTTAACTGAATTATAGTCAGGTTGGATGGATTTAAAATCAAGTTGAGGGCTGCTAGGGCTTCCTAAGGAAATCTGCAAGTGTAGGGGAAGTCACACACATACAAATGCCATTGATCAAGACAGAATTTAAGTTAATGAGGCTTTCTTCATCACAGCATCTCTGAGTAACATTCTGCCTGCCATGCAGCTGTTAAAATGTACAGAGCTTTATTTTTTTTTAAAGGACACCACACTTAGATCATAGGAAGTCACAAACAAAATTATGCAGAACGGTGGATTGTATTTCTGAAAACGGTTTTCGTTACAATACTCTATTTGCCTCATCCTCAAAGGATGACGTTTTATTTTTCTAAGTAGTTCTACCTGTGTGGTTAGTATCATCGCTGTGCAGGCTTAGCCCCACTGCTAGAGAGACATTTCAACAAGCCACATATAAATGAAGGTGTACTAAAATTAACAGGCTTAAAAATAGAAAGGCTCACACTGGTTACTCAGTGTGCATCTGCAAGCTCTGCATGAGCTGCCACATAAACCAGTAGAAGCACTTCCCACAGACCCACAGGATAGAAGACTTGCTTCTCAAAGCTTGCTACACAGGCTGCGGACAGAGGGGACGGATTGAGAGTCATTAACAACAATAATTGCCTAATACAGGGATAGAACCTAAAAAGCTTTCACATGTTCCTATAAACATTCCTCTATTAAAAAAACAACAACCCATTTATGTCCTGATACATAGAAAAAAGTGATTTATGATTAAGATTTTATTTATTATGGTTTTCACATCTTTTTCCCGTTTTGGATTAGAGCAGGGGTCAGCAAACTTTTTCAGCCATGGGCCGGTCCACTGTCCCTCAGACCATGGGGGGGGCAGACTATATTTTTTGGGGGGGGGGGAAATGAACAAATTCCTACGCCCCACAAATAACCCAGAGATAAATTTTAAATAAAAGCACACATTCTACTCATGTAAAAACACAAGGCAGGCCCCACAAATAACCCAGAGATGCATTTTAAATAAGAAGGACACATTCTACTCATGTAAAAACATGCTGATTCCTGGACCATCCACGGGCCGGATTGAGAAGGCAGTTGGTCCGGATCCGACCCCTGGGCCTTAGTTTGCCTACCCCTGGATTAGAGACATCATCTGACGGTTTATTTATTTTTTTAACGCCATTGCATTTTTGGGAGAAGTCCTATTCTCAAGTTCTGCCAGCTGAAGGGCTCTTAAGTCCTACAGCAGGGATGGGAAAACCTCTGGCTTGTAGAACAAACATGGCCCTCCAGATATCCCAATTTTGTGTGTGTGAAGGGTGCTGGTTGCTTCTATGTTCCAACAAGCTGAGCTCCTGCCCCACAACTGATGGTTGGGTGGGAGCACATGTTCCAATCTCCTTCAGCTCCCTACTTCTCCTTTACACCTCCATACTTGGAAGGATAGAATCATAGAGTTGATGACCCCAAAGGTCATCAAGTCCAACCCCCCAGCAATGCAGGAAGGAGAAACATTGGGGGGAGGCTTTTGAAGGCGTACCTTCTCAAGGCTTTCAAAATCCCCCCCGTGTCTCTTCTTAAACCCACTGCTGATGGGTGGGAGCATGCCTTCATCTCCAACACCCCCTTCTGCCATCTCCTTCGAATGTTTGAAGGCAAAATACATGTGTGAAAGCCCCGCTGTTCCAGGATGTTCGCCTGGAACCAGAGAACGTCTGCTTTTAAAAAAGCAGGGAGAGTTCCACTGGACTAGGGCTCCTCCTGTGGCTTCTGTCCACCTGACACTAAGGCAAAGGTAAAGGGACCCCTAACCATTAGGTCCAGTCGTGACCGACTCTGGGGTTGCGGCGCTCATCTTGCTTTATTGGCCAAGGGAGCCGGCATACAGCTTCCGGGTCATGTGGCCAGCATGACTAAGCAGCTTCTGGCGAACCAGAGCAGCGCACAGAAACGCCGTTTACCTTCCTGCCGGAGCGGTACCTATTTATCTACTTGCACTTCGTGCTTTCGAACTGCTAGGTTGGCCCTCTGCCTTGGCTTCTCGCAGCGAGGGAACAGCCAGAAGGCTCTCGGTGCTGGACCTCAGTGTCTGGGCAGAACAATGGGGGTGGAGACGCTCCTTCAGGTATACTGGACCAAGGCTGTTTAGGGCTTTAGGGAGCCAGTGCTGGAGGCATATCTATTGTTTTTCGGGTTTTGTATTTTCTTCTCGGATGTTTCCCCGTTCCACTCCAGGGATAAGATTCAGCAGCCATTCTGCCAGTGTAGCAATGGCTTATCTATGGTAAGGTAAGGGACCCCTGGATGGTTACATCCATTCAAAGGAGACTGTGGGGTTGCGGTGCTCATTTTGCTTTTCAGGGCAAGGGAGCTGGCGTTTGTCCACAGACAGCTTTCCGGGTCATGTGGACAGCATGACTAAACCGCTTCTGGCACAACGGAACACCGTGATGGAAACCAGAGCGCACAGAAACACCATTTACCTTCCCGCTGCAGCGGTACCTATTTATCTACTTGCACTGGCGCGCTTTCAAACTGCTAGGTTGGCAGGAGCTGGGACAGAGAAAATGGGAGATCACCCCATGATGGGGATTTGAACCGCCACCCTTCTGATCGACAAGCCCAAGAGGCTCAGTGGTTTAGACCACAGCACCACCCGTGTCCCTACGCTTATCTATGGACCCAGCATAATGCAAGTACAGGATTGCTCAGTTCAAACCCTCCCTCTAGTCACAGTTTGTGGCTCCTCAACACAGACTAGTTTACACTGACACAGATTCTTCAATGCTTTACTGAATAAAAAGGAAGATAAGATCACTGACGAATGAAGGATAAAAACACTAGGAAGGAAACACCTACTTTTAAAAAATGTATGCAGACCAAGTAACAAACACATCTTAACCTGTTTCTGAAGAATCTTTGTAATTGAAAATGCAATCCATCTAAACCCAGCTGTTTTGCAAGACTTTTGTTTTTTTTGGCCGTATCCATTTAATAGGCACGTTTTTCATGCTTGAGCAGACCGTGAAAACCTATGCATGTTTACTTATAAGTAAGCCCCACTGTGTTCAATGAGGCTCCTCCCAGGTAAGTGTGTATGGGATTACATGTTTGTTAAAACTAATGCTTTTTGGTTTTGTTTACTGTAGTTCAAGAGCGCAAAGAAAATCACACAGGGACTCTTAAATGTGCTGGAATGCACTGAACCTTGTATCCTTGATTTGCATATGGCTGCCTGCTTCCAAAGCCTCATTCGGTTCTTCAGAAAAAGGAACAGATTCTTGAAATCGCTCTGCTCAAGCAGAATTACGCAAATAACCAATGCCTTCAGTTTCTCGTACAGTAAGAAACGGCAGGGTCTCACACTATTGTTTACACAGTCTGAAGCAAAAAAAACGCCTTCCGTGGTTCTAGGCAACGGCGAGAGATTTGCTGTCAAGTGGAAAGTCCTTTGAGAGAAGAATGACAGCATTCTAAAGCCAGCCGCATTTTTAAATCCCATGCAGCCTAAACTGGATTTGAGATCAATATTACTTTCTTTAAAACAAAACAAAGCCAACGCTGGGAAAGGAAGGGGAAAACACCCAGTGAATCCGTAAGGGCAACAGCACTTTGCTTCCGCTTTTCATATTATTACGCAAGATCTGGCGAACCATCAATAATTTTAAAAGTAAATACAATAAGTGTATGCTCACTGAGTCTTGACAATCCAAAGTATATTTTTAACTGGTGGCAGGCCTCGTGGAGTTCAAAGGGCATTTCTTACAAGTGACCGTATCTAGGATCACAGGCCAATAGCATAACCCTATGCTCTCTCTTTTTCTAACTCGGAAGTACCGTATTTTTTGCTCTATAAGACTCACTTTTTCCCTCCTAAAAAGTAAGGGGAAATGTGTATGTGTCTTATGGAGCGAATGCAGGCTGCGCAGCTATCCCAGAAGTCAGAACAGCAAGAGGGATTGCTGCTTTCACTCCGCAGCGATCCCTCTTGCTGTTCTGGCTTCTGAGATTCAGAATATATTTTTTCTTGTTTTCCTCCTCCAAAAACTAGGTGCGTCCTGTGGTCTGGTGCGTCTTATAGAGCGAAAAATACGGTAAGTCTCATTGAGTTCAGCGCAGAAGTAAGTGCACCTAAGATTGCAGGAAGTAACCATAAAACTACTCACCGTGAAGATCAGAGAGTGGTTTATTATGGGACTCGCTGTATTCCTGTAGGGAAGGGAATAAAGAGTTTAATTGGTCTTCATTCTGTCAGTTTCTCGTCGTCCCCCCTCCCAGGAACTGTATCACAATTACACTCTTTCTGGCTGAAAATGACTCCTTGGGACTCCCACTGGAAGTAGTCAATGTCAGTCCCTAATCACTGGCAGGGAAGGTGAGTGATGGGAAGCACTTTCACCTTTTCCCTTGGGGAAGGATCCTGGCTCCGTGACATGGAACTACCGTGTCTAGAATGCAAATGAATCCTTAACATTGTATTCACCTCCAGGAAGGGAAATCAACAATGCAACAAGCAATGAAAGAAAAAACCTATCAAGCATTCGTAAGACCGCTCACCATTTTAAGCTAGTTATCAAGGATTGCCAGAAATCCATGCTAATATATGCAAGTTCATACTCGATTACAGAGTGAGAAAGAAATGCGATGCAACAAAATGTGATGTGCCCCACCTGGTAAATATATTGCCATGTACGCAGGATTTGTATAAGAATCTAAACCATGGATGACATGTAAACAATATTAAAATACAGGAAAATGTTTAATGTACACAGAATTTAATACATACACAGAACAAAAATAGTTTGTAAGTACTTGGAAAGCAGCACAGAAAATGCATTTTAAATTGTTAAGTCCCAGTACCAATTTTTAGGTTTGACCTATATGCAGAACTGAGTATTTCAGATGAGTAGGAGCTGGGTAGGATTTCTGGGCAATCAGTTAATTAGAGCAAGTTATATTCTAAACAGCAAATACCCTTCAATTAATACAGTATTTGTGAACTGATGTCCAGTTAGGGCAAACCACTGCAAACTGAATGCACTTTAAGAAGAAGAGAAATGATGGGGGGAACTCCAGCAGGAATTGATAACATCAGTATCAGTGTTACGTAACAGCATCAGTGTTCCGGCTACAATGAGTCTAATTTCTCCCCAAATCTTCCTCTGCTGATTTTTATTTCAGATGCAGATGTTTTGTGACCGGGATCCGTTCTGGAGCCCCGGCCGCTAGCCGAAAAGGATACAGGGCAAAGCACCATGTCTGTGCACGCACATGGATCGGTTTGCACTTCCGCGCATGCGCAAAGCGCAATTTAGTACTTCTGCACATGCGCAAGCAGCAAACGCGGAAGTAACCCGTTCCAGTACTTCCAGGTTTGCCGCGGACGTTCGCCGGAATGGACGCTAGACGAGGCGGACAGTCGCGGATGTATTACTGTACAGTGGTGCCCCGCAAGACGAATGCCTCGCAAGACGGAAAACCCGCTAGACGAAAGGGTTTTCCGTTTTGGAGGTGCTTCGCAAAACGGATTTCCTATGGGCTTGCTTCGCAAGACGAAAATGTCTTGCGAGTCTTGAGATTTTTTTTCGCTCCCCACCCCCCTTTTCTAAGCCACTAAACTGCTAATAGCCTTTTAGCAGCTAATCCGCTAATCCCTTAACCCTTAAAAGCCGCTAATAGCCACTAAACCGCTAATAGCGCTAATCCGCTAATGGGGTTGCTTCGCAAGACGAAAAAACCACTAGACGAAGAGACTCACAGAACGGATTCTTTTCATCTTGCGAGGCACCACTGTATATCTGTTCAATTACTTGTGAAGCTGATCTGATGTGCTGAAAATAATTTACTTAATTCTTGGAAATACTTAAGAGCACCCATGAGTATTAGACTGGAATTGCTTATTAAAATTCATGAAAATTATTTTTTCCACAACTAAATGATGAGGAAATTGAAAAACAACCCGATTTTACTCAATAATTCCAGGTTTATGAATTGCAAAGAACCGTCATGATCAGAAAAACAGGGATTGAGTAGAAAAAGATGCCTTGCTCCTCTAGCACAACAGCTTTGTTCTTAAGCTGTCCCATGAGAAACCTTATCTAAACATTTCCTCCTATTATCCTGTTAAAGTAGGAAAAATAAATGCAAAATCTGGATGATGCAGACACTTGTTTCACTGGCAAACATCCATTAATAGTAAAATGTGCAGAACAAGGAAACACCTCATAAAAAACAATCAATGACCACAAATGAGAACTGGAAGACACAAACAAAGATGAGCAAATAAACTTCCAGTACGGCATGGCTGGGCTTGAGACAAGACATATGACTGGGCCAAATCTGTGCAAGCGACAATTTCTCCTAAATTTGACAACAGACTAGAAAGGGCCGTCATTGTAGAGTGATACCTTGGTTCTCAAACGTAATCCATTCTGGAAGTCCATTCCAAAACCAAAGCGTTCCAAAACCAAGGCACGCTTTCCCATGGAAAGTAATGCAAAATGGATTAATCCGTTCCAGACTTTTAAAAACAACCCCTAAAACAGCAATTTAACATGAATTTTACTATCTAACGAGACCACTGATCCATGAAATGAAAGCAATGATCAATGCACTGTACTATAAAATAAATAAGACAGTATTGTAAATGATAAAAAAAATGTTTTTAAATCTTACTTGCAGTGATGATAGTCATTGTTTGGATGGGGGGCTTTTATCCATTTCCACAGTCACCAAAATACAATAGCCTATTAAACATTAAAAGCTTCCCTAAACAGGGCTGCCTTCAGGTGTCTTCTAAAAGTTTGGTAGTTATTTTTCTCTTTGACATGTGGTGGGTGGGTGCCACTGCCAAGAAGGCCCTCTGCCTGGTTCCCTGTAACTCGGCCTCTCGCAGCAAGGGAACCGCCAGAAGGCCCTCAGCGCTGGACCTCAGTGTCCGGGCAGAACGATGGAGGTGGAGACGCTCCTTCAGGTTTACTACTGAAAGGACAAACAAGGAATACTACTGAGAAGGAGATGCTCCTTCAGGCACGCTTGCCATTAGATCCTCTCTCTTCCACGCTATAGCCAACTGTTTACACTCCTCCTCTCCTCTAGCTCTCTGGAGCTACTACACCCATCATCCAAAATAGGATTTTGAACGCTCAAATTTCAGGCTTTCAGTTTAGTTGTTTTGTCTGCCTGCCAGGGGGCTAAGCGGAGCATTAAGGTCAAAGTCCAGAGGCTCTATAATGAAGATTTAAGTAGAGTTAATGACATATGATATGTACATACCATGGGTTTGCTCCTGGAAACATGAAAATGAGTAATTTAATTTCGAGGAGGACTGCTGTTAGTTACATTAATGAAAGCAAATGTACACATCTCTTCCTTCCTCTCCCCATCTTACATTTAATGTATGCACTGAAAAACCTGTTACATTTTCACGGCATGTTTCATGACTGGAACAAGGACAGTAGAGCACAGGATCAAATCACTTAAGACACATAGTACAAGGGTGGGGTCACATTCTGAGTCTGAGGGCCGAATTCTCTCTGGGCAAGCTTCCAAGGGCCACATGGGCTGGGACAGAGACACTGGGTGGAGCAACAAAGGTAAACTTCACCTCTGTAGGGTAGTTTCTACCGGGGTGGATAAAAATCAATAATTTTAAAAATAAAATAAATAAATAAATAAAAATTTAAATCGGAATTTAAAGATAAAATACTTTTGGAGGAAACATCTTTCTAAAGATAGTTTTCTATTTAAGTTACATTACAGTCCAAAGGCTATTCATCAGGAAATAAGGATTTTTCATGTGTACTAAAACTCAGTCTAAGTTTTTTAAAAAAAATTGTTACACATCCATTATTGTTACACATCAGTAAACATGGATACATATGCTATGAAGTTATTGTTTTAGTGAAATAAATTGCTTACATTGTTATTAAGGAAATGGTTGCTTTACTCCTTTCCAACAAAGTACAGCAGAAAAGTTGTCCAAATATAAACAGTTAACTTATGAAACCTCACTGTAATTTCATAATTATCGGTCTACATATTTCTAACAGTATAACCAAATCAGTAATTTTTGATATAACTGAAAAAACTACTCTGAAAAAATTACTATTCCAAAAACGAAACCTTAATCCGGTTGTATTAAGATGATACCAGCGAGAATGAGTCTTTCTGTAAAAAAGAAAGAAAGAAAAAGATTTAAATCAAGTCTTGCCAACTAGTGATTTAAATCGTGATTTAAATCAAATCCACCCTGGTAGAGAAAGTAGACAGAGCCACAAATGTAAACTTCACCTCTGTAGCCTAGTTTCCACGTATAGAAGCAAGAGGCATCTAAGGACACATTCCAGCCAGGCAAGAACACTTGGGCTGAGAAGTGCAGCTGGCAAGAAGCCTGTCCTGGAAAGAGTTATGGGGGTCAGAAAACAGAGGCCTGGGGGCTCCCCCACTGCGACGTAGGCAAAGGGGACAATTCGACACCATGCTCTTCTGAACGTTGCATCACAGCCAGTGCCAGATTTACGTATAAGCTAAACAAGCTATAGCTTAGGGCCTCACTCTCTTGGGGGGATAAAATCTGGATGCCCATTTCCAAAATATAAGATAAAGAAACAAATAAAATAAAACCTACATACAGCAACAGTGTTTTGTTTTGTGTTGTGTTGTGTTGTGTTGCCTCCTACGATGTAAGTAATGGGCCCCACCTGCTAGCCTGCTCCCTAAAATATCGCTGGTTTGCTTGTTTCTATATACAGTGGTACCTCGGGTTAAGTACTTAATTCGTTCCGGAGGTCCGTTCTTAACCTGAAACTGTTCTTAGCCTGAAGCACCACTTTAGCTAATGGGGCCTCCTGCTGCCGCTGCGCTGCCGGAGCACGATTTCTGTCCTCATCCTGAGGCAAAGTTCTTAACCTGAGGTAATATTTCTGGGTTAGCGGAGTCTGTAACCTGAAGCGTATGTAACCCAAGGTACCAATGTACAGTGTGCCTACATTCTGCACGGACTGGTTGCATGGCAACATGGGCAAATGGCTTTCAATATCTATTAGGTCCATAAATTACTATATAGCAGGGACGTCCAACTCCCAATAGACTGTGATCTACTCACAGAAGCTCTGGGCATAAATAGGTCCCTCAAACTGTTTGGACTGCGTTCCATTGGCCAGATTGCACCCAGCTTCGAGGGACCTACCAATCGGGTGTTGTGGCTGACCAATTGTACCCACCCACAACACAGGGTGTCGGTTGTCCAGGTCTCACCGCAAAACGTGCCCTCTTTAAGGGAGGACCCGATTTGCACACCTGGAGGGAACTGAATGGGCATCTTAAAGCAACCTGTCTGAACAGCCTCGTGACTCATGGCAGCAACATCTTGCACAGCCAAGGCTCCTCAAGAGATTAAGAGCTGCTCTTTACACAGGCTCTTCTTCATTCACCACCAAGCCGGGCTTCTGCAATGAGCTTGACTTACAGTAGGCTACATGGTGCAGCGGAGAGCAAATGGTGCTGAAATCTCTGTGCAAAAATAAGAGGCAAAAGTAGTCTTGAAGGCCTGAGCAGCCCCTACTTTGACCCTATGTTTGTTTTGCTATACACACCTGTGAACCAGCTCCTAAGTCCCAAACAAAATACATTGCATTTCTTTGTGGATTGCTCCGGGCTGCCTCAAGCTTATGTTTTTAAAAATAATAAATAAATAAAAACCAAATTGCTTTGTGCAAAACAACGTGCCCACGGCAATAACTTGTTTCATAGTTTTCTGAAAAGCATTTTTTAAAATACAGTGATACCTCAGGCTAAGAACTTAATTTGTTCCAGAGGTCCAGTCTTAACCTGAAACTGTTCTTAACCTGAAGACCACTTTAGCTAATGGGGACTCCTGCTGACGCCGCGCCGCTGGAGCATGATTTCTGTTCTCATCCTGAAGCAAAGTTCTTAACCCGAGGTACTATTTCTGGGTTAGCAGAGTCTGTAACCTGAAGCGTCTGTAACCTGAAGCGTATGTAACCCGAGGTACCACTGTAAATAAAACAATTAAAATAACTGGCGTTCTATTGCACGTGAGGCAGCGAAGGAAGTGGACAGAGCCCCTTTGCCAGAGGGATGTGAAGCTCATAAAGAGAGCAATTAAACAACAGAAGGCAGAACTCACTGCCTTTTGAAGGTTGTTTGCACCCCACACCCACTTCCTGTAGAAAGTTTGATAGCCGAGGAAGTGTTAGAAAAAGTCTCAGAGGAGCAGCTTAAAACGCCTATTTATCGAAGTGTTAAGAAAGAAGCTTGGTTTTTTTAAGAAGAAAAAAGCAAGGGGAAAGTGTCAGGCAAACCAATCTTTTCCTTGATAAACCACACACAAGAAAAAAGTAAGGTAGAGGTTAGAAATGTCAACTAAAAAACCCCCCCGACACTACAGCTCTGCTCTTTTGTCTTTAATAGGTTATCTAAACTATAGCTTGATTTGCATGATTCTAATCTGTATGATTCATTATATCCAAGTCTATCAGACTGAGGCCATCAGGGTGCTTTTAGCTATAAGACACTGTGTGTGTTTCTGTAGTTATAAATTTAAAATTACAACCTGCCTTTCAGCCTTAAGACAAACCGCAAGTCAGGCTGCAACAACTGTCTATTCACTTTGGCCTATTTGAGGCACTGATAAGATTTTAACTATGAAATAATAATAATAATAATAATAATAATAATAATAATAATTTATTTATACCCCCCCCAATCTGGGCGGCTTCCAACAAAAGATTAAAAATACATTAAAACATCAGTCATTAAAAACTTCTCTAAACAACATATACAACATAGAGTTTGATAAGTGGAAGAAACTTTGGAATAAAGGTATGAAATTTTCGGCATGTACAGCACTTAGAGAGAACATGGATAAAATGATGTACAGGTGGTACATTACGCCTGTAAAACTAGAAAAAATGTACAAAACCGGAGACAAATCATGCTGGAAATGTAAGATTAAGGAAGGTAATTTTTACCACATGTGGTGGTCTTGTAAGGCAATCAGAAAGTTTTGGGAATCTATTTACAATGAATTTTAAAAAATATTTAAATATACCTTCACAAAAAAACCCGAGGCCTTCCTTCTGGGGATAATTGGAGAAGAAATTAAAAAGGAAGACCAAACACTTTTCCAATATGCAACAGTGGCTGCTAGAACACTAATAGCACAACATTGGAAAACATCAAAAATCCCAACTATAAATGAGTGGCAATCTAAACTATTTGATTATATAGAATTGGCAAAAATGACACAGAAAATAAGAAACCAAAAAGGTACAAAGTTTAATAATGAATGAAATAAATTTATGACATATATTGAAACAGACGTAAAAAATCTAAAAATTACAGTAGGCTCGATATAACGCTTGCGACGCAAAGAGTTTTAAGAAAACGAAACTGCAGATAAAAAATCTTTTGTAACACATTCCGAAACCGAGTTGAAGGGAAGTCAATTATTGTTGTGTGATTTAGTTATTTAGTTACTGTAAGTTTAATTTGTTGGTGTTTTATGTTATGTAATGTTTTTCTTTCTCTTTTTTTTTTCTTTCTTTTTTTTCCCCCGTGGTGTTTTGTTTGTCTTTTTTGTTGCTCTAATGTTTGATGTTGTATAATGAACTGAAACTAATAAAAATTAAATAAAAAATAAAAAAAAACTTCTCTAAACAGGGCTGCCTTCAGATTTCTTCTAAAAGTCAGTTATTTATTTCCTTGACATCTGATGGGAGGGCATTTCACAGGGTGGGCGCCACCACCAAGAAGGCCCTCTGCCTACTTCCCTGTAACTTCACTTCTCGCAGTGAGGGAACCACCAGAAGGCCCTCGGAGCTGGACCTCAGTGTCTGGGCTGAACGATGGGGGTGGAGACGCTCCTTCAGGTTTACTACTGAAAGGACGAAGAGAGATTACTACTGAGAAGGAGTGCAGGAGCATTTAAATCTAAGATACCCTTACAGTGTCTCTGCAGTACGGATGGGGAACCTGTTCCTGCCTGTTCATGATGCTGCTAGGCTGCAACTCTCATCATCCCCAACCACTGACCATGCCAATTGAGCTGATGGCAGTTGTAGTTGAACATCATGGCTGCAGGTTTCCCATCCCTGCCCTGTGGGAAATCTAGGAGCTGTAAGTAGCATACTATATGTAGGTAGTTTGTGCTACCTACAGCCAAGCAGTGTTAGAAACTCGGATATATATACAATTTGAGCACTGGGGAAAACTGGGGAAGGTAGGTCTGAAATTTACAGAATGTTCTCTCTTGAAAGAAAATTATATGAAAACGATGAACAGATGGTATATCACACCAGCACAAATAGCAAAAATGCACAAAACCGGGTAACATATATGTTGGAAATGTAAAGAAAAAGAAGCTACTTTTTATCATATGTGGTGGGCATCTAGAGAAGTTTTTTAAAAATGGGAAATGATATATGAATTGAAAAAATGTTTAAAATGACTTTTGTAAAAAAAAAAACCAGAAGCATTCTTATTAGGGATTGTAGGACAAGACCTGCCAAGAAAAATAAAGAAGTTATTTATGTATGCTACAACAGCGGCAAGAGCCTTGCTAGCACAACGATGGAAGAATGAGAAAATCCCAACGAAAGAACAATGGCAAGAAAAACTGATGAACTATGTGGAATTGGCTAAATTGACATACAAACTGCATGATAAGGACAATTGTGACTTCAAGGAAGAATGGGAACTTTTTACAAATTACCTAAAAAGACAACAAAATGATCTGGACTCCTTGGCAGGTTTTGAATAAACATCCACAAATTTGTTAGTTGAACATATGATAGACAAGGCAAGGATATGTATAATTTTATAACATGCCGAAAACAATATGTATAAAGAAACCGGGGGGGGGGGGGGGAGAGGGAGGGGCGGGAAAAAGGGGGGGGGAATAATTGATTATTTGGACTGATAATCTGTTATGTTGAATTGTTTAATAAAAATATTAAAAAAGAAACTCGGATATATAAGCTAGGGGCCAAATGGCTCCTTAAACTAGGGTTGTAGTCGCCAAAATGGAATGTCTAGTTGCCATTTTGAAGCCAGACGGCTTGAAAGTCATATTTTTCCAACACAACTTTTGGCTTCCTGAAATTCGTTCTGATTGTGATGAATTAATGCGGGTAGAATTCTACTGGGTATGTTGTTAGTGTGTGAAAACAGGCAAGATCCAAGGATCTCCAGCTCCAGAGACGTTATGGCGCCCAGGCATCTTCATCTGGTTGCAAGTGGGCGACAGCTGGGTGCAAAATGTGCCCGATAAGTTTTGAACCCTGCAGTCAAGCATCTTACAAATGCCAATCTATAGTTGGCGCAAGTTTGATATTTGTCATCTATTGGATTAGGAGTATGTTAGCTGTGGGCAAAGGCCAATTTTTCAATACAGCAAAACAAAGCAACAAGTATGGGTAGAAAATCCTAGCAGGGTGTGATATTCCTGACATCAGCTACTCTTTGTGTCTGTTTAAAAAGAAAGGAGGGCAGGAGCGGGAATGAATTCAATTCTGAAACTTTTTAGGTACTGATTGCTACCCATAGTGCTCAACACAATATGGCCACAGCAACAACAAAACCTGGAACTACATAAAATGTTCGGTTTCCCAACAGCCTGCGTCATTTTACTGTGCTGCCTATTTTGTGCCAGAGAATGTCACAGTATGGTATAGATCATGGGTAGGCAAACTAAGGCCCAGGGACCAGATCCAGGCCAATCGCCATCTAAATCCAGTCCGCAGACGGTCCGGGAATCAGCATGTTTTTACATGAGTAGAATGTGTTCTTTTATTTAAAATGCATCTCTGGGTTATTTGTGACGCATAGGAATTCATTGATTTCTCCTCCCCAAAATATAGTCCGGCCCCCCACAAGGTCTGAGAGACAGTGGACCGGCCCCCTGCTGAAAAGGTCTGCTGACTGCTGGTATAGATGCATCTATACCTGGTATAAATGGCAGCCAGAAAAAGCCTTCCTGGGCCACACATTTATTAGAACCGCCAGCATGTCACCTGCAAGCTTAATAAGTGGTAATGCATAGTCGATTTTTCATGGAAAAAGGAGATGAAGAAAAAACAAATTGTGATAAGACATTACAACACTAAAGGCTACTAACATTAAATGGTCAGTATTTCCCTAACCCAGAGCTTTCCAAACTTTTCATGTTGGTGACACACTTTTTAGACATGCGTCATTTCGCAACACAGCAATTCAGTTTTACTAGCAAACCGGAGGTTAAACTAACGCACAGGGAGCATTTGTGTGACACACCCACACACTGCAGCTGATACAAGAACGTGCCGCGACACACAATTTGGAAAGCTCTGCCCTGACCCAAAGAGTTTGCAAAATACTTTGAACAGGAGTACTGTGGGATTTTCGTATGTGATTCCTCTAAGGTCATAAATCAGTTTTACTTAGACAAGAAGTTAGTTACGGAAAAACCTGAAAATCTAGGAACAGCTGTCGAAATTATGCATTTCTAACCAATACAGAACAAATAAGCAAAGATTATGGGAATTTCTATGGCTCAGTTAGTCCAGGTAGCAGAACAATATTTAGCCACCTAAGGGTGAAGGCAGGCAGATATTCTGACGTTTGTTGAAAGGGGTTCAAAACGCATGCTGCCTAAGCAGAAATCAAATGCCTCCGAGTTCAGGAAACTTATTCTAACACTCTTTTAAAAGTGTATGTCTACTTAAGGATTAACAGCAACCAGTAGTCTCTAATAATAATAGACTCCATCTTTCCAAGAATGTACATAGAAGAAACCATAACATCCCCTGGCACTTGTAGCCCCTGCAGGATGTGGTAGAACAGTGCCTTGCCAACAGAACCTGCTCAAAATAGCTATGTTGCCAACCCTAGGAGAAACTAGATCAACATATGCACAATTCATGGTATGCATACGCTTCAAGCTACTTTAATGAAGTTCTTAAAAATTAAACATGCTAGCCTATATGCTAACAACTATCTCTTTCCGTTTTCAAAACAAAACCGCAATTCTGTAGTTAGATATTTATCTGTTTGCAAGGGTGCTGCCAATGGCTCTAAGGTCAGCAGGCATAGAAGTTTGGACTCACTTCCATGTATCTCATTTCCTTTCCTTCTGCAAGGCAGGAACACTTGAGAAAGCCTTTAACACACAAGTAGTTGTTTGGGCACTTTAGCCACTACAAACATTAGGGACTTTCCACATGGAAAGAACTTCCATAGGGCTGGCGTGGGCGGTATAAAATCTGAGTGCCCCATTATCACTGCGTGAAAGAACCGCCACCCGCACCCATCTCTTGGGATACTCCAGAATTTCCTGCATTGAAAATGTTGTGCTGGATCATAGGTAGGCAATCTAAGGCCTGGGGGCCGGATCCGGCCCAATCGCCTTCTAAATCCGGCCCACGGACGGTCCGGGAATCAGCGTGTTTTTACATGTGTAGAATGTGTTATTTTATTTAAAATGCATCTCTGGGTTATTTGTGAGGCATAGGAATTCATTCATACTTTTTCTTCAAAATATAGTCCGGCCCCCCACAAGGTCTGAGGGACAGTGGACCAGCCCTCTGCTGAAAAAATTTCTTGCCCCCTGGGCTAGATGACCCACGGGGTCCCTTCCAACTCTGTAATTCTGTATGTATTTTAGGGTTGCAGAAACATCTCTAAAAGGATTTTGTGAGCATGTTTTAAAAAAATACTTGCAAAACTTCAGTCCGCCTAATTGCCTCTACAGAATCAGAATAATCTTTATTTGCATCAGGCACTAGCCATAGCAATAAAATAAAATACAATGCACTGAAGACAGGGTAAAAGCTTAACTATACAAAATACATTCTGGAGGTTTACGTCAATAATCAAATAATAGATCTTATTCTAATTGCCCCTGTTAAATCTTTTTTGCAGTTTTTGGTTACCTTGATCTGCTAGAAGGACATGGTACAAAAGGTTGAGGCAGTGTTAGGAACTGAGTTATTAAAACTATGGGCCAGGGGTAGGCAACCTAAGGCTCATGGGCCACAAGCGGCCCACAGGGGTAGTTTAACTGGCCCTCAAGCCGCCCCCGAACCGAACCACCCGCTCGGCGAGTCCCCGCGCGCTGCGCTGAACCGGCACAACGCGGCACGGGGACTCACTTCCATGGCGCCGGAAATCACATCTGCACAGACGCCAGAAATTGCAGGCATGAGCATGTGTGATTCGGCCCACAGAGCGATCTCCGCTGGAGTGAACTTCCCCAGCCAAGGTAAACCTTGCTGACCCCTGCTATGAGCGAAATGGCACCTTAAACCTAGGAATGTCTGGGCGCACTTTTTTAACAACAAGAATACAAAGTTGAAAATGAATGAACTGTAGCTGAAATATTACGGTGGACCCTCCGGATAATAACTTAATTCGTTCTGGGGGTCTGTATGTACCCCGAAAAGTCCGCATCTAGAGGCACCGCTTCTGCGCACGCATGTGGCACAATAGAGCGCTTCTGCACATGCGGCAAAACCCGGAAGTATACAGCCCAGCCCCAATAATGAAATCTTAGGCGCCATATTGCGCCCAGAGCTCAGAAACTGGTGGCGCTAATAAGATTCCCTGTTGCAAAACGCACGTAGAACAATGGAAGTTTTAAACGCTGGGTCCAGCACAAGAAAGCATGTGACGCCTGTGCTTGATCTATAATGAAGTTAAGAGCAATGCAGACGAAGTGTATCAGACTTCACATAACTGTGAATCGGACTGCAACTGCTTAAATAATTCAGGTTTGTAAAGGGGTTGCGTAAACATGTGGGATACTATTGAGCTCCAACAGTTCCCTTTACACCACCACAAATGGGTATTTTCTGTTATGAAATGTTCTTTTCTCACCCTCTAGACTCTTTCCTCATGCAAAGTAGGATAAATAGGTTCTGGGCTAAACATGAGGCGTTATGAATTTCAGAAGCTTTTGGTTTAGCCACTTTGACAACGATCACCTATGTTCATAGTTTTTCTGCTCTCCCAGCAATTCCGACAGAAGGAGAATTGATCCTAAGAGCTGCATGACTAAAAAGAGCTTTTTTTCCGAGAACTAAGGAAGACAGCCACCCAAACACCTCATGGCAATTCACATCTCGTCACGGTTGAGAACTATCCAATTCCTGGAACATAGAGTTGTGGGAGACTCGTCAGTGGCAGTGTTCGAAATTGGCCAGGTGCCCGACGCATTTTGCACTTGGCTTTCGACTACCTGTGACCAGGTATGGCACCTGACAACTACACCATCTGGAGCATTGTTCAAAACTCCCATTGTTCTAGGCCAGGGGTCGGCAAAGTTTTTGTGGCTTGGGCCGTTCATGGTCCCGCAAACGCAGCGATAATAATTTATAATAATAATTTATTATTTATACCCCGCCCATCTGGCTGAGTTTCCCCAGCCACTCTGGGCGGCTCCCAATCAAGTATTAAAAACAATACAGCGTTAAATATTAAGAACTTCAGGTGTCTTTTAAAAATAGGATAGCTACTTATTTCCTTCACATCTGAAGGGAGGGTGTTCCACAGGGTGAGTGCCACTACCGAGAAGGCCCTCTACCTGGTTCCCTGTAACCTCACTTCTCACAGTGAGGGAACCGCCAAAAGGCCCTCGGTGCTGGCCCTCAGTGTCCAGGCAGAACGATGGGGGTGGAGACGCTCCTTCAGGTATACTGGACTGAGGCAGTTTAGGGCTTTAAAGGTCAGCACCAACACTTTGAATTGTGCTTGGAAACGTACTAGGAGCGATGGGCTGGAGTATATGTGTGCAAGCGCATGCATGCACCAACGCTATTATATTACAGTGGACCCTCCAGATATGAACTTAATTCGTTCCGGGGGTCCGTATGTACCCCGAAAAGTCTGTGCTCCTTCTGGCATGGAGGAGGCGTGTGCAGCTTCCCATTGGCTTCAGGACCTTCCTGCAGTCAGTGGGAAGCTGGCCAGGGTCGCAGAAGGCAGTCCACACTCTGCTCCACGCCTGTTTAGCACGGCACGCGGGAGACAACTGAGCGGGGGCAGGGGTCCCCGAGTGGCCAGTGGAGGTCCATAGGCCAGTTAAATGACCCCCCATGGGCCGCTTGTGGCCTATGGGCCTTAGGTTGCTGACCCCTGTTCTAGGCGCATTTTGTGACAGGGAATTTCATTAGCGAGAGCAGTTTCTGAGCTCTGGATGCAGTACTGTGCCTAAGATTTCAGGTTAAAATTGCAGAGTGGAAGGAAAAGAGGGTCTTTTTCTGCCTCCCCACTTCTAGCTACTCTCTGAAGACTGGAGAAGAGGCCCTTTTAAGAATATTAAAGGGGGTAGGAAGGACTAGACCATATGAAAAATGAAGATAATATTTTAGCTGCAATTCATTCATTTTCAGCTTTGCATTCTTGTTATAAAAAAGTGTGCCTAGACCTTCCATTGTTGTGCCCATAACTTGGGTTTAAGGTGCCATATAGCTTTCATAGTTCAGTTTCTAACACTGATCTGGAGCTACATGCCTGTGGATCCTTGAATCTGGACTGTTTTCACACACTAATACCACATCCTGTAGAATTCTATCCGTTATATTTTATCTGCACATTTGGAATGAATTTCTGGAACCAAAACGCTTTTTCTGTGCAACCCGAGCAGGAGCAGTCACCATTAAGAAAAAGAGGAATAGGCCAATATATATGGGAACTATCCCTGAATTGAGTGGCCTTTCTTCTTTTAGGTTCTCAAAACCCTTAACCTAGCTCGAGGCTGTCATCTGAACTAGTCAGATGTTTAACTGAGAATCAATCACACTCAGTCCATCATATGAAAAACAAGACTGTAGAGCAGTCTTGCACCAAAATGGCAACCAGACATTCTGTTTTGGCGACTGTTACCTTGATTAAAGGAGCCATTTGGCACCTAGCTTATGTATCTGAGTTAGTGCTGGTGGGGTCCAATTGACTTCTACCAAAGCTGGTACAGTGGTACCTCGGGTTAAGAACTTAATTCGTTCCGGAGGTCCGTTCTTAAGCTGAAACTGTTCTTAACCTGAAGCACAACTTTAGCTAATGGGGCCTCCTGCTGCTACCACGCCGCCGGAGCACGATTTCTGTTCTTATCCTGAAGCAAAGTTCTTAACCCGAGGTACTATTTCTGGGTTAGCGGAGTCTGTAACCTGAAGTGTATGTAACCCGAGGTACCACTGTAGATGTATTTATACCAGAACAGTCCTTACAAGTGCACTTCACTTTTGTTTGGGTAGTCAGTCCAAACTGTAAATCAGCCTGGAATATACTTGGAGGTAAATTCCACAGAGGTCCATGCGGCTCTCTTCCTAACAAGCATACTTAAGATTTCAGTTATGCAGTACAATCTGAAACATGTGACTCAAAATAAAGGCCTTCTGATTCTAACTAGTCTGACTCCCACCTAAGTGCGCATTAGGACGGCAACCGCAGCCATCGTAATAAAGTAGCTGGAACATCTACGAAATCTTCTTGAAGTCATATAGAGTGGTACCTTGGTTCTCAAATGCCTTGGTACTCAAACAACTTGGAACCCAAACACTGCAAACCTGGAAGTAAGCGTTCCGGTTTGTGAACATTTTTAGAAGCCGAATGTGCTCCGAGTGTTACGCTGACGATCTAAGTGCCGCACTTCCGTTTTGAGTATTACGCTGAGGTTTGTGTGTTTCTGCTATTTATTTTGCATTTTTTGTTTTTGCGGCTCTTCCTGTTTTACGGGTTGTTTTCAAAAGTCTGGTACAGATTAATCTATTTTGCATTACTTTCTATCGGAAAGCACACCTTGGTTTTGGAACGCTTTGGTTTTGGAACGGATGTAAATAGGTTCCATCCCCAGAATGGTACCTTCCAAGTCAGCTCCCATATCTTGATCACAACCGCTTTTCTTTCTCACAAGGGCAGCGCAATTCAAACTGTGACATGTTCTTTTCCCTCTCCTGCTTGCCTAAGAACTAAGGCTCACAGGATGTGCCATAGTGCGTTAAACAACTAGAAACACAGCCTGGGCTCTGAAAAACAACAACTGATGCTAAACCTTCCTGCACCAACATCAGAAAGATTGCAAAATAAGCAGCCTCTGTACAATCACCCTATGGGAACCAGAGCTTGATGCGAAGCCACCAGTGTTTTTTAACTGCCATGCACAAGCAGCATATCCTATCCCCAAACCATGCAATCAGTCTCTAGCTCACAATCCATGTACGTTAGGTGCCTATTAATAAAAACATGAAACTTTCATAAACTGCACCTTCGCTGTGCTGCACAGCTGCAGACTCAGTCAACAGGTAAATCAACAGGTGGGTGATTTGTTGCCCAACTTCCAGAAGCCCCTGGATTTGGCTCTGATGAAACTCATGCTAATGATTTAAGACGTCCGCTCTGTTGGATGCCTACTGAATAACAATTAAGTTTGCTACCATACATACACAAGGGGAAAGGAGGACAGAGAGAGAATTAGATATTGCATCTTGAAAATAGATCTGCAAACAAAGGAAGGGTTTTTTGTTCTTCATCTATGGGCATTTGTAATAGGAGATTTATTTAATCTCCTGTTCAGAAAATCACACAGCTCACTTTAACCCTCTCTTCGCTACCTATGGGCCTGGTGCTATTTGAAGCATGATGGGGGAGGGTAATTTTTCTATTGAGTGCTACTCTCAAACATAACATTGCTGGAAACAGCACAGAGAAATCTGATTAAGGAATGGAATGCAATGTTGTAGGACAACAACAAGTTAAAGAAGCTTCAATATTGCAATACCTTTTGTGTTCCAGAGAATATTATCAGGGAATAAGGAATGGCCTGTGACTAAATAGCAGAAGAATAGCATCTTTCTTTCAATGTCCAGGGCAAGCTTTGTTTCTCAATCAAAAAATGTTTCATTGTCTTACATTTTTGGAACACAGCACAACTTGTGCCTTTCTGGTTTCCCCCTCATAGTGGAAAACTATCCTTCTTATCAAATCAGTCAGGAAATCAGCTCTGCAACATCAGAACCACTTGCATGCTGGCCCTTCTCACATGACCAAACTGACAGTGACAGCAAAAATTAGTTTCAATCCAAAAACATTCTTCATTCATAAGGGCACGATTGCTATTACATAGAATCAAAGCCTTCTAATATGAAAAATCACTGCCTTTCAGATAAAGCAGGAAGCTTAGTACTGACAAGGCTATGTGACTTAATTAAAAAATGCACCCCATTAAAATTCAGCAGAAGTGCAGTTTTGACTTGTTCCTTCACTGCACAGAAGAACTTTATATGCACAAGATAAATGCAAAATCAGTCCAAATAGAAATCAGAGGAAAATGTGAACAGGAATAAGATAATGGAAAGAAAAGCATGGGGTAATTACATGGGGTAATCTACAATTTCTTAAGTAGTTTGCAATTGGATTACATAGACAAGAGAGATATTTACTGGTCCACTATCAGGTCCACCTGAACAGACAGACCATCAGGTGATAAGACTGCAGGGATTTGAAGTCCTGGGTGAACTAGTCTAATCCTTGGGGAAAATAATGTGTACATACATCTCTAGAAGTGTAGGAGACAGACAGCCTTTAAGTTTTTTACTGAAAAGGGTGGAGGCTACGTTGAGCCCATGGAAGGAGAGTCTGGTTCCTCCTCTACCTACTCAACTTTTAAATACCATTTTTTTGTTGCATTTGCAGCCCATTTCACAGTTCTGGTGCATAGTTTTCATGGGCAATTTATCCCCATTGACATAATAATTTTGCATGCATGAACCTGACACGCACATCATGTGAATGCACAGTGACCTTGCAAAATTTGCACACATAAAAACCAAGCTAGTCAGGTCCGTGTTGCCAGGTCTGCCAGTGAATGGTTTGCACCATGGGTCTCAGCTGTCAAGAAGAATGATGAGAACACAGCCCCACGCCTCTCCCCACAGACAAAGCACCCTAGCTCAGGTCTCCTATCCCTAAACCTGGCTAAGATGGAAGATGTACTATCCCAAAAACTCATGTTAATAGGATAAAGGGCTCCAAGGAGGAACTCTCCACCCAATGTTATTCTTGTCACTCAGTAGTATCATTGCGGAGTCAGTGAATTTTGGGTGTCCTCTGAAGCTGCCGTCAAGAAGGTTCTCTCACCATCTGCCCATCCCATGGCACAACAGCATATAATAGTGCCAACCACTTGTTAAAACCCTTTTATCATGCATCCCTTTTATTGTGGTATTTTTTTTAAAAAAAATTATTGTGTAATATTACTCTGCTGTGGGCACACCCATTCGTGAAGCACAAAACCCCAACATGAAAGCTACACTTGAAAGCTGCATGGTATCTTCAGACCACAGTCCCAAATAACATGAAAGCAGGAGTGCAGCATCCCACTTCGAACCAGTTTGGAGGGAATGAGGGACTGCCCAAGGGCACCTGATGGCATCTCAGCCCATGCCTTAAAAACAACAACAACAACACAGAGTCACTGAAAAGGGTTTGTCTTAAAACCCATTAAGGTCAAAAGATAATGTTTTGAAAAACGTATGTATACACGGAATTAAGTTTTGAATGACTTAATGCTAAGAAAATACACATGCAGGTTTAAGCTCAGAAATAGCCCCCAGGGAGCTCTTTGCAGTGTTAGATTTATCAAAAAGCGGGGGGGGGGGGGGGGGAGCGCCTGTATCTTTTCCATGTTTACACTGGCAATCATCGAGAGCCCAACTGAGGACAGGCACATGGAGACAACAGGTGCACTGCGGTCCCACTCAACATCCTCTTCTCCAAAATGCTCTGTCCGTGACCTGAAGACACACAGACTCAAATTCCTTGCCCTAACCCACCCCAGTTTCAGGAGGATATTTCTACTACCCCTATTCCATTGAACAAGATGTACAGCACTCTATACTGCCGCAGGGAAGTAGCTTTCTGAGGGAGGACTTGTCAACAGATCCAGAGAGGAAATTTATCAACCTGTCAAACCGCACTGGGTTCTTGTTTTGTTTTTTAAAACTATCCAGAGCATCACTGGTTATTTTCCACTGGGTCAGTCCGGGCCCATAAGCACCGGCTATTTTTTAATTCCCTTAGCTAGTGGCAATATATTTCCCCATAAATATAAACATTAATGATAAGGGCAAGACAGCAGCCACTCAACCCGGATTAAAATGGAAAGCTAATGATATTGCACCCGTTTCCAGGGAAAAGTTTAGCAGATTAATTCTTCTCTCCCCCACGCCCTCCTTCCTTCAGTTCTTTCCACAGCAACTCCATTATTGCAAAAGGCCCCTTCCCTTCAGCCTTATGTAAAATCTCACCGGGGAGGCAGGGAAAAAAGACCTTTTAAACGTCCTCACCAACCACCACCACCAGGCGGAAGAAACACAGACGCAGCCCCCTAAATCATGACAGGGCAATAGTGGAAGCCCACCTCTTCCCTTGAAGCCTGCACACAAAGAGAGACTGCGTTGCCCCCATTGATAAAAAATAAATAAAGGGCGTCGGGGAGACGAGGCGGATTCCCCGGAGCGTCTGCGCAGGCAGGTGAACATGTTAGACACCGGTTGCAGAGGATGCAAGCATGCATGCACTCCGGCTGCAAAGCGCCCAAGCGGGGAGCCGCTGGGTGGAAGCGATGCAGCGAAATAACGCTGAAATAATGCAAAACGTCCAAACCCACGCTGCGGTCTCTTTCTCGCCGAATCCAAACCCAAGTTACCTTTGGACGGCGAAAGGGTTTGGGGTCGTGTTTTGTTTTTTTAGCGTATAGGGGGGGTAGTGTCTGGAGACAGGCAGCCGTCGCCACGCCAGTTTCTCCAGTATCCCTCCCCCAGCCCGCGATGGCAAGGCGCCCACCACTCCCTGCGCGCCCACCGGAGCGGCAAGCGGCGTCGATCGAGACCCCAATAAAGTCCTCCCGGGGCCCGCCAGCCCCGGGAGCACAGCCCCGGTCCTTTCCACCACCACCACCACCCCACCTCCCGATCGGAAGAATTACGACTGCAGCGATTACGATGGTGATGGGCTTGCCGCTCGCCCTATCCCCAAACACACGCATGCACACACACACACAAACACAGCGAGGAGAGAGTGCCTTTCCTCCAGCAACCACCGGCGTCCATAGCTCGCCCTTGCGCTCCCACCAGCAAAGCCCCGCAAATCGCATTCCAGCGACGCCCTCTCCCCGCGCAAAACCACCGCCGCCGCTCTCCAAAAAAGCCCCGTCTTTGCAAACCTGCGAAGGGAGAAGAAGCGCTTCTTTCCTCCGAGTCGGAGATCCTCCAGCGGATCCGAAGGGGGTTGCAGAAGACGGAGGCGGCGGCTCCTCCCGCACGCCGCCTTCTCCTTCCCCTCCTCCCTCCCCGCCTCCCGCGATCCGCTGCAGCATGCAGAAAAAAGAAGCAAGCGCCCTTTACCTGCTGTTGCGCTCCAACTTCTTGATCCTCTCTGCTATTTTGTTGCATTGATCCCCGGGAACAGGTTCGCGGGCCCTTCGCTGCGCGCTCAGCAGCGACTGATGGGAATGGCAACGGGGGCGGCCAGCGAAGGAGGAGGAGTTGGTGCCAGTGTGTAACAAGTTTGGGTTGCCCCGCAGTATGGCGGCGGAGGGAAGAGGAGAAGCAGCAGCGCAGCGGCGAGGCGCGCTCCTGCTCTGCAGCCAGCCAAGCCAGCCAGCCAGCCAGCCAGGGGAAGGGGCCGGGGGTGCCCCGGCCGGCGTCGAGGGGCGGGGAGATTCAAAAGCTTGGAGCTCGTCGGGAAAAGGAAGAAAGGAAAGGCGCACGGCGGCGCTGCCTGCGTTTTGTTGCTCTGCCCGCCGCGGCAGGGAGGCGCTTAGTTTTCCCCGACCTCTCTCCACGTGCGCCTTCCCCAACCTCGCCACATGCGCCCTCCTCTCGGAAGCGAGAGGCAAACCTGGACGTCCGAGGCGTAAAACACACAAAACACACGTAGCCCTCTAGGATTGGGACACACACCGATTTGCACATTTTCTGTCCGCGTGCTACTGGCCTTTTCTGGGAACAGGTTGCATCAACGCTGCTGGGCAACATCAGGGTGTAAAGCCGTGGTTCCCAACGCGGGGCACATGCCCCACAGGGAGGCAATTTGATTTTTAAAGGGGGGCAATCAGAGAATGAGTTATTTAACAGTGAATGGCCTTTTAGGCTTCCTCCGCGTGAATAGGACTTCACTTTCTGAATAATAAGAATTATTATTGTCACAGGACCCAGGGCCGGATTTAGGTATAAACTAAACAAGCTATAGTTTAGGGACCCACTCTCTTGGGGGCCCCCCAAAAAAATTAAAGGGGAAAAAACTGGATGTACATTTCCAAAATATAAGATAAATAAAACAAATAAAGCAAGCAAACAAACAGATAAAATAAATAAATAAAACAAAATAAAAACAAATAAAACCAACATACAGCAACAGTGTTTTGTAGGCTCCTATGGTGTAAGTAAAGGGCCCTGCCTGCTAACTAACATATCACTGCTTTGCTATTATCATTTCATGTTATAGCAAGTTTCTAGACACTGGATTATGAGTCTTTGTAATTTGTGTTTCTGAAGGAACTTGTTATTGCCAAATGCCAATGTGTTTGCATTATTTTGTTATGAATAAAAAAATCATTTTAAGTTAGAGCTTAATAATTTCACTATTAATATACTTCTTAATTGTATTTCAGTTCAACAATTACTTTGATAAAATACATGTTTTGTTATGTGCGAATGGCTTTAGATACCTATTAGGTCCATAAATTACCGTATAGCATATATTCAACACAAAAAAACAGCAACAGTTTGTTGTTGACAAAGGACAGCTGGACATATAAAGGGCCCCATTACCTTCAGTAGCTTAGGGCCTCATCAGACCTAAATCCGGCCCTGGGTGGGCATCAGGATTTTAGAGATGCTTAGGTGGGGCATGGCCGAAAAACGGTTGGGAATCACTGGTGTAAATGGATACCGCAGAGCTCTGAGATGGCTTTCTTTTCTTTTTTGTAATATTTTCTATTAAATTTTCAAAGGTCAGTGGCGTAGCGTGGGGGGTGCAGGGGAGGCCGGCCGCACCGGGCACAACATCTGGGGGTTTGGGTTAGGGGCGCAAATCAGCGGGTTAGGGGGTGCAAATTACTTGCCTTGCCCCGGGTGCTGACAACCCACGCTACGCCACTGTCAAAGGTTTTTAACCTGTTTACTTCATGTACAATATACTTGTGGTTCACAGTTAGCTAAGGACTGCAGACCCCCTGCTTTTCAAAAGCCAAGCCATGGACCCCCTACTTTTGAAATTTATGATACATCTATGGTAGTTTTTGTTATGTGAAGGGTGTCACAGACCCCCTGGACCACCAATGGTGAACCATAGCAATATAGCATTCACTTTTATTTTTATTTTTGACTTCCCACCTCCCTCTCACCCTGATGTTTTTATTCTTATCCTTAGTTGCTGATTTATACTTGTTGCTAAACCCCTGCCTCTCTTATCTTGAATCCTGCTCACGATATCACTAAAATACTGTGGCAGATAGTAAAAAAAGGCCTCCAGTTTTCCATAAACAGTTCATCATTTTGTTGATGGCTTGTTTTTCGTAAGGGGGAAGTGTGACTATCCCGCTTTTTTGTTGTTATATTGAGCAACACATTGCATTTTAATGTGCGTCCCTTTCCTGCCTCAGAAGTAAAAGAGAAGTAAAATATTTACCCCACATAAAAGGGTCTCATAAAACTTTTGCTCTTTTTGTCTAACTTCTTGAATAAACTGAAGGAAACGAAGTGCAGAAGAGCTGATAGTGATGAAAGGAACAATGATGGAGGCATGAAGCAAAACTAATTTAACGATGCATCATCACACCCATTGGTTGTTCTAGATAGGATTTGATTGCAAGTATGGGTGGCGGTTGTTTTGTGTTTTGCAAAATATTGGTTTATCCATTAATTTTCAATTCATTATATATCATTTCCCAGTAAGCTTTAACCTTACTACAAGACCAGCACATATAGTAAAAAGAACCTTCTTTCTCTTTACATTTCCAACACTGATTTGATTTGGATATATACATTTTTGCCAATTTACTCGGTGTTAGGTACCATCAATATATCATTTCCATATAATTTTCTCTTAGACCGTAACATGCTGTAAGTTTTATATCCTTATTCCACAATTGTTCCCATGCTTCCATATCTATATTATGACCAATATCTATTGCCCAATGTGTCATTGAGGATTTTGCTTGCTCATTCTTTGTCTCCCATTCCAGTAATACCTTATACATTTTAGACAACACTTTTACATTACATTCCAACATTACATCCAGTTGTGATATATTCCCAAACCCTTGTATCCTATCTTTCTTAAACACTTCATTCAAACGATATTGTATCCATGTTAATTTTCCTGATAATTCTTTTAATTTATACACTCCTCCCTCTTGTTTACTAAAATTTCTATAAGTTGTCCACCCTTCTATCATATTCTTTTTCTTTACCACTATAGCTTCCTATGGTGAGAGCCAAAGTGGTGTTTTTACCTCTAATAGATTTTTGTATTTATCCCATACTCTATACATTTCCCCCCTAATTATATGATTTGTAAATCCTTTATGTACTTTCACTTTTTCATATCATAGATAAATGTGCCTACCAAAATTTTTATCATGACCTTCTAAGTCTAGAATATGTGAATTCTCCAATGTCATCCATTCCTTCAACCAACAAAGACAAGATGCTTCATAGTATAATCTCATATCAGGCAGGGAGAAACCTCTTCTCTCTTTTGCATCTATCAATATTTTATATTTTATTCTCAGTTTTTCCCCTTGCCAAATATATTTAGAAATATCTTTTTGCCATACATTGAAACAATCTGTCTTGTCAATCACCGGAATTGTTTGAAACAAAAATAACATTCTAGGTAACACGTTCATTTTTATAGTCGTTTAATGGTTTATCCATTCATTTTGGTGGGTCAGTTCCAATGTATTCAGCAACTTTATCCCCTTATATTCAAATAATACCTTTTAGTGTGGAAAGTTCATGAAATGGGCAAAACAATTTGAAATACCACTGGTCTCTGCCCTTGGCATTCGTTTCATATTACAGTATTGGAAACCAGAAGACAGAAAAATTTGGACACTAGTTTTGCCGGCTCTCAAGCAATTTCTTAGAATTTTACCTAAAAACCACTTTGAGGTTGTTGCTTTTTATAATCAAGCGGTGTATACATTTTATGAAATAAAGTAAATAAATTATTATTTGCCTTTCTTCCAAGGAGCTCAGGTACCGTTGTACCTTCCTATTATCTTCACAACCCCCCTGTGAGGTGTATTAAGCTGAAAAGAAATGACAGAGGCAAGGTGAGCTTTGTGACTGAGTAGGAATTTGACCCAAGACTCCCCAGCCGATCCTAACCACTGTACCACACTGCCTTGCTTTCTGCTCATGCACTTTTCCCTCAGTCCCTCATGCACAATAAAGGAATACATCGCTTTGTCACACCTCTCTTCCAGCTTTCAGAAAGGAAACAGTTAAAGGATGATACAGCCAGCCTCTCTTGTATGCAGCTGCTGCTAATTGTGTTTATCAGTCAATGAATGATTATATGACTGTGTCAGCTCAGGATAGCTGAGCATTTATTAGTATAAAGAAGAACAGGGGCTGGTAGTATCTTCAGGAATCATTGCACTGTGCTGATGATTGCTATCATAAATACAGCTCATCTTTTGTGGGGGGTTTGCTGTTAATCGCATTCTTACTTTTGCATGTCATTGTGGGTGTTTTGTCTTGTTCTAAACTATTGGACCACTTGTGCAGAATCCTGTAAATAAATGGCCTGTAAATGAGTGTTTAGCACAGAAATTAGAAGAGAGAGAAATAATCAGTGTCATTTCACAGCATGTATCCATGTAAATTTGTCCATGTGAAAAAAACGGGGAAACCAGTTTATCACCTCCTCCTTCCCCAGATTGCAGATACGTCAGAGCAAACCAGCTACAATCTTTGTCATTTTGTAATGGAAGCCCTATTCACAGAACCTGAATTACATCCTTCAGATGGGCATTTATGACCAAAGACGCTTTTGCTGATCTGCTGATGAGCTATCGATCACCATCATGCTCATTTTGCAGGACTGCAATGGCCACTTGGTTTGCATTATAGATTACATAACTGCTGATATACGTGTCTACTTTTTTCCCCTCCTCCACAATATGAGAAAACACTAGCATCAGTGATGCCTAGTTTGGCTGCAAAGCTTGCAGTTGGTGTGTTTGAAAAACAGTGGACATTTGCATTTTTCATTAAAAAGCATTGTAGTAATTAAAAGCACCTGAATTTTAAAAGTGGATCACAAACTAGGAGGCAATAATAAATGTCTTTCGCCCTGTTGGTCTCTTGCTTCCTTCCTGAATGCCAGAAATTTACTTCAAGACAGCATTAGAAACAGAGATATGAAAGCTAGGAGCTGAATGGCACCTTAAACCAAGGTTTTGAGCACAACAATGGAATATCTAGGCACGCTTTTTTATAACAAGAATACAAAGCTGAAAATGAATGAACTGCAGCTAAAATATTATCTTCATTTTTCACATGGTCTAGTCCTTCCTCTTCCTACCCCCTCTAATATTCTTAAAAGGGCCTCTTCTCCAGTCTTCAGAGAGTAGCTGAAAGTGGGGAGGCAGAAAAAAGGTCCTCTTTTCCTTCCAATGTGCAGTTTTAATCTGAAATCTTAGGCACAGAACTGTGCCCAGAGCTCAGAAACTGCTCACACTAATGGGATTCCCTGTTGCAAAATGCACCTAGAACAATGGGCGTTTCAAACACTGCTTCAAGTAGAAAAGAAATATCCCGAATGATAACACCTATCACCTGTCACTCTCGTAAAAAGTTTATTTGCAGCATCAGCCTAACCATGTCTATTAGTAGGTAAGTCCTATGGAATTCAGTAGAGCTTACTCGCAGGTAAGTGGGGTTAGAATTGCAGCCTTACACAACATTATTTGGGAAGCAATATGTTAAATGAGGGGGAAAGGAAGGCAATATGCTATATATCTGTTCACCACTTAGATTTCTTACTAAGAACCACGAAGATGTATTATTTTATGTGTGCATTCATTCGCTTAAAAGACTTCTGTACTGGTTTTCAGGCAAGACTGCATCTCAAAGAGGATTGCAATCAACCAAACACCAGCCATTTAAAACGCTTGCAATGCCCAGTTACATCTGCTCAACAACTTTTGTGTCCGGATTTTCATTTTTTTGGAAAACGGCAACCCTACATAAACCAAGGTTACAAATCCAAATCCAAACCCTCTTACAGTCGCCAAAACAGAATGTCTCGTTGCCATTTGGGGGCAAGATGGCTCTAAAGTCTTATTTGTCAAATGAGGGTCTGACTGTGACTGATTCTCGGTTAAACGCCTGGCTAGTTCTGATAGAATACAACAGATAGAATTCTACAGAACGGGGTGTTAGTGTGTGAAAAGAGTCCAACATTCAAGGATCCTCATGGATGCACCTCCAGATGGTGGAGACATCAGGAGCCATCCTGGTTCCTAGGCATCTTCATGTGGCTGCAAGCGGTCCAAAGCAAGGTGCAAAATGCGCCTGGCTAATTGCAAACCTTGCAAATGCCTAATGATCGTGCCTGAGAGGCGGATGCAAAACAGGCCAGCATGTGACTTGCCTGCCAAGCTGAAGGTACAAAACCAGCCACATTTTTGTGGTAACCTCTATCTTTTCCATCCCTAGGTGGGGATCAAACCCACGTTTTAGCAGACGTAGCTGATGGCCTGTGCTCAGCTTCGTAGGTCACATGCCGTACGGCCCTTCCTATGATACAAAAACAATTGAACATCACCTGTGTCATGAGGTTTACTGTTAGTGTTTTCATAGCAAGAATGAGAGTTTGCAGAAGATGCCAGGGTGCACTTAGCGAAGTGTGCTGCTGTTGCAACATCTGCAAATGGTGTCTGTCGATGTGTGCCCTGAGGCTGTGTTGCTGTAAGCTCTTCTTTGGAAGGGTCTCTGCTGGCACAGCCTAACCAATTCAGAGTCTTGTACAGTCGGGAGTTGCACTTTAAAAGAAAAATGAGAGCTGCGATCTTGCACATCAAATCCAAACATGCCTTTCTGGCCCTTCTGTTCTGTGACTCAGCCGGCCTCTGTCCTGTGAGTAGTGACAAGATCGCTCATAATGTGTGACGTGGAACCGACTACCAAATATTTATTTGCAAACCACAAAACTTGTGGGAAGATTAATCATGGCTAGAATCTAGAGCAGACCAGTCAGGCTGAAGACCAGTCATTCACTGCTTTTTCTTTTTGCAGAGTCATCCAGACGCATGGTCTTGAAGTTAGCTTGGTTAATTTAGGTGACGGTAGGAGCTATTGCAGAGTGGTTTTGAGTCCAAAACATGCAAGACGTAATTAAACACCATTATAAGCCAAGCACACCCTTTTAAGTAGACATGAATAAGTACCTCAAACAAATATTCAACTCTGGTTCAGTTTGAACATATCTGCTGTTGCGTTCAGAGGAGTCCTTTGCCCCAAGGCATGACCCCCCCCCATACATATTTTTTAATTAAATACTGTGTTTCTACAACATCAGAAGGAAAATAAATTAAGAACAGAAAATCGAATTAAAGTGAAATGTAAAGACCGCTCCGACTCGCACACAAAAATCATTTCACTCTCGCACAGTAAAAAAAAATTAAACATAGAGCAGCACAAGGAAACACACAAGTTAACTTTAGTCAGCACTTGAGGGTAGAAAGCCTTTTACAGGAGGGACTGCATATACTGTTTACAGTTGTACCTCGGAAGTCGAATGGAATCTGATCCAGAAGTCCTTCAGCCAATCAGAAGCCATGGAAGCAGCGACGGGTGTTCGGGTTCCAAAAAACGTTCGCAAACCGGAACAATCACTTCCGTGTTTGCGGCATTTGGGAGCCAAAACGTTCGTCTCGCAAGGCGTTTGACTTCCGAGGTACGGATGTATTTGCAAAAGGGAAGAGCAATGCAGGTCCCCACAAGATTATACATTAATACCTTGGGTTAAAGTAGCTTCGGGTTGCGCTCTGCGGCGACCTGGAAGCAACGGAAAGCGTTACTTCCGGGTTTTGCCGCTCACACATGCAAAGACGCTCAAAATGACGTTACGCGCATGCGCAGACGTGGCAAATTGCGACACGCGCAGACACGAGTTGCGTTCGCTTCAGGATGCGAACGGGGCTCTGGAACGGATCCCATTCGCATCCAGAGGTACCACTGTATTATATTTTGCATATATTCTGACTTGTTTATTTTCTGCATTTATATAGTTCCTTTGACTTCAAGGAGTTCAAGGTGGTGTACATTATTCTCCCCTTGCTCCTTTAATCCCAAAAGGAACCTGTGAGGTAGGTTTGGCTAAGAGGCAGTGATTGGCCCAAGCTCACCCAATGAGCTTCCTGGCCAAGTGGGGATTCGAACCCTGGTCTCCCAGATTCTAGTCTAACACCCTAACCACTACACCACGCTAGCTCTCTCATTTCTGCTCAGATGGTATTAGGACAGTCATACACCTTCCCACTTTCAATAATGTTGGCGCCTGCATGTGTTTTGGGGTGGACATATTGCTTCATTTCCTGTCAGTTCATGCTTGTAGCTTCCTTCTGAAATCCTGTGACATTTTCTGCTGCAAATGTCGCGGTGGTCTTTTTTTGTTCTCCTTTTGGTTGCGTTAGATTTCGGGGGTGCCCCTCCAGATGGCAAAAACGTGGCGGCCTCGCAACATCACCACAAAACAGCAGATAAACTGGAATAATCTGTGGACAGACTCCAATATCAATCCAAAACTATTATTGCATCAACGGCATGTTGCCAAATACACCTGCAAAAATAGGGGGGAGGTGCCCCTAAACGGGTTATGGCATTGCTGACAAAGAACATAAAAAGCATATAGATCAAGGATGATGATGTGAAAGAACCAGGTACTTTGCATGACCAGAAAAAAGAAAAAAGCTTAGCATATAAGTTCCTGACAAGCATAAAATTTCAAATTTGTAATTCCTTGACAAATGCCATGCTGGTAAATGAGGCCGTAAGTGACACATTCGCTCAGTTTCCTAAGTGAATGAAGAAGCTACGTTGCCACTTTTAGCAGAGGGCATAATTAATTGCACAAACCGAAAGTTCAGTTATGCGCTTGAATCCCTCTTGCCCAGTCTGGGGCATGGGTAGGCAAACTAAGGCCTGGGGGCCGGATCCGCGACCCGCGGACAGTCCGGGAATCAGCGTGTTTTTACACAAGTAGAATGTGTGCTTTTATTTAAAATGCATCTCTGGGTTATTTGTGGGGCATAGGAATTCGTTCATTTTTCGTTCATTCGTCCGGCCCCCCACAAGGTCTGAGGGACAGTGGACCGGCCCCCTGCTGAAAACGTTTGCTGACCCCTGGTCTGGAGGAACTGCGATTTCGCTCTTATTCTCATGTTAACTCTGTGCTGTTTATGGTCTTCCCCTTCCCTTCTCTAGTCAGTAGCTCATTCACAGGAGCAGCAAGTACAAAATGTAAGCTGTCAATTGACAGAATGGAGCCACAGTCACTTTATCCTTGAAGCACACCTGGAGCTGCCTCGATCGCAAGGTAGTTCTTGCTGTATTGTGAGAATGGGCAGAAGTGGAGCTAGCTGCCCCGGGACCTGGAGCGGCGCATATGCTGTGGCTATGGGGGCGGGGCGACCTGCCCATGGGGGCGGAGCAAGCCGCCCATAGCGGGCTGCTTCCTGGGCAGAGGAAGAGGGAACCGCTCCACTTTTCCAGCACCCTTCCTCCCTTCCCTCTTCCTTTTGACAGCTCAGGGGAGACTCCCCCCCCCAGGAAGCAGCCCAGGAGTGGGGGGCAATGGCGCACCACCCGCCTGCGACTCCCAAGCCTCCCCCGAGCTGTCAAAATGAAGGGGGGAAGGCCACCGGCAAGGCGCATAGCTATCAACTTTCAGATTTGAAAATAAGGGATCAGCAGTGGCGTAGTGTGGGGGGTGCAGGGGGGGCCGGCCGCACCGGGCGCAACATCGGGGGGGGGGGGCGTGCTCGCACTCGCAGTTCTCTGCCCCTACCTGGCTCACTCACTCTCTCTCACAGCAGTGCTGGCTGTGCGAATCCGAGCCGCCGGGTCGCTGCGCACTGTGGAGGGGAGGGTGCCAGGCGTGCGGTGCGGTGCGGAGAGAGAGCGAGGGACTATCTGGGGGAGGGACAGTGCAGCGGGGGGGGGGGGCGCATATTACTTGCCTTGCCCCGGGTTAGGGGGCGCAAATTACTTGCCTTGCCCCGGGTTAGGGGGCGCAAATTACTTGCCTTGCCCCGGGTTAGGGGGCGCAGATTACTTGCCTTGCCCCAGGTGCTGACAACCCACGCTACGCCACTGGGGATCAGCAGCCTCACCTGTCCCAGGGACAGTCTATGGGATATCTAACAATCCGGGATAGCAGCGGGAAACGGCGCTGGAATAAGGGAATTTCCCACACAAAAATGGAAGGTTGACAGCTATGGCAAGGCGGCGCAGCTCCACCCCTTCCCCTGACGGCTCAGGGAAGGCTTGGGAGCTGCCGACGGGTGGCACGCTGAATGTCACCCCCCTCAGTGATGACACCCAGGGGGAGGCACCCCCGCCGACCCATTTCCTCCACCCCTGTGAATGGGCAGCTCATCCCACACTGCTCGCATGAGTCGCTCACTGCACTCCTAACCATGGGGGCTGCCCCAGTGAGTGCAACAGAAGCAGTCAGACCACCTGCACACGCATTGGCGTGCAAGCATACAGACCGGCTGCCTTCACTGCAATGAATGGGACAACCTGGAAAAGCAAGGATGGAGAAAGGGGGGGCCCAGAAGGGCCATTTGGCCTGGGGCCTCAAGCTCAAAGTGGGCCTCAGATTCAGCAACATTAATTTTTTGCCAGTTGAAACGTTTCACTGCTTGTCTTTATGAGCATCAGACCACATTGTGACATGCTCTCTCAGCTCAGAGCTGCAAAGTGAAGTAAGTAAGAGGTGCGTTTCGGTAAGAGATTTTTATGACTGTTGTTGCTAACTGACACAGATTTCTTGTCATATGCTTTATTATCAACAGCAACATTGCATAAAACTGAGGTTTCCCCTCAATAATTAGTGTGTTTGCACACAAAAAGGCCAGGGAAGTATTTCCTAAAAATATCATTCAATTTCCCCCACTCTGTTTCATTTACGTATTTTATCCTTTTTTGGTTTTATTGTGGTGGGGGCCCTCTGACAGGGCCTGACACCAACACTTGTGATGGCTGAGGCCCAAGATCAGGACAATCATGGAAGATAAGAAATGCCAGAACTGATGGGGTGAGGTGCACCATGGGAGATGGTACAAAAAGGGAAATTTAACGGAAAGCCTGCAGTCCCTCTGTGGTTTCTTCTTCCCTTAAAATGTGTGTGATCAAGACATCCTGAAGCTGTCATTTAGCAGGAGCAACATTAATTAGGAATCTTGCTGCTTTCATGGCAACATTAAGCACTGTTGTTACATAAGAGTCCATTGCCTCAATATATATGGCTACTCCTTTCTGTACTGCTACTTACAGACCCTCCATGTGTTCCCATTTTCCAGGGACGTCCCTGATTTAGAGAAGCCATCCCAGTTTCTGATTTGATCTTGGAATGTCCCACTTTTCCTTAAAGGTAAAAGTAAAGGGGCCCCTGACCATTAGGTCCAGTCGTGGCCGACTCTGGGGTTGCGGCGCTCATCTCGCTTTATTGGCCAAGGGAGCTGGCATACAGCTTCCGGGTCATGTGGCCAGCATGACTAAGCCGCTTCTGGCGAACCAGAGCAGCGCACGGAAACGCCATTTACCTTCCCGCCGGAGCGGTACCTATTTATCTACTTGCACTTTGACGTGCTTTCGAACTGCTAGGTTGGCAGGAGCAGGGACTAAGCAATGGGAGCTCACCCTGTCACGGGGATTCGAACTGCCGACCTTCTGATCGGCAAGTCCTAGGCTCTGTGGTTTAACCCACAGCGCCTCCCTCCCTATTTTTATTGTAGAAATGTTAGAGGGTATGGAGTTACCCGACCTCCGAGCCGTCTGAAGGCAATCCTGTAAAGGGAAGATTTTTGTTAATGTTTAATGTTTTCTTACGTTTTTATAGATGTTGGAAGCTGCCCAGAGTGGCTGGGGCGACGCAGTAAGATGTGTGAGGTATAAATAGCAAAATTATCAGTATGGAATGGGACGTCCCTATTTTCATGGGAGAAATGTTGGAGGGTATGTACTTATGTTCTGCTACTTCATAATAACCAGTAATGAAATCTATTGCTTTCAGACTGTTAAGCCGTTCCTGCATTGCAAGGCATTGAAACGGTGCTTTGCATCAAGATGGATTGATTCCGAAGGCATTAGTAACTAACGCTAAGAATGTTTGTGAGTGCCCTGACATAGCAGTCAAGCCCCATTTCTTTACTGGTGCTGCAGTCCTTAGGAATGGAACGGGGAGAGAAATAAAAGTGTGATGAGTAATACCGTTCTTGCAGCTGCTTCTCTAATTTCCCTAGAGTCAATTGAGGGTGAACAAGGCACTGCTCCACCAACCTCAGGCTGCTCTCAGCCAGTCCCAACCTCCCTGCCTCTATACTTGCGACCAGCTGTGAAGCTGTGGCTGTTAGCATCTTTCCTTCTTAATCTCACTTTTGCTCTTGTAGGGAGGAGGATGGGGACAAAACCAGAATGAGCTGGCTTTGCCCACCATTTTCTCTGCCTCTGCTTGTCATTGGCTCTCGCGCTGCCTTAGTGTTGCTCTAAAGTAAAAACCAGGACTTTTAAAAATAAAGACCCCAAGATTGTTGAACCACCAAAATTGTTGAGTTTTTTAGAGGAAAACCCGAAAGTTGTGGAGCTTACTGTAAACAAACCGTGATTTTCCGTTACGTGATTTTCTGTACGCGAAGATCCAGGGCACCCAGTTGCCTTCCGGAAATATCCCCCCAGATGTCACTTCCGACTTTGAAATCCCAGTAATGTCCAGGAAAATCTGGACATATGGCAGCCCTACTTCCATGCTTTCTCTCCCAGTTCCACGGGGCACCAGCCACCACTGACTAGGGCTTGAACTGTTGCAAAACTTGAGTTCCTGTAATGAATCTGTCCAGCCAACCGCTGAACCACAAAAGAAGAAGTTATCGTCTAAAATAATCCCATGAATGAAAGGAGAAACGAGACACTTCCTTTTCATCGGTTCCTTTATCTTAACTTGCCTTTGTTTTACTGGCAGGATTTCACTTGCTTATGATCTTTGTCCTTCTCAGTTTATAAAGGCATGCGAAGAAGACCTGATGTAACTTGCTGCCCCTGTTAACTGAATCCCTTTTACCTAAGCGAAACCAGGTCATCCTTCCCCGAAGGATAGAGTTTCGCAGGCTTTTTGGTTGTTTCTTAAATTATTATTACCCGCCATGCAGGGAGACTTTAACGTTCCCTCCACTTGCTCCTATTGGATTTCTGTTATTTCAAAAGGGCAAACAATCGTGGATGATCTGATTACCTCTCAAGCATCAATTGAACAAAAGGCTACCAGGTAGTTTGGCGAAGGATGCCTTTTTTTTCTGAATAAACATTTTCAACAAACACCTCTGCTGGGAACTCTGCTCTGTCTTCCGAAGAATGAGACACAGACTCATAAAGAATAGACTGGAAGGATAAAGATCAGGGATGTCCTTTGATAACGGGCTATTTAAAAGTATAAAAGAGCATTTTATTGTGGCATAAAATGCAGAGTGGTTTTCAGTCATGCATAGGAAATGAAGAGAAAAAGGGCCTTGGAAATTCATACAGAATTTATGGGTCAGCCATTAAAAATGTGACTTGCTCAACAAGTTCAGTTACACAAGCAGCGTTTACCTTCCTCTGTGCGCTTGTTAGACTTACAAGTTGTCACATGCTAGGCCCAAATACTGATCACAACCCTTCTAATCATGGAGAGGAAGATCACCCAGATCCAAATTCCCTGACCGTAAAAGGGCAACAGCACTGAATGCTTATTCAGGAGTTAATGTATTGATTTGTTGTGCTTCACTGTTTGCCCCTGTTTTCATCTGTAAAAATGTTGCAAGGCTTGTGCTGGAGTTTCTGAGAAAAGCTCCAACCTTCACATAATTTAAATCACCAGGCTACTTAACTAAAGCTTTAGGTGATTCATTGTTCATGGTCAGCTGTAACTGGTGTGACTGTGAGTCAAAATCCCTCACCAAAGACTCCTGATTAAGCTTAGCAGTCATGGAATAAGAGGTGAGGTCCTCTTGTGAATTCGGAATTGGTTAAGTAACAAACAGGAAGCAGACAGTAGGAATTAATGGACAGTTCTCATAACAGAAAGCGGACCCGTACTTATTAACCAGCTCCATCTGGTACGCAGGCTGAGACTCTACCTGCCTGCAGACTTTCTCGCCAGAGTGGTGCATGCTCTAGTTATCTCCCGCTTGGACTACTGCAATGCGCTCTACGTGGGGCTACCTTTGAAGGTGACCCAGAAACTACAACTAATCCAGACTGCTGCTGCCAGACTGGTGACTGGGAGTAGCCACCGAGACCATATAACACTGGTCCTGAAAGACCTACATTGGCTCCCAGTACGTTTCTGAGCACAATTCAAAGTGTTGGTGCTGACCTTTAAAGCCCTAAATGACCTCGGCCCAGTATACCGGAAGGAACGTCTCCACCCCCATCATTCAGCCTGGACACTGAGGTCCAGCTCCGAGGGCCTTCGCGCAGCTCCTTCATCGTGAGAAGTCAGGTTACAGGGAACCAGGCAGAGGGCCTTCTATGTAGTGGCGCGTGCCCTGTGGAATGCCCTCCCATCAGATGTCAAGGAAATAAACAACTATCTGACTTTTAGAAGACATCTGAAGGCAGCCCTGTTTAGGGAAGCTTTTAATGTTTGATGTTTTATTGTGTTTTTAATATTCTATTAGGAGCCACCCAGCGTGGCTGGGGAAACCCAGCCAGATGGGCGGGGTATAAATAATATATTCTTATTCTTATTCTTATTCTTATGTTCATACATGATACAGACATAGGGGTAAGCAAAGTGGTAGCCAAGTTGGCTGATGATACCCAATTGTTTAGGATAGCTAAAATGAAAATGGAGTGTGTAGTTCTCCAAAAGGATGTCTCCTAACTGAATGAATGTGAATGGGCAGTAAAATGGCAAATGCGGTTCCATGCCGGACTAGATAGGTGACTGGCCTGGTCCAGCAGGGCTCGTATTGTGTCCTTATGAGTAATTCTGTTTTCATACTGTTATGATTCTCGTAAGTAAATGAATGTTCCCTGGAGAACGCATCCTGAACAAACTGCTCTAGCTGCTTAACTAGATGAAGACACATCATTACAACATACCAAGGCACTTCCTGCTGAAGATTCTTCATAAAAATGTGTTGGGAAAATTCACATATTTTCCAGGTCCAGTTCTCCCCTACCCACTTCTCTGTTTAGTTATCCGGTGCTGCCTCGCCTTTCCATATGCTAGAAATGCAATTGATGAAACCATGGTCAACGTGGAGATGGGAGCGATGCAGAATTTCTTACTACATCGAACCATGAAACCGAATTCCTGTGAGGATTGTCTCATAGGGCAGGATTATTACATGCCTAGCTCAAAAACAATTTTTGAATGGAGGGCTCCTGTCTTCTAGCTTCCCATAGCTGAATCTTTACCTGGCATGGTAAGCAACCGCAATGCTTAGGAATGGGCAGGCAGTAAGTGCCTTGGAAGGTAAAGGTAAAGGTAAAAGTAAAAGGGACATGGGTGGTGCTGTGGTCTAAACCATTGAGCCTCTTGGGCTTGCCAGTCAGAAGGTCAGTGGTTTGAATCCCCACAACAGAGTGAGCTCCCATTGCTCTGTCCTAGCTCCTACCAACCCAGCAGTTCGAAAGCACACCAGTGCAAATAGGTAAATAGGTACCGCTGCAGCATGAAGGTAAATGGTGTTTCCGTGTGCTCTGGATTCCGTCACAGTGTCCCATTGTGCCAGAAGCTACTGGTACTTTTCGTTCCATCATGAGACGTCCGCCAGCTTCCAACCATGGATACCAGCAGCCTTCAGGCAAGCAAACTTGCCTTATTATCGCTCCCTAGCATCCCACTGCCAGAGGATTGCCTCCTTCCATTCACCAGTTTGCCACCTCCAAGTGGAAGAAACCCAAGCAGTGCTGAATATCACATCCATTGCCAGGTGTGTCCTGCTGGAGATAGAAAAGGGCTTTCCCCTTGGCCTGCCTTTATATCCACTCAGTTGCCAAGTGCTTTTGTGACATCACAAGAAACCCACAGCCAATGGCAACAGCTGAGGAGGCATCATCTTCATTGCTTTGAGCCTCACAATGGTGGGTGGACCTATCAGTGGGCTTGCCGATCGGAAGGTCAGCAGTTTGAATCCCCATGACAATGTGAGCTCCCATTGCTCTGTCCCAGCTCCTGCCAACCTAGCAGTTCAAAAGCACACAACCTCAAGTAGATAAATAGGTGCCGCTGTGATGGGAAAGTAAATGGCGTTTCCTTGCGCTCTGCTTTCCGTCACAGTGTCCCATTGCTCCAGAAATGGTTTAGTCATGCTGGCCACATGACCCGGAAAGCTGTCTGCAGATAAACGCCAGCTCCCTCCGCCTGAAAAGCAAGATGAGCAGTGCAACCCCATAGTCACCTTCAACTGAACTTAACTGCCCAGAGGTCCTTACCTTTAAGTGTCTTGGAGCAGGAAGAGCAAATCTTAGAGCCACAGATGAGATATGTGGAAGGAAATCACATTATCCCAATTGCAAGGAACTCCCATCAATTCCCAACCCTTATGCTTCAGAGCTGTTGTTTGAGGCAACCCTTACTTTTTCAAGACTCCCTCCAGAACAGACAATTGTCCAAATTCCCACCTTTCTTCCTTCAGAGAACTGAAAGAGTCACACGTAGCTTGAGCATGGATGCAGCAGAGAGCCAGGTTCCATTTCTTGCAGAGACTATGTGTATTTTGCAGCCTTTGAAAAAGAAAAAGAAAAAGTGAGGCAATATATATATATATATATATATATATATATATATATATAGTAATACATAAACAAAGATAAAGAAGAAATAGGTTAATAAAAATAAACCAAACACCCATTTCATTTTACAAAATAAAATAATATGCCACAACTTTCATAAGGATTTTTTTTTTAAATTGCCAATGCCCCAACCCTGGATTGTCATCTGTAATAAGGGTGTTTTGTATAACCCAGCTGCACTGTAACAAGCAAGCAATGTTTGCCAATGATATAATAGCTGCCAGCAACCATTTTTTCCTTTATATAAGTGAACAATTGCTGGGCTTTGTTTTCCCAGCTATTTGCGCTGTTTGTTTTTTCCTCCCTGTTTCCAAATTTCATTGATTTTCAAAATGCCAATACAATAAAACAGCGATTCGAAGCCCTTATTTGTGGCCTTCCCTGTCTCCTGCTGTTTCTGAATATTCTGAATATTCTCCCATTGCTTCCATCCTCCCACCCTTTCCCTCTCATGTCAGAATTATATTATAGCCTCTGTAAATACGCTGACTAGACACCCAAGCCCATGCCACATCCTGACTTTTGGTATGCTACTGAAATTTCGCTCTCAAAGAATGATTATTTTGTCTAAAGCAAGGGCGATTGTTAAATGCTGCACATTGCATCATACTCCATATAAAAGTGTGTGAATCAGCTGACCAGCGTGTTGCTTCCTTGTCAGACAGGCGCTACATTTCATGGGGCCAGTTACGTACGCTATCAAAAGTCCCGTTTACCATTTCGTGGGGCATCAAAGGACCATGCAGTCATTAAGAACTGATCATTCCATGCCCCGAGGTGGTCTATGGTATAATATCACGATAGCATATCATCTACAATTATGGCCTGAGTCATGTCTAACATTGCTGAATGCTCTGTTTATCTCTTCCTCACTACAGCAGAAGCTAAGCTGATTGCTGGGGGCAGGGGGAGTTTGCATAAAAATACCTAATTCACCAAGAATTCTGCCTCCTGATCGAAGGAGGATGGCAGTAAACAGAAGATGTAGGTGCGTGTTGAGGACCCCCAAGACACCCCCAAATAAAAACACAGTTCACACACCATTTTTTTGTTTCTGTTTTGGCATAATTTTGGCCAAATTTGACTTGCCGATCAGAAGGTCAGCGGTTCGAATACCCGCGGCGGGGTGAGCTCCCATTGCTCGGTCCCTGCTCCTGCCTACCTAGCAGTTCGAAAGCACGTCAAAGTACAAGTAAATAGGTACCACTCTGGCGGGAAGGTAAATGGCATTTCCATGTGCTGCTCTGGTTTGCCAGAAGCGGCTTAATCATGCTGGCCACATGACCCGGAAGCTGTACGCCTGCTCCCTCAGCCAATAAAGCGAGATGAGCGCCACAACCCCAGAGTCGGCCATGACTGGACCTAATGGTCAGGGGTCCCTTTACCTTTACCTTTAACCGCAACCTTACAAGTTGTGACGATTTGCTACGCAGTAGGCAAAACCGAAATTGCACCAGCCATTCAGCCAAATGGTAAAATTCCTACCAGGCCCCTGCTTCAAAGCAGATGACCCCATGACAGGCATAGCAAGGTCAGCGCAAAAAACCCTAAATAAAGGGAGGGTGGGGGGGTAATCCGATGTGCGCAGCGAAAAGAGGAAGCTCAAAGCTGCGCACAGGGACCTATATAGCACCCCCATCAATCAAATAAAATTGCAACAATAAATTTTCCCCAGCAACAATGGAGGGGCCCAATCAAATTTGTGGCCATCCAAACTAACCCACCCCGCAACAGGGGATGTCATTGTTGCTCCCACCGCAACACATGCTCTCCATGAAGGAGAACCCGCTCTGTTCCACCTGAGAAACGTTTTGCATCTCAGAGCTTAATCCCAATATTTTTTCCCCATTCGCTTTGGGTTTAGACTAACACATATGGAAAGAGAAGCTTTTTAATTGTTGCCGTCAGCTTGAGGATTGCCTGCTCCCTTAAAAGTGTTCTGGATTTTGTTCTCAAAATTAAGTGCATTAATTCACAGCAGATCCAGAAGAGCGGCTGTTTCTGCGGGTTGGCATCTTTGTCTTCAGCCAATCCCTGAGTTCATCTGCAGTTCCTTAATGTCTTCTCCCTCTGGAGAAAAGAACCTGGACTATGTATCATCCCAGGATAGAAAAGACTGACTCCCTGCTTATACACACATACAGCAATATATCCCTAATTATATTGTACCTTTGTGCAGGTACACTGTGGGTCATTTTGGGAGCAAATGTGGCTGGAAAAAAATTGGATATACCTGTATCTAATAACTTTCGTTCAACAAAACAAAATAAGGCACAAGAGAGAGGGTACAACTTTTCTGTGCAAGTGTACTAATTGTTGAGGGGGGAAACATCACTTTCGTGCTGGGCCACAGCTCATGTGACAAATCTGTAATTGGTTAACGAAAGAGAAATGCCTTTTACCATAGCATAAGTCTTCTTTGTTTGAATTTGCAGCGCTAAGCAGACAGAGTGTGTCACAATTGGGTCTGATGTTCATGAAAGCAAGTTGTGAAATGTTTCAAATGTCGAAACATTAGCAAGTCTCCACAACGGAGGCCCTCTTTGGGCTTGATGCCCTGGACCAAATGACTTTCCTGGTTGCCCCTTTGTCGCGGACCCACCACTAACCGCCAGTTAATAATGAGCTGGACTCACCCCGCTATCTGCTCCCAATTAAATAGCGTACCACATCTCACAGCATCCTCTTCCCAGGCTCCTGTGGGGCAGTGCGAGGATGCACCTCTCTTTGGGGCATGGGGTGGTGGCTCAGAGACCAGTCTGGTGGACTCCCAAGGAAAAGGGAGAGGAGGCTGAGGGAACCCACCATAAGGGAGGTTGTTCAAAAAAGGGTGAGGAGCTGCCAGCTCTGCAGGCAAGGGGTGACATAACTGGGCTCCTGCACCCCACAGGGGTACTGCAGAAAGAATGTAGTTGGTCATGGGAGCCATGGACTCAAGAAAGGTTGAAGACCTCTGATATAGGGTGTGATATGTGTTCTTCTCCCCTGTGCAACCCCTATCTCACTTCAACTCATCGGCTGCCATAACTGTTATGCTGGTTGCATATCTCAAGTTCTGCTGATGTAGAGCAGTTCCATCAGATCCTATGGCCCTTGGGATTGTACCTCAAGATATCTCTCTCCACCCCCGACCATCTCTTTATGATCATCCTTGTCCTTGGAATTCATTTCTTTAACACGACTTGTCTTTCCTGCTTCACAGCAGGTATTTCACAAGTGTGTATGTGTGTGGCATCCGATTTGCCCAAAGTACAGGTGATATTGCCAATAAACCATCTTTGGCCTTTGGGTGTGGTGACATCTGAAACAGCTTCTCCTCCGAACAAGAACTGTTTAATCTTTTTTGAAGACTGATTTGAAGCTAATATAAAAATAACAGCCTACATTTGGTCTCCCTCTAAGGCCTAGATCTTCCCTCACAGCAAAACAACATACAAAATAGTTATGCTCAACATGGCTGAAATCTGTGCCAACCAGCAGACTGCCTTCACATGGGCCCACAAGATACATCCATATGTGCACAGGGGGTATTATGTCTGAACTGTAAATCTGCAATGATGTTACTGAGTGTTTGTGATCCAAATATCAAATGTTGAAGGAACAAATAGGGAGGGTGAGGCTGGTGATGAAATAAAAACCATTTCAACACCCTGAAACAGACAGTTGTTGTTGTTGTAATAGGAAGATGATAATAATCTTATATAGGGCCATTGTATGAAATTTGCATTAATTAGTGAAATTGTTCTACATTTAGCAGAGAATTAGCCGCTCTCTCATCCTGCCCAAAGCAGTCTATGTCACTTGAAAGTTTGAGTAATCATATATAAGATATATATAATCATATATATTGTGTAATCATATGTAAGATATATAATACAAAAACAGATGGCTACAGTTTGAACAGGGAGAACATTATTACCATTTATTCTGTTGAATAAAAGTGTTTTGGCTTAAGCCTGTCAGAATGTCATTGCTGTCTTATCCTTCATTCAGAAGCCATTAAAAACCACAACACACAAATGTCTGGGAACTAGGGATGTTGGAGAATTCTGACAGAAACAGAAATGGAAATTCCCCATGTTAACTTATTTGTCCCATGTCTGGAGCAGAAATCAATGCAACAAATATGATCCATATTCACTCTTGCTGTTGCTTTTATTTCACAATAGATATGTACCATACTTTTCCGTATATAAGACAAGCTTTTTTGATGCCAAATTAATGTTCAAAAACTGCCCTTGTCTTATACATGGGTAGTTCCGAGGGAAGAAATCCTCTCCCCAAAAAGCTGAACAACTCCAGGCAATCTCCGCCCATTTTCTAATTTTTTTTTGTCCCCTTATACAAGGGGGGGGGGGTGTTATACAGAAAAAAAATACGGTAATTGATTCCTCCCACCCATTTGAATGACGTTTATTTTGCATTGAAATGAACGGGGTAGAATAACATAATGGCAATGGGACGGCTGTAATTCACACAATTAATGACCATACGTATGTTATGTAAGTTACATAATTTCGCCACAGCAAACAGTACGACAAATTGTTGGCAGAAGATGAACTGCAGTAGAATGGAAACAATGCAAATGGAGGGCAGAATGGAAACGGATGCCTTCTTATATCCCAATTGGGAACTGACTGGTGATTCATTTCAAGTATTAGGAAATGCACTTATTTTACAATGGTGGAATTGCTTCCGAGTTCCCAGTTCCTCATTTGCATGACAGTTCAAAATCCAGCTCAGTCAGAAAACTAGCACAGGTTAACTGACAAGATCATACAAAAGTCCTGCTGGATCAGGCCTGTTCTCGCAGTGGCCAAACAGACATTTGTGAAAACACCACAAGCAAGACCTAACAGCACTCTTCCCAATTGTGATAGCAACTAATATTCAGAGCTATCTGGCAGTGGAGATAGACTATCATACTCTCCAACATTTATCCGATGAAAATAGGGACGTCTCATTCCCTAATGATAATTTTACTATTTATACCCCACACATCGAACTGGGTAGCCGCAGCCACTCTGGGCAGCTTCCAACATACATAAAAACATAATAAAACATTTAAAAAGAACTTCCCTATACAGTGGTACCTTGGTTTACAACCATAATCCGTTCTGGAGGTCCAGTTGTAAACCAAAACAGGTTGTAACCTGTCAGGGAACTACCTGACAGGTTACAAGCTGAAACTCCGAAATTTTTCGGAGCCAGAGGGAGAGGGAGGGCTCCAGAGGGATTCCGGAGAGCGTCCCGGGAGGGAGAGAAGCAGCACATCTTCTGGGGAAGGAAATCAGCGTAGCACCAGTGGAGGAGGGGGGCAGATGGGGGAATCGGCGAGGTCGCTCCAAGACTCCTCGCCGGGGACCAGCGGGGAGACCAGCGGGGAGAGAGAGAAGGCTTCCGCGCAGGGAGAGTAGGCGAAGACTAGGCGTCAAAGAACTTTTATGCTGGAAGAAGTTCAAGAAACGCCCACTGACGGATTCTGCCAGCGATTTATACAGCCACGGGCGAGTGGCTGTCCAGACAGAAAGGGTTCACTCAGGCAACCCACCCAGGTGTGGCGCCGATTTACACACGAGCAACCCCTAGAACCATTACATAACCCAAGGTGCGTTTTTGCCAATGGGGCCTCCAAAAAAATTGGGTTGTAATCCAAAAAAAGGGACACGTTTTTATGGGTTTGACGTGGTTGTAATCCAAAACAGTTGTAATCCAAAACAGTTCCAAACCAAGGTACCACTGTACAGGATTGCCTTCAGACAACTCGAGGGCTGCATAACTCCATGCCCTCAAACATTTCCCTAATGAAAATAGGGACGTCCTAAGGAAAAGCAGGATATTCTGGGATCAAATCAGAAACTGGGACAGCTTCTCTAAATCAGGGATGTCCTTGGTCAAATAGGGACACTTGGAGTGTCTGGAATATGCACATAATGGCTGGGAGCCATCAACCTCCTCCTTCTGTAACACAAATGCATTTTTATCCCTTTATTTTGATCTAACAGGCACCCTCACTCAAATTATGCCCTTTTTATTTGAAAGAAAGTAAAAACAACAACACCACCTTTTTATTCTAGTTTCCTAGCCCTGCTATGGCTCCTCACCCATCACTCTTTGTTAGACAGCATCCTAAATCTTCAGTGTTGCAGGATTTTTTCATCTCCGTAGCAGTTTCACCCACATTCTGATTTGAACATAATCCTCAGCGGACCACACACAATCTACATACAGAAAGCGCAGCACTCTGAGACCCACTCTGTGCCAGAAAAGAAAAACGTAGAATTGAGAATACATGCGGGCCGCAATGCCAGAACAGCGGCAAAACAACACAGAACAATTAAATATCATTTATGGGGAAACTCCCATGAATTCCATTATGGAAACAGACCTCTTGTTTTGAGAGCTGTGCGCTCTCTTGTTTTCTTAATCGCTGGGAGATATTATCACAGTTGCCGGTGCAAATTGGGAATTTCCATAAGCAGGTGGCTGGCTGTGAATCAAAGTGACATGTGAAACTGTTCTGTTTGTGTGTGTATCTATAGTAAATGATCTTTGCAAACTCCTCATGCCTTTTTCACTAGGATGGTTCTGTTGCACAGAGAGGCAGATTACTTAACAGAGAGATCTGCTGCTACCTGCCTGATTTGAGAACCACGGCTGCTTAAAAGGCCTCAAATCACTCAAGTGGTTATCCAGAAAATCAGGGAGTCTGCGCCCAAGCTGCACAATAGTCCCCAACGCCCTATTTGCTTTTGAAAAATGCATCTGCCTAGACTGTGGGCAGGCAATGCCGTCCAACCCATTTTAATCATTGGAATAAAATAAATTTAAAAGCAAGCAAACACAAAGCAAAAACTTCATGGAAGAATGAGACGTTGCAGAGGTTATGAAATGCTTATTCTAAACATTTATGTGCACTGCTTCAGCTTAGCAAACCCCTGGGTGATAGTGCATTAAAAAAAGTAAGTATTGGCAGTCATAATTACATCCAGTCAAGAGTAGTCCAGTACAATCTGGTACCCTCTAGATAATACTGGACAATAGTTCCCATTATCCTGGCCATTAGCCATGCTAGCGGGGACTGATGGGAGTTGAACAACTTCCGAAGAGCATCAGTTGGCTACCCCTGAAATACAATGGGGAAGAGTTTTGCCTCTAAAGACTTTTTAATAATAATAATAATAATAATAATAATAATAATATCATCAAATGGCACAAGCATGGAATTGGTAGGGAGTATTTGCATTGCTTGTCTCCATTTACAAGTTTCCCAAACTTGGGCCTCCAACTGTTTTTGGACTACAACTCCCATCATCCCTAGCTAGGAAGACCAGTGGTCAGGGATGTTGGGAATTGTAGTCCCAAAGCAGCTGGAGACTCAAGTTTGGGAAACCCTCATTTACATCATAGCACATAGTTACCCATGACCGTTGTGCAACCACTTGCATTCCACACAGCGGTAATAATAGCAATGGATATGCTATTTGAGGGACGACTTATACTTTTTCAAGAACAAAATACAGAGTTTTCAAACAGTGAAAGCAAAATCTCTGCGGGGGGAAAGCAACATCTGGAGACAACACCTGGACCATGAGCAACAAATAATAGCTATACATTCATCTGCTTGCAGGTAGAAGCTCCCAGGTCCAATTCAAATCTCCTCCTAATTGGGCTGGGAGTGTCCACTGCTGGAAGCTAGTTTTGTGTACTAAGACACAGTCACCGCTTAGACAAACCAGAATATTTGTACAAAAGGGCCCTTCTTATGGTGTGCTTCAGTTGCACAGCCAAATGTTAGGTATTGCTCCTCCCCTCCTCTGGGCCGGTTTTAGGTTTGATGAGGCCCTTAGCTACTGAAGGTAATGGGGCCTTTTATATGTCCAGCTATCATTTGTCAACAACAAATTGTCGCTGTTTTTGGTGCTGAATATGTCCCAGCGCCTGCCCACCTAGCAGTTCAAAAGCACCCCTAAGTGCAAGTAGATAAATAGGGACCGCTTACCTAGCGGGAAGGTAAACGGCGTTTCCGTGTGCGGCACTGGTGCTGGCTCGCCAGTGCAGCCTTGTCAATCTGGTCACGTGACCCAGAAGTGTCTTTGGACAGCGCCAGCTCCCGGCCTCTTGAGCGTGATGAGCGCGCAACCCTAGAGTCAGTCACGACTGGCCCATACGGGCAGGGGTACCTTTACCTTTACCTTTATGTGCTATCTGGTAATTTATGGACCTAATAGCTATCTAAAGCCATTTGCACATAACAAAATATGTACATCATAGGAGCCTACACAACACAAACACTGTTGACTAAGCCACTTCTGGCAAACCAGAGAGGCGCACGGAAATGCCATTTACCTTCCCGCCAGAGCGGTACCTATTTATCTACTTGCACTTTGACGTCCTTTCGAACTGCTAGTTTGGCAGGAGCTGGGACCGAGCAACGGGAGCTCACCCCGTCACGGGGATTTGAACCGCTGACCTTCTGATCAGCAAGTCCTAGGCTCTGTGGTTTAACCCACAGTACCACCCGCGTCCCTTTAGCTTGTTTAGCTTATATGTAAATCTGGCACTGCCCTCCCCCCCTCCAAAAGGCAGCAGAAGATTTTCATCCCCATCACCTTAACGAAACATCCCAAACTGCAAGGAATTTCTGTTTCTGGGTGTATTTTAACTCCTGCTGTTTTTGCTCAACCTATTTGGAGCAGGCTGCTTTTCCAGAATGCAGGCGTAAACAAGAAAAGGGTGTGGGAAAGGGGTAACGATGTGGGAGAGAAAGATACAGAAGAAGCCAGTTGTTTGAAAGGAACAGGTTTAGGACATCACATGTTTTTGTGTTATGCCCCTGAGGAAAGGACAAGCCTGCCACTCGTACAGTTTTCCCTCATGCAAGTGCCTCTTTGAAGCATCTGTAGCTTGTAGGTTCTGCTGCATGTCTGGAAACTGATGCAGAGTTAGATTGCATTCCTAGGCTGACAAATACGCCCACAATCATATTTTCAGGAATGTCTTTCTCTGCTCTGTCTTCCTCTGTCAAAATTGTGGGGCAATGAAAAACCCATAGTGGATATTTGTGGGTGGAATCAAGTGTGTACTGTCTCCATTGCACCTTGAGCCTGCTCAAAAGGTGTCTTACATTTTCTTCTTCACTTTGTGCTATTGGATTAACCCCGAAAGTCTCCATAATGAGAGATCGTGCAGAAAGCACGACGATGCTCATTGATGAGTGTTGGGTTGCTAGCTCTGAAATAGCTTGTCAGACTTGTTCACAGCCCATGTCCTCCCTGGTCTATGAGTTCCTTGTGGATTCAGGTAATCTAATGTGTATATACCAAAGTCCTCCGCTCAGAAAGGCTTCCTCATTCAATGATCAAGAATCATTCCAAACACAGAACATGCCGGAAGCTGTCTTTCCATTGAGGTGAAGGGAGAGGCACAATAATTTTAGTACTTTTCAGAGTATACTATCAGAACTTGGGGCTCCCTAGTCTTTTGATTGGCAGTAGGCTTAGTGCAGGCATGTCCAAAGTCTGTTTCGGGGGCCTAATCCGGCCCGCCAGTTGGTTTAATCTGGCCCCTGTGGGTATTTCCTGGGGTAAAATCCTAAAAAAAACCCCACAACTCAACAAATTCAATCCTCTAAAAAAACTCAACAACTTCAATCCTAAAAAAAGTCAACAACTTTGGTTGGCCAGCATGGTGTAGTGATTAGGAGCGGTAGACTTGTAATCTGGGGAACCGGGTTCACGTCTCCGCTCCTCCACATGCAGCTGCTGGCTGACCTTGGGCTAGTCACACTTCTCTGAAGTCTCTCAGCCTCACTCACCTCACAGAGTGTTTGTTGCGGGGGAGGAAGGGAAAGGAGAATGTTAGCCGCTTTGAGACTCCTTCAGGTAGTGATAAAGCGGGATATCAAATCCAAACTCTTCTTTGGTCGGGCCCCATGGCCCTTCACTTCATCCAATCTGGCCCTCTTTGAAAAAAGTTTGGACACCACTAGCTTAGTGCATGCACAAGAAATCAAGAGCTGTTCCCAACGAAGTTTCCCATTTGCACAAGGACTTCCAGTTGTGCAATGGAACTTCCCCTTCTTCTCCTCTTGCACACTCTCAGATGTTGTTGTGAAGGTTTCCCCAGCCATCTGAAGCAGATTGGAGGAAGGTGGGGAAAGGAAGTCCCATTGCACAAGCAGAAGCTCTTGGCGCAAAGAGGGTTTCTTCATTGGATACAGTTCTACGTGATCGGGCAACATACAATTAGCTCACGGAATTCATAGCAATAAGATGTGGATATGGACGCTAGACTAGGTAAAGGTAAAGGTACCCCTGCCCATACGGGCCAGTCTTGACAGACTCTAGGGTTGTGTGCCCATCTCACTCAAAGAGGCCGGGGGCCAGCGCTGTCCGAAGACACTTCCGGGTCACGTGGCCAGCGTGACATCGCTGCTCTGGCGAGCCAGAGCCGCACACAGAAACGCCGTTTACCTTCCCGCTAGTAAGCGGTCCCTATTTATCTACTTGCACCCGAGAGTGCTTTCGAACTGCTAGCTTGGCAGGCGCTGGGACCGAACAACGGGGATTCGCCGCGGGGATTCGAACCGCCGACCTTTCGATCGGCAAGCCCTAGGCGCTGAGGCTTTAAGCCACAGCGCCACCCATGTCCCTAGGACACTAGACTAGATGGCTTTTAAAATGGATTAGATGGATTCATGGGTTATGTCTCTTGAAAGGCATTTGCTTTGAAAGCTAAGATGGAATCTCCGTATCTAGAGAGAGTACACCTCTGAACATCTAGTTCAGGGGAGGACTTGGCTTTTATCTTCGCCATCTAGCTGTTCACTGGATTCTGATCTAGTTAAAATTTTGGTGGTTACTATGGCTTTGGCATGGAGGACATGCTTTGACTTTCAATCCTACATCAACTTCAAAATTGGTTTCATACAAAACCAGTGTCCCATTACGTATACCAGCAAAAAGAAGGATGGCAGAGATAAGAATGTTTGAGGAATTTGATCTTTGCAAATTTAAATATGAAGTAACTTGACTAATACAGGTGGCGCTGTGGGTTAAACCACAGAGCCGAGGACTTGCTGATCAGAAGGTCAGCGGTTCGAATCCCCGCGACGGGGTGAGCTCCCGTTGCTCGGTCCCTGCTCCTGCCAACCTAGCAGTTTAAAAGCATGTCAAAATGCAAGTAGATAAATAGGTACCACTCTGGCGGGAAGGTAAACGGCCTTTCCATGCACTGTTCTGGTTCGCCAGAAGCGGCTTAGTCATGCTGGCCACATTACCTGGAAGCTGTATGCCGGCTCCCTTGGCCCGTAAAGCGAGATGAGCGCCACAACCCCAGAGTTGGCGACGACTGGACCTAATGGTCAGGGGTCCCTTTACCTTTACCTAACCTGACTAATGCACAGATTGGTTGGTTGGTAGCCTTTAGATTTCATACTTCTCTGAATACAGTTCCTGGTCTAAACAAAAAACAAAAAACGTACCAAAACACATATACAAATGCATATTTCAGCATTGAATACATTAGGAAATTAACATTTTGAGATAAAATACTTTTTTAAAAAATGCCCAGTTAAATATAAATGTTCATCTAGATTAAAAATATATATCACAGACTGATGCTGAAGTGGGAAGTAATGGACTGGTGAAGGAAAATGTGCAAAGATAATATGGAGATAACCTAATCCATCCATTCCTAGGCTGAAAGCACAATTACCAACCCATTTCAGGTAATATCTTTATATGTCAAAACAGACTAATTGGTTATCATTATTCCTAGGAAATAATGAATTTAAGCAGGAAATTGCCACATAAATTCTTCCAATTAGCTCTTCATTGTAAAAAAAAAAAAAAAGAACCCGAGAATTTGCAGCTTTCCAAATTATTCCCTCCCAACACTCTTAATTATAGGCCCTGTTAATTTGGGAGGGTTTAAAAAACTGAGAAGGTTTGAGCAAATTGGTAAGATGGTTGTCTTAAAGGTCATTACCAAAACGAAGGTTTTTACTATGCCTCAAGGTCAAATCCCAACATTGAAATCTGAAATGGCTTTAAAAGTAAATTTTAAGTTTTCAAAACCAAACCTTCCTCCAGCCTGCTGCTTGCCTGAAGCCCTTCCCCAATCGAGACACACAATTTAAGTCTCAAATATTGGAAGTGAGCCTGGCTAGCATTAAAACTCCAACAGGAGGGGCTGTGTGAGAGGGAAATTATGGGTGTTGGATGTTGGGTGATGTTATGTACTGAGTTGAATAGGCTCCAAAATGCAGCAGTCTGATTGGTCCTAGAACAATAGGATCCAAAATGCAGCAGTCTGATTGGTCCTAGAACAATAGGATTCAGAATGCAGCAGTCTAATTGGTCCTAGAACAATGCAGCAGTATGATTGGTCCGCAGGAGCCACCCAATCCGGCTCCAGATTTAAGTGAATCCACAACCTGATTGGCTTATAGGACAATCCCAGAATTAGCCAATCATGTGCAGCCCATTGTGTAAATAATGTATATAAAGCAGATATTGTGGGGGAACTTCCGTTCCTCCTCACCACTATGAACTGAATAAAGAGCATGAAATCCATTCTCGACTCTGAGTATATTTCAGGTGAACTCAGAAGAACAACAATTCAGACCCCTAACCACAAAAAGAGCTGAGGAAATTTTTGTAAAAGCACTCCATTTACCATGGCTAACATGTTCTGAGTATGATAAATCATTACCTGAGGTAGCAGTCGCTGCTACCCTACTAAATTTCCTTTGTCAGTTGCTCTCGTGAAAGAAAATCTTCATTCTGGAGACATGAAGTGATTACTGCCTGTGATGATGACAAGTAGTTATATTCCAAATGTGTTGGGTGTTAAAGAAAACACAGGTGCTTGAAAATAAATAAATTACATCTTCATCTAAGTGAGCTTCCCCTCTTTCCTTCCTCCTCCCCCTTTGAGGCTCCCTTCACATTTAAAGACACAAATCTGCTGCCCTCACAAGTTGCTCACATCTCTTGTCTAAAACGTCTTGAAATTCTCAGCAGTAAATTAAGCTTAGCTTCACATTAAATTAAACCAAATATCCTGAGGCTAGGGAAGAAACCGTAGAAGGGTGAAGTATACAAGCAAATGCTGGCTTGGCTTTTATAATGAATAAAACAGAGGTGAAAAATATTGCCTCTGAGAAAGAGACAAATATAGAATGTACAAAAACACTGCCTTTGGGGGGCCATTAATGATCAGCTGTGGAACGTGTTCAGAGGAGTCTCAAAGAGACATTAAAAAAAAACCCTCACCACCAGAGGAACGCTGCACATTTCTGCAACTTCTCCCCAAATCCATAGGTGCTGAATGAGTTGCGGGTAATTTGTTTGTCATTACTTTCCAAGTGCTCTGGATTTTATGGAGTACTCAATTTCCCCCCTCTGCCATCTGGAGCCTGCTAGAGAAATGAATGCAGCTGCGACATCAAGGCATGGAGAGAGTAACGGTATCGCTTTCAGGATGTTTTGCAAGTATATGCTATACATTTAAACTCATGTGTGCGCGCACACACACACACACACTTGCCCAAGGCAAGCTGAAACCACCTCCCATTTTTCTAACTCTAATATTGGCAAGCCTTGGAAAATTAAACCAAAGCAGAGCAACTTGGATCCCTCAATTCCTCTGTGCAAATTGAAAGATGATAATGATAATGATACAGTCATACATTTGGTTACAAACACTTCAGGTTGCGTTTTTTTGGGTTACAGACTGCCGAAACCCGGAAGTACCAGAACGGGTTGCTTCCAGGTTTCGGCAGTTGCACATGTGCAGAAGTGTTAAATCGTAAACCGCACATGCGCAGACACACCACTGCGGGTTGCGAACGTGCATCCAGCACGGATCACGTTCGCAACCCGAGCGTCCACTGTGATGATGATGATGATGATGATAATAATAATAATAATAATTTATTTATACCCTATCCATTTGGCTGGGTTTCCCCCGTCACTTGGGGGAGCTTCCAACAAAATATTAAAATTACATTAAAACATCAGTCATTAAAAACTTCCCTTCAGATGTCTTCTAAAAGTCAGATACAGTGGTACCTCTGGTTACGAACTTAATTCGTTCTGGAGGTCCATTCTTAACCTGAAACTGTTCTTAATCTGAGGTACCACTATAGCTAATTGGGCCACAGCGTGGTTTCTGTTCTCATCCTGAAGTAAAGTTCTTAACCCAAGGTACTACTTCCAGGTTAGCGGAGTCTGTAACCTGAAGCGTTTGTAACCTGAAGCGTTTGTAACCCGAGGTACCACTGTAGTTGTTTATTTCCTTGACATCTGATGGGAGGGCGTTTCACAGGGCAGGCGCCACTACGGAGAAGGTCCTCTGCCAGGTTCTTGCCTATGCAAAGAGGAAGAGGTAGTTTATTTCTCTCTGGCTGCAGCCCCCAAAAGAAAGACTCCACGTGGATGGAAAGATCCTTTGGAGTAGTTTGTGAATGCAGTGGAAGGGGCTGGGAGATGAAAATCAGCAGTGCTTCTCCTCATCCATGCCAGATCAAATGGAAGTGCCTTTCTCTTCCACAGGGAGAGCTTTGGATTCTAGCCAATTGAAAATGTGCAAAAAGAAACCTAATTGAAATGAATGATGAAACAAACCCATTTTTATTAAAATGTACAGGGAGAAAAGAAAAGAAAGAAAGACAGGGACAATGGATAGGTAACTTTCCCTGGCTGAAAGAAAAGATTCTCCTTCCTTCTGATGAGGGTCCTGCAGGACAAATTAGGACAGGATTCTCCCACCAAAAACACATCCCCCCCCCCTAGTTTGAAATGGAATCTCTCACACAAGAGGGAAGGTTAAGAAGAACTTCAAAAGCAATTGACAAATCGTTACTGAAGAACTCACTTCCTTGTCAGGCCTAGGGAGTTATAAAACTGTTTTCTTCAAAGCAAATGGAAGGGCATCTTTCTTAAAAGTCCATAGCAATATAGGGAAAGCGGGTGCTTACACGCAGATGCCAGACTGAAGGGTGGGTGTGTTTGTGTGTGTAATTGTCCTTTTAACTTGAATAAATCTGAATTTCCTCAAATGCTCCTCATGGCTTTGTTATTTGCTTTGCCTTTCAGTAACCTGAGTGTAGTCCTCCACTGTTAGTTTGTAAAACAAAACAGGCTAAGCCTCTGTGTATTTACTTGGTAATAAGTCCCATTGAGTCCGTTGGGTTTAGTCTCCAGCAATTATGCATAGTATTTTGCCTGAAGCTGAGGCTCCAATATTTTGGCCACCTCATGAGAAGAGAAGACTCGCTGGAAAAGACCCTGATGTTGGGAAAGATGGAGGGCACAAGGAGAAGGGGACGACAGAGGATGAGATGGTTGGACAGTGTTCTCGAAGCTACCAGCATGAGTTTGACCAAACTGCGGGAGGCAATGGAAGACAGTAGTGCCTGGCATGCTCTGGTCCATGGGGTCACGAAGAGTTGGACACGACTAAATGACTAAACAACAACAAGCTTATGTAAAACAACAACAACAATCACCACACACCACAAGCATTAAATCCATCATTTTGAAAATGTTCTTGTACCTATTCCTTCATCTGTAAGAAATATATTCCGGCAATTAACAGAATACAACATATGTATTATATGATTGCATAATAGTATTTAGTCTGCAGTCCTATATATGATTATCTCATTGAACTCAGTGGCAATTACCTCTAAGTATGCATGTACAGGTTTGCACAGCCAACTTCACAGTCTGTTAAATCCTGTGATGCACTTATTAACTTATAAAAAAATAAATTCAAATAATGGCATAAGGAAAATACAGAATATACCCTGCCTTTATCACTATGGCACCTTGTGTCAATGGTACCTAGGGTTGCCAACTATTTTTTCACAATAAATTAAAAAATTGTCCAGTAGCACCTTAGAGACCAACTAAGTTTGTTCTGGGTATAAGCTTTCGTGTGCATGCACACTTCTTCAGATACGTTGATGGACTTCCATTTTATGGGGCTCAATGTGGTGCCTTCCACGAAAGCTTATACCCAGAACAAACTTAGTTGGGTTCTAAGGTGCTATTGGACAATTTTTTTATTTTATTTTGAAAAATTTTGACTGCCTCAGACCAACACCTACCTGAATCTATTTTTTCCACAGCCAGTTCTTCTGCTTCTAACAGCAGCTTCCAGTTCGATTTGCATATCGATTTGCGTTCTGTGCCACCCTTCCTCCAATCTGGAGCCCAGGGCGGTGAGCAGCATCAGTAATAAAACAAGCGTATGTCAGTAAGACATCATTAAGACCACAAAATCAAATGAAATACAATACGGCCTGCAGTGATAGCATCTGTAGGACCGCACCCTGCATGAGTAAGAGCAAATTTGGAGCTATTAACCAGTGATAATGCTCATCTCCTCTGTGTACAGTCATACCTTGGGATAAATGTGCTTCAGGTTGAGCATTTTCAGATTACACTCCGTGGTGACCTGGAAGTAATGGAGCGCGTTACTTCCGGTTTCGTTGCTCGCGCATGCGCAGACGCTCAAAATGACGTCATGCGCATGCGTGGAAGTGGCGAATCGCGACCCACGCATGTGCAGATGCGGGTTGCGTTCGCTTCAGGATGCGAACAGGGCTCTGGAACAGATCCCGTTCGCATCCAGAGGTACCACTGTATTGAAAATCTTCACTTGATGATTTGGGCGTGCTAAGTTGAATTCCATCCCCACCCCCCTTTTGTGGGTAGCTGGTAATCCGAACCATATCCATCAAATCAGCTCGCATATCTAAAATGGTTTATTTTATTTTTTGAAATCATTTTTATTCGAGTTTACAAAAATAGGTTTGTAACAAAATCAAGTAAATATCCATATGGAGACGTTTTTTCTGAATCTCAGGACTCCACCCCCCACCCCTATTCCCTCTATGGGTCCTCTCCAGTGTCAACATTTTCAACTGCATATTATTTCATAATCTCTATTTTAAATCTAACCATATCATCCACAGTATTTGTTACATTACAAGTGAGATTAAAATCCTTCTAATGTTTTCATCTGCTTACAATGGTCTCCTAAATCAATTATAACATTTCCCCATTCTTTCTTGAAGTTTTAATCTTCTGGATCCCTGAGCTTTCCGGTCAGTTTTGCCATTTCGGTGCAGTCTAACAGCTTGATTTGCCATTCCTCTCTGGTAGGGACCCTTTCATCTTTCCACCTCTGGGCTAATAGCATTCGTTCAGCTGTTGTCGCGTACGTGAAGAGTCTTTTCTGTTCCATTGGGGATGGTTTATTTTCTTCCACCCACCATCACCTCCCCCGGTCCAGAGCATGGCTCTTAACCATTAAAATGCTTTTTATTGGTTTTTCCTTTAATACAAGCAAACAAAATACAGTGAAATTTAACAGTCATTTCTCCACATTCTTTCCCCACACTCTGCTGAGCATTGACTTCCTTCCCTCCCTTCAACAGGCTTTCTTACTTCAGTTACTTTTACACAGTTTCTTATTGTATCCAATCCTATCTACGTCGTAAGATTTATTTCATTCCTGCCAGAGTCTTCAAATTTCTACAGTTATTACTTATATATTCTATAAATTTACTCCAATCTCTTTGGAATTTTGTTTCCTCCTGATTTCGGATCCTACAGGTCAGTTTTGCTAGTTCCACATAGTCAACCATCTTTGTCTGCCACTCCTCTAATATTGGTAATTCTGATACTTTCCATTTTTTGGCTAACAAAGTTCTAGCAGCAGTCGTAGCATACATGAATCACCTTTGACCTACTTTTTCTATTTCCTCTCCCATCAAGCCTAGCAGAAAAGCTTCCGGCTTTTTCGGGAAAGCATATTTAAATATCTTTTTCAGTTTGTTATGAATCAGTTCCCAAAACTGTTTCATTTTCTCACATGTCCACCACATGTGGTAAAAGTCTCCGTCTTTATCTTTACATTTCCCACATGTCTTACTACTCATTCTATACATTCTCGCTAGTTTAACAGGTGTCAAGTACCAGCGATACATCATTTTCATTGTATTCTCTCTTAAGGCGGTAAAGGTAAAGGTACCCCTGCCCGTACGGGCCAGTCTTGCCAGACTCTGGGGTTGCGCGCCCATCTCGCTTAAGAGGCCGGGGGCCAGCGCTGTCCGAAGACACTTCCGAGTCACGTGGCCAGCGTGACGAAGTTGCATCTGGCGAGCCAGCACCAGCGCAGCACACGGAACGCCGTTTACCTTCCCACTAGTAAGCTGTCCCTATTTATCTACTTGCCCCCGGGGGTGCTTTCGAACTGCTAGGTTGGCAGGCGCTGGGACCGAGCAACGGGAGCGCACCCCGCCGCGGGGATTCGAGCCGCCGACCTTTTGATCGGCAAGTCCTAGGCGCTGAGGTTTTACCCACAGCGTCACCTGCGGCCCTCTTAAGGTGGTACATGCTGTAAATTTTATACTCTCATTCCGCAGTTTTACCCAGGCATCATACTCAATGTTATACCCAAAGGCTCTTAACCATTTAAATAGCAATTCCGCACATCTGAGGGAATGTGTGCGTAACTATCCCCCGTTCTTGCTGTGGCATGCAAGGCAATGCAATTGGCCTTGTTAACTTGGCCTCTGCAGATGGTACCATATGGCATCAGACACAGATCAGAGGCAGGGATGGGAGTGCCTCAGCAGCAAGCAGTTGTCTTTGCTAACATGATTATAACCTGCGCACGGGACCAAAATATATGCTAGGAGAGAGTTTAGAACCCTGCAATGTTAAACAACCGCATTGCAAAGGCAGTCAGTGCAAGGCTGTCATCTGGTGGGTAATAACCACTTTCCTTCCCCCCGGGAGAGGAGAGGAGGTTTCTGATACAAAGATTGCTCAGTCTGCAAATTCAGTGAATGGGGGGGTGGGTTAGCCTCTGCATCCTTTAAATATAGCAAGCATAAATTATTCACTCAAAATCAAAGGCTAGGAGGCAAAGCGGATCACAACGAGGATGCCTGCAATTGCTTGAAATCAGGCTGGTGGCTGGCTGCACAAAGCAAGTCATGCTTCGGCCCCTCGGGGATGGGCATGATGACCTAAGTGTCTATTAGCGTTTCTCTGATTCTATTAGGCTAATTGCAAGAAGGCAGATAGATCTTTTGCTAATGGAAATCCATGTGACTCCATGCCGGCAAATCTCCATTTATACCAGCCGTGGGTCTGACCTTTCAATCGCGCCTATTTTAAAAAAAAAAAAGGGGGGGGGGGAGGAAGATAAGCAGTTTCCAAGAGAACGTGGATATTGTAGCGAATCCACCCTCCTTTTCCTGCAACATGCAAGGACAGATGGAAGCAGCAAATGTTGGAAGAGCAAAAAAGGAAAACGGCCAACCACAAGATTCTGCTAAAATAACCAAGGGATCCAGAACTCTATAATATAAAAGTTGTTGTTGGCTAAAAAGGAAAATCTCTCTAGGCATTATGTTGCCCAAAACATGGTCTTTAACTTTGCAGAAAGAGGAAATGGAGCAAAAAAAAAGCCTGAATATGGGTAGTCAGTCAGGGGGATTAAGAAACCAGAGAGGAATGTGTGTTGTCTGGTGGAATGTATCAGTACGCCTCTCCTAGCTTTATGGATAGACCTTCAGTCTGAATATATACAAAAAGGAACATCAACAAAGATGAGAAATTGACTACAGTGGGACCTTGGTTCTCAAACTTAATCTGTTCCGAAGGTCTTGTTAGATAGTAAAATTCATGTTAAATTGCTGTTTTAGTAATTGTTTTTAAAAGTCTGGTATGGATTAATCCGTTTTACATTACTTTCTATGGGAAAGTGTGCCTTGGTTTTGGAACGCTTTGGTTTTGGAACGAACGTCTGGAATGGATTAAGTGTGAGAACCTCGGTACCACTGTGTTTGAAGGTGTCTTCTATTTGAAGGGCTGCCTTTTCCAAGTCCATTTCCGAAGACAATTCGAGTTCCGAAACAATTGAAAACTGAAAACTTAATACGGAAGCCTCAGTACAGAAAACTCAATACAGCATGTTCGACTTCCGAGGTGTGTTTGAAAACCAAAGCATTTACTTCCGGGTTTACGGCATTTGAAAACCAAAATGTTCATCTACGGCGACGTTCGAAAACTGAGGTACCGCTGTATGCATCCTTTCACTTGTTTATAAACCTTTTTGGTTTTCGATATTATTTTAAATAACATCACAAATAAAACATTCCAGTTAAGCAAATGCTTGATTTAGGGGTTCCATAATGGGAAGCAGAACATCTACAAAATAGTATATAAACAGAATTTTTGCACTTTATATAATCACAATGTAAAAAACACTTCTGGAGAGACGTCCCTTCATTGCTGAGGCCTTGTTCTTCTTCTCCTTAAAAAAACCCAAAACAAAACAGCAAAACATATATCAAATTCAAATATTGGCCTAAAATAAATGTTAAGTATTTTTTAAAGCATTCATATGTGCTGACACACATACATTTTACATACATTGTTTTCCAAGGTTCTCCCCACCCCTCCTAATGGACTGTAACAATAAAACACAGAGTCACCAAAAAGGAGAGATGGAAAATGCCCATTAAAGAATTTTCTTGATCCTGTGCCATTATGGGATTATTTTTACAGCATAATGTTGAGAGCTTTGTCTAGACTAGATTTACAGAACCCTGTTAAAACAGCGAGGGCTTGCTTTTTCGTCCATGATAAATTCTCACGTGCTTTGTCCCAGTTCTTCACTCTTAACTGCAGTCACCTTCCCCTCTCTGCTTAATTCTCATCTTTTTCTTTTGTTTTAACTGGCCTTTGTTATCATTGCTAATGTTAAAACTGCCTTTGCTAGTTCTAATTGTTTTAGGGTTTTGTGAGTTGCTGTGCTCCAAAAGGTGGCACAGAAGTAGCTTTATAAATACAGAGAGCTGTCACTTAAGTTATTTGTGAGCAGTCATTATAACACCTTTCATTGCCATCATACTGCACCTGCGATGACAGATGAGAAACCTCCTTTTATTTCTCTCTGTGTGTGTCTCTGTGTGTGAGAGATATGTATATATATCTCATGCTGTCAACCACAGCAAGATCAGTTTCTTTCCCAATATTATCTTTCCTCCTCTGTTAGCCTAACTGGGTTTCTAGCAACTGGTAGGGGGAAGGAGACCTTGCGGAATCAGCAAATCTCAACACACAAACACACACACTTCTGGTTGACTTAGCCAAAGTGCGGCCGACACCTCAGGCAATAAATACTTTAATTGCATTTTGTCTGGCTCTAACACGATGGACACCCAATGGGTGGGGTAGGAAATGATTTTAATGACAGAACATGGTACCTAGCTGTCTTGGAACTATAATATTTTGTTGCTTCCAAGAAATAGTGTGTTTGCCTCGGGCAAGTTTATACTTGCTGGCTCCTATTCTAGTTTTTTTGCATTGTGCTTAGGACCTGCATCAGCTACCCCAAGATTTAAGACTGAAGTCTGCAAGAAAGCTTTGCTCAGGCATTGTGCCTGAGCAGGAAGCCTCATTGTGGGGCTGCACACACTGCTCCTGCCCCGCAATGTGTTAAATTGGGAAATTGAAAGTTAAATTGTGTTATGATAAATTACAGACTAAATTGAAGAAGAGGGAAAGGATTTGTTGAACCAGATAATTCGAACCAGAATACAAAAAAGGGAGGTGCGAGGAAGTCGAGGAAATAAGCTAATGAAAGATCTGGATACAAAAATTTGGATTTGTGTTTTTGAATTTCTTCTTCTTCTTATGTTGCATTGTTGTATTGTATTTTTTTCTTTTTCTTATTTTTGTTGTTGTTGATGTATTGTTTGTTGAAATTGTGTATTGTTTTTCTTTTACTGTCTTTCTTTTATAAGTATAAAATATCTAATAAATTTTTAATAAAAAAATATATATACCAAGTCAGACGATGGGTAGGCAAACTAAGGCCCAGGGGTCGGATCCGGCCCAATCGCCTTATCAATCTGGCCCGCGGACGGTCTGGGCATCAGCATGTTTTTATAAGAGTAGAATGTCTCCTTTTATTTAGAAGGCATCTCTGGGTTATTTGTGGGGCCTGCCTGGTGTTTTTATATGAGTAGAATGTGTGCTTTTATTTAAAATGCATCTCTGGGTTATTTGTGGGGCTTAGGAATTTGTTCATTTCTTTTTCTTCCAAAATATCGTCCGTTCCCCCACAAGGTCTGAGGGACAGTGGACCAGCCCCCTGCTGAAAAAGTTTGCTGACCCCTGGACTCCAGCACATAGTGCTGTCCACTCTGACTGGCAGCTGCAATCCAGGTTTTTGGGAAGGCTCTGGACAGCTCCCAACAGAATACTAAAAACACAATAAAATATCAAACATTAAAAACTTCCCTAAACAGGGCTGCCTTCACGTCTTCTAAAAGTCAGGTAGTTGCTTATTCCCTTGACAACTGACGGGAGGGTGCTCCACAGGACAGGCGCCACCACCGAGAAGGCCCTCTGTCTGGTTCCCTGTAACCTTACTTCTCACAGTGAGGGAACCGCCAGAAGGCCCTCGGAGCTGGACCTCAGTGTCCGGGCTGAACGATGGAGGTGGAGATGCTCCTTTAGGTATACTGGACCGAGGCCGTTTAGGGCTTTAAAGGTCAGCACCAACACTTTGAATTGTGCTCGGAAATACATGCTGTGGCTATGAGTGTTCTCCCTACCTGGGGTGAGGAATGGAGAAGCTGCTTTGGAGTTCCAGTCTAAAACAGGGGCTCCTGTGTCTCCCTCTGGGTCTTGCATCCTCGGCTGCAGCTCTGGGGTTAGAACTGGGTGCTTATAGACGTAGTCCTGAAGCAGGGTGCCCACCCTGAGATATGACAACTGTTAGTAAAACACCCGTCTAGGCTTGCCATACATCAGGAAAAATCCTAACATGTCCTGGTTTTCAGGTGTAAAAAACAGCGTCAGGGGGGAATTTTGCCAAATCAGCAAATGTCAGGGAAAACCCAGATGTACGGCAATGCGATGGAAAAAGCAGCGGAAACAGCTCCAAAAGCTTGGGGGAGGTTCCCCCCTCCAAAAAGGCAAAACAATTTTTGTGGTTTCCTTTAAAAAAGGCGTCTTCCTAAAGAAAGTCCAACTTTGCGGGTGCTACACTACAACTCCCAGTATCTCTGAACATTGACTGTGCCGGCTGGGGCTTCTGGAAGCTGAAGTCCAGGAACATCTGGAAGCCCCAGGTTGCTCACTCCTGCTGTGTGTGTGTGTTTAGTCGTTCAGTCGTGTCCCACTCTTCGTGACCCCATGGACCAGAGCACGCCAGGCACTCCTGTTTTCCACTGCCACCCGCAGTTTGGTCAGATTCATGTTTGTAGCTTCAAGAACACTGTCCCACCATCTTGTCCTCTGTCGTCCCCTTCTCCTTGTGCCCTCCATCTTTCCCAACATCAGGGTCTTTTCCAGGGAGTCTTCTCTTCTCCTGAGGTGGCCAAAGTCTTGGAGCCTCAGCTTCATGATCTGTCCTTCCAGTGAGCACTCAGGGCTGATTTCCTTCAGAATGGATAGGTTTGATCTTCTTGCAGTCCATGGGACTCTCAAGAGTTTCCTCCAGCACCATAATTCAAAAGCGTCAATTCTTCGGCGATCAGCCTTCTTTATGGTCCAGCTCTCACTTCCATACATCACTACTGGGAAAATCATAGCTTTTACTATACGGACCTTTGTTGGCAAGGTGATGTCTCTTGAACTAACTGGATACTCAGGTGAAAGTGGCGGTTGGGGAATTGCATGCTCCACTATAAACATGGATGTCTCATTGATACATGGATAGAAGGGCATTGGGAATATTTACAGCAGAAACAAAAAAATGGGACGCCTTAAAAAATGAGCCAAATGTTATGCATCTTGTCAGTTAGGGACTTCTTAATTTTTTAAAATTGGAAACTGTACAATATAATGATAGCTGTTTATCAACCTACTTTTATCCCAGACAATGGGCTGTGTTTTAAAACATGCAATTCTTTAAAAAAAGCCGCTTTAAAACAAGTTCTTGAAACACATTAAAACATTTTCCTGTTCATTTATAATCTTATAACATGGCATAATTTTCAGCTGGGCTTGCAAGAACAAAAGAATGAAATCATAGAATCATTAAGACATTTTTATGAACATAAAACCTGTTGATTACATCTAATTGTAGGGATCTGAGACTTTCTGACTGCTCTTGGGATGTGAATAGCCTGCTAATGGCTTTGGCGGAATGTGTCAGAAAACTGCTCAAAGATTCCTTTGGGTGGGGGAGGGGGGGAACAAATTCTGGCAAGAAGATTTCTATCCTGGCTATTTTGCCCGATGTAATGTCGTTTGATTAAATTATGTAGGTAAACATCTATAACACACACAAAACGTTTCAATTTTTTGTGCATCTGAAGAACAGCAATGCTTTACAAAATAGATTAACCTCTTGCATAACTTTCAAACAACTGCAATATGTTTACAAAACTGACAACAAAATGAATGTCCTGTTATTGTACAGAAAAGGAGTGAGGATGCTTTGCCCCTGGGTCTTGCTGAACTCCAGCTCCCATCAGCCCCAACCAACATGGCAATCCATCATTATCTAGGATGCAGAATCCAGATGTTACTGAAGGACAATTCCTTGACAATGGACGTAGCCAGGATTTTTGTTAGGGAGGGGTAGGCCTTTTGTTAGGGGGGTTGCAGAAACCCAGTTAGCTATGTATTTGTATTGATTTTTGTTGATGGGGGGGGGGACAGCTACGCCCTCCCCCCCTTGGCTACGCCCATGCCCTTTGGTTAGGTCTCCCTATTTGTATGAATCAGTGAAAACCTTGAATGGTTCCAAGATTATTTGGGAGATTTATTTATTTTAATGCTTGATGTTTTTATTTTGTTTTAAGATATGCTGTAGGCTGCCCAGAGTGGCTGGGGAAAATAATAATAATAATAATAATAATAATAATAATAATAATAATAATTAATAATAATAATAATAATAATAATAATAATAATAATAATAATGTTATTACAATGTTATTACAATGTTATTACAATAACAATGTTATTGTTGTTGTTATTTCGGTATTAAATATTTTGAACACTTATTGAAGGTGCTAGGAAGGGAAAAGGGAATCAAGTCTTCATTTGGAACGACATTGCTTTAGGGCGGCAACAATGCACAATGGGTGGTCATTTGAATTTTCGCAAGAGAAAAATCCTGGGGCTCCTCCGCCATCTAATGGCGAAAAGTATACCAACGGCATTTTTTTTTTTTTGCACAGAATGCCTTGCTGCAACTCGGATCTATTTGCAGCAGGCGAGGAATACCCCTGAATATTTATTTATTTATAAAAGTGTTTGTATCTTGCCACTTCATACAATGTAACTAGATGTGATACAGAATACACAGGTGGCGCTGTGGTCTAAGCCACTGAGCCTCTTGGACTTGCCAATCAGAAGGTCGGCAGTTTGAATCCCCGCAGCGGAGTGAGCTACCGCTGCTCTGTCCCAGCTCCTGCCAACTTAGCAGCTTGAAAGCACGCCAGTGCAAGTAGATAAATAGGGACCTCTGCAGCAGGAAGGTAAACAGCGTTCCATGCGCTATGGTTTCCGTCACAGTGTCCCGTTGTGCCAGAAGCTACTGTTAGGACCATCATGAGACGTCCAGAGCAGCCTTCAAGCAAGCAAAGTTGCCTTATTATCGCTCCCTAGCATCCCACTGCCAGAGGATTGCCTCCTTCTATTCACCACTTTGCCTCCTCCAAGTGAAAGAAACCTGGGCAGTGCTGAATGTCACATCCATTGCCAGGTGTGTCCTGCTGGAAACAGAAAAGGGCTTTCCCCTTGGCCTGCCTGCATAGCCACTCAGTTGCCAAGTGCTTTTGTGACATCACAAGAAACCCACAGCCAATGGCAACAGCTGGGGAGGCATCATCTTCATTGCTTTGAGCCTCACAATGGCAGGTGGACCTATCAGTGATTGTATGCTTGTTTATTCAGGAAGCGGGTGGCACTGTGGTCTAAACCAATGAGCCTCTTGGGCTTGCCAGTCAGAAGGTCAGCGGTTCGAATCCACGCGACGGGGTGAGCTCCCGTTGCTCTGTTCCAGCTCCTGCCAACCTAGCAGTTTGAAAGCACACCAGTGCAGGTAGATTAATAGGTACCCCTGTGGCGGGAAGGTAAAATGTGTTTCCGTGCACTCCGGTTTCCATCACAGTGTTCTGTTGAGGCAGAAGTGGTTTAGTCATGATGGCCACATGACCCAGAAAGCTGTCTGTGGACAAACGCCAGCTCCCTCGGCCTGAAAGTGAGATGAGCACCGCAACCCCATAGTTGCCTTTGACTGGACTTAACTGCCCATGGGTCCTTTATCTTTGATACACACACACACACGCGCACGCACACACACACACACAATTTACATATAGTGATTTAAATGTACATATAGTGTACATACAATGTACATATAGTGAGGGTGCCTGCTGAATCTCTGTTGGAAGAGGGCTCCACAGCAGGAGATCAACGACACTCAATGTCTCTTTTCTCTAGCAACAGAGACAGCTGACTTTTTCTGCTCTCTCTCTCTCCCCTCTCTGTCCCCTGCCTGTGGGAATGTTAAGGATAATAGGAACAATATATTGAATAAGTATTATCCTTCCCTCACTCATGCTAGTGAGTGACGTAGCAGAGCAAATTCCCCTCAATATAGCTGGAATCTAGTTTGCAGATTCGTTTGAATCTCTTAGTTAAGATTATTTCCTGGTGTCCCCTGTGATCCCTCCTAAAAGAATAAAGACACAAGAGTCTTTCTGAGTAAAGTATCAAAAAGTTTACTCACTTTCTTTCAGTTCACGATATGATCCCTGAAAGGCAGACTTTATTTGGTAGTTACACAAAGAAACTGTGAGTTCGTCTCATAGGGAGGCTGAGTTCATGTGCTGCTGGCTGAGAGCCAGCAGACAGCAAAATTACATTAATACAACAAAATGGCTGCAGGAGAGCAGCATGGCAGCAAAAGATCAGCAAGCAAGAGAAGAGAAAAACAACAAGACTGCAAGTGAGAAAATGCGGCTCTTTTTGGAGTCAGCAAGAGCCACGCCCATCTCCCAGGTCACATGCAGGGGGAGGATGCTCCAGTCAGCAGAACAGGAAGTTACACTGACTGAGTGTCCCCCTTGCCTTTGCCCACTCTAGGAAAATAAGGAATGTTGCATTTGACTGCACCAATGGATTACATCCCACACTGCCCTGCCCCACAGACATGGAAAGAGCAAGCAGAGATGAAAGGGATGCAGCCTTTGCCACCCAGCCGCTTGCGGTACAGTGAGGCAGCGGCACAGCAGACAGTGTGTCCAGGGGTAGAGAGAGCGCATTGCAGGGCAGCCAGGGGGGAACAGCTCAACCTGTTGACTGAGAGCAGCCCCAAACAAGGGCCTCCTTTCCCTTTCAGCTGCCACTTTGGCCACCTGCTTTTCACAGCCCCCCTTTTAGCTATGGCCTCTAGCTTGCTCTCCCCACCTTCTATTTACTTTATCACAAGGTATTTTTTCTGCTGGGGGGAGGTGCTGGTACTCTGTACCTCTGAGTACCCCCAGAAGAGAAAGCCCTGGATTAGGGCAATCGAGGCTGATCCATCACACACACACACACACACACACACTTATTTATTTATTTGGTTTTTCAAATTAAAGTTTTGCAATCACATATCCAACATACATCACAAGAACAAGATTCCAGAGAATCTCATGGACTTCCCTCTTCCCTTTTGTGGGTCCTATTGTTAATCATTTCCTCCTGTATCTTTCATAATAATCCAAATCTTTTACATCTTCATTACATCCAAAATTCACCATTAAACTAACAGTGCTATTCCAACCCTACTAACGATTTTAACTGTTTACAATGGTTTTTAAGATAAATTTTAAATTTCCTCCATACCTTATTAAAATTTTGGTCTTCCTAATTTCTGATTCTCCTGGTCATTTTAGCCATTTCGGCATAATCCATCAATTTAATTGGCCATTCTTCTCTGTTCAAGACTTTATCTTGAACAACCAAACTGGTCAAAGGCCTGGAAACGATGCCTTATGAGGAATGGCTAAGGGAGCTGGGCATGTTTAGCCTGGAGAAGAGGAGGTTAAGGGGTGATATGATAGCCATGTTCAAATATATAAAAGGTTCAAATATATAAAAGGATGTCACATAGAGGAGGGAGAAAGGTTGTTTTCTGCTGCTCCAGAGAAGCGGACACGGAGCAATGGATCCAAACTACAAGAAAGAAGATTCCACCTAAACATTAGGAAGAACTTCCTGACAGTAAGAGCTGTTCGACAGTGGAATTTGCTGCCAAGGAGTGTGGTGGAGTCTCCTTCTTTGGAGGTCTTTAAGCAGAGGCTTGACAACCACATGTCAGGAGTGCTCTGATGGTGTTTCCTGCTTGGCAGGGGGTTGGACTCGATGGCCCTTGTGGTCTACTCCAACTCTATGATTCTATGATCTTCTTTCCATTTCTGGGTCAATAATCCGCACAGTCGCATACATAAATAGTATTTTCTGCTCCATTGGGATTTCGGCACCTAAAATTCCTAAAAGAAAGGCTTTGGGGTTATTTTTAGAAAAAGTTATTTTAAACATTCCCCCCCCCCCCCAATTCATCAGAGGCTAATCTGTCTCCAGACAGGCCCCAGCTAGCCTGGAGAAGTGCTCTAGTGAACCTGAATGCTTAATTTCTACCTTGTAACATTAAAGGCACTCTTTATAAAGGTAGAAACTCTGTTGCTGTAATTATAGTCTTCACTCATAATTATATTTTCTCTGTGGTTGTGGAGGCAGCGATGAAAGTCTTGCTTTGCCAGCCACCATTGCATTCTCTATTAGGTGTCCAGCGATCCTTTTCAGGGTGATGAGTGCTGTAATGAAAGCTCCAGGCCTGAGAACATCACTGCCATGAAGCCCGCCATGATGCATTTGAGGGATGATTCCAACAGATTCCACACAAAAAACGCATATGTCCCTGTGGAGATGGCAGTACCAAATCGGTGACACATGCCCTTCTGGCTTGCACTCTTTATAAAGACTTGAGGAATGAGATTATCACCCCTCTTTTATTGTCCATTCCGGGTCACCTAACCACTGCCAGAATGTCCTTTCTCTTGGCAGATCAAAATGAGCAGGTGACAGCAAAGGTTGCAAGGTCTTTAGCTGGGGCAATCAGAATAAAGGTAAAGGGACGCCTGATCATTAGGTCCGGTTGTGACCGACTCTAGGGTTGCGGCACTCATCTTGCTTTATTGGCCGAGGGAGCCGGCGTACAGCTTCCGGGTCATGTGGCCAGCCTGACTAAGCCGCTTCTGGCGAACCAGAGCAGTGCATGGAAATGCCGTTTATCTTCCCGCCAGAGTGGTACCTATTTATCTACTTGCACGTTGATGTGCTTTCGAACTGCTAGGTTGGCAGGAGCAGGGACCGAGCAACGGGAGCTCACCCCGTCGCAGGGATTCGAACCACTGACTTTCTGATCAGCAAGTCCTAGGCTCTGTGGTTTAACCCAAAGTGCCACCCGCATCCCGTCAATCAGAATAAGAGCCACTATTTGACTATTGATTCAAAACCCTAAAATGTGTTTTACAAAATGGACTTTTTATTTCTATTCTTTGCATATCGTATTGTTGTTTTATCGCTAGGGCTGATGGCTGACACAAATAAAGATTCATTCATATGTAAAACACTTTGAGGGCAAAGTCGCGTGCGTTCACTCTGATCTTGACACCAGGCCTGACGAAGTAGTCCAGAGTTCCATTGTCAGGGACTGGGTAGAGGAGGGACAGTGGAGACTGCCTCCTCAGCCTGACCCTTCCAGAGAAGAAGAAGAAGACAGTTCAAAATTACAACAGGGGTTTGAGGGAGGTCACAGCTCAGAGGCAGAGGAGGGGAAAAGCTGGGAAATAATGGGAGAGGAGGAAGAAGAAGCACCAGAGATGGGACAGCTGATGGACACCATGTCTTTAGAAAGCATTCCAGACCCCCCTTTCCCAGAACCCGGCAAGCATTGAAAGTAGGAGAGCAGAGAGTTCAAAGGCAGAGGGCACTTTTCAGCATCCGTAGCTGTGGCGCATGAGAGAGGAAGGGAGTGGATGTTAGAATTCCTGCTCCATGATTGCAGTCATGGGATTGTTGTCTATCACATTACGGTATATGTTTTGACTCCACAGAGTGGGAAGTGATGGAGACAGAATGTTTGTGTTACTGTGTTCCGTGAAATGGGACTACTGTCCTTTGTTCTTTCTTTCTTTGCTGTCTGATGCCAGAGAGAGAGGGAGCCATGTTGCAGTGCTCCGTGTGTGTTTATATGTAAATAAAGTAGATTAGCCAAAATGCTGAGTTGCTGAGGTCTGTTACGCAACTGCGCAAACTCTGCAGATCCCTAAGTGTGCCAGTGTCGGTTGGCATCGGTCGCTGTGATGTTTGGGCAGAAGAAAGCTTTTGAAGGTCCTGAATGATTGACCAGGAAGGAGGGAACATGCCAGTTGGGCATGTGTCTCTGCCAGGGTCCTACACGAGTGTAGGCTGAACTCCTAACAGTGGAGACTCACTCGGGGCGACACCATTATTTCAAGAGGCTGCCTTTCCAAGCCTCTCTCTGTGAATATTGAATAAAAAGCACTTGGCAAGGACTTTTCCTTGTCTTATCCGTTCCTGGCAACCTGCCATGGTGTCAGGGCTGAGTCAGTACGTTCGAGTTCCCTGGATGTGAGAAAGAACTTCAGGGTAGAAGAAGAGGACTGAGGGGGAGGGAGCTGGAGGAACTAGCGAAGAAAGGGCAGTGTCATTAGGCGTAGAGGAACAGGAAGACGCAGCAAGCGAGCCAGCAGCTCCACAGGGACAGCAAGGGTTAAGTTCTGGATCAGAGACTGGCGAGAGAGATTCATGACTGGACAAGAGGAAACTTGAAAGGCTGGGCGATAAATTCCCGCATTTTATGAGGTGTTGGTGGCATAAGCGGAGTCCTCTACCGGTATCTGAACTGAGTGACTCTGATGAATGATAATGAAGTCTTGATGACCAATGAAAAAATTTAGGTCGGTATATAAATTCAATAAAGAATAAATAATAAAAATAAATAATATAGCGGGAAGAGAAGCAGGCAGTCCAGTTCACATCCATGTTGAATATCTAGTGCACATCCACACTGATGGTTCAGTACAAATCCACAAATTTGGTTTAACTCCACACTGACAGCATAAAATGCTTCCTGCTGCATAAACTTTCAACAGAACATCAATCTGGAAGTGCCCTTAGATTTCTGATAGGACATCTGATAAACGTTAAAAATTGTTTATTTCCTGCTTTATAAAATGCTTTCTTCCCCACTTTATGGACTAAAAGGATGGGAGTGGGCGGTTGCATCTGATGAGCAGTCCAATAATACTCTGGGTGAAAAGTTCAAACAGGTAGGAAGAGGCACAGTAATTCCCAGGTAATTCCCAGTGTGACCACTAGGTGTCGCTTTTGTATGGCTTTCCCTTTTCACAAAGCCCTGAAAGGAGGGTTATGGACATACAACTTTTGTATTAAACTCTGCTTCAAGAATGGGGAAGCATTGGTCCCCCAGATGCTTTTGGAATCCAGTTCTTATAATGGCAAGTAGTCAAAAGATTACGGAAACCGAAGTCCAACACCACTTACTTTCTGTGCCAGGAGTTCAAACATCTGCATGCTTTTTATTCTAGAATCAATGGCAACTGGGTACTTGTAGTCCACACACACAATCTAGATCTATTGCAAAAAAGTTTTGGCCCTGAAAATATTGGCAAAATATTGCTCAAAAATGATACGCTAATATGCCTAGATTAAAATGTGAAGTACTGGATGGAAGAAAAATTAGTAAGGAAAGATAATAAGAATATATAGATTACTTGAGAAGATTGTAGAATGCAAAGATTATTGTGAATTGTATAATGTGGAGGAAATCGAGTGGGGGCGGAGGGAAGTGGGAGGAAGGAGAAAAGAATAATATGATGGATTGAGGAAATATAAATGTAAATGTATGGAGGGATGGGGAAGAAATGGTGTTGGCTTTGGTACATCATTATTGTAATGTAATATGTGAAAATCAAATAAGGTAAAATAAAATAAAGCAATGATAAAACTTTTAATGTATGGAAGTGAAAGCTGGACCATAAAGAAGGCTGACTGCCGAAGAATTGATGCTTTTGAATTATGGTGCTGGAGGAGACTCTTGAGAGTCACATGGACTGCAAGAAGATCAAACCGATCCATTCTGAAGGAAATCAGCCCTGAGTGCTCACTGGAAGGACAGATCCTGAAGCTGAGGCTCCAAGACTTTGGCCACCTCATGAGAAGAGAAGACTCCCTGGAAAAGACCCTGATGTTGGGAAAGATGGAGGGCACAAGGAGAAGGGGACAACAGAGGACGAGATGGTTGGACAGTGTTCTCGAAGCTACCAGCATGAGTTTGACCAAACTGCAGGAGGCAGTGAAAGACAGGAGTGATTGGCGTGCTCTGGTCCAGGGGGTCACGAAGAGTCGGACACGACTGAACGACTAAACAACAACAACAAAACTTGAAAAGAAAAGTGCTTCTTGAGAACCTGGCATCATTCAAAAAATAAAGTAAAAGCTCATTGCAGATTGATTTGGCATGACGCCACAGCGTGTCTGTCTGAAAACAGATGCAGGCGGCTCTAGCAATGCAGAATGTATCCACAGCCGCCGAGTGATGTTGTGTGTGCAGCATGATTACAGTTAGCGTTTTCTTCTCCATTCACCTGAATAAAAGGCATGAATATCAAACAGAGTTTTTTCAGACATTTGTCAAGTACCGTATTTTTTGCTCTATAAGACTCACTTTTTCCCTCCTAAAAAGTAAGGGGAAATGTGTGTGCGTCTTATGGAGCGAATGCAGGCTGCGCAGCTATCACAGAAGCCAGAACAACAAGAGGGATTGCTGCTTTCACTGCGCAGCGATCCCTCTTTCTGTTTTGGCTTCTGAGATCAGAATATTTTTTTCTTGTTTTCCGCCTTCAAAAACTAGGTGCGTCTTGTGGTCTGGTGCGTCTTATAGAGCGAAAAACACGGTAACTTGTCCTTGTGGACAACAGGATGGAATCAATCTAGATTGAAAGCAGTGTGTTGAGGGTGAGCATGAATGATTCTGAATTGAGACAAACGACATTTCTGTGCAACCAAGGGATTGGTGTGAATGCAGCCTTAAAGGAGACACACTGAAATCAATTGGATTTTTTTTTTTTAAAAAAAAGGTAAAGGACCCCTAGATGGTTAAGTCCAGTCAAACGTGACTATGGGGTGCGGGGCTCATCTTGCTTCAGGCCGAGGGAGCCAGCGTTTGTCCACAGACAGCTTTCCAGGTCATGTGGCCAGCATGACTAAACCACTTCTGGTGCAACGGAACACCGTGACGGAAACCAGGGAACACAGAAGTGCTGTTTACCTTCCCGCCACAGCGGTACCTGTCTTGGGTTCTGTCTTGGGCCCGGTCTTATTCAACATCTTTATCAACGACTTGGAGGATGGACTCAAGGGCATCCTGATCAAATTTTCAGATGACCCCAAACTGGGAGGGGTGGCTAACACCCCAGAGGACAGGATCACACTTCAAAACGACCTTGACAGATTAGAGAACTGGGCCAAAACAAACAAGATTAACTTTAACAGGGAGAAATGTAAAGTATTGCACTTGGGCAAAAAAAATGAGAGGCACAAATACAAGATGGGTGACACCTGGCTTGAGAGCAGTACATGTGAAAAGGATCTAGGAGTCTTGGTTGACCACAAACTTGACATGAGCCAACAGTGTGACGCGGCAGCTAAAAAAGCCAATGCAATGCTGGGCTGCATCAATAGGAGTATAGCATCTAGATCAAGGGAAGTAATAGTGCCACTGTATTCTGCTCTGGTCAGACCTCACCTGGAGTACTGTGTCCAGTTCTGGGCACCACAGTTCAAGAAGGACACTGACAAACTGGAACGTGTCCAGAGGAGGGCAACCAAAATGGTCAAAGGCCTGGAAACGATGCCCTATGAGGAACGGCTAAGGGAGCTGGGCATGTTTAGCCTGGAGAAGAGGAGGTTAAGGGGTGATATGATAGCCATGTTCAAATATATGAAGGGATGTCACATAGAGGAGGGAGAAAGGTTGTTTTCTGCTGCTCCAGAGAAGCGGACACGGAGCAATGGATCCAAACTACAAGAAAGAAGATTCCACCTAAACATTAGGAAGAACTTCCTGACAGTAAGAGCTGTTCGACAGTGGAATTTGCTGCCAAGGAGTGTGGTGGAGTCTCCTTCTTTGGAGGTCTTTAAGCAGAGGCTTGACAACCATATGTCAGGAGTGCTCTGATGGTGTTTCCTGCTTGGCAGGGGGTTGGACTCGATGGCCCTTGTGGTCTCTTCCAACTCTATGATTCTATGATTCTACCTCTTTATCTATTTGCCCTGTTGTGCTTTCGAACTGCTAGGTTGGCAGGAGCTGGGACAGAGCAACGGGAGCTCACCCCGTTGCAGGGATTCGAACCATGAACCTTCGTATTGGGAAGTCCAAAAGGCTCATGGTTTAGACCACAGCGCCACCCGCTACCTGAATAAACAAGCACATAATCACTGAAAGGTCCACCCACCATTGTGAGGCTCAAAGCAATGAAGATGATGCCTCCCCAGCTGTTGCCATTGGCTGTGGGTTTCTTGTGATGTCACAAAAGCCCTTGGTAACTGAGTGGATATAAAGGCAGGCCAAGGGGGAAACCCTTGTCTATTTCCAGCAGGACACACCTGGCAATGGATGTGACATTCAGCACTGCCCAGATTTCTTCTACTTGGAGGAGGCAAACTGGAGAATGGAAGGAGGCAATCCTCTGGCAGTGGGATGCTAGGGAGCGATAATAAGGCAAGCTTGCTTGCTTAAGGGCTGCTGGTATTTGTGATTAGAAGCTGTCGGACGTCTCATGATAGACCCAACAGTAGCTTCTGGCACAATGGGACACCGTGATGGAAATCAGAGTGCACAGAAACAGGGTTTACCTTCCTGCCACAGTGGTACCTATTTATCTACTTGCACTGGCGTGCTTTTGAGCTGCTATGTTGGCAGCAGCTGGAACAGAGCAACGGGAGCTCATCCCGTCATGGAGATTCAAACTGCAGACCTTCTGATCAGCAAGCCTAAGAGGCTCACAGCACCACCCACATCCCATGGGACTTAGGATAGTCATTACCTATGAAAACCAATGGTTTTCACAACTAACCGAAGTTCCACTGATTTCTGCTGTAAGAATGACCAAGTATGGATCTAGCCCAGTGTACGAATCAAGAGTTCTTGAATTTATTCTTTGTCGTGCAATGCTTGGATTAGAACCAGCGAGACCTATGTCCAAATGCCCACTTGGCCATGAACCTCAATGGATGTGGCGTCTTGGACCAGTTGCTATTTCTTAGCCAAAATTACCTCAAGAGTTGTCATGAAGAGACAATGGAGCAGTGGTTGGTGGAGAGAACTATATTTGCTGAATCTTTGGAGGAAAGGCAGGATACAAAAGGAGTATGCAGAAATAAATAAATGTTATAATCTTTCTTCAAAGTCATCAACACATAAATCCAATTTTTTGAAGAGGTCTACCCATGCATAATTTGCATCTGAAGAGATGGTGATCAAATTAGATATAGTCCCTGAAATAGAGAAAAACAATGAATGATGATAATTTTGTGTGTGTGTGTGTGTGTATAATTTTTATTACGTTTCCCATTTTACAATTAAAAAAATTCCTTAAGCAATGTTAAAATGCCAATGACTTCCCTTCTTCACTTCCCATGGTTCAATTTGCATATCATAAATCCATGCATATTTTACATAAACTAAACCATTCAGTATTCCATTAATACATCCATCAAAACTTGTTTACATTGTTGAATTTATTTAATGCTGCCCACCTTTTCAAGTGTACACAATTTCCCCCAATATATTCAACAAACATTTTCCAGCCTTCTTTAAACGTATGTTCTTCTTCTTCTCTTATTCTATATGTTACGTCTGCAAGCTGCGCATATTCCATCAGTTTAAACAGAATGGCGATTGTTTCCTACCAGCTTTTAAACTTAGAAAAGGATAGAAATCAAAGGAGAATTAATTTTTTAATGCAATGTTTCGCTGCGTTTTTCTGAAGCATTGCCATGGCTGTTCTTTCAGTGTTTCCTTGACCTGGTTATCCCCTCTGTCCTCATTCCCGGAAGATCTCCTTGAACTCTTGACAAACAAATATTTTTCTGCAGTTGCCACATTCCATGAAACGGAGTGCTTCTGTGATAGGAAACCCTCCTCACCCCCCAAGAGCAACACCTACGACCTCACCTGCAGATGAGTTTTCTGCAAGCCAGCAAACATACCAGCTGCAGCTGGTTCAAGGAGCAATAGACCCTGGTAATATTGCCAGAGAGAGGCCAGGGATAGGAGCAATAATCAGCACCCTCCAGGAAGGCACTTCCCTCTCCATAATGCTCAAGCACCTCCAGCCTAAATCTTTCAAAAGGCAAATGACTTTTAAATGTTTTCCCCATGCATCATGTGTGACCTGGTATTCCATGCTAGAGATTATTAGGAAAGGAAGAAAACCTGTACGTCACAGTGCCCCTTATTCCAATACAGTGGTACAGTGGTACCTCACAAGACGAATGCCTCACAAGATGAAAAACTCGCAAGATGAAAGAGTTTTTTGTTTTTTGAGTTGCTTCGCAAGACGAATTTCCCTATGGGTTTGCTTCGCAAGATGAAAACGTCTTGCGCCTTTTTCTTAAAACCGTCAATGCATTCCTATGGGAAACCGTCAATACACAGCGGTGCTTCACAAGACGAAAAAATTCACAAGACGAAAAAACTCGCAGAACGAATTAATTTCATCTTGCGAGGCACCACTGTACCTCGGTTTTCGAGTGTCTCGGAAGCCAAACGTTTCGGTTTTCAAACACCGAAAACCTGGAAGTAAATGCTTCCGTTTTTTAACGTGCCTCAGAAGTCGAACGGCTTCCGCTGAGTGTGCCCCCCCCCAATTTTCTCCATTGAATTTACAGACCACCCTTTGCGCCTCAGTTTTTGGATGTTTTGAACGGTCTTCCGGAACAGATTATGTTCAAAAACTGAGGTACCACTGTATATGATGAAGCCAAACTTGGAACACTGTGCACAGTTCCATTCTCGGTGGCTGTGCACACACGATACATTTCAAGCACACGACTTCTCCCAAAGAATCTTGGGAACTGTAGTTTGTGAAGGGTGCTGAGAATTGAGGGTAAACTAGAGTTCCCATGATTCTTTGGGGGGACGACGACATCATGTGCTTTAAATATATTGTGTGTACACAGGCCATCTTTCAAAAAAGATATTGCTGGAAAAGGTCCAGAAATGAACAAGCAAAATGGCCCAGAAAAGGCTGAAATATTTAGTTTATATAATTTTTAGGTTTATAAAATGATGCCTGGTGTGAATAGCTCTTCTCTCTCTCTGAAATTGTCCAGTGAAGTGGAATAATGGGAGATTCAGGACAGATGAGACACACTGCCTGGCTCGGGGGTTGCATAACTCCAACATTTCTCTGAAAATAGGGACGTTGTAAGGTAAAGTATGGGACGTTGTAAGGTAAAGTATGGGACGCGGGTGGCACTGTGGGTAAAAGCCTCAGCGCCTAGGGCTTGCCGATTGAAAGGTTGGCAGTTCAAATCCCCGTGGTGGGGTGCGCTCCCGTTGTTCGGTCTCAGCGCCTGCCAACCTAGCAGTTCGAAAGCACTCCTGGGTGCAAGTAGATAAATAGGGACCGCTTACTAGCGGGAAGGTAAAAGGCATTTCCGTGTGCGGCTCTGGCTCGCCAGAGCAGCGATGTCATGCTGGCCACGTGACCTGGAAGTGTCTCCAGACAGCGCTGGCCCCCGGCCTCTTGAGTGAGATGGGCGCACAACCCTAGAGTCTGTCAAGACTGGCCCGTACAGGCAGGGGTACCTTTACCTTTACCTTTAAGGTAAAGTAGGACGTTCCAGGATCAAATTGGAAACTGGGATGGCTTCTGTAAATCCAGGTCTGTCCCTGGAAAATAGGGACACTTGGAGTGTCTGGTTCTGAGCTCCAGTTTACTCTTTGTCCAGCATAGGCAGCTGTTAGGAGTTGGCTTAAAATGGGTACCATAACATGTGCATTGGCCCTTGGGCTTCTGATGCTTTCTAATGTTTAGTCATGAGCTCCTCCAAAGCAGTCACAGCACTGAGGCTAACAGACAGCGAATTATGCCACATCCAGTAGTTCAGCTAAAGAGAGCACTCCGCCTTAGCTACAACTGCTAAACGAGGCAATGTGTTGGACTTCTCCCTCGCTCGACAGTTGGGAAACAAATAAAAATAAGGGTGGCGGCTCTGATTTGAAAGGCACACTTCGATTTTAGGCCGAGCAGCTGGCAGATTGCTCAGAGAGCGTGCGCTTTGTCTGACCTAAAACAGATGACACAAAAGTGAGCTCGCAAAGGTCACCAAATTATGTTTGCTCAGTTGGGTCCATCTCTCGCCATAAAAGTTCCATTAGTGAGTGTCTTCTGGAGATATGAGAGAGAAAGAGAGAGAGGCCATCTATAATCAGGCAGGGCCGCACATCCCGCCAGCATCTGGGTTAAAAAAACACACACAGAGAGAGTTCCTGTTTCATTATGACAGAATGCATATTGTAAAACCATGACCTATTAAAAAGACTATCCCAAAAGAAAAAAGTGATAATAATGCTGGATTACATCCCTAATTTATTAATCTGCAGATCACTTAACTTTCAGGGGGTTTTCCCCAGCTGAAATAGGAAGTGCACATTTAAAACTATGTTCATGTAACATAGCTGAAGCCATGCAAAAGTGACCATCTGTTGAAAACAATTTGGATGCCTGCAGAAGTCCTAGAAATAATATATACCAATATAGCAGTACCTTGGTTCGCGAACGTCTTGTGATTTGAACGTTTTGGCTCCTGAACGCTGCAACCCTGGAAGTGATTGCTCTGGTTTGCGAACGTTCTTTGGAACCTGAACATCCGACGGGGCTTCCGTGGCTTCCGATTGGCTGCAGGAGCTTCCTTTCTGCAAGGTTAGTGTTGCAGTTCCACCCCACCAGGTGAGCACTGTTAGAACCCTAACAGTGCCCCTCTCTCAGAGCATCAGACACAAACACCCAACAGGAACCCCCATGATGGTCCCACAAGTGGAAATGCCAGGACAGGGCACCCTGATATGTGAGAAAGGGGAAGGAGGATATCACTAAAAACAAGATGAGGGTTAATTACCATTCTGTCCTCAAGAGGGCATCCTTCTGTTATAAATATTACTTGGACAAAGATCAGTAACAGTTCCTCCATTCTTTTCTTTTAAAATAAATAAATCAAAGAATTTTTTTAGCTCTGACAGGTTTAAAATTAGGAGCGAATGCTTTTAAGGAGGGCAAATGGGTCTAAATTGCTAATGGTTCAAAATGGATTCTGTTGCCCTTAAAAATCGCTAGCACACAGCTTGCCTCTACAGATGTGCCTTTTACAAAAGAGGAATGAGCAAAGGACAGAGGAGCCGCTACTCACAAGAGCAGCTGGAAATCTGCTTTACGAGGAGCCATAAAAAAGAAACTTGGAGGAGCAGACTCTGGCCATGTCCGTACAATAACTTTATTGCTGACCAATGCTGAATTGAAGTGGAATCCACCATCAGCTAATCTGCAGCGTGGACGCAGAAGAAAGAGCCGGCCCTACCATTAGGTAGCTGTCACAAGGGGGCAACGAATAGTGATCAAATGTATTAATATCATATTCTTACTGACCAAGAGGGGGAGTGGCACGTGTAGGATTTTGAGTGCCAAAGCAATCTGCTCTTGATTCTATGTATGTACAGCATTTGCAGTGGAATCTCAGAGCAGCGGAATAGTCAGAGAGCCTTCCGTGGTCACTAGGCATGCTCAGGCCCCAGTGGGCATGTCCTGTATGCCTTGGAAAACCAGTTACTGGGAATAACAGGCGGGCTTTCCCAGAGGGTGGTGTGGTGCTGGTGCACCAGCGGGCACAGTCCAGCACTGCCACCGGTGTACTTGCAACCATGCTGCCCTCCCTATCACCTTGCCCCTCCCATAAAGCAAGTGCAACTTATTAAGTTCTTATTAAGTTCTCTTTTTTGAGGGGGGGGGGGTGTTTCTTACTCTGAGGACATCTTGTTTTTGTTTTGTTTTGTACTTTTGCAAACATTGGGATCCCCTCCCCCAAAAATCCTGCTGATTACAGAATCATAGAGTTGAAAGGGATCATCTATTCTAGTGCAACCCCTGCAATGCAAGAATATACAGCTGTCCCATACAGGAATTGAACCTGCAACCTTGGCGTTAAGAGCACCACGCTCTAACCAGCTGAGCTATCCAGGCTTCCTGCTTGGCAGGTGCGTTTGGCTGCATAGGCAAAAACACGCAGATTGCCGAGATCATTCTGATACTTTTACTTAACACCCTTCTCCGAAATGTCTGAAGGCAATGTGCAAAAAGGCCAAGATGAAAATCAATCCATGCAATGCAGAAATGCAAGCTGGTTCTTGGCTAGATGTTCCAAAGGTGTCAGAAGTAGCCAATTCCATATCAGCAGTTTTCTACAATAAACCCTGAAAGAGTTGCTGAACTGCTCCAATCTGTTCGAATCACGCCGGGGTCGCCAGCTCTAAGATCGAACAAGATCTTCCCTCTGCAACTGAGTCAGTTTAAGGAAGATACATGTCCTTATCTTACTCCTACATGAAAATGGGAGAAATGTGGGTTTTTTTCAATTCCGAGGGAAAATTCCAAAGTCGACTGATATGAACCTGCTAATGACGAAGCCTGGCATATGGATGTGTTGCCCACAGCCTACAAGCTCCTTGAAAATGTAATGCACTTTCTTTTGTGGCACAGTGCCATTGGGTGCTGTGAGCTTTCTATTCTGTTAAGAGTTAAGGGATGGAAGATTTGCAGAGTTCCATGCCTACGTCATTTTCAGATTTATCTCAGCTGCTGTGCATACCACATGATTCAGACGGATGATCAAATCTTCCAGCATGAAGCTCCGATGTGATCAGGTGAGCTAACTTCTGTTTCAACATGTGGTTCAGTCGTGTGTAGTAAAGTGCTTCTGGGTCTGTTTACTTTTGGGTGCCATCGGGTAAAATAATGTAAACAAGGCATCCAGGGATTGCAAGTGTGTTGTCGGCAGAAGGGCTTTTTATGCCTGAGATTTTCTGCAGAAAGTGAGGAATAGAGGGCGGCATTTTGATGCCAACAACGTCGTGTGAACATTGCAAAAGAAGGGGAAAAGCTCATATGCATGTGGAAGCAGCTGGCTCACAAGAAAACTGGAACATACTCTCCAAGATTTCTCCCATGAAAATAGGGATGCGGGTGGTGCTGTGGGTTAAACCACAGAGCCTAGGACTTGCCGATCAGAAGGTTGGCGGTTCAAATTCCCATGACAGGGTGAGCTCCCGTTGCTCGGTCCCTGCTCCTGCCAACCTAGCAGTTCGAAAGCATGAAGTGCAAGTAGATAAATAGGTACCACTCCGGCGGGAAGGTAAACGGTGTTTCCGTGCGCTGCTCTGGTTCACCAGAAGCAGCTTAGTCATGCTGGCCACATGACCTGGAAGCTGTATGTCGGCTCCCTCGGCCAATAAAGCGAGATGAGCGCCGCAACCCCAGAGTCGGCCATGACTGGACCTAATGGTCAGGGGTCCCTTTACCTTTTTATTCCACAATGATGATTTTACTATGTATACCCCACACATCTTACTGGGTTGCCCCAGCCACTCTGGGCAGCTTCCAACACGTATAAAAACATAATAAAACATTAAACATTAAAAAAACCCACTTTCCTATATAGGGCTGCCTTCAGATGGCTCAGAGGTTGGATAACTCCACACCCTCCAACATTTCTCCAGTGAAAATAGGGACGTCCTAAGGAAAAGCGGGACATTCCGGGATCACATCAGAAACGGACTTTTCTAAATCAGGGACGTCTTTGGAAAATAGGGACACTTGGAAGGTCTGCTGAAAGCACCAAGAAGCCACAAGGTGGCGCACACCCAAGTACCATCGCGCTCCTTTTCAAAGAGTAAAATATGCAAGAAACAGCTGCCTCTGTATGCCAGGACAAGCCGGCTTCAGGCTTCCAGAGACAGGGGAGAGAATTTGCAAAGGGATTAGCGCGCAACACATGCCCTTTCTTTGGCTTGCAAGCATGTTCTGCAAGGCCCCACCGCTCCCCACTTAGAAATCTTGGATCTTCCCGCACGGCAGTGTATACCCGTAAGGATGCTCGTCAGCATCCAGTAGGTAGCGCTCCTCGTCCAGAATTACGCATGGGAGGAGGGGAAGAGAAACACCACGAGGATTCTAGGATGCCCGAATTTTAAAGCAGAAGAAAATAAACACCAGATCGTGATACGCGCGGTTGACTGGAAAGGGGAATTATGAGCAATGCAATGCACAGTCTGCGTGCCCAAGGGGGGAAAGTGGCGCAAGTCAGAAGGAGATGGGCGCTCCTGGTCATTTGCGCCTCCCAGGCAGGAACAAGCACAAACTTGATGACTCCGGATTGGCCTGGCCAAGCTGGCCACATGCCTAGGCCGCCGGGGCAGTGTCCCGCAATGTAGCGAAGCGTCTCGGAAGGGTTAAAACAAAGGAAGAATGGGGGCCCCTTTGGAGAAAAGGAGACGATCGCGTGCTTCGAAAGCCTCCAAATTCAATTGCACACTGGAAGCGTGCGCCAGTGGAGACATTCATCAGCAAGAACAGATTGGGCGACACAAGAGAGCCAGGCTATTGTGTGTGCCACCCCCCTCTTCGCCGCCGCCTTCGGCCAAAAGCAAATCCGCGCCCCAGTGGCAGGTGGACAGTGCAGCAATGGGGAGAAAGCGCCGATTGTGTGCGCTCCAAACTGCCACACGCCAGACCTCGCCTATTGTGCGCCTCTCCATAGAAATGCAAACGAGCAGCGTGTGCCATCCACAATCTGCTCCGCGCAGCAGCTGATGAGGCAGGCGCAGGACGCCCCCCCCCTCGCCCGGGTGAACTTTGCAGGACCCCTGCTTTGTGCCTTGTTTGCTGGCAGCCAGGCACGCTTGGGGAGGGGGGTCCGCTCTGCAGAAATGAAATGAAAATAATAAGGCCAAAGTCCTTTCAAGCAGATAGCACGGCAGGCGTGAGCTGCAAAAGTAGAAACTCAGGGGGAGCGATTCCTAGAAACCACATTGGGGGTGCATTTTCAGTAAAATGATTTTGCCGAGGCCTTTTTTTTGCGCACAAGTGGAGTTGATGCGTTGATTAAACTCTCTTTGTTTCAACAGTTTGCAAAAAGCTATATATATGTATATACACCCCTCCAAAAAAGATGCACATCTGAAGCAACACCCCCCCCTTTATCCCCCCAACCCTCTTTTAAAAGATCAAGCACGCCGGCTCTGCAGTCTGCCTAGTAACATCACAACAAAAGCAGCAGTGGCAGATTTGAGGCATTGTAATCCCCCTCTCGCCCCTCGCCCCGTCCCCCTCCACCCCACGGCTACGGTCTCTCTCTTTCTCCCCCCCCCCCCGTCTCCCACGTGGCCTCCTGGCACGAGCCGGCTTCTCCCTAGCGCCTGCTTAGCATAACAATACACCCCTAGCCTGGCCAATCAGCGCCGCCGAGATTCCAGCAGCTGCCGGCACAGAAGCTCCGCAGCGTATAAATAGGGCGCGCCGCGCTCTTGGCAGCTCACACTTCGCTGGGGACTTTAAGAGTGAGCAGAGATCGGAGAGCTTCGGTGCTTAGCTGTCTATATTTCCCGATCGCTTTTCTTTTTTTCCGGGAGAGATCTTTCAGCCGCCGAGCAGAACCTTTTCCTTTTGTGTGGATACTTTTTGGGTGCCTGGTTTTTGCTGTTGTTGAAACATTTCTTCTTTGGGGCTTGCCGCTTTTTGCCTGTCTCGGACCATTATGACTTTGGAGGAAATTCACGGGCAGGAGACGATGCCGGAAACTAGCGACAGGTAACTATCCGCCGGGCAGAGGCTCAGCCCGGGATGGGGAAGGTGGGGTGGTGATGGTGGTGGTTGAGGCGGCTTATGATGGAAGGGTCTCGCGCGGAGGGAGGCGGGCGCGCGGGTTGGGTACCGCGGATGGATGGAGGGCTGGGAATGCAAGCCCGGAAAGGTTTCCCCGCGACTGACGGCACTTGCCCTCTTCTTGTCGTTTGCAGTAGCTCTAGCAGCGCCGCCACCGGCAACCGGATGCAGAAGGCCGGCAAAGCTTTGCAGGAGCTGCTGGTCTCGTCGCAGCGCCGCGGCTGCCTCACCGCGGGCGTCTACGAATCCGCAAAACTGATGAATGTGTAAGTATCTGGGCATTTGCACCGCGCCTGTTGTTTTGCATGCCTTGCGCAACACCAGGAAAAGGGAGGGAATCCGGGCGGGAAGAAGAGAGTGCAGAAAGTGCACAGCTCTTCGCTTTATTTTATTTTTTTGCAAGAGTCTCCGCTTTTAAAGTGGCTAATCGCAAGCCTCCCTCTCTCTGCAGTGATCCAGACACGGTCGCTTTCTGCGTCCTGGCCGCGGACGAGGAAGACGAGGGCGACATCGCCCTGCAGATCCATTTCACTCTCATCCAAGCCTTTTGCTGCGAGAACGACATTGACATTGTGCGCGTGAACGACATCCAGAAGCTGGCCGCGATTGTGGGCGCCAGCGAGGAGGGCGGGGAGCCCAGAGACCTGCACTGCATCCTCATCACGGTGAGTTTTCAGCACCATGTAAGGGGCAAGCCCCACTTTTATTCTGTGCAATGCCATAGCATGCCATGCCTGTCTTTAATGATTGGGCATCGGACAGGATTTTCTCCTGTGAATCTCTTTGAGGTAGCACATTGGATAGCAAAATAGTGCCAGAGCAACCTTAGGCCAGCAAATAGCTGCCACTGACATGATTTAAGTGCTTCTGCCGGTGGCCCACTCCCAAGGAAGCACATCTCATAAAGTGTGTTTCATTGGTACCTCAGGAATTAGTAGCTGTAGTTGTTGCAGTTTGGGACATATATATATATAGCCTGCCTTATTGTCCATAGCAGTGAGCAGATTTAGTTTCCTGCTGTATTGTGTTTTGGACTGTGATATTCACTCATGTACCTTTGTTCTCTTTATTGCAGAATCCCAATGAGGATGCCTGGAAAGACCCAGCCTTAGACAAGCTGAACTTGTTTTGCGAAGAGAGTCGAAATGTCAACGACTGGGTGCCCAACATTACCCTGCCCGAGTGATGGTGACAGTGTTGACGTAGCCGGTGCACAGGAGAGGTTGAAACCTTTTTGTTGCATTATCACCTTGGAGCTGCACATCTGGGCAACCCAGCGAGTGGCTGATTCTGGAGATTAGCCCGGTCAACAGCTTGGATTAAGTCGCTCAGGCACAGCACGTGGTGGATTCTTGTGGGGAGAAAAAAAAGAGAGAAGCCAAGGCGAGTGGATTGTACCAGCACTGAGTCTCTCCGCTATGCTGCAGCGCTGGAGAAGCTGGCATATCTGTGGAGCTGAAGAAGTACTGCAGTTTTTATTTTAGGAGCAGAAGAAAAGAGAGTGGGGGAAAAAAAAAACTGTGGCAGGTTTCCGGGTCAGGTGGAATGTTCATGTTAGAAAGCCAGAGTGAAAGTTGAAAACTGGACATAGATGAAAGGGCAGGAATGGACACAGTATTGTAACAAGAAACTGCTGGTGGGGGTCATCCAGCCCCTTCCCCAAGAGACTGGACTCTTAAAAGACATTGGTACGATTGCATTTCTGCAAAGATTTTGATGCAGATTGAGCTACCGGAGGAGGTCTTTTGGACTATATTCTGCATTGATAACCAATCTTGCAATAATTCTTTTAAACTGAAATTCATGCTGCTATTTAAATTCTTAACACATTTGTAATAAATTTTTTTGATAACCAACTTTCTTGTGGTGGTGGTCTTGCTTGCCAGCTGGTGGGGGAAGAATCCAAAACAACAGCCAGTGGAATAAAATATATAAATGGGCTGTAAACAGAATGCGGAGAGGGCTGTTGAAGTCATCTTAAAGGTATTGCAGGGGAGCAATGCTTGGGTCACAATCTTAACACACAGTTACGTTCACTTAAAGTGGACTTAAGCACAGTTGCCTGGGTTTTTTACAGTTGCGTGTGGCTTTATCTACAACATGTGCCTGCAAAGGCACTTAACGGTTGATGTGTATGCCATAGAAATCATCACACTTCCCTGGGCTGCCGTTCTGTGGTTTCTGCAAGTTTGTCATGAAAAAGATGCATATGGTTTAGCTTGAGTAGGTAATAATAAAAATTTACTGGTCAAAGCTACAATGTGAGTGGCCCACAGATCTCTTATCAGCTGAAAATATCTGAGCCACTGATGCTGGCTGGACAAAAGGGTATATGACTTCTATTTGAAATGACTTGACCTCTCACCCAACCCATGGCAACAGCTGTTTATCGCAACAGCTTGCAAGACTGAAGAGCTGCATGTTTAATAAGCTCTGTTCTCGGCAATGGTCTTTTGTCATGCACTTAAAAAGACACAGCACATGTTCCTAGGCAGCTGATCATTTGAAAGCTGAAATAATAAAAACCACAAAAATAGTTGTACAGTTTCAGATGCTTAGCATTGGTATCAAAGCTACTTGCCTCTTAACATTCAGCTGCTATGATTAAAAGTTTTGCAGAAACTATGTATTTCACAAGCCACTGTTACATTTTGTTCAGTCGCTTTCTACCCTGTACAAGTCTAGATTTTTTTCTTTTTAAGATCCAGACTTTTCAGCCACAAACCCCAGACACAATTGCATTGGAAATATGCAGATGGAGTGCCAATAGCTTGCATCTGCCTCAAGCTGTCGGCTTCTTGTCTGTCTGCCATATGCTGGAACAAAAGAAGCTGTCATTTCAGTTTCCCAATTGTCTACATGCACTATTTCAATGAATAAAACAGTGGGGGTTTTTTTCCCCTCTCTGAAGGAAGGGGGGAAATGTTGCTAAAAGTAGTCTGTGTGGTCACTTGGATTTCTGGCAAAAAAAGTAGCCAGTTTGCATTTCACCTTGGTTTTGAATTGGATAGCCACATTTGTCTGCAATAATTCATTTGTTTTAAAGTCCTGCTGCAGAAGCAAAAGAACAGCCAAGTGGCAGCGTTAAGAATATTGTCGAAGGCATAAGTGGCATTCGATGCCTGTAAGGGAACTGGTAGCCTTTTTAGTTCCACACCCAGTCCAGCACGAGAACACTGTGATACAGGCATCTGAGACATTATGATATCACTTGCTGCCCATGCCTTTGTTTAGTGCTCAGAGCTGAAAGGCTGGTTGCATTTTGGAACAAAGATAATTTGCTGCCCAGCCAATGGAATTTGAAACATTCTGTTTCTAAGCGTGGTCATGTGAATGACATTCCATAGTTCCTCTTGGTATTTGCTTTAACTGTATAAGGTATGGCAGAGGCAGGAGGCACTGACCATGCAAAACCTTTCAGCGTTGCTGTTGACACAACAAGAGTTGGCTACGGCCTCATCATACACACAACAACTTATAGGCAAAAGTTGGTTGTGTAAACGCATTCTGCTGTACTTGCTACTGAAGCTATGCCATACGAACGATGTGTGATGGCAACAGGAGTTATTTACATCAGTGAAATAACTTTGCTGTAATGAAATCTCTGTTGATAATTGACACAAGTGCTCAAGCTACATTGTAATCAACTATTACTGAATCAAGTTTTCATACCCTCCAACATTTCTCGGATGAAAATAGGGACATCCTAAGGAAAAGTGGAACATTCCAGGATCAAATCAGAAACCGGGACAGCTTCTCTAAATCTGGGATGTCTCTGGAAAATAGGGATCTTTGGAGGGTCTAAGCTTTGTGTCAACGGCTACGCAGTGGTACCTTGGGTTACATACACTTCAGGTTACATACGCTTCAGGTTACAGACTCCGCTAACCCAGAAATAGTGCTTCAGGTTAAGAACTTTGCTTCAGGATGAGAACAGAAATTATGCTCCAGCGGCGCAGCGACAGCAGGAGGCCCCATTAGCTAAAGTGGTGCTTCAGGTTAAGTACAGTTTCAGGTTAAGAACGGACCTCCGGAAAGAATTAAGTACTTAACCTGAGGTACCACTGTATTCGAAAATGACAGAGGTTGAGGCTTGAAATCATTTGAAAGCCTTTTCTGCTAAGTACCAGATATTTCCTGGGCTTATGGTTCATTTTGGAATAAACATGCTTAAGATTGCATTCGATTCATTAGTTTAGGCCATGCATTAGGTGTTAGATTTTTAATGTAAAGAAATGGAGAGCATTCTGTGCAAAGAAGTCCTCTTTGCATTTTCAAGCAATGGCCAGAGCTCTCTTTCTCAGGAACCTTGCACGTTTCACCTGATCAGTTCTTCAGCCAAGGACCACATGAAAACAAGGCAGTATCCTAGAATAACTTTTCTGCAAAGCATGGGCTATAAGCTATGACCTCGAATAACTTAATAAACGGTTGAGCCGATAAGATGGAAGCAAGTCTTTAAAACAAAGCAGGCATATTGTATTATAATCAGAGAACTAACTTGCCCGCTTTGTCCAAATTGTTGTGTACACAAGTTATAGTTGTCAGGAGAAAAGTTACACTTCATTCTTCTAAGCAGGAAAGCAAAACAACATTCCAGGCACTATTTGCCCCGAAGTGACATTGTTTCAGCCACATTGCAAGATGCCCTGTAAAACAGGTCAGAGAATGAAGCAAGTTCAGAACAATGTTTTACTTTATTTTTTACAGGCAGTTCACTCCAAATTTTACTCGCGCCCTAATCCTACGACACACTTGCTTGTTCAGAATTCCAGATAATGGTATGAAGGTGCCTTCTGTTTCTGAAGCTCATCAGATCTCTTACTCTTGGTCCTCTCTAGAAAAAATGCCCCAAACCGCATGTGTCAGTTGTAATAGTGACAATCTCTGCAGATGATCTGTGTTGGGGTGTCATCTTGATATGGGGATGGTGGCTATTGCTTTTGTAACCTTTAAAGCCCTAAACGGCCTCAGCCCAGTATACCTGAAGGATATACCAGAAACTGAGGTCCAGTGTCGACAGTCTTCTGGCGGTTCCCTCACTGCGAGAAGTGAGGTTACAGGGAACCAGGCAGAGGGCCTTCTTGGTAGTGGCACCCACCCTGTGGAACGCCCTCCCATCAGATGTCAAGAAACAACTACAGTCATACCTCGGGTTACAGACACTTCAGGTTGCGATTTTTTGGGTTACAGACCGCCGAAACCTGGAATGACCGGAATGGGTTACTTCCGGGTTTTGGCGGTCACACATGCGCAGAAGCGCTAAATTGTGCTTTGCGCAAGCGCAGAAGCGCTGAATCACAACCCACATTTGCGCAGACGTGCTGCTGCAGGTTGAAAACGCTGCGGGTTGCGAATGTGCATTCCGCACGAAAGGTCCACTGTATCTGACTTTTAGAAGACATCTGAAGGCAGCCCTATTTGGGGAAGTTTTTAACGTTTGATGTTTTATTGTGTTTTTAATATTCTGTTGAGAGCCGCCCAGAGTGGCTGGGGAGGCCCGGCCAGATGAGTGAGGTATAAGTAAATAATAATAATAATAATTAATAATAGTAGTAGTAGTGATAATAATAATAATAATAATAATAATAATAATAATAATAATAATAATAATTTCAACTTAATGTCTATGCCATGCTGGCTTTCACACTCACATACTATAGCAGGCTTCCTCAACCTCGGCCCTCCAGATGTTTTGAGACTGCAATTCCCATCATCCCTGACCCCTGACCACTGGTCCTGCTTGCTAGGGATCATGGGAGCTGTAGGCCAAAAACATCCGGAGGGCCGAGGTTGAGGAAGCCTGTACTATATAGCCTACCTTTGAATGTATTCATGACTCTTGCAGGAATCCACTCTAATGCTTGCAGATGACCTTTTCATATTAGCATTTAGTAGTTGGGGTAATATGGTTTGCTATCCAACTGGGAAAGGCAAAATCCAGTTTATACTTAATACACAACTACAGCAGCCTGTAGTAAATCACATGACAAACCCACCCCTCTGCCCAAATAATGATGGCAATGTAGCTTGAGTTTCACAGGACAGGGTGCAAGACTAACTGCAATCCTGTAGCTTAAGCAGATCCATAGGAGAGGGATTTAATTTTTAGTTAGCCAATGCATGCTAGAGGCTGGGCTCATATGGTCTTCAGCTGTACATATTTGGGAAATATTCTAGGAGGCAGGCACCATTCCAATAACAAGTTCGGAATGGTGATGGTATGGCAAAGCTAATGTAGGCACCCTTTTTGGGTCATGGCAACTGGTCCTTCAGAGGCACTGGTATCTCTTGGAACTGAAACACCACACCCAGGTTCCACCTGTGTTTACTATGTCCTCCCTTCCAACTAGGCTGAGATGAGCCATTCTTTCTGCATAGGACAGAACATTAACAAGGTGAACGATGCACCCCAAATATTAGGTCATGGTTCTTTCATCATGCTATTGCAAAGTTGTTCTGAAGGAGACTAATTTTAAATGGGGGGTGGATTTGGCACCCAACCCCTGTTAAAAGACATGGGGCCCAACACTGCATTGTGACTTTTGAGACCCATTTTCAGCCATACAACACTATTGAGCAGATACGTGTAAAAGCTGGGTGCATTTCACACACACACACACACACTTTTATTAAATTTTCTGTTTTACAATTTAGAATTTTCATTTAAACAACCTTAAAGTATCAATGACTTCCCTTCCTCTCTTTCCATGTTTCATTTTGCATAACACAAATCCCTGCATATTTTACATAGACGAAACCAATCAGTATTTCATTAGTACATCCATCAGAACTTATTTACACTGTTGAATTTATCTTAATGCTGCCAACATTTTCAAGTGTACACAATTCCCACCCCCCATATATTCAATAAACATTTCCCAACCTTCTCTAAACATATGTTCTTCTTGTTCTCTTATTCTATATGTTAAGTTCGCAAGCTGCACATATTCCATCAGCTTAAGTTGCCATTCTTCTTTAGTTGGGATTTCGCTCATTTTCCATTTTTGGGCTAACAAAACACAGGCTGCAGTAGTGGTATACATAAATAGCCTTTTTTGACACCTGGAAGTTTCCATCTGAATTATCCCCAACAATATGGATTTCTTAACCACTAGAGCTGTTCGACAGTGGAATTTGCTGCCAAGGAGTGTGGTGGAGTCTCCTTCTTTGGAGGTCTTTAATCGGAGGCTTGACAACCATATGTCAGGAGTGCTCTGATGGTGTTTCCTGCTTGGCAGGGGGTTGGACTCGATGGCCCTTGTGGTCTCTTCCAACTCTATGATTCTATGATTCTATGAATGATGGCCAGTGCTTGCCTGTGATAGGATGCTGGAACTTCTACCATGTTCTGAACGGTGCTTGGTTTCCAAGGAGACCATTGCAGGGAATAGACTTCTTCTGTGCCTAGGAATTTTCAGGCATTCTGACTCCAGTGCAGCTCTAGTTGTGTGCAAACAAAAGGGCAGCGCCTGAATGTGTATGCAGAGGCACCTTGGAATGTACACAGACTGCAAATACACCCTGGTCTGCATTTGAATGCATGTGAATGGGCATTCGGTTTGGGTGTGCTGTTCCCATTCCAGCATCTGATATAATCAAGTAACCCTGTTTACTCATATGCACATCCCATTCTAGATAAGGGCAACTTTCTGCATAGCAGGAGTCCTGATTTTGCTGGAGCTAGATGCCATAGTTCAGAGCATAGCTGTCAACTTTTTCCAGCGTTTCTCCACAGACAGCTTTCCGGGTCATGTGGCACAACGGAACACTGTGACGGAAACCAGAGTGCACAGAAACACCGCTTACCTTCCCGCCGCAGTGGTACCCATTTATCTACTTGCACTGGCGTGCTTTTGAACTGCTTGGTTGGCAGGAGCAGGGACTGAGCAACGGGAACTCACCCTGTTGCAGGGATTCGAATTGCCAACCTTCTGATCGGCAAGCTCAAGAGGCTCAGTGGTTTAGACCACAGCGCCACCCACGTCCCATTTGGCCATAGCTGTCAACTTTTCCCTTTTCTTGCGAGGAATCCTATTCGGAATAAGGGAATTTCCCTTAAAAAAAGGGAAAGGTTGACAGCTATGCATTTGGCATGTATGTATATATATACACACACATGCACACAAGTTCCATGTTTGATCCTAAGGTGTGCATGTTCAGGCAAAGTCCCTTTGTTCCACTTGGATGTATGCTAGAGGGCTCTGGTCAGGCAGATGAAAGAAACCAGGCGAGGTTCACTAAGTTCATGGCTTCCCAGCTCTCAAATCCCCTGGTCATCAAATGTCAGCAGCAGAAGTGCAGTCAGATTACATACTGTCTCAGGTTCAGAATATATAATGTTACTGGGAGCCTGTCTAATGACCTATATAATCAGGAATGAGATGGGTCTGGATAGTATCTATGCATTGTACTCTGCATGGATGCATTCATACAAAGGTCAACAGCCTGTGTACAAATGGGGTCCTAAATCCAGTGAATCTGTTAAAGTAGCTGTGACAAAACCCCATAAGAACCAGTATAAAGGAGGCTTGTGCAATAAATTCATTTTATTCTTTGAGGTGTAATCAAATGTGCCAGTGATTCATTTCACTTTTCATATTTTCAAGATCAAGGCCTCGGGCGTCTGCTGATAGAAAGATGGGATATAAATAATTGTGTTATATAATATAAATACATGGAAATAATTTACGGACAGAAGCATTAATGGGTTGATAACCCCTAACACACACCAATCTGCAAAGGGGCTCATTTTATTTATCTTCAGTACAATCCAGGAAGGTAGATCAAAGGCTACCCAGTGCGCCTCATAGCTAAATTAAGCTCTGAGTCTCTCTCCTAAATACAACACTGACCAAAGTGACACACTCACTTTCTCTCTGGGAACATGTCGTTTCAGCTTTGCGATTATCCAGTATCAGTGAACTGATTCATTCAGCATTGGAGATACCATTGGCTCTGAAAGCCAAACACAAGGCTTCTGTTGCTGGACTATATCAGATAGCTCAGCTGGTTAGAGCATGGTGCTGATAACGCCAAGGTTGCAGGTTTGATCCCCATATGGGAATGCTGCGTATTCCTGCATTGCAGGGGGGCTGGACTAGATGATCCTCAGGGTGCCTTCCAACTCTACAATTCTTTGATTCCATTATCATATTAATCTGCAGGGACATGAAGGATCTATTTTTTGATTACTCCCAGAATATACTGAACTAGCGTGTCAAGGATGCTAACATGCTGATTTTCTGTGAGCAGAGTTAAAATGGCCATTATTATTATTATTATTATTATTATTATTATTATTATTATCATCATCATTATTATTATTATTAGGATTTGAATATTCACCTGCTGTCAAATGGCACAAATGCTTCAAGTGAGGCTGCTGTATCGTGTGGTTCGCCTTTCATTGTTGAGTTTCCATAGCAGGTTTATTGGTGGTTGTTCAATCCGGTAAACAGCAAAAGTATGCTGTGGCGAGGAATCACAAGCTCCTCCTACAGGCATGTGCTTTTTCTTTATCCACCCACATACCTTGCATGCTTTTGGATTGTAAAAGAATGACACACTCACCGGAGAATAATGTCTCTTTGAAAAACTGCTTTCATGTGTGTGCAATACACTCCCACTGTCCCACAAAGGAGATTGGGTGTGCACAGCACTCTGATAAAAACTATTGCTTATACTATTCACTTTCACCCCACATTTTTAAAGACAATCAGTTTAAGGAGGAATTCTTTGTCCCTTGCAGATTATTCTGGTATTTAGCATAACAACACCTGCCTTTCCAGACAGGTGCTGCTAGCCTTAAGAGGTATGTTGAGCTCAAAAGCCATGTGCTTGCCATACTAAGGATTGTAGGTCTTTACCAGCAAAATGCATTTTTTAACCCTTAAGATACTAGCCTGGCCAGTTCTATGTACAATTCCCCTTGTTGGGCATGGCAATTCTCCACCTTAGACTCTGCCCTTTGCATGAGCATCATCCATCTGTCATGTTCCTGTCCCATGCAATTGCAATTCTCTGCTGCTAGTGAGCCCTGTATCCCTGATCTTGCATTCTGGCTCCCCTGGTCTGTATACCTGACAGCCATCTTGGCAATTTCTGACATTGGTCTAAATCGTGTGCATGTGCACACACTTGATATCTAGATCTGAATCCTGACCTGGTTTTCTTTTATGCTGGCTATCTCTGATGACGGGATGCGGGTGGCACTGTGGATTAAACCACAGAGCCTAGGACTTGTTGATCAGAAGGTCGGCGGTTCGAATCCCCGCAACGGGGTGAGCTCCCGTTGCTCAGTCCCAGCTCCTGCCAACCTAGCAGTTCAAAAGCACGTCAAAGTGCAAGTAGATAAATAGGTACTGCTCTGGCAGGAAGGTAAACAGCGTTTCCGTGCGCTGCTCTGGTTTGTCAGAAGCGGCTTAGTCCTGCTGGCCACATGACCCGGAAGCTGTACGCCGGCTCCCTTGGCCAATAAAGCGAGATGAGCACCGCAACCCCAGAGTCGGCCATGACTGGGCCTAATGGTCAGGGGTCCCTTTACCTTTATCTTACAGGGTTCTAAACAAGGTGGTACTTTCTGTCTCCTCTAGTGCAATAGCAGAATAGGGGATCACCATACCCCTCCAACTGGTTTGGGATTCTTCTCATTCTCCAGAAGTTCTTTCCCCTTCTCACTGAATGGAGACCCAAATAGCATGTTCCCTAGTTCGGCTGTCCCCAAATCAGCTTCCCAGTTTTCCTCTTGTCTGCATACTCCTAACAAGACACTAATCACTGTCTTTCAAACTAAGCTCACAGACTTCCTTCTCTGGCTACACATATTTTCCTCAGTCTGGATTTTACACACACTGCTCAGGAACTATATCCTAGCCAGGATAGCTCACTTGGTAGAACAGGACTCTTAATTTCAAGGTCATGGGTTTGAACCTCATGTTGGGCAAACGATTCCTGCATTAGGGAGAGGTCTAAATCTGACAATTTTTGGAGATGAAGTTTTGGAGGGTTTAATTAGGCGCCTTTAGGCAAAAGCATTCCTTTTTAACCAGGCCTTTGGTTGATCTGTTTTGTGTGTGTGTGTGGTGCTATTGGCTTGTTGTTTTTATTTTTATTATGTATTTTATGGTTTTATATCTTGATTTTATTCTGTGAACTGCCCTGAGACCCCTGGTTATAGTGTGGTATAATAATAATAATAATAATAATAATAATAATAATAATAATAGAGACTGTATTACTGTAAAACCACCATCAGCCCTCAAACTTGCCAAGGTTTCCACCCTTGAAATATATTGCAGAATTGATGTTCCAGTACAGCAGCCTTCCTCAAGCTGCAGCAGCAGCTTCCTGAACAGTTCTTTATATTTTGAAGGAAGTCCCACTGGATTTTGTGGATCTCACTCCCAGACCCACAACACTCCCTACTTTTTAGATCAGTTCTATCAATCAGGTACAAAATCTACCCCACTCAACTGTGTTCAGAAGGATGTATGCCTTTGGCAGTGAGGAAACTGGGATTCCCAATGGAAACACAACCTCGGTTGCCCTCATACAGGGAGTTAGTTCCATATGTGCTCTGTCCTTCACACTGTCTTTTGCAAAGTTGCACATTATTTCAAACTTCTAAAAACAACAGCAGCAAATAATAACAACAACGTCTGCATGACTTGTACTAAACAATTAAATTATAGGTGCATGTTATAGGGTAGTACAGACTGTTCTCTTCGGAATTAAAAATCAGTCTCCTAAATTTTTAACCATATAAAACCCCCAGGTTGGCTTGCTTGGCTTTAAAACACATAGTGCCTTGTTTCATACGAAAAAGAGAGAGACTTTACCAGAGATTTTGACCCTCAAGGCATCCATGTATTATAGTGGCCGCACTTTCAGGGCTCACACTATGTATCAAGACTCAGTGATACGTAATGTAATCTCTCTTCATTAGATTTTTTGACATTTACATATTATATTTATGCAAATGGGACTCAGGACAATGTACATTGTTCTCCCTGCCCCCCACAATCCACCCACAACAACTCTGAGGTAAAGTAGGCTGAGAAATAGTAACAGGCCCAGTGCTACCCTGAGAGCTTTATAACCATGTGGGGATTTGAACTGCACTCTCACTAGTTCAAATCCAAGCCTTTGCACTAGGATTCCAGATGTTGAGACTCCAGCTCCCATCATCCCTGACCACCGGTCTTGGGAGCCACAGGCAGTGGCGTATCGTGGGTTGCCAGTGCTCAGGGCCACGCGGAAGGGTGGGTGGATGAGAGGGAAATGGGCGGAGTATGCATGTGCTGTCAGCTGCTTCACCCAGAAGATTACAGCCACAGAGATAAGAAGAGTTGTTCCGTTGTCTGGAGAAGTCAATTTCTGTTTCGCAAAGAGGAGCTGTTTCCAATGGATACCAGTGAGGCTGCTGTATTGAGGCAGCTCCAGGTATTGCGATTTTACGCCCCCTAATGATTTGCACCCGGGGCAACAGGCCCTGTGGTTCCCCCAGTGCTATGCCTCCGGCCACAGGTTTCCTATTCCTGGACTGTATCATGGTGGCTGTCACTCACTTGATGACTCCTCCTTGAACCTATTGACGGACTGCAACTTTGCAACTTTGGATATTGTTACGAATTGGTGTGGGCAGGCTGTATTCCTGAGCTGCCTTCTAATTCCTGGATCCATCATGGATTCAATTCGTGGAATAGCCAGGCTAGCTTCCTGGTGAGGCGATGGTTCTGGGTCATTAATGTATCAAAGGAAGTGTTTCTGTGCCAGATGACAAATGGGTAGGTCCTTCTCCTTTGACTCACTGATAGTTAGAAAGGCAAAGGCAGAGTGGAGAGTTGAGTTATGTGAGCAAGAAGTTAGAAGCTGCAGGTTGAGAAGCTACAGAGGCAAAACCATGCCTGATTTCTGTTGGAAACCAAGGCAGCGACTATGGGAGAAGCACTTGGGGTGTTGATTCTGTGAATGCCTTCATCATAGGCTCAGGATGTAAATAAGCAAATAATAAAGCAGGGGTCAGAAACCTTTTTCAGCCATGGGCCGGTCCACCATCCCTCAGACCATGTGGTGGGTCAGACTATATTTTTGGGGAAAATGAACAAATTTCTATGCCCCACAAATAACCCAGAGATGCATTTTATATAAAAGCACACATTCTATTCATGTAAAAAAACCAAGAAGGCCCCACAAATAACCCAGAGACACATTTTAAATAAAAGGACACATTCTACTCATGTAAAAACATGCGTGATTGAGAAGGCGATTGGGCCGCATCTGGCCCCCCGGGCCTTAGGTTGCCTACCCCTGTGCTAAAGGTACCACTGTCTCCACAGTCCCTCATCCCAAAGGAAACATGAACCCTAGGAATCTCACACCGGGGTTGAATCTCACACCGGGGTGGTGTACAACAGTATGTTAACACTGTAGCAATGGTGGAGGAGATACTTACAGGGTCATAAATTAATAATAGCAACAATAATCCAAAATTTTGCTTTTATATATGGAAACAAATCTTCCCATAAACAATTTGCACTGTTTGCCCAAGGGGTCTGTGTAAGGCAAGGCAAGCCGCATAGAAAGATCCTCTTCTCTGTGTGTGGCTTTGCTTAAGATTTATGCAGGACCAGGCTAACTTTGAGAGATGCATTCTCCAAAATCTTCAGGAGCCTCGCAAGGAAAGGCCCCAAGGCAACATGGGTTAGTTCTCTCCATCAGAAACGAGCAATTGGCCCCATCTCATCCATGTCCCAGCATTTGCAGCAATGCTGAAATGAATGAAGGATGAGGCTATGAGCTGCAATAGCTATTTGTTGTTGTTTAGTCGTGTCCGACTCTTCGTGACCCCATGGACCAGAGCACGCCAGGCACTTCTGTCCTCCACTGCCTCCCGCAGTTTGATCAAACTCATGCTGGTAGCCTCAAGAACACCATCCAACCATTTCATCCTCTGTCGTCCCCTTCTCCTTGTGCCCTCCATCTTTCCCAGCATCAGGGTCTTTTCCAGGGAGTCTTCTCTTCTCATGAGGTGGCCAAAGTATTGGAGCCTCAGCTTCAGGATCTGTCCTTCCAGTGAGAACTCAGGGCTGATTTCCTTAAGAATGGATACGTTTGATCTTCTTGCAGTCCATGGGACTCTCAAGAGTCTCCTCCAGCACCATAATTCAAAAGCATCAATATAGCAATAGCTATATTACTTCCTATAACAGAGGCAAGATATATCTGAATATCAGTTGTTGGGAATCGCCGGAGAGGAGAGCATGGCTGTGCTTAGGCCTGGTTTTGGTGACTCCCCATAGACATTAGGTTGGCTCCTGTGACAACTGGATTCTAGATTAGGTAAGGCTTTGGTCTGGCCCAGCGGTGACAAAAATGTTTTGTCATTTTAGCTGAATGGCAAGAGGTTTAAATCAGCCGTAGCCCCCTCGTCTATTGAAGTAGAAACAGAGTGCAGCCACAAATTCACATCTACCAAATGCACTTACATAAATCTCCCCCCTGCTCTTCACAGCAACTCCTAGAACGGATGGCAGAGAAACGGCAATTTCTTTATTCCTCTTTGGGGGGCAATTATGCAACATAATTGCCTTTAAGAGCCCTCTTCTTTCCATGTGTGCTGCTGCCAGCAATTCTATTTTCTTCCAGGAGCATTTCCCCTACCAGATATGGTTTCCGAATATAAAAATATATCGGGCCGATGGGGGGAAATATGCCAAAAACTCTAAGAGCATTTGACACCTTCCCACTTTTGCTACTATAATTATTTCAGCTAGCTTCTGGAAGGAGTGACAACGGCAGGGCAGTGATCAGCAAACACTTGGCTTCCAGAAAACCCCGGCCTGTTGCTGATTCATAGGATTGCAGCTTTCTACCAGCAACGCTTTTGTACCTTCAGCAGCTGGAGAACAGGCTGCAATTCAACCAGTGAACTTTCCCCCAGCGTGGAGAAGGCAAAGGTATCTCCTCATTCATGTCTGACTGTTGGGCTACAGTTAGAGACATAGGGGCCCTGCCAGAATAAACTGATGGTTAGGATTATCAAAGCTGCCTTAGATACCAGAGTCAGGCCATCGTAGTTCAGTATTACCTACGTTGTCTGCATCAGGTTCCCAGCATTTCAGACACTCTTTCCCAGACCTAGGTGGAAATTCCAGGGACTGGACCAACTACAGTGGTACCTTGGGTTAAGTACTTAATTCGTTCCGGAAGTCCGTTCTTAACCTGAAACTGTTCTTAACCTGAAGCACCACTTTAGCTAATGGGGCCTCCTGCCACCACAGCGCCGCCAGAGCACGATTTCTGTTCTCATCCTGAAGCAAAGTTCTTAACCCGAGGGACTATTTCTGGGTTAGCAGAGTCTGTAACCTGAAGCGTATGTAACCTGAAGCGTATGTAACCCGAGGTACCACTGTATTGTTAGCAGGAACACCAAAGAAAACCCCCTGTGTTGCAAAACAGAACGCTCTGAACAACAACAAGCAACAACGCCAGGTAATAATATACTGACAATATTTTTACAACACTATACTGTTTCAAAATTCATAAACAGAAGACATGTAATATGTGCATGGAGTCACAAATTATTAAGAATCAAATCTTCCATGAACAGGAATGGTAGGAGTGGTAAATCACCGTCAAAGATCAATGAAACGGCGGCAAAATGCCTTTCCACAGGCAATATCCTATAAATGTGAGATGATGGGTGCTCCGAACGTCGCAATAGGGTGCTCTGAGCACAGCAGCAGAGAGAACAGTTTTTTCAGGATAATGAACTGTTTCAATGATAATTCTTCCTCAGCACATTAATTGTCCCCAAAGGTACATCAAATGGCCATGGATCAGCGATCACTTAAAGGTGTAGTAAGTTGTAGTAAGTACGTGTTTGCAGGAATGGCATGTGCTTGGCCACTGAGCTATGGTCCATCCTTGATGGTTGTACCATTTTTTTTTTATCTCATTTTCCCTTCTTGGAGCGCAAGGCAATACAACCTAGATCTCCACATGCATCTTAGCCACTGCCCTTCTGCCCCTGTCTAATATGTGAATAGGGAAAACATAAAGGCTATTTGAATGATTTGCAGCCTCTTTTGATGGTCTGCAGCATCACAAGAAAATCCAGTTGTAGCTTGTAGCCCTCTACTCATCCTAACTATCCCCACCTCTTGGGGGGCTAATAAGTCCTTCTTCCTTGTATGGAGGGCAATCTCCCACAACTCCCATCAGCCCCCGCAACCATGGCCAATGGTCAGGCACAATGGAAGTCATAGTAAAAAATAATGATATGCAGGCTATCTAGTTGAGGAAGGCTGATGCAAGGAAATGAACAACATTATATTTAGTGAGTCATTTTCAGAAATCTCTAAGAGCTAGTTTAGAAAACACGGGAGCTCCTTTAAACCAGTCCTTAAGATGGCTATGTGAGCCATTTGTAAGCAGCTGTTTCCCATGTAGAAAATGTGGCTTTCTCTATGCTGTGTGCACCTGTAACAATATGGGCATGGGGACATATTGCCAGATTGCAACCCAGAGATTCACTTTTTATGTTTAAACCCATTCATCCAATGGAATAGGAAGCACCTGCAGTCCCCCCCCCGCTGCTCTTCCTCGGTTCCTGTGTCACCTGCATTGCATTGCTCCTTTAATTCAAGGATGAGGAACTGGTACCCTTCCAGATGTTGTTGAACTATAGCTCCCATCACCCCTGGTTGTGAATTATGCTGGCTGAGGCTGATGGAAGCTGGAGACCATCGAAAAATGGAGGTTCACAGGATCTCCTGGTATGCCCCACAGAGAAACTTACGGTCTTCAAATAAAAACATTTTGAAGGTCCCAGGCCACAGAGAAGTTAGGCTGGCCTCAACTAGAGCCAGGGCTTTTTCGGCCGTGGCTCTGATCTGGTGTAACATTCTGTCACAAGAGGCCAGGGCCCTGCGGGACTTGACATCTTTCCGCAGGGCCTGCAAGACAGAGCTGTTCTACCAGGCCTTTGGCCAGGGCACAGCCTGACTCCCTCCCTCGGCAATCTTCGTGGAGCTCTGGCCCAATGGTTGCCAGTGGCTTGAATTAATTAATTTTATAATGAATGATTTTAGAGTGTTGTTTGTGCTATACTTTTGTACTGTTTTATTGTTGTTAGCCGCCCTGAGCCCGGCTTCGGCTGGGGAGGGCGGGATATAAATAAAATTTTTTATTATTATTATTATTATTATTATTATTATTATTATTATTATTATCTTTGTCCCTGGTTTAACCCTTCCCAATTTTGCAGTTTGACTTCCTGCCTGACTGTCGGTTCAGCAGAGATTAAGCTTGTTGTGACTCTTGGCCTCCCGCGAGTTAATTTATGGCAATGCATATACATAGGATTAGCTTCTCCTTCCTCTGATGTGTGGTACTTCTGGAGTTCTCACTACAGCAAGCCAGGGGGGTAAAGGACAGAACCAGTTTGGGGAGCTATGGTGAGAGGAATCGCATCATCTCTTAATATAATGGGGATTTAAAGATGAAGACTTGCATCCTAAACCTCCTTCCTCTAATGGAATTGAGTTTGCATCCACAGAACAGGGTTTTTAATCCCCTCTGCCTCCCCCCCATATGCTCCTGGGAGGTGCAGGTCCCTAAGGCATGAATGACATGATTTATGTGGTGGGGAGATGGAGGAGCAGTATTCATGTACCCTTCCCCCTTTTATGGATGTACAATTTGGGAGCCAAGGCAAAGATCACATGTCTGGATTATAACCTGCCTAAACCAAACATAAATTGTTTACTGTGTGGTAACACTTGCCACATGGGGTAATTTGAAGCAGTCTCTATGTGGTGGCCATAAAGAGAAAAGAGTTTAACTGCGCAAAAACCTAGCAAACATGCCACAGGAAGCAATTATGCAGTGCAAACAGGTATTTCCTGCCTCAAAGTTTCATTTGATAGATGTACTCTGAGGGTTGTTATGAATGCAAGTGTGGCACCAGTTGCCTGCCACTTCCTTCGCAGACGTTTTAGCAAGAACTGTGTTTTTATCCAGATAAAGGAGAGCATCACAGCATACTGAGTTGAAATTAGCTCCTAGTGCAACCCAGTTGAGTTTATTGGGCTTCTTTATTTTAAAGTGCTTTGAAATAGCATGATTCTTCTTGGGTATTTGATGAACTGTAGCAATGGCTTAAAAAGAAAATAACCACTCCTTTGTTCATTTGCCTTTTGACTCATCTCTTAAATTCCTGCTTTGACACACAAAAGAAACACTAAAAAAAAAAACCCTTGTAAATTTTACGCTTTAAAATATAATAACTCTTTAGAACTTATGTGACTAATAGTTACAGTGGTGGTATTCAACTATGATTTACTCATAGAAGACCCATTGAAATTATTGGACCTAACTTAGTCATGGGATGCTGGTGGCGCTGTGGGTTAAACCGATCAGAAGGTCGGCGGTTTGAATCCCCGCGACGGGGTGAGCTCCCGTTGCTCGGTCCCTGCTCCTGCCCACCTAGCAGTTCAAAAGCATCTCAAAGTGCAAGTAGATAAATAGGTACCACTCTGGCAGGAAGGTAAATGACATTTCCATGTGCTGCTCTGGTTCGCCAGAAGCGGCTTAGTCATGCTGGCCACATGACCCGGAAGCTGTACGCCAGCTCCCTCGGCCAATAAAGCGAGATGAGCACCACAACCCCAGAGTCGTCCATGGCTGGACCTAACGGTCAGGGGTCCCTTTACCTTTAACTTAGTCATGTTCCTTATCTTCAGTGAGCCTATTTGTAGTCAACTGATGTTACTTGTGTAGAGATTTCTATTCCATCCTTCTAGTGCCTATATGCAATACTGCAGATGGCTTACAACAATTTAGAATCATAATATAAAACAATGTATCCCACACAAATCCTACACATATGCAAATAGAAGTTTGCGGGTTTACTTCAAAGTGCTTAGTGGGTACATGCATGACTTCAAAGCATTGAGAGATGTCCCCAAATGATGCAGGAATCCACTGATAAAGGTTTTGAGAATGCCAGCACAACACAAACTTCATCTTCAGAACAGGAGATGGAATTGAAAGGGCCCCCAAAAGAAATGCAAAAATGCAAAATGGTGAGATTGTTTAGTTAAAAGGAAATCATTGCTTTGAACAGCAATTGTCTTTTGGTGCAACAAAGATCAAATTCCTACATATTACAGGAATTGATTTGAAATATTTAGAGTGATGCTTTTACCCTCCCTCATTAATACCCTTCATCAAAAAAAGGTCAAAACCTTGACACATATCTGCATAACCACAGGGTAATAAGCAGTATTTTTTATTTGTGTATTTGTTTACTCTGTAGCCTGGGGGAAGCCTTTTGCTCTCAGCCTCTCCTACCCTAACAACAATGTTTTGCAGATAAAGGAGACTTGCCAAAGGGAATATTTTGGGCTTTGAGAAGGAGACAACAAAGTGAAGCCACATCAGTGGGGATTGTAGTTGGCATGCAAAGTGTAGGCATGCATCAATATTTCTGCATGGAATTTTTAGAGGGCAAATTGCCTCCATCACTCTGTCATTTCGTACTGAAGTGTGGAGCACATAGAAAGCAGCCTTACTGACTCTGTTCAACTCAGTGTTGGTAAACAAGCTCTCTAAAGGAGTCCTCCACTGGGGATTTGAACAGAAAGCAGCTGATAAGGCTACCACAACATCAGGTTTCTACTCTCTGAAAACACAGAAGGTTATCCAAGGCCCTATCACTTTACTGAGCTCCACAAACAGCATTTGTCATCATCACATGATTCTTTCCTCCAGGGCAACAAACAAAACTATACAGGATTGACTCCAAGGGGGCTATTATTGAGGTCCTGGAGAAATATGTAACAGGCAAGACTTCCTACAAGGAAGTGGTCTTGTAGACTCCACTGAGAGCAGTTCTGTGCCTCATTCATTTCTCCACGTATATCGATCTTCATTCTAGAAGCAGAACATACTGAATTCTAGGGTGGCATGAATGTCCAATAACTAGATTGCAAAAGCCACAGGGATTTTTTCTTTCTTTCTAGGTCATTTCCCCAAGCCTGCTAATTAAGAAACACAAAGGATGGTGGTGAAGAAATATTAAGTTTTCAGGAGCTGAAAGAATCTTGGTGCCTTGGTTAGAAACTCCATCAATGGTTGTATTTAATATGACGAGATACTGTTACTTAGGACAAAGAAAAAGGAGTCATTGAATGAAGATTTTCTGATTCTTGACTATTGAAGCTGCCAATTTTGCTTTTGGGGAAAAAAGAATGGAAAGACATTGTAGTAGAGCTGAACCTGCTGGCTGTAGGTAGTAGGTCAATCAATTCATATTCTGTTTGTCCTAGATAAGATATCAGAAGTTAAAAGGTAAAGGTACCCCTGCCCATACAGGCCAGTCTTGACAGACTCAAGGGTTGTGCGCCCATCTCACTCAAAGAGGCCAAGGGCCAGCGCTGTCCGAAGACACTTCCGGGTCACGTGGCCAGCGTGACATCGCTGCTCTGGCGAGCCAGAGCCGCACACGGAAACACCGTTTACCTTCCCGCTAGTAAGCGGTCCCTATTTATCTACTTGCACCCAGGGGTGCTTTCGAACTGCTAGGTTGGCAGGCGCTGGGACCGAACAGTGGGAGCGCACCCCACCGCCGGGATTCGAACCGCCGACCTTTCGATCGGCAAGCCCTAGGAACTGAGGCTTTAACCCACAGCGCCACCCGCGTCCCTATATCAGAAGTTACACACACACAAACACACACGTGTTGGAACAGTCTATCAATTTCTGCACTCTGTTTTGTACCCCACCTTTCCCACCTGTAGCACAACATGTCTAATAAATTCCATAAAATGACAAAGAACAGTAGAACAAGGCAGTATCTGTCCTTTGGTCAGACTTAGAACCCAGTCTTGATGCATGTAGTGAAATGTTCAACAGGCTTGAAGGATGGAGAATCCACACTTCCTCCTCCAGGGGCTCCCTCCCAGCCTTCATTGTCTGCCATATGCTGAACTTGTACCTCTTTGCCCTAGCCCTTTGACACCTGAGATGCATGTTCTTAGGACTCACCCTTTTCTTTTGATTTTAAATTGTTTAACTGTTTCCAAGAGCATATCTTTTCCATTGTTGTAACCCTTCCCTCTCAACCTTTTGTTGAAGGGCTGGTAAGAAATCTAATAATAATGCAGGTGGAATGCTTTTATCTCATACCTCAGGCTACCAGTAATGATTTTTTATACAGGTATCTATGTAGTGTGAGGTAACTCTCACAGGAACAAGAGCCATACACCTTTAAAGATGTATCGTGTTTTACAAAAGCTCAAGCCATGACAAAGCTGTAGTCATTGGCACCACAAAGCTCTTTCCCTGTTCCCACTGTTCTAAAACAGCCACATCTCTGGAATGTATACAATATAATTATCAAAAGCTCGAAAAGAATGGTAATTTTTTAAAAAATATATTATATTTTTATTCATTTTCAAATACAAAAGCAAATTTATACATTCCATACATCTTAATTACATCTTACTTCTTTTTTTTTACTTCCCTCAATTTATCTGCCATTCCTTCCTATTGTTACTTTTTATACATTTCTGCCCTTTTAACCCTTTCCCCTCATAGAGCTTCCTTAAAGCTTACAAACGTAATTTTATTATCACTCAGTTTTTGCATATATTGGATAAACTTTTCCCAATCTTCTGTAAATCTTTGATCTCGTCGATTCCTGATCCTTCCTGTCATTCTGTCCAGTTCTGCATAATCCATCATTTTAGTTCTCCATTCTTCTATCGTAGGTAATTCCTCCAGTTTCCATTTCTGGGCCACGAAAAGAAGGGTAATTGCCGCAATGCTATGTTCTGCTCAACTTCAGCCCAATCCTCAAAAGCTCCTGGCAGACAACACTATTATGATACTTGGTGGGTATTGTGAGGAACAGGGGACTCAGTGCACAAGGCTGGCCAAAATATGGTCACGGAGGCCTGAATGTGAGTGATAAACCCTTAAGCTCATCATATAGGTTGCAGCCTGGAAGGAGACATATTGGTAATTCATTGCTGAGTCCAACAGAACTTACTTTCGGTTATATTTATTTGATGTTTTTGTACCCCACCCTTCTTCCGCTGTGAAGCACAAGGTGGTTAAACATTAAGACAACCATGTGCAGTAAAGCATAAAAGCATCAATTTACAACACAATGCAACAGAGGCAGTAATAGCCTATGGGTTTGCTCTCCTAACATGGACCATGCATGATCCAAATGCCTGGATGAACAAAAATGTATTTAAAAGTATGAATGATGGAGACAGACTGAATATCCTTCAGGAGGGAGTTCCATAAATGGAATGCTGCCTCAGAAAATGCCCTTTATTGTGTCACTGTCCTGGCTTCCACCAAGGGCAAGCTGAGGGATGTCTTCTGCCAATAATAGCAGCCTGGAGATGCTCCCTCAGGTACCTGAGTCCCAAGCCATTCTGGGCTTTATATCCCAGTGGCAGGGTCTTGACTCGGACTTGGCAGCTTATTGGCAGTCAGGACAGAAGCAAAGAATGTGGTCAGAAAGAGTGTCATTTGCTCCTCTGTGCCCAATTGGGAGCCCCTGTGCACCTATCAGGGTAGAATGCTTAATGGTGACCTTGCAAGGCCTTTATAATAGGAGCTTGGTAGGGCCAATGAAGTAAATAATTTGAGCTCTGTTGAGGGATATAGCCTCAATCCAGAAAAGAAGGTGCTTCCTTGGGGATGAGGCAGGGGCGGAGGAAGGGGTGTGTGGTGCAGACAGGTTGCCCTGGGTGCCACAACTGAGGGGGGTGACAAAATGCTGGGCGACACTCACCATGGGGCTTGCAGTGTGCCCAAGCCACGCATCTCTCTTGGGAGTGACACGGTGGCTTAGGCACGCGCTGGCTCTGTGCTGCCTAAACGGTCTGCCCGCTGCCTCCCCCCAGCTGTAGGGTGGCTGAGTGGGAGGAGGCAGGCAGACTTCGGAGGCCCCGTGGTGCACCCTGCCCCTATGGGTGGCTTGCCCCGCCCCTGGGTGTGCCGCCCCAAGTGCCCGAGCGGCTTCCTCCACCACTGGGATGGGGTGCAGGCAATGTCTCACAGCCTCTTTTCTGCAGCTCTTGGCCTCTCATCTTCAGCTGCGTTCTGGTCCTGGGGCATGAGGTCTTCATATCTACATTAAACCATAAATACAATTAGTTAACGGCAATAAAACAGGGGGAAAATCCATTAACTTTTCAGAGGTTCTTGGCTGCTTCTTAGGTGTGATTTGAATGAGATCCATCAAGAGCTGTGGTTCTGTGGTTTTGTTATTTGGGACCCGCTCCCATGTTCCTCCTCCTTGTGTTACAAAAAATGCAAAAAACCAGAGGGTGGCATCCAAAATGAACCCCCCCCCCAAATGAAAGTGTATCTCAAGATGCTGATGAATTATGGAGTATATTTTCAGTCTAAACCTTTGGCCTATTATTGTTTAAAAAACAATCTTCAGAGACTGTAAAAGCATACCACTCATGACTCATACAGCACCATTAAGAAGCACTGTGAGGTAATGTGAAAATGTATGTGCATGTTGGGATACATGCACTGGCTTCTTAATATGTGGGAGAAAACAAAAACAAAGGAAGCACAGAAAAATGACCAGGTGGTCAGTATTATACCTCAGCTGGAACCTCCAGGAACAAAAAGTAACAGAAACGAGATCTGAAAGGTCTCTATGGCTTTGTTGTAGTTTTATTTTTATTTTTTTGTCTCTATCCTAATCCCTTTTCTGGAGTTACAGCCTGCTTCAGATATGGCAAAATTCTAAAATGCAGCATGCTTTCTTGTCAGGACAGCATGCAAAATAGCTATGTAGGATAACTATACACGACCACACTCATTTATGCTCCCGTTATATCTTTTGCTTCTTGTCCTCCTTCCATATTTAAGAAACACACAGGGGTTCAGCTAACTCCCGGTACTAAGCAAATATTCTGGGAAATGTTTCTTGAAAAACAGAAAGTTCTTTCTGGCCACAAGCACACAGAGCTGCAAATTCAAAAAGCAGCCGGCCTCATTATTTTTGTCTTGTGAGCAGAGGGATATCTGAATGTGGCGAGGCCCTTCGTAGAGATCTGTTTACCAGTAGTTAACATAAGAAAGCGAGGCATGCTATGCTGTGAGGTATGAAAGAAAGCCGTATTTATTTCCATCTCCATATTTCCAATGCCATTCTCATTCCAATGTGCAGCAAGTGATCTGAGGATTTAGCAAGGGAGCACAACTTTAGAAATGTGGAGCACAGAGTTTGGATTCCCTCAGAAAAGCTGACAGCTCCAGTTTGTTTTGGAAAGCCGGAATATTGCTCCTGCATTGTATGTATATTCCCTGAGTGTAGAGAGGAACCATCCTAGCAATGAGTGGCTAAAAATGAGCTTTTATGAGAGGTCAAATGGACTTCAGAGGTTGCCTGAGGTTGTCTCACAAAAATACGTGCAGGCTGAATTATTTCAGGAGCACATGACTGACTTAGCAGCCGAGGCTTCAGTTCAAGAAGTGCTTTGGGATTCAGCCTTGAAGTACACTCATCTGGGAGAAAGCTGTGTCTCAAATGTCTGAACTTGGTCCCCTTGCTTAAATTTATGTTGCCTTTAGCCCCTCCCCATTAACCCTCCACCAATGGTCTGGTCCACAACTGAATGTACCAATATATCTTTCTTGATTCTTGATTTCTTATCTTGATCAGGGTGCTCACACATTGCATTCAATGATTGGACAATATATCGTATGTGCTTTTGCACACACTTGGGCTATACATGTGCACAGTTATTTACAAGTAACAACGAGTTTACTGTCCATGTACACCATAGCTGAGCTGTGCAAATCAGCAAGTATACACTCTTTTACAAAAATAACAACAACTTGAATGTGTGTAGAGAGAGTGTTAAGTGCCACATGTAAAGAAAGCTGTATGATCTATCTATATCTATCATAATCATAATAATTTATTATTTATACCCCGCCCATATGGCTGGGTTTCCCCAGCCACTCTGGGCGGCTTCCAACCGGATATTAAAACAGTACAGCATCAAACATTAAAAACTTCCCTAAACAGGGAAGTTGTCTTTTAAAAGTAAAATAGTTGCTTATTGCCTTGACATCTGCTGGGAGGACGTTCCACAGGGCAGGTGCCACTACCGAGAAGGCCCGAGAAATCATATCTATCATCTATCTATCTATCTATCTATCTATCTATCATCTATCTATCTATCTATCTATCTATCTATCTATCATCTATCTATATCTATCTATCTATCATCTATCTATCATCTATCATCTATCTATCTATCTATCTATCTATCTATCTATCTGTCTGTCTATCTATCTCTATCTATCTATCTATCTATCTATCTATCTATCTATCTCTATCATCTGTATGAGAGCTCCTTAGCAAAGAGGAGAGACTCCAATGTACCTTAATAAAATATGTTTAGATTCAAGTTTTCAAAGTGCTGCATGACCTTTTTGATAGAGCTTCTGCTTCCTCAAGGAGGAATAAACTATTTCAACTGCTCCTTTAGTGATGTCACTTAATTTAAAACAGAGCCACAGCCAAAAAGTAGCTGGGTACTAATCCTCACTTGCTTTGTTTCTCATCTTCTCCCTGGGTCTCCGGTTCTCAACTGAAATTTATTTGCTGGACTGAGCAAAAAGATGACCTTCAGTTTGCTTCATCCGAGGTCACCAGCACCACCCACTACTATGACTTCAAACAGACCCTCAAATATCCACTTCCTGGATACTTATTTTCCCAATCATGATGGATCTAAACGCTTTCTAAACCTTTAAGACACATTCATTCACTAGAATGAGAATGCACAATCTTAAGAAGTCAGCCTGGAAGTGTTTTATGCTCTTAATACTTCAGAGAAGGTTTAGTTTCGTCACATCTCCAAAAATCTACATTCAAGGTCAAAATGTTTTTATTCGTTGTGCACAGTGACGGAGTTTTGTCCCGCCCCCCTCTTTTTTGGGTGCTTGGAGAGAATGTTGTTCTTCTGACGGTAGGAAGTGAAATATCTTGGCAAAACTTGAGTACAAGTCCCATCACTTGTATTTCCAGTGCTGTGTTTACTGACAAAGAATCCAGTGTTTTTATGCTTTTGAAAAAGACTGAACACAATGTATTTCTCAAGGTCTCCCAGGGAGTCTTTAGTGATAATTCTACATGAAGCTTGTTGAGAGAGAAAAAAAACAAGGGCAAAGGAATCAATGAACTGAGAGCAAATAAGTAGTTTAGTCTGACTAGTTTTGAAAATCATCCTGGGTTATCGCAACCTTTTCTTCGTCATCCTTTCGGTAGGCCTAAAAAATTGGCAGTGGTCCCTCTTCCTCTAGACCAAACTAAAGGCAAAGTTAAGGTGACCTTTCCCATATATTGTATGCCAGCTGGGTGTTTGGGCCTGCCCCTGTGCCACTGCCTGTGGAAATGTCTTGTGGTTTCTTTGAGACAAACTTGTAAAGCAGTGTCCGGGCAGAATGATGGAGGTGGAGACGCTCCTTCAGGTATACTGGACCATGGCCGTACATACATATACACATACATATACATTTACACAATACACGTACACAACACACTACCTTATTTTCATAACATAAAACATACCTACATTACTCTATATAATACCTAGCTATACTGTACATATCAACATACCTACACACCTACCCCACATGGACACCCACCAAGTGACTTGACCTCCAGCCGTTCTTATTACCCTACTTTATTTTTCCAACTAGCTTAAACACATTTCATTATTTCTTTAATCTCTTCTTCTATCTTGACTTTACTCTCCTTTAATCATTTTCTGGATTCACTCAATATCTGTCGGAAATTCTACTTTTTCCACATAAATTTTGAGGTATTCCTTAAAGATAGTCCACTCCTTATTCACTTTTTGTACCATATCTCCTCTTATCCTCCCTGTTAGTTCGGCCATATCGAAGTATTCCATCATTTTAGATAACCAGTCTGTTTTAGTTGGGACGGTGCTGCTTTTCCAATTTCCCTTTGCTCGGTCCCAGCTCCTGCCAACCTAGCAGTTCAAAAGCACGTCAAAGTCCAAGTAGATAAATAGGTACCACTCCGGCGGGAAGGTAAACAGCATTTCTGTGCGCTGCTCTGGTTTGCCAGAAATGGCTTAGTCATGCTGGTCACATGACCCAGAAGCTGTACGCCAGCTCCCTCGGCCAATAAAGTGAGATGAGCGCTGCAACCCCAGAGTCGGCCACGACTGGACCTAATGGTCAGGGGTCCCTTTACCTTTACCTTTTTAACCTTGCCGTCGTAGTTGCATACATAAATATTGATCAGCCCTCTGCACTTTCCAGGCACAGTCTATGTGTTAAAGCTCCATGTCTGAGCACACTTCATTTGTTTATTTTACTCTAGAGCTTCCCCCACGAAAACCGGCTCTTTACCACTGGATTTGGAGCAAACGACAACCTGTGGGAAACCTGAATTGCCATTTGTTCCACTTCAGCTTTAAAGAGTGAGTTTTTGTGGGGACAGCTCCAGAAGAGAGTGCTTGGACACAGAGCTTTAAAGTGCAGACATGTGCCTGGGCAGGGCAAAATTTAAGTGTGGATAAGCCCTCCCTACGTCCCATTGTAGTTAATAGGATCTAAATAAGTTGGGATTAAGAATGGTATTCAAGCAATTATTATTCAGATTAGACCCACTGAAATTGACCCACTGATTACCATATTCTTCGCTCTATAACACGCTCCCAACCATAACACGCACATAGTTTTTAGAGGAGGAAAACAAGAAAAAAAAATTCTAAACGAAACAGTGGATGTATGATTTTTGTGGTTCATGCTGTGGCCACAGACATGTGATCTGACGGTGAGTTTGGGGTAGCCCAATGCAAAAAATCCTGAGGATCTATGTGGACCCGTGCTTTGTAATCACGTTTTTGCACCACTGCAGCCCCAGGCAACAGTGGGTGCGTGATTTTTTTGGTGCAAGCTGTAGCCATGGACATGCTATGTGATCTGATGGTGAATTTGGGGTAGCCCAATGCAAAAGTCCTGAGGATCTATGTGGATCCGTGCTTTGTAACCACGTTAATGAAGGAACTGTCAGTAATGTATGGTATCTCCAATACAGTGATGAAGGAAGAGGAGGGGGGGGGGGAGCTCACACTTGTCCTAGGCAAAGCAGCCAACTCCTAAAGGCCTAGGTGCCTTCACCCCCCCCATTAAATATTTGAGGGAGTCATCCTCCCCCCATGCTGATGGGCATTGCTATTCATATAAGGTACCAGTGTGCATGCACTTTGTCTTGAGATCATTGCAGTCTGTGAGATGGGGCTTACCTGTACCTGCCCCCCCCCCAATATTTTATTGAAGTTGGAAGAGGGAGGGAGGGAAGAGAGATGGAGAGCTCACATTTGCCCTAGGCAAAGCAGCCAACTCCTATGGGCCTAGGTGCCTTCACCCCCCCATTAAATATTTGAGGGAGTCATCCCCCACCCCCCATTGTGGTATGTGAGTGGGGCTTACCTGGCTGTCCCCCCAATATTTTTTGAAGTTGGAAGAGGGAGGGAGGGAGGGAAGGAAGAGAGGGGGGAACTCACATTTGTGCAGCGGCCTTGCCTCGAACCGGAGCAAAAAGAGGAGGAGGAGACTCGGGGACACGAGCCTTGTTTGAATTTACCGGTGAGGTGCTGGGGGAGGGACGGAAGGGGATGCCCTCTTTGTCCCTCCTTCCAGCTCATTGTAAAGAAAGCAGAGTAAGAGCCGCTTACATTTGTGTAAGGGAGAGCCATAGAGCAAGCAGACACTGAGAAAGAGAGGCTGTCTCCCTTTCCCCACCCTGGCTTTTACACACTGCGCGCAGCTCTTGCTGGCTTCCGAGCACCCACCTCGCCAAAAAGCCATAGAGCAGGCAGACAGGAGAAAGAGAGGCTGCCATTAAGAAGGGTGTATCTTCCGTGCACAGTTTGATTTGGGTCATCTCCACCTGACCTACCCAGATTAAAATTGTGGGTTTGGTACTGTTTCGCTAGGGATTACTTTCCTGGGTTTGGTCCAGGGAATTGCTACATACCTACCGTCTTATTGGACGGTTTCAAGAAAGGTGTGTGTGTGTGCCAGAGGAGGCAATATTTCATTGGCCTTCAATGAAAAGTTGTTGTTTGATTGTAGGAGATTGCTACTTTTCCAGTGATTGCAGAGGTTTTTAAGGAGAGGTTGGGCACCTTCTGTCATGGATGCTTTCGCTGAGATTCCTGCATTGTGTGGGGTTGGACTAGATGACCCTCAGGGTCCCTTCCAACTCTACAATTCTATGATTCTACGAGAGCAGGCTTCCAAAAAACCCCCAAAACGATATGTGCATCTTCTCTTCAACTCCACTCACAAGCTTCACCATCAAACGGTGAATGATATTTTGTACATGCTGACTCATGGGAGACCTGGTCCATCTCAGAAACATTCCAGCTCATGGAAAGAGCATGTGGTTGTCCTTTGGTTTGGCAAAGGAACCTGCAATACTCCGTTGCCCGGTGCATTCTGTTCTGTGCTTGGTCTAGTTATGTATGTGAAAATCATTGAAATGGAGCAGAGAACTGTCAGTTGCTTTGCCTGGGCTCTCTGATGATAAATGGCTCAAGTGGAGTCCCTGGAGCCTGACATTCATTTGGCACGCTTTTTGACCTTCCAGCCCTGTTTCTTTCCCTGTACTCTTCCAACTATTGTTACCGTTAGTAAATTCAGATTATAGTTTGTGCAGCAGGGTCCCTTCTTTGAAAATGCAACACGCCACGATTGTGCTTCTGCAGAGAACCAGCTATGCATAGCCTTTTGCCAAAATGCATCTCACATTTTAAAGTCCAAACTCTGATTGCCGATTGGTCGCAGAGGTGTGCCAAATTTTGCTTCCCTTCACGGCTGGACAACTGGTTCTCTGCACGTGGTTGCAATCAACATGTAAGGAATTGACAGCCTGCCAACATAGATTCACCTGGTTTCGTGCTTAGGAATCAAACATTAGTTTTTGGAAATCATTGAAAAGGACACTTGTGATTTGTCAATCCTTTCTTCCATTGCTTAACAGAACTGCAGTTTCACACTGAAGTTGTCCAACACCAGAGACTAAGAATACTTCAAATTCTTTAACAGGTAGGGTTTCTCCCCAGAAAACCCATGATATACACCGGGTTTCTTAAGAGGCACACCATGACAAGGAAGTTGAAAACAGGTTTGAATCTGGAGTGTTAATGTGCTTTTAAGATTGCAGTGACATTCCACTAACTAACAGACAGCACAACTCCCCCACTCCACCCCAGAAAGTGGATTTGATAGCACCCTTGCTAGCTAGCAGAACAAGATGACCTCAGCGTAGGGTTAGGTATTAGCAAAGAGGCAATACCTAAAGGTAAGTTACTGGCAAAGAAACAAGCATGAGTCTTTGACACACTAGACTTGCACAATGGATACAGCATATAAGTAGCCAAATGAGGGTGGGGAATGAGATTCCTGAATAGTTTTGTCCATGGAATATGTTACTCTTGTTTAGATTGTAATTCCCAGTGCCCCTTAATTGTATGGGAAGACTTAGGGGACGCGGGTGGCGCTGTGGGTAAAACCTCAGTGCCTAGGACTTGCCGATCGCATGGTTGGCGGTTCGAATCCCCGCGGCGGGGTGCGCTCCCGTCGTTCGGTCCCAGCGCCTGCCAACCTAGCAGTTCGAAAGCACCCCCAGGTGCAAGTAGATAAATAGGGACCGCTTACCAGCGGGAAGGTAAACGGCGTTCCGTGTGCTGCGCTGGCTCGCCAGATGCAGCTTGTCACGCTGGCCACGTGACCCGGAAGTGTCTGTGGACAGCGCTGGCTCCCGGCCTCTAGAGTGAGATGAGCGCACAACCCTAGAGTCTGGCAAGACTGGCCCGTACGGGCAGGGGTACCTTTACCTTACTTATCTGCTGATTGCATTTGAAATCTATACACGTCTTCCTGGTGGGCTTTGCAGGGGTCTCAGAGTATGGTCTGAAAACATGTGAGGTGGTCTTCTTGCTGAAGCTAAGGAGGTCTGGGTCCGGTTAGTGACTGGATGGCTAAATACCAGGGAACTGAAATGTGGGATGTACAGTGGTACCTCTAGTTATGAACTTAATTCATTCCGGAGGTCCGTTCTTAACCTGAAACTGTTTTTAACTAGAGGCGTGCTTTCGGTAATGGGGCCTCTTGCTGCCGCCGTGGGATTTCTGTTCTCATCCTGAGGTAAAGTTCTTAACCTGAGGTACTTCTTCTGGGTTAGCGGACTTTGTAACCTGAAGTGTTTGTAACCTGAGGCGTTTGTAACTCGAGGTACTACTGTAAATGCATTAAAAAGGTCCTCTCTACCTATTCTGAGGATACAACTTTCCCCCTCCTTCCCCCATCAACGTAAACCAACTTAAGCAGAAGAGTCCTGCTTGATCTATACTGGACCAGTACTATTTTACCAATCACAAATGACTAATATATCCCAGGGAGGGAGGAAGTCCAATGGCAGGTGAGCCAGCTAATACCAGACCCTTTCCTCCTCCCTGCTTAGTTTCTTGAGGGCAAAACTGAGAGTAAAGGAGGAAGAGGACAACCAGGGCCACACCTGGACATTCACAGGGAAACCAAAATGCTTGTTTACAAAGCTGTTGTACTACCAACATTACTGTATGTTTGTGAAACATGGACCACTTATAAACGCCATCTACAACTCCTCAAAAGATTCCATCGACGATGTCTCTGAAAATTTCTACACATCACTTGGGAAGACAGTCAAACTAATGCCAGTGTACTGGAAGAAGCAAAGATCACCAGTGTTGAAGCAACGATTCTTCAACATCAACTTCGTTGGACTGGTCATGTTGTGTGGATGCCTGATGATCGTCTTCCAAATCAACTACTCTATTCCGAACTTAAAAATGGAAAGCGTAATGCTGGTGGTCAACAAAAGAGGTTTAAAGACTCTCTCAAGGCAAATCTAAAAAAATGTAGTATAAACACCGACAACTGGGAAACACTGGCCTGTGAGCGCTCCAGTTGGAGAACAGCCTTTACCAAAAGTGTCATGAACTGAAGAAATTTGAACTCAGGACGAAAGGGAGAAATGTGCTAAGAGGAAAGCACGCTTGGCAAATCCTCACCATGATCAACTCCTGCCCAGAAACCTCTGTCCCCACTGTGGAAGGACATGAGGATCCAGAATTGGCCTCCACAGTCACTTATGGACTCACTGTTAAGACTGTGTTTATGGAAGACAATCTTTCTTGGCTACGAGTGATCACCAAAGAAGAAGAAGGTGGTTGTAAGTAAGGAGGCAGACAAGCAGGGCTGTCTGGGGGCAGACTGTGAGTGGTGTGGCAGCGACCCATTTGCCCTAATGGAACAGCCTCCACTGACCGGTTCAGATCCTACATTTACCTGCCAACCTTTGCGCTTTTGAGAAGTACAGTGGTACCTCGGGTTAAGTACTTAATTCGTTTCGGAGGTCCGTTCTTAACCTGAAACTGTTCTTAACCTGAAGCACCACTTTAGCTAACGGGGCCTCCTGCTGCTGCCGCGCTGCCGGAGCACGATTTCTGTTCTCATCCTGAAGCAAAGTTCTTACCCGAGGTAATATTTCTGGGTTAGCGGAGTCTGTAACCTGAAGCGTATGTAACCCAAGGTACCACTGTATCTGACTGGTCATCACTGGAAACAGACGGGTGGGATAGATGGAGCCTTGGTCCGACCCAGTGTTTTATGTACATATGTGCATGCTGGAATCAAAAGGAAATATGAACTGGATCTGATGCATCAGTTATCATTGGGACTTACTCCCAAGTAAGTGCATATTATGCTGTCAAACTCCTACACAGTGAAAGTGAGGCTGTCAAGGCTTCACTATTCAGATATTTGCTATGTTTCCCTAAAACGCTTGAAAGGGGCCCTTGTGTTTTGATGGCCATCTGTTGTTTCACACCTGACATCTAATCATTATTTTTGACATTCATTTTAGGCCCTCCTCTTTAAAAAAAACATGATATCCAATCACAGGACCAAGGAAGCTCTCCTGGCTTAGATGGCTCATGTCAACAACCATAACAAAAAATAATGAGCAGCTGGAGTGAATGAAACCCAGCCCATCTCTAAGCTCATGTTTTGTTCACATGCGAGGCTATTGAGCAAAATAATGCTGGAAAGGCAAAGACCTTTGTGGAAAGCGAGATCAATTCATGAACCAGATAAAGAGCTAAATTTGCAACATATGTTATTTGCAGCAAGCCAATTGGCCTCGCTAATCAGAGGGTAATTGTGATGCAGAACAAATACATGGGACAATCAGTTTTCCCCTTCATAGTCCATTTTACTATTGACTATTCACAAGGTCCATCCCCCCCACCTTGTAGTACATGTTGTCGTTTAATGCAAAAACGAATGCTGTGATTAACTCTGTAAAGAGTGCAGGCATTGCTGTTCTCTTTTATCGCACCCACAGGTAGTGTGACCTATTTTGCAGAAGATAGTCCCCCATTTGAAGAGTCGTGTGGTCCAAGTCCAGTTTAAAGATAAAAGAGGAGGGGACTGGAAGTTGCTCGTAAGCAGTTAGCTCTTACTGAGAAGGTACGCAGATCACCGTCTTCTCCACTGTGATGAGATGTATTTCTCTTTAAAAAATTATGGCGATTTCCTCCTATATTTGCATTTATACATATAAATGAGCACATGTGCATTTTTTGCAAATTCACACCCACTTTTGGAGTGATGCAACAGCAGACACCTGTTCCACTTTGTTTTGGTTTTTTTAAATGATTTTTATTTGATTTTACAAATTCATTCACATTCAAAATCACAAATAACAAAAATTACACAAGATTCCTCTGAATCTCGGGACTTCTCCCCTCTGTGGGTTCTTTAGTTAACCTTTTCAACTGCATACCATTAATCCTCCTAATTTCCAGTCCTCCGTTGTATCCAAAGTCTATGTAACATTTCAAGAGTTATTTAAGACCTGCGAAAGAGTTCAAGTGTTTACAGTGGTCTGTCAATTATAATGTGAACTTCTCCCATTCTTTGTTGAAGTTTTGATCCTCTTGATTTCATCTGTTCCACTTGGGTCCTTGAAGGGATCTTCCAATACACTCTTGTAGGCAGCTTTGAAGTCCTGGCTTACTCTGTCTGTTCTACTGAGAAAGTTTCAGCATTTCGGCAGCTCCTAAGAGATGTGGCAAATTAAAGAGCATTGGGCAACACAGTGTTCATGCGGCCTTGATCCCAGAGCTAAGATGCATTGGGACTTGGGGAGTGGGCAGTCATGATTTAGACTTCTGCAGCACTTAGCTCAAAATCAGCACTGGTTGTGGGGAAGGGTCGTCACACATGCAAAAGGACATCTCCAGTAGACCCTTGTCTGAAACCCTGGAGAGCTTCTGCACATCACTGTAGACAGTTCTGAGCTTCGTGGGCCAGTGGTCTGATTCTCTACCAAGTAGCTTCCTATGTTCCTGTTCCAAGAGAAAGGTCCACATTTGAGCTGACTCCTCACATTGTGTCTTGGGTGTCTTCACCTCTATTCCCATGGCCACGAAGAAGAGTACTCACTGTGCACGATGACTTTCCAAATTTCCTACCCTAATGCCAAGAAGAGGCAAGAGTCAGGGCGACTTCCAGAACAACAAATAACAACAAAACAACTTAGCAACTTGGGCTTGCTGTGAAGGTTGTGTGAAGGTTCAGTAACCAACACAACCTAACAAGATCTGACTGGTTCAGGAAGAAAACTGCCGGCTCCCAAAGGGGAAGGAAAGCTTCTGTTACAATCCAGGCCTAATTCTTAAAAAGAGTCAGGCCATATATATAGAACTGGGATGTGTTCAGTGCCAGACTAATGAACAAACTAAATAAGCCACAGTTTAAGGTATTAGATGATGCGGAGCTTCTAAATACAACCCTCACTCCCACTAAAATTCAAATTTTACATAATTGGTTAAAAAGAATAGAATAATGCATTTTTTTTTTTAAAAAAGTAATGTTATGATGACTGTTCAACCTGGCATCGTTCAGGACCTCAGCATGTTTTAATCTGGTCCGGAATGTGCTATTACTGTAGCCCCTAATAATTGCTCAACCCATTCCTGTAAGTTCAGTCATAACTCATAGTTTTAGACCTTGGCCTGCCAATGTAGTTTTGCCACACACTCTACTATTCCTTCTCCTGCCCATTGTAGCACACAACTGGAGTTCTTCTTGCATTGGCAATGCTCTGCAGAAGTACTTCATATTTATTTATATTTCTACAATTACGTTCAGAGGGCAGCCCATGCATGCAGGTTCACAATGCGCTGTATCCATGAAGCTGTCCTAGTATGTGAAAACAACAACAACAACAACAACAACTTATTATTTATACCCCACCCATCTGCCTGGGTTTCCCCAGCCACTCTGGGTGGCTTCCAACAAAATATTAAAATACAGTAATGCATCAAACATTAAAAGCTTCCCTAAACAGGGCTGCCTTCAGATGTCTTCTAAAGGTCTGGTAGTTGTTTTTCTCTTTGACATCTGGTGGGAGGGTGTTCCACAGGATGGGTGCCGCTACCGAGAAGGCCCTCTGCCTGGTTCCCTGTAACTTGGCTTCTCGCAGTGAGGGAACCGCCAGAAGGCCCTTGGCACTGGACCTCAGTGTCCGGGCAGAACGATGGGGGTGGAGACGCTCCAGATGGGCATGGTATGAGCATTCACTCTGATTTGTTTGTGGAGAGGTGGAACAATTTTTCACCAAGCAAATACCATTCAAAACTTTCCAGTGCATCTTTCGATTGCTTTGCTTACTGCAACAAAGTCAGATCATTTTTTTTGGGGGGGGAAGCAGGGTTTCCCCACAAGAGTGCCAAATAAACTTTAAGTGGAGCACCTGGATTTGCCGGGATGAGATGGAATCCTGCCTGAAAACAGCAACAAGCTGGGAGCACCCCATATGCAAATGATGTGCAACTGTCCATCTTATTGCCTGACTAACTAACTGAAACTAGATTCTGAAGCTGATGGGAAAAAGATCTTCTTGTGTGTGCATTCCAGAGAGTTGTATACTCAAGTGAAGATCTTGGGAGGAGACCCAGCCTTGAGGCATTTCTCTAAAAAACAAAAGTCTGAGCTGGAGGCCTCGGCTTGGTGGATTTACCTGAAGAGAGTGATTCATGAATTCAGTCGCTGTCTTCTAATAATAGCAACAAAAGGGAGGGGGAATGTGTTATGTGCTATTTCTGAGGCAGGACTGAGTTCTTGGCCTTTTCCTCCCCTCCTCCTTGTCTCATTATTAGCGGCTGTGGTGTTCTGTGTACGCAGAGCGCATTCTTCACATTCCCATCATCAGCCATCAAGCAGAGTTCTTGGAGCAAGTGCTGAACTGAAACCAACATGGTGGACAGCAGCCAGTTTCTTCTGAGATTTGTTATTTTAGCTCAGGCTGCTCCTGCTTCGCAGGAAGCCTCCTTCTGAGGAAAGCCTGCGATCGGCTCAGCCTACATTGATCCTGCTGTGTATTTAACCACTAAGATACATGCTGCTTCTCAGACGTAGGTGTCCATATGGGGCTTTTAACAAGTGATGCATTGCCAATATTTGCCAAAGTTATCACGAGCCTTTATTAAAACTGTGAGAGATGTTCTGTGGAAGGTAATCAACGCAGTGTCTCTGCTCTGCCTTTGTTTTTCTTTTAATCACCTCGGAGATGGCGAGAAACAAAACCTTCTGTAGCTTCAGGTGGACACGCATGTCGATAAAACAGAGCGTGCCTTCCGTAACCCAATTCTGGTGGGGGAACAAAAGAGGTTAAGATAGATTCAAGAAGCCATTTGCCCGGTGGCGTTCATCAATATCCGCAACTGCTCTTCAGCTGACTTCCCAGCAGATCTCAAAATTAGCTCAGGCCGAGACTTTACCAACATTGCATGCTGTAGGTGTAATACACCTCCTTGGTTTCGGGACAGACTTGGAGGTATTCTTACCGAATTGACACAAACTGTATGTTGCCGTTTCAGGTGCAATTCTCCAATGATATGGCCAGATGTGTAGAGCTGGTGTGCAGGGTAAGATTGGGTTGCCATACGCCTGGAATTTCCCAGACATAGCTGGGATTCTTCCATCAGAAGCAACGTCCGGGCAGAAATCCCTGAGATGTCCAGGGAAATCTGGACGTATGGCAACCATGTCGCAAGTGTAGGTTTTGGCGAATTTCCTTAAAAATAGCTCAAAAACTTCAATTCTGTTTTTGAGATTTTGCAAATCTTTTTTTTAAAGGCCCCCTGGCCCCCCAGTTTTTATATTAACATTATTTCCATACACTCCAAACATTTTTCCGATATGCAGTACAGTGATACCTCAGGTTAAGTACTTAATTTGTTTCGGAGGTCCGTTCTTAACCTGAAACTGTTCTTAACCTGAAGCACCACTTTAGCTAATGGGGCCTCCTGCTGCTGCTGTGCCGCCAGAGCACGATTTCTGTTCTCATCCTGAAGCAAAGTTCTTAACCTGAGGTACTATTTCTGGGTTAGCGGAGTCTGTAACCTGAAGCGTATTTAACCTGAAGCGTATGTAACCCGAGGTACCACTGTACTGGGACTATACAAACCTCTCGGACTTCCCCCCATCCCCCCCCGGTTTCCATATTTTACCCTCTTTTCTTGCATATAATTATATTTATCCATCCTATTTCATCTCCTTATTTACTACTTTAGTTCATTTTACTTCATAAATGTTATATCAATCCTGCTAATGTTTCTAAGTCACTACAGTGGTTTTTAAGGTATTCTACAATTTTTTGCCATTCTTGATTAATATTTTTTTTGTCATCTTGGTGTCCGATCTTCACGGTCATCTTTGCCATTTCGGCAAAGTCCATCACTTTGGTAATCCACTCTTCTTTTGTTGGGAACTTCTCTTCCCTCCACATCTGGACAAAAAAGATCTTGCAAATCTCAACAACTTTGGCCCCCCAAAAATAAAAATGCTGAACAACTTTTGTTTTTCACTTTTTGAAATATGGCAACCCTAGTATAAACCTCATCCTTCTAAGGGCGGGAATGATTTAAAGGTCTTAGCTAGACTTGCAACTTGTGCCACCCAGTTGATCCCTAACCATGAACGACAGCCCACCAAGGCCTTCATGACCCTACCTCTGCCCCATCTTTGCTGCATGCTTGGGCCATAATACAGAGTTGTAAGTCGAGGACCCGCCACCCGCTTAGTGATAAATAAGACACAAGGACACATGTATTTTATGTTAATGGGCTAAATAGGGCCACAACTTTATTGGTTACAGCATGGGAGTCGTATTGGCTTAGGCATTGGGTCAAACGATCTCTATATGACCCGACCCCGCTCTGCAGGGGTCATTAGTGGGTTAACAACCAGTGGGAGGAGCTTGTTGATGCAAATACAACTGGAAGCTTCCCCTGATGTCACCAGAGGTTGTGCCATGGCCCTAGCCACCAGCAGGGCATCGGACAGGATACATGACCACCAGATCCCTTTAACGGAATACCCAACAAGGGGAGGGATAGGTGCTGGCCACAACCTGCCCTCAAACATACCACACATATTCCAATATTCTCTTTAAAATCCAGGGGGCAGCACTGCCGCAGCTGCTAGTGCGGCTAAACCCCGCCCCCAAGCCAGTCCGATTGGCTGGCTGCAGGGGTGCGGTGCGGCAGCCAGGTAACTGAAGCAGGGGGTAGGAACGCCCCCCTGCAGGTGCGGGAACCAGCTCCTGCTCACAACCCCTCCCCTCAGGAAGGAGGAGAGGTCCTAGCGGACTGCATTTGGCTTCATGGCTCACAAGGAATGCAGGCTGCTCTAATTCTACAAATTGCTAAGGACTCCCAAAAAACGCTAAAGAAGCAGCAGCTCTGCAGACATGCCTGAACTTGAATCGAGCCTCCTGAGAAAGAATAGCTTGAGAAATACCTGAGCCTTGTCCAGCAGCAGCTTCTGTTATATTCAGTAGACATTTTGATCCAGCAGAAGGCTCTCCTCCTGCCTGTGTCTTACTCCATTCATCTGATGATCTTGAGGTTTATAAGAGATTCTCAATGCAGGTCTGGCCTGCTGAGCAATTGTGCCAAGAGACCCATTGGCTCCTTGTGTTTTGCAACTGGTAGGCTGAGAACGTTAGACAGTTCCCTGCATTTTGGAATGATAAATATCTTCCCCCAACCTGATTAATATATATATATATATTTAACAATAACAAATCAACAGTGCTATTTTTCTAGGAAAAGAGGTGTCAGAACTCACCATGACCAGCTCCCTCATTCTTTTAGAATGGCAATGGCGCCCACCTGAGAGGTGCTGGAACTGAGTTCAAGTCCGTTCCAGCAGAAAAAAAGCCCTGCAAATAAACAATATACAAAGCAAGCATATATGTACATTTCTGAATTTATCTTAATGTGCTCATATTGATATTTTGTTTCTTGCTGCAGATGGCTGAGAGTCCATCTGTGTTGTGACTCTATGGGCCAAAGATTTTAGCCAAATATTTTCTTGGCCTCCTGAGTTGGCAGAGCAATGGCATTGCCCCTTTTGTTGTTGAGTAGTGCCAGAATGCCACAAACTTCTCTGGTTTGCTTTGCCTCTGTGCCAGATGCAGTTTGTGCTAACATCTCCACGAGGGCCAATTTTCGCCACGCCAGTAATCCACAGAAAAGGCCTTTAAGGTCCCACCAAAATCAGGCTGTTGTAAGACAGACAGCTCTATTCAGCCAACACAGCATTAGATTTAGCTCTCAGGATGCTCATAGGATGTGAGTGGGGAAAATAATCGCCAAACTCTTTCCTCCAAAGGAGTGCTGCCTAGAAGGACCATTTTTTTTTAGCGAGTCATGAAACTGGCTGTGCTTTACTTGCTGTTCTCAGGGCCAAGGGCTGAGGGAGAGACCTGCATGTGAGATTTACACTTTTCAACTACCTAAATAGTACATGAGTCATACATTTGGCGTCCAAAATGGCTGTTCATTTTGCGGCCAGTGTGAAACCTAACTGCTCATTCCGCTTCTGAGAAATTTGTGTTGTGGGAATTTCAATGAAGTCCCAGTTTTGCTTGGAAATATAAACAGTAAGCGAGTCACATAATTTTCAATGTGTGGGAAAGTGACTGCTTAGCATGTCAGAGATGATGTTACCAGCAGCATTCCCTAGTTTGTATTCTGGATGATTCTGATATTGCAAGAGATATTACTTCAATGACCTAACTCTAGTTGCAAAGGTCAATGGTTGTGCCACAGTTGTGGATGGGGATGCACGTTTCAAAACATACAACTAATTGAAAATAATGCAGTGCAGACAATGGATGACTATATTTGTATGTACAGTGGTACCTCAGGTTAAGTACTTAATTCGTTCTGGAGGTCCGTTCTTAACCTGAAACTGTTCATAACCTGAAGCACCACTTTAGCTAATGGGGCCTCCCGCTGCTGCCCCGCCGCCAGAGCACGATTTCTGTTCTCATCCTGAAGCAACGTTCTTAACCCGAGGTAATATTTCTGGGTTAGCGGAGTCTGTAACCTGAAGCGTATGTAACCTGAAGCATATGTAACCCGAGGTACCACTGTACATTGAATCTATGGGTCCTGTTTTAGAAGCAGAAACTTCCTTTGCATGCAGATCATCCCTATGTGGATTGTGGCAAGTGGCTATAAACAGATGCAGGGAAAATAACATTTTATTAGTTGCTTGCAGCAGAACATGGCATTCTACCTCCTGGCATATAGAGTTGCATCTAGGTAACTACTTCTCAGAGTAGATTCACTGAAAACAATGGGGTTAAGTTAGTCTATTGATTTTTGGTGGGTCTACTCTGTGTAGGACTTAGTCAGCTACCACCCACAGCTTGTCTGCTAGCAGCATAGATGCCCAAATTTGAGAGTCACTCCAGTTAGGGTAGTTGGATCAAGCCTGTTTTGTTGCAGAAAAATCCACCGTTGTGAATTCCCACAACTTCTAAGAGTATTGATATACTTTTGGATGCATTCAGTTTCTACTGGCTCTTCGCTGTTCTCAACAGGCACAAGAGCAATTCCCTCATAAATGTTCCCATGCCTTTTCAAGCCAAAATGTAGTTTCCTTTTCACTTGAAACCCACTTACATTCATTCCAGTTTTTTTAAAAAAGTTCTTCAGAACTGCAAGACAACATTTCCACTCCCTGTGCTGTTTTCAAGCCTTTAACATTTTGTTCCCCCACCCTTTTGCATCTCCCAAAGGCAGCTTACAATGCAAGATTAAAAACATACAACATACAAAACATGCCGCCTTCTTTTTTTTTAAAAAAACAGAAGATTGTAACAGGTAAAATAAAGCTGTACTGCCAATTAAAAATAAGACCCAGACAACATTGTGAAAAGCCTGGGAGAATATAAAGGTGTGTCAGTGTGTTCAAATCTGAATTGTAAGATTGTGTTGTTATTGTTATTATGGTTTTTGTTGTATGTGTCTTTTGCGGTTGTTGTTTGTATCAAAAAAATGACTAAATAAAATTTAAAAATAATAATAAAGGTGTAAGAATGAATGTTTTTGAGATTTCATCGCTTAGGTTTGCTGCCCACCCCCACCCCCAAAGTTTTTCTCTTGCTGCACTTCACAAAAACTTGGGGTTCCACAAAGGATGCTCATAACCAGCTCCCTGTGAATGAATGTTCCATTTTGGCAACATAAGGATCGATACTATATATTATTATATATCGTATCATAGAAACTTAGAGTTGGATGGGACCCAAGGGTCATCTAGTCCAACCCCCTGCAATCCAGGAATCTCAGCTAAAGCATCCATGACAGATGGCCATTCAACCTCTGCTTAAAAGGAAGGAGAGTCCACCACCCCTCATGGGAGCCTGCTTGACTGCCAAACCGCTCTTACTGTCAGAAAGCTCTTCCCAATGTTTAGTCGGAATCTCCTTTCTTGTAACTTGAAGCCATTGGTTCGAGTCCTACCCTCCAGAGCAGGAGAAAACAAGCATGTTCCCTCTTCCATGTGACAGCCCTTAAGATATTTGAAGATGGATATCATATCTCCTCTCACTCTCCTCTTTTCCAGACTAAACATACCCAGCTCCTTCAACCATTCCTCATAAGGCTTGGTTTCCAGACTCTTGATCATCTTGGTCGCCCTCCTCTGCACACATTTCAGCTTGTCAACACCCTTCTTAAATTGTGGTGTCCAGAACTGGACACAGTATTCCAGATGTCATCTGAACAAGGCAAAATAGAGTGGCACTATTACTTCCCTTGATCTGGACACTCGACTTCTGATGATGCAGCCTAGAATAGCTTTCCCCCCCCTGCTGCATGACACTGTTGATTTATGTTAAGCTTGTGAACCACTAAGACTCCCTAGATCCTTTTCACATGTGCTGTTAGTAAACCAGGCGTCCCCCATCTTATATTTGTGCACCCGGGTCTTCCTGTTTAAGTGCAAAACCTCATATTTGTCCATCCTGAAATTCAGATATTGCTGTGATCATGGCTCCTGTCTCTCCACATATTCAAGCCACTTTGTATAAGTCATGTTCACACCCATGCGGTGAAATGCATTCATGTGAACTGAACCTAAGTCTTGGGCTGGCTCCACGAATCCCATTGCAGTCATTGGTCCTGTGAACTCTACCTGCCAGCATCCATGGGGCAGCAAGCCCAGAGACTTATATTCTACAGGAGCCCTTTGCTAGCCCAAAGGACAGGCAGTTCTTTGATCCTTTTTGTTTACTTTCAGCTGGATTGTGCAATTCAAACCGAGATAAGGTCAGCTGCATGTTTATACTCTTGTTTCTGCGTCGGTGCCTTGGATTCGCCTTCTAGGTCACATCCCAGCTAGGGAGACGGATGCCGAAGGAGCCTAGCACATTGAGCCGAACGTTTTTGACTAACGTAACTTCTGACACTGATCCTGCGGTGCAGAAATTGCATGTTGATCTGAAGCAAAGGAAGGAATACATACTGTACAGTACAGGCTGAAATTCACAAGGGAGCCGGATAAGTAATGGAGCTGTCGACAGCTTGTTCTCCCAAGGCAGGGAGACAAATCACTGCTCAGCAACTATATGTTGCAATGCTTTCTGTGCACTTAGAATGTGGGTGAATGCTGGTGGCACAGCCACTGTCCTCTTTCAAGGGGTAGGCTTGGTAGGCTTGCCATAATTCTGGAATTTTCCAGACATATCCGGAATACTGCAATCGAAAGCAGTGTCTGAGCAGAACTCGGCTAAATCCAGATGTTTGGCAACCGATGTCGTTTTTGCCAATTTCCCCCCAAAATAGCTCAAAAATGTCCATTTTCTTTGCATTTTTACAAAAAAAACTTAATAACTTTGGGTAAAAGTAAATAAAGCTCAACAACTTTGCCCCCCTCCCAAAGAGACTTGAGGTGAATGTTCGTTTTTCTTAGAGAGAAAATTTCCAGGCAACCACTTTGACAGTTTTAGGTATCAGATGGACATTTAGTATCCCATTTGTTAAGTACTGTTGCAGGGAGTGGAGCAATTTTTAATTATCCACTTCGAACTGGTCCAAGAACTTGTTCCAAGAACAGCTGTTCAACTGGCAGGCAGGTGTCCTCCGGTGACTTCACCTGTGGCATATTTTTCCTTGAAACACGGCTAATCTAAAGCTTGCTTGCTTTGTGAACAATGCAAGGAATTTTAGTGGAGATCTTTCTTCCCAAAACCTGCTGTTCTAGCTGGAATGATATAGTACATTTCTGCTTGTTTTTTTTTTAACACACACACACACACACACACACACACACACACACAATGCCTGCAGAAAAAAAGGGGAACCACACTATTTTACCAATTTGATAACTACAGTGGTACCTCGGGTTAAGTACTTAATTCGTTCCAGAGGTCCGTTCTTAACCTGAAACTGTTCTTAACCTGAAGCACCACTTTAGCTAATGGGGCCTCCTGCTGCTGCTGCACCGCCGGAGCACGATTTCTGTTCTCATCCTGAATCAAAGTTCTTAACTTGAAGCACTATTTCTGGGTTAGCGGAGTCTGTAACCTGAAGCATATGTAACCTGAAGCATATGTAACCTGAGGTACCACTGTACAAAGGAAAGGGACACGGGTGGCGCTGTGGTCTAAACCACAGAGTCTAGGTCTTGCTGATCAGAAGGTTGGTGGTTCGAATCTCGGCAACGGGGTGAGCTCCCGTTGCTCGGTCCCTGCTCCTGCCAACCTAGCAGTTTGAAAGCACGTTAAAGTGCAAGTAGATAAATAGGTACTGCTCCAGTGGGAAGGTAAATGGCATTTCTGTGCGCTGCTCTGGTTCGCCAGAAGCGGCTTAGTCATGCTGGCCACATGACCCGGAAGCTGTCGGCCAATAAAGCGAGATGAGCGCCGCAACCCCAGAGTCGTTTGCAACTGGACTTAACGGTCAGGGATCCCTTTACCTTTTTAACTACAAAGGAAACATTTGGAACTGAATATTGAAGGAAATGATGCATCATGCTAATCTTTCACTATTGGCCAGAAATAAATTTTGCATAGCAAACTCACATACTGAACCAAATGAGAGTTATAATTTCCTAGAGGAATGCTTGCCTTTGGAGAACGCTAAATACTGCCATGGATGAAACGTTGCTTTGACTGAGTGTAAGACTATCCTTTGAGTCTTCAGCACCTTCATTACAGGCCTAATGCCAGTGAGTGTATGAGATTAGATAACACGTCATTGAAAATATAGGTCACAAATGGATGCAATTAGCAGGGATAAAATTCAGACATGTGAAAAGTCATCAGCTACACAAAATTAAAGAGCAAAATCATGCCATCCACCTTAAAGAGCAACAGAGTCAGGCTGCCTATCCATATATGATACCAGTGTGCATTTCTGCATCTGTTGAGATTTTTATGTAAGGACTCTCTGCAAATCTTTTCTCTGCATACATAAGAGATGTTGTTATTAAATTGCACGGGCTGTTCCAGAGACGTGGTGTGGTGTGCAGGGAATGCGTAATCTTTACTACGTCGTTTCAAAGGATCCTCAAGCCGTTCTTGGAAACCGATGTGCTAACAGCGAGAAACTGCTGGGAATTGTATCAACAGACATTCCTGCTGCTAGGAAGAAATGGTTTCTTATATGCAACCGCTGCGGCCAGAATGATTATAGCTAAAAATTGGAAGCGAGAAAAAACTCCCTCAATAAGAGAATGGCAAATAAGATTTTGTGAATACAGTGGTGCCTCGCAAGACGAAATTAATTCGTTCTGCGAGTTTTTTCATTCTACGAGTTTTTTCGTCTTGCGAAGCACCGCTGTGTATTGACGGTTTCCCATAGGAATGCATTGGCGGCTAAAAAAAAAAGGCGCAAGACGTTCCGTCTTGCGAAGCAAGCCCATAGGGAAATCCGTCTTGCGAAGCAAGTCAGAAAACGGAAAACTCTTTCGTCTTGCGAGTTTTTCGTCTTCCGAGGCATTCGTCTTGCGAGGTACCACTGTATATAGAACCAGCAAGACTTACAGCAGTGGTAAGAGGCCAATCGGACCAAAAACTGATAGAGGAGCAGACGTGTGTGAAGGAATACATCAAAAAATATTGTTCTGATATTAATAGATCAATATGCAATGAATGAAACTTATAGAGTAAAAAATTAAGAAGAAATGGGTATAAGATGAGATGGTCAAAAATAATATTGATAACACAGCGAAAAGAAGAAACGAAACAAAGGAAGTCACATACAGGTGAAGTCAAAATTTATGTCTGTATGTTTAGTTTGTATGTTGTTTTCTTTTTTGTAATCTAAGTTGAGAGGTGTATGTATCTATGTATAATAAGTTTGTTTAGTGTTCTGGTTTGTGTTTGTAAGTATTGCATTTATCAATAAAAGGGTTTTTTTTAAAAAAAGAGAAACTGCTTTCCCCCAATTTTTAACCACGTTGCGTTGCTTTCCATTGCTGTTTTGTATTTTTGTGTCTATTTCAATATGTTGCGGAAGAGACCCCTTGTATAATATGTTATTACATATTGTTATAGATTTAAGGGCAGTAATTCAGTTTGGCATCATTTTCCGACACAGTAATTCAGTTTTACTAGCAGACTGGAGGTTAAACTAACCCCTTTCCAGCCTGGAAGCAGCACGGGGGAGCATTCGCGCAACACACCTACACACTGCGGCCAACACACTAACATGTCGCGACACACAGTTTGGAAACCTCTGCCATAAGATCTGGACCCTCTGCATGCACACCGAAGGTGTTAATAGGTGAATAAACCATATTTCTTAAAGCCACAACAGTCTCAGTTGTGTCTTCCTTTCTCCAAAGGGACACATATCCTGCGGGGGCGCCTTGGACACCCCATGGGCCATTGGTAGGCAAACTAAGGCCCGGGGGCCGGATCCGGTCCAATTGCCTTCTAAATCCGGCTCGCAGACAGTCTGGGAATTGGCGTGTTTTTACATAAGTAGAATGTGTGCTTTTATTTAAAATGCATCTCTGGGTTATTTGTGGGGCACAGGAATTTGTTCATCCCCCCACCCCAAAAAAAATAATCCAGCCCCCCACAAGTCTGAGGGACAGTGGACCGGCCCCCTGCTGAAAAAGTTTGCTGACCCCTGCCATGGGCTCTTGACACCGCTTGGCAGAGAAAGGGGCAGGCACCCGTCTTTTGTAACAATATGAACTTCAGGGTCTGTTGGTACCACTTTATCACTCCAATAAGACTAGCTATGCAGCGTACAACTTCTGGCAAAGGTGGGGTATATATGTATCTTGTTTTCTTTTTGTGTGTTGCAAGCCTGCCAAGATCACTTTAAGTGAACAAAAACATGTTTATTTGCCTGCATGCTGAAAGAGAGGGAGAGAAATACTCTTCTATATTTATGAACAAGAAAATATTTGTTACTTCTTTCTTCTTAACAGTGCACAAAGGAGAAAAACAGCCTCCCAAAATAACTCTGTCATAGGGTACAATAATAAGGCCTTAAGTCTTTGATTTAAACTCGGCTGGTTTACAAAGTAAGCAGCTAGCAGTGACTGTGATTCAGCTGAGTCATGCAGTAAAATCATGACTCTGCAGATCTGCAGGGCAATTTCCCCTCTGGCCCCATTCGTCTGGCTGTTTAATGCTACTGCTAGTGTAGCTGATAAGTACCTCCACTCTCATATCATGGACCTTTGTGCATTGGGTCAAATATTTGACTTCTCCCAGATTCAGCAGTTGTGCCAGGGCACAGTTCTAAAGCTTTCTTCTGGCCTCTCTACTTGCCTTTCATTCGTGACGTACATCCAAGTAACATCAAACAAAGATTCTTGAATGGTGCTGCAAGACTCCCCAGCAGGCTATCTGAATCTCCAAAAGTGAAAAAAGTAAGACTGTGCTGATTCTTGTCCATGGTCCGTCTGCAAGACGATTAAAGGACTGGGCTGCATAAAAAAGTGACGATTCAATTCTATACATGTCTACTCAGAAGCCAGCACCATTGAGCTCAATAGTATATGCTGGCAGGCAAGCGAGCGCAGGATTGCAGCCTGAGCCACATACAACTCAAACACCAATCTGCCGTCATCAAAATGGAAAACCAGTTTCAGTCAACGAATTCCAAAATTTTCAAGCTGTGTTTTAGAAATGTCGTTCACTTCTGCAGCAACTTCTCTCCCCCTAAGAATTTATGAACAAATTCTATAAACTATGAGTATGATTTAGTCGGCTGTCATCCATGATCTCCTCTCCCCCTTTTGATCCTTTCATACGTCAGGAAAATTCCTGACGCGTCCTGGTTTTCGGGTGTAAAAATGACCTCGGGGAATTTCGACGAATTGGCAAAATGTTAGGGGAAACCTAGATGTATGGCAATATGATGGAAAAAGCTCCAAAAGCTTAAAATCTGTATTTTGGGAGGAGGTTTTGTTCCCCTGCAAAAGCTCAATTTTGGTGGTTTCCTAAAAAGAAGCTCAGCAGTTTTGGAGTCTTCCTAAAAAAAAGGTTAACAACTTTGCAGGTGTCAGGAATTCTTCTTTTTGAAATATGGCAGCCCTAACCTTTATGGCTCGGTTGCTGCTTTTACGTCCTTTGCTATGAGCTTTCTCCTCTGTCTTGAGTGCACACAAACTGCACTTGCTGCCGCCTCTTGGCAGAACATCCTGTTATGACACCAGATCAAATGCAAACCTTTTGACACCGTCACCAGAGTTATTCAATCGCATTACCTTCACTGTTTGTTATCCCGGGAAGGGCCCTGGAAATCATACTTGCCCTTATTAAAGGTCTCCACTAATATGGAGGGGGAAAAGAAAAGATTGCCGAGCAGAAAAGATCTGTTTGCATTTAAACAAGTAATGCCAGTCCGCTTGGCTCGTGTGCAAGATCTTAAATAGGTCCCGTTCCTTCGCCCTTTCCGTGCCCCCCTGCTGCTGCATGCCACTGCAAAAGAAGCTCTCAGCAATAGTTTGCAAGCTATGGTGGCAGGGTGGGGGAATCTAAGTTAGGAAAGTCCCTCATGAACTGCATGACACCAAAGGTTAGTTCAGCTGCTTCTTCCCCAGTCCAAAGTGAGAGTAAACAAGAAAATTATTTCTGCAGAGAGAGAAAAAACAGTTCCCTACTCTTGACTCCCACCCTCTCTGTTAAACGAGAATGACAATTAGTGGTGGCATTTATCCCTAAATCTGCTCACCTTGAGCTATGCAGGACTATCTTCATAATATTGATATGTGTTTGTGTGTGCAGATATCATGTGTGCCTCATATTTGTGAGTTCCAGCAGGACAGATGGAAGGGATACTTTGCAAATGACACAATCTTTGTCCTTGCAGTTGGAATTCCTGGGAAAACAGCGTCTGCTGACGGTCACAAGAGAGGCTGAAAAATAAGTGTAGGTTTGTTGTATCTCCACGGGCGGCTGCTGTTGAAACCAGGGCTTGTTTTGTAACTACCTGGCTTCAAAACAGCCCTCTGTAATTACTAACAGGACTGGACTCGGCCAGCGCTCAGCTCTCATAACTTGGCTCCAGCGTCAACTGCTATCGTGCGAGGCTCTCCGCAATCACATGCACACATAATGCCTTGCAAGATCCGAGCAAGACACAGGATCAAAGAAATGCACCCTTGTTTTTCCTCGAGTTGCCATTTGCTGGCCGGCGACCCAATGTTGTTTACCTGCTGTGGACTGTATTATGTAAGGGGGGGGGCATGATTACCTCGTGCCTGGGAGTTATTTGTAAAGGGGAACTTTGCAGCTAATCCCCCCAAGGCTCACTGCAACTTTCTGCTCGATAAGAGTTATGGGAGAGATTAGCAGGAGTTTTGCCACTGGGTCAAGTGCAGAAACCCTCCTGGAGCCCAATAGCTCTCATTTCTTCTATAGAGGTCCACAGCACTTGGCGGTACAGGCACATCACAGCCCCTCTCTGCAGGAGAAAGTCAACTCAGGCACCAGAAAACAGCCTTTCCAGAAGTATCACCTGGCAGACAGTATAAAGCCGACATCCTTGAGAGCACTAGGTTTAGTGGGGCTTATTTCCTAATAGGTGTTTGTAGAATTGCAGGCTTGGTGGCTTCTGTTAAGTGAGGGGGAAAAGTGCCGTAATGTTTCCATGTTAATCTCCCCTGCGGATGCCTAAGTAAGTAGGCATGGCTCCTTGATGTTAATTTATTTGCTGCACCCTCCAGTGTCCATCTGCCACGAAGCACGTCCTTCAAGCTATGCATGCAAATCTGCACAGGTGCAAGGAGTAAGGAGTGCAAGGATTTACATTTCTGAGGTTTGGCAAAAGCTGCAACAGGGACCGAAAATCTTCTCCTTTATCGTCGCTCTAACTGCATGGCAGGCCAATGCTCTGCTGTCAATGAGTTAAGCTGGTGTAAATTCAGCATCTATTCTTGGCAAGAATGGGATTCCTTTTCAACAACAGAGATATCCTAGCCAGGGATAGCGACTGTACATATTGTGTGTATTCCTCAGCATACCAGCCTCATATTGCATATATCATACAAAGCTTTTCCATATATATATATATATATATATGTATATGTGTGTGTGTGTGTGTGTGCATATTTAAAATAGTGCACATGTGATTCTGCTGCCTATAAATCTACTAGGTATGTTCCTGAAACTGTGTCAGATTCATATAACCTTCCCGGCTACACATGATATTTCTCTCTAGGAAACTGGCTGTTGACTTCTAGGAAAATGAGTTGAGTGTTTATGACCTTTCAAATACTAATCTCCCTCCAGCTTGCCTAAATACAAAATAGGTAAGCACGGCTGTTTAGCATCCATTTATTTATAATATCCACCAATGGGCACCTGCTCATTGCTTTTCTTTTCCAGTCTTGATTAAATATGCCATATTCTTCTCTTTCTCCTTTGAAAATCGGTAGCTTTTTGCAAAGTGTCTTATGGGAAAACCTAGAATGGCTTGTGTGTGTGTGTGTAAATACTGTATATACATTTGTTTTATTTGCTTTAAAAGCAGGTATAGGAATGGGCAGAAATAGTCATATCTGCACTATACCAATTTAAACCAGGAAACCGCCGAGTTTAAACTCCCCCTGCCCCTGTGGTCCGTATCCAAATTGGGCCCAGCCCATGGCTGCTTTAAAATGTGGTACATGACAGATCTTATCCATGGATCTCCCAGTCGCATCTAGTTTGGCTTGTAGGTCTGAACTACATGTAAAACAGAAGATCTGTGATCAGCTCTCCTGATTTCAACTTAAACACAGCCTTCCTGTCATGCTTTGGGATAGGGGAAAGGAAGAATGTATTTCACGTACCATCAAATGGCAGCAAGCTGAATGTAGCCCCTCAAAGTTTTGTAATAGTTACATTTTGCATTTTATTCATATAACACTTCTACACCAAAAAGACCCCCCAATAGCATCTTACAACAATGAAACATCAATGAAATAACTGCAAAGAACAATTCAAACCATGATAAAACAGATTAACACAACTGTTGCTAGATGCACATCTAAAATCTGAACTAGCTGCATATTCCAGGGTCCCTTCAAAATCTACAATTCTGTGATTCTAATTCGCAGTAAACCCACCCAAATGACAACAGAGAATGGGCAAGTCTAACCTCCCATTAGAGATAATTCACTGGCCGAAGTTTTCTTAGTGACGGGACATGATTTCCAAAGATGACCATAGTTGACAGGTGGTCTTTCATGAAGAGGTCTTTCAGATATCCTGGTCCACAGCCACTGGGATTTCATAACTAGCAACTAGACCTTGACTCGAGCCCAGAAATGAATAGGATGCTATTACAGTTTAAACAAGACCAGTATAATATGGGCAAAAGAGCATACACCAGATATTATTATGGCCGCAGTATTTTCTACCATCTGATGTTTCCAAATCCCTATTAACAGCAGTCCCATGAAGTGTGTATTGCAGTTATCTAATCTGGATGCAACCGAGGCATGGGTGACTGTGTCAAAATTTGCTTTGTCCAGGAAGGGGTGCAACTGGCAACACCAATCCGAAGTGGGCCACATCAGTCACCTTACCACCCAGAAAAAAACACTAGGTCCAGAAGTGTCCCCAAAACTATGAACCACATCCTTCAGAGGAACTGAAGTCCTGTTCTCCACAGGTTGTACTTTCAATTCCAGGTCAGAAAGTCAACAAATGGATTGGCTCAGTGAGTCAACAGACACAGGATTTACCTCAAATTGTTTCTGTACTGGATTTGAAATGGTTGTTATATACGTATGAAATCCTTTTATGTATGCTTTTACCGCTGATGGTTTCTATTGTAAAATCACTTTGACATACTTCCTATGAAGCAATTCATACAAAGAATGTAACAAATAAGTAGGATTTTGTTGCCAGTCCACATCCTCTGGCTCTTCGGGTGCAATTGTGGTCTGTCAAGCAGTTCTTGTGTAAGGTTACTACTATAGGGTGCCTGGGAGTGAGTAGAGAAATTCCTTGTTTTGTTAGAAACTGTGTTGATGGAGGCAGGAATAGGGGCAGGGGTGGGTGGTGCCGCAGTCAACACCATGCAAGAGAACTGTTTCACTGGATTCTGTTGCTCCACTGACCGAAGCTCTGATTCCCGTGAACCTTGGAAACTGAGTGAGCACAGGCAGTTCCCAACAAGATGTCCTAAACAAATACCAGAAATGATCAGCCAACCTGTCACACTTTAACTTAGGACTACCTTACGTTCTACCTCTTCCCCCTGCCACCTGATTGAAGAGTGTCAGGAAGGCATCCACTCGCGTGCTTCAACTTTGTTCCCTTCACCCTTTGTGTTTCTTGGCATATTTAGCAAATTCACACTGGTGGGTCAGAGAGCAACGCTTTCATGTCCCTGATGCACGAACTGGAGCGACAGGAGGTTCAACAGCAAGAGTTCAACTCTGAGAATACAAATGCACCACCGTTAGATAGTTTGTCGGGATGATCCAAGTTCAGTAGCAAGCAAAGTCTTTCCAGGAAATCTGTGTTTATGAGGTGTGTGTGTGTGTGTGTGTCCGTGGAGGGGGAGGGAATGGGAGTTTTGCCAGGTGGTCTGTTTGTTTTTTTGTTTTTTGTTTTTTAAACTCTCTTGCTTAGCATTGGTTGAATCTGGGGATTATCACAACTGGGAGGAAACTTGCTGGATTCTCTAAACAGTCTCTGTCGTGAATGGCACTGGAAACCAGCCAGTTGGCTGGCTGTTGCTAAGATGATGCCAAGAAAGAGTGTGGAAAGGGTGCCATTTTTTTAAAAAAAGTTAATAGCCCAAAGTTATCCCAGCAGGTTTCTTCTTCATTAAGCAAACGGCAAGTACCGTAGGTGTCCGTTCATCCTGATAGGGATTGTTGTTCTCCAGATGAACATATTAAAAGAACAACAAGCCTTAGGATAATGCAAGTGCCCCCTCAGAGGATCTTGGTGATGGAGGGAGAAGGTAAGCAATTAAATGGTTCTCTTAAGATGCTGGGCTGTGTGCTAAGGAGGTGCCCCAGTCACTGTGAGTTCATTGTTGGGATACTGCCAGTGAGGCGGAGCCATCAAGCAGGCCCCAGTCATCTCCGGACGATCACCAGTCCCCTGTGGAACAGCACCAGTCAATTAGCGACACAAGCCTCAGAGACATTCCAAGACCCGTGCACACCCTTTCTGCAGAGTCTCCACAAAGAAAGACGCTGACAGTAGAGCAAACTGCGGACAAACGTCGGCTCCCTCGACCAGTAAAGCGAGATGAGCACTGCAACCCCAGAGTCATTCGTAACTGGACTTAACTGTCAGGGGTCCTTTACCTTTATTTTTTTTTAAAAGGAAAAGCAGGACATTCCAGGATCAAATAGCTCAGTTGGTTAGAGTGTGGTGCTGATAATGCCATGGTTTGATTCCCTTATGGAACAACTGCATATCCCAACACTACAATTCTATGATTCTATGAAATCTGAAACCAGGATGGCTCCTGTAAATCTGGGTCCATTCCTGGAAAACAGGGACCCCTGGAGGATCTACGCCTGTGTCGTTCAACATGGAAACTCTTAATTCCCCAACAGAACAAAATCCAGTTCGCTCTCCAAATGGCTTACCAAAATCCATTCAAGTGATGACAGGGTTTTGGAACTCAGTTGGTTTCATCTGTGCTTTCTTTCTCCTTTATTTGTCAGTTCAGCTTGATTTTGTATGTGTGTGCCTGCGCAACATGGTATATGCGTTCAGGAAATTTGGGGGGTGGGGGCAAGTATTGATATATTAACCTAACGGAGTAAGAAAGCAAATTGCAACGTCTTTGGCAAAGTGTGAATGGATAAAACTGGGGGGGGGGGGCACCCCACAAAACAATCCATTGGATGGTGATGATGATGATTTGCAAGTAATGGGAATCATATCAATTAAATTGGTAATTTTCATTACTGTCCTTGCTGGGCTAAAAGCAATGGAAAGCACTCCAAAACAAAATGCCAGGTCATTTTACTACCAGAGTGTCTCTTTTTCAGGAACACCGGCTCCCCCCCCCCCCCCCGGCCCCAGTCTTGCTCCAGGACTCCAGAATTCTGCCCAGCAACCAAGCCACACTCCATCTGCTGCCTCCCATAATGAGCTAAGCCAGGATCTCTGGCACAAGCCAACTTTCATTCTTCTATTCACTTGGATTTACCCTTTCAGCTTCCCATTGTTCTTTGCTAATGGCCTCACAATGGCCCTCCCTGTTGCCTTTGCAAGGCAGAACCCCGGCTAAATTGAGGGGGGGTGGGGGGGGGAGAGCAGAAGAGGCATAATCTCGGCTTCAAAATTTAAAGGGATTGCTCTGAATGAATAATGCAAAGGGAGCGGCTGCCAGGAATGTGTATAATAGGGCTGCCTGCAAGCAGAGGATGTATAGCACTTTTCCACCATCAGCTGCTGTGATGTGTTGGGCCTCTGAGTGTCATGTCCCAATATTTCATTCCAAGCCTCCTCCTCCTCCTCCTCTTCCCCCCTCCTCCATCCCTTGCAGGGCCACATGGCCTGCCTTGCGTCATCTTTTCAAGCCTAGCGTCAATCATGCGGCAAAGATGCCCCAGATAGTATGACAGATGGGGCTACCTTAGTTTAAGGCTAGATGGAGGCCTGAGGGCATGCCTTGATAGCTCAATTCCATGCTGGGGAGCAAGAGAAAGAGGGAGGGAGGGAGGGAAAGCTGCTCTAGGAGGTATCATTTCAACCTGGCTACTTGTACAGCAGAGGAGAAGAACCCACCTGTATCTGTTTCTTTGTTTGCTTTCCAGGTGCACTTGAAATGTACCAAAGCAGAGTGTTGTTGCAGCTTCATAACACACCCACACCCACACACCAATCAATCATAGAATCATAGAGTTCGAAGGACCATGTGGGTCTAGAGCATGGGTAGCATAGCTGTCCATCTTCCCCCTTTTTTTGCAGGAAATTCCCTTATTCCAGCGCCGTTTCCCGCTGCTTCCCGCTGCTATCCCAGATTGTTAGAAATCCCGTAGACTGTCCTCGGGACAGGTAAGGCTGCTGATCCCTTATTTTTGAGGCTGCCAATCCCTTATTTTCAAATCTGAAAGTTGACAGCTATGATGGGTAGGCAAACTAAGGCCCGGGGGCCAGATCCGGCCCAATTGTCTTCTAAATCCGGCCTGTGGACGGTCCAGGAAACAGCATGTTTTTACATCAGTAGAATGTGTGCTTTTATTTAAAATGCATCTCTGGGTTATGTGTGCGGCATAGGAATTCGTTCACCCCCCCAAATATATTCCGCCCCCCACAAGGTCTGAGGGACAGTGGAGTGGCCCCCTGCTAAAAAAAGTTTGCTGACCCCTGTATAGTGCAACCCCCTGCAATACAGCAATCTTTTGCCCAATGTGGGGCTTGAATCCATGACTCTGGCCCATCAACTGAGATATCACAATGTCTCTCATACATATTGCACCACACACGTATTGCTTGTGGAAAGGAGGAAAGAAAGTCGAGAGAAAACATGCTTTGAAAGAGCAGTCCGATGCTCCTCAGACTAGAGCATCAGACTAGTACTGGAGTGAGCCAGGATCAAATCCCTACTCAGACACTGAAGATTTTTGTGTGATCTTGGGCCAGTTACTATCTCATGTCATGTGGTTGTTGTGAACATAAAAACGAGGAGGGGTATAAATAATATATTATTATTATTATTATTATTATTATTATTATTATTATTATTATTCTCACAATGCCTTGAGCTCCTGGGAGAAAAGACAGAATATAAATGTAATAAAATAAAGGAAGCATTATTATTATTATTATTATTATTTGGGTCACTTGTACATGCCAGTGGCTATGTGCCTTTGCATGAAGGAGTCGTACACTGACAACAATGCTATAAAGGCTTATTGAACAATAAATAGTAAACTGTGTGTTAACCTCTTGCATCAGATCATTTTGCAACGTCACGTTCCAGCACTGCTTTCCTTGTGCAACCCAAACTTGAATCCTGCAAACACACCCTGCAAATCTATCAACATGAGATCTCCTGTGGGCAGTTTTGTCACGTGGATTTGCAAAAACAAAAATAAAGCACACAATGATTTCTCTTGATTCCTGGTGAAATATTGACATTTGGGCAAAAATCCTATCTACAGTCTGCTTATCTGCCCCCCTCCCATTTTGATTTTCGGGCACCTTATTTGTCTACCTTAACCATTCCAAAACTTAGGCGGGCCTTTACACTGGCCAGACTAAATATGTTACCGTCAGCTGTTCTTGAAGGTAGATATCAAAAAATTCCATTTGAGAACCGGCTCTGCCCCTGTGGAGCTGGCTATGTAGAGACGGTGTCACACGTTCTCTTGTCTTGCTCCCTATATAAAGATCTCAGGGACGAGACCATTACGCCGCTCCTATTTGCCATCCCCGGCCGCTCTTGCGAAGCCAAATTGTTCTCACTTCTAGCCGACCAGAACAGCTCGACAACAGAGAAGGTTGCCAAATTTATCGAGAGAGCAATGAGACTGAGAGCTGGTATCTGAATGATATCAGTGTGGTCACCCGGATTCCTCGCCTAGGTTTTTATGATTATTATCATTATGTTTTATTATTATTATTTTATTACTTCTGCCAAGTTTTAAGTACTGAGATTATTAATTTACCTAGGGTTTTAATAGGTCACAAGATTTTAACTATATTTGTAATGTATTCCTGTTGGTGTTTGTCCTTGATGCTATGGCCTGTTGGCTATGCAAATAAAGTCTATAGCTCTTCCTACCATAACTCCTATCTACAGTTTAACAAAATGTAAAACATCTAGACCCTGACACACTGGTACAAATCTTCAATGTATGTAAAAGAATAGCCAGAGTAAGCAGGAGCCGCAGACTTTCTGTATCCTGTTACGCTTGTTCAAACCCATTAGCTTCCAAGGGGCAAAGCTTGCCTCTATGCAAATGTGATCAAGAATCAGCACACATTCATAGCAGCTGGTTTGCAGAGGCTATCTGCAGTTAGGATGCTTAGTTTGAACCGAGTAGAGAAACGGTTCCTGTTCCAAAATTCTGCCAAGCAGGCAGAGGTTGCAAGAGCTCACTGGGAGATAAAGGGTTATGACCACAAAGTCAAGTAGAGGTGTAGAGTTCATCTTGGCCAGTCTCCTACCTGGGCTGCTGGCTGTTGTAAACAAAATTGGTCCTTTTCCCCTTTTGGGGTATCCAAGAGCCAGTATAGAGTCCTTATGTGGGTTCCCTATTGGTAGGAGAAAATAACAGAGGCCAACCAGAGAATATTGAGAAGCAAAGCAGCTAGTAAGCCTGATCTTTATTAAAGCTGTTGCAACGGGGTGCTCCCCTCACACTCAGGAAAGGAGGAGGACCCAGAACCCAGGTGTGTCTGCCCTTATATAGACATTTCCCTGCCCTGGAGACAATTCCCTGCCCTGGAGCTCAAGACCACCCCTCCATACATTATACATACATCACAGAAGGGGTGTAACCCAAGACCATCCCCCACAAACATCATACCTGCATCACAGAAAAGGTGGTCTACAACAGAAATTTGAATGTTGTTGTTTTTCCTGTTTGCCAGGTTATCTGAGAATGCCTTATCTGATTGCCTTTCCTGGTAGTCTGTCACCCTTTGAAATAGTGATTACTAAATTCCTGTAACAATGGGAAGGCTCCCAATGCTCAGTCCCTGCTCTTGCCAACCTAGCAGTTCGAAAGCATGTCAAAGTGCAAGTAGAGAAATAGGTTAGACGGTGTTTCCATGCGCTGCTCTGATTCGCCAGAAGCGGCTTAGTCCTGCTGGCCACATGACCTGGAAGCTGTCTGCGGACAAACGCCGGCTCCCTCGGCCAGTAAAGCAAGATGAGCGCCGCAACCCCAGAGTCGGCCATGACTGGACCTCATGGTCAGGGGTCCCTTTACCTTTACCTTTATTATATATATAAGACCTTAAATTTTATTATTACATGGTCCTCCTGAAACAGTTAATAGCACACCCTCTGCCCCACATTTTGGAAAAGCAAATCGGGGCACCCCACCCACAGGAAAGCAAATAACTCAGAGAATAACTCAGAATCCAACACATCAAGTTCGACAAAACGTTAGGGCCATTCCAGGCGTGTATTTTGACACAGTTAGGGAAATCAGCAAAATGTCCAGGTTTTTGAAACAACTTTCCTTAAAGAAGCTCAACAACAACTCCCCCCCCCCCCAAGAGTTCAACAACTTACTTTGAGTGATTTTCCAAAAAATTGTGTCCAGGTTTTTACTCCTTGAAATATGGCAACCTTAGACACAGCAATCATGTTGGTGGATTTATTCTGCTTCAGTTTGTTCTGCGGTGCTTCCTCAAGGCTACCGCGTGATCACTGTCTGGAGGGGCTATAGCATAACAAAAGCAGGACAAAAATAAATCGGGACATTAAAAAGTGATGGGATTTCCGCAGGAAGTTGTGGGGTATGTGCTGATGGCAAATAAAGCAGTGTGAGCACCCAAAAACTTTTGCAGGCGCAAGCGGAATTGAAAGGGGGATTGTGTACGACTGTCCCGATAGCATCGTGAACACAAATCATTATGAATGCACCCAAAAAAGATATATGGATGGGTGTGGGGCTTAATGGAATAAGCTAAAGCGATTCAGTTAGGTAAAGGAAATGAAGGTGCTTAAATCACTTTGCAACCTGGAAGTGCTAGAAATTTGCATCACTTTGGAGAATGGTGATTCCCATGCGAACAAATTCCACCAAAATGAGCGAGATTAAGGCTGCAATTTTATTTGGGAGGAATCCCCCTTGAGCTCAATGATGCTCACTTTTGAGTGGACTTGTATGGAACCGCCTTTTCCTATCGATAGCCTGGTTTAAATCCTGTTCTGATTTTTGCAATGAGAAACCTCCCCGCATAGCCTCTTTTCCTTCACCACCTGCACCACTGATCTTTGGAGCCTCCTGAGCTATTAACCTTAATATTCCATGCCCAAAGCAAACTTATTATTTGTGGGCATCTTGGCTTGCAAATGCTGGTTTAATAGAAGAGCTGCTTTCTCTGTATGTGTGCATGCAGACGTGTGCCCTATTTGCACATTTGTCTATGTGATGGATGGCCTCTCCCCGGTCAGCTGGGTCTCTCTCTCTCTCTCTCTCTCTCTCTCTCTCTCTCTCTCTCTCCAGACCTGCTCTTCCTGGATGTCGGCGTTGAAGCTGTTCACAGTCCAGGCGCATGGCTGCAGTCCGGCATGCAAATGAGCTGAAATGCTTTTGCCCTCTGGCCCTTGGAGCTGCTGGCTCCCGCAGAGCCATTCAGCAGGTGCTAAGCAGAGGGCAGGTGTACTGTTCACCATATGTTGCACTCGGGAGACAATTTCCTTCAAGTTCTTGAAATTACAAGCCAGGTGAAGAGGAAGCAAGTAAAAACATGTGCGCTTTGCAGAGCAGGGCAAGCCACCTGCTTTCTACAGACTGGCAAGGTTTGCTTGTTACAAGTCCTGATTAATATTGCTCCATACTGAAATGATTTCCTAAAGGGAACAGCTGTGGAAAGGAATCCTTTTTTTCATTTGCTCCCTTACCTGGTGTATGCATAAGCTACAGAGTTGTCGTGCACACTTATCTTGGGCCTGAGATTATGAAGGGCCTGTGCCTCTTCCCAAGCACTGAAACATCCCAAACAGTAGCATGCAGTGGAATACCATGGCCCCATAACACTTTCCACAGAGGCACTTAAATGGTGTGCGGGGTTTGAAGAGAGCCACACTTACACTATGTCTTAGAAGCTGAAAAAGGATTGCTTGCATCCAAGCGTTTTGCCTGTGGAGTTTGTCAAACAGCCATGCTCAAAGTCCCCAAAGGAGACTGGTTGCTGAATGGTGTGCTTACGAGCTTTTCTGAACAGAACAAAACCGAGCCACCGAGGCAAATGTGTCGGGTTTTGCGTACTTTCCACACCCTGCAAGCTGAACTGTCCCAAAGGCTCAGGGGAGTCTCCTTTGATCTTTGCGCAGCTGCTCTCAGAGGCTGCCAACCCAGAGCTTGACAGAGACAGATTGCAGAAAAGCCACATAGAGCTCTCTCTCTCTCTCTCTCTCTCTCTCTCTCTCTCTCTCTCTCTCTCTCTCTCACACACACACACACACACGGAAAAAATGCATATTAAATCCTGTATCTACTTACTTGGGAGTAAACCCTATTGAACTAAGTGGGATTACTTCTGCACTGCTAAAAGCTTCCTTTGCTTTCCTGCTTACTGCAGCTTTCAATAGATTAGGTTCCAGCCCTATACAAACTTTTACCAGGGAGTAAGTCCCACTAAACTTGGTGGCACTTGTTTCTGAATAGACATTGCTATTCTTTCTGGTATTGAAATAAATAAAATAAAATAAAAAAATTGTCCAGTAGCACCTTAGAGACCAACTAAGTTTGTTCTGGATTTTGTGTGCATGCACACTTCTTCAGATACCTGGTATCATTACTGTTGCATACCCTCCAGCATTTCTCTGACGACAATAGGGAAGTCCAATATAAAATAACAACAACAATTTTATTATTTATACCGTGTTTATCTAACTGGGTTGCCCCAGCCACTCTGGGTAGCTTCCAACATATATAAAAACATGATCAAACACAAAACACTTAAGAAAACATCCCTATGCAGGGCTGTCTTGGGATGTCTTCTAAAAGTTGTCTTATCTTATCTTATCTCCTTGGCTTGGGGGCTTCTGTAAATCTGGGACTGTCCCTGGAACATAAGGACACTTGGAGGGGCTGCTTTTGCATGTGCAGCAATTTGCAAAGGTGCGTGTGCATATGTGCATGGGACTATTTATGCAATGGCAAACCTATAGATGGTTTCGTGCTTTATAAATTACACTCCTAGCACATACAGTGGTACCTTGGGTTGCATACGCTTCAGGTTACATATGCTTCAGGTTACAGATTCCGCTAACCCAGAAATAGTGCTTCGGGTTAAGACCTTTGCTTCAGGATGAGAACAGAAATCGTGCTCCAGTGGCGCAGTGGCAGCAGGAGGCCTCATTAGGTAAAGTGGTGCTTCAGGTTAAGAACAGTTTCAGGTTAAGAACGGACCTCTGGAACAAATTAAGTACTTAACCTGAGGTACCACTGTACTTGTTTAGTTATATTTCAAATTTCTTGTATGACGGATGTCCAAAAGAGTTGGATTTTGGGACATTCCCACCACATGTGGAGGTATGTGCCTGTGGAGGTGCATCCTCTCCAGCATTTTGGTGAGGGCCCTGGGCATATCAGCGCTAGTTTCCAAGGGTGAGACTTAGTTCTTGAGTAAAAATGCTTAGGATCGCGTGCAAGGCTGCACAATCTTTATCCAGTTACCTGGGAGTAAACTCTATTGAAGATAGTGGGACTTCTCAGTAGACAGTGTAAGGCTCCATTTACAATAAAGGAATAAACACCCCACACATTTCCTTATAAAAGGGCTTTCTGCTGAAGCATTGCAAGCGGATTGGGGAAATTTTCCTTCAAAATTTAGGAAGGGCTTCACATGCCAGATTCACCATTCCCTTCATTTGGTGCAGGAATTTTATTTTCAGTATAAACAGGACTCTGTTTTTGCACCCACACCCACCCACCACTTTTAATTGTTCTCTGAGACATGGAGGGGAGGAAAAAGGAAAACTGGGGCATTCTGGGATCAAATCAAATTCTGTAATTTCGGGACTTTCTCTGGAAAATAGGGACACTGGAAGGGCATGAGGGAGCAAATTGGGTTTGAAATGGCCCCGACTCTGCAGAGTTACAAATATAAATGACCTTATATCAAACACTTGAACTTTTTTGTTGTCCTAGGCTGGATCTAGACATGTCAAAGAAGCAATTCAGTTAAACACGTTGTAAACTCATACAGGGAAATCCGGTAGGGAAAGACGGGACTCCACAGCGCCATCTGGTGTCACAGTGTTATATTGCATATACAGAGTATATAAAACGCTTTTTCTTTTCTAATCTAGCTGAGTCCCTAGGAGCCTCACCACCCAGACAAGGAGAAACTGCGAACCTTGAGATGATATTTATGCCCAGCCTCTCTCACTGCACCTAATTCTGCCACTTGTAACTGAAGAGTGTGATCGGAGGCACAGGCGAAAGGCAGAAGGAAGCACACCCCTCAATCTACTGGCTGCTTGTCTCCATCCTACCCTGTAATCTTTGCAGTTGATCATTTCGGTGGCAAAGGGATAATAGAGCCGAGCCAGGGTGCCCTGCCCTTTGAAGCCCAAAGTGTTATTCTTCCTGCTTCTTTTTCAGGGAAAGTTGAAGCGAACATGCCTGTGTGTGGCAAGGGGTGCAGGGAAAGCGAGTGCCGTGGGGGTCAGATTGCTGGACAATGCGGCGTTGCAGAGCACGTGCTGCCAACTGTTGAAAATATACATAGATGTATATATTACGTCTCCTCCGCTTTGCTCCTTCCTTCCTTCCCCATTGTGCAGCCTGAGTAGGCAGCAGGCCCCAGCTGACAGCTGTGCCCTGTGCGGTTCACGAACAGCTGCTTTTTCCTGGGGTGAAATTAAAAGATTAGGGGGATGTGGGCACGTGCTGGCTTCTGGAGCCCGAGACAATGCTTGATTTAGGGTGGAACTTGTCTGCAGCGGCTGACAAAAGGGGTAGGTTTGCGCTAGCCAAGGGGTCAAAGGGGGAGCACGCTTTGACAGAGACAAAAGGCGAGGAGGGAGAGGGGGAGAGAGAAAGAAAGAGAGGGGGAGAGAGAGAAGGGGGGCCCTTCAGTGAGCCTCTGAAAAGGCCGCTTTAGCTCCAGCAACAGCTGCTACTGCACAAGAAATCTGAGACACTCCTTTCACAAAACACAAGAGGCTGGAGAAAAGAAGCGGAGGCCACACTTTGCTCAAATGCAATTGTCTGGAGTTGAAAAGGAGGGAGTCGAGAGCTTCTAGCAGTATGAAAAGTTTTGCACCTTAGAGGGCTAAGAGGAGATCAGCAAATATAAGCCACACAACAGTGCGAAAGTGTGCCACAGACTACATGGGGGGAGGGAGGGGGGGAGAAATGATCTCCTTTCCTGCAGTGAAATGTGTTCACAGCAATGATTGTTCATTACCATAAATGTCTAACTATCTAATTTCATTTTGCCCGTGTTTATTGATGATGCAGGGCTTGTAAGCATGAAAACTGGTACCAGCATGCTAGTAGAAGCTGGCCTGAAGAAATGTGCATTCTTAGTTATCCTGCTTATATTTCCTTATGGCAAATTAGATGTTTCAGGTTCGCAATTGCATAGGTCCCTTATTTGTCATAAACACATCTAACCGTTATTTAAGCAGAGTGTTTAAGGGTCACTTCTGATATTCCTTTGTATAGTTTACTTGGAATAATAAGAATGGAATTGCCCCAAAAAGATGTTAGATTATTTTTGGATGCCACTACAGTGGCAAGACTGCTATTAGCTAAAAATTGGAAATCTCAAGAAATACCAACAGTAGAAGAATGGCAGATGAAGATGTTGGAGTTTTTGGAGCTGGCCGACCTGACTGGAAGAATCCGCGATCAGAAAGAAGAGGAATACCAAGAAGATTGGAAGAAATTTAAAGATTATCTAGCTAAATATTGTAATATAAGATAATTAGAAGATACTTGAAAGTATCTGATAGGCCTAGGACTAGAATAAGAATGTTGTAGAGTAATATGGATTTAAGTCAAAAAAGAAAACAGATGAATATAGTTAGTTGAAGGAGTTAATTGTATTAGAAAGAGGATTTTGGAGAATTGTTACAAAGGAGATACAATGAAATTCAGTTGGGGGAATCGAGGAAGTCAGACTACAATGAAAGTTAACTTGGATTTTGGAAGTAATGACTGTTTATACTCTTTTTTCTTTTTCTTTCTTTCTCTTAGTACTGTAAGATTTTTGTTTTATTTTTTTATATGTTATATTTGGTATAAATGTGGAAAATCAATATATATTTTTTTAATTTTTTTAAAATAGCGGTTGGTAAATGGGTTTGGTGTCTTGTTTCATTTTTCCATCCATTGGGAGCTTTATATTGCCCATAGCAGTGCTTATCTGATAAAGAGCTAGCAGAGGGGTGTCATTAAGCAACACACAGAATGATCGTCACCACTAAAATGTTGATAGTCATACAACCGGTCAATTTTACTCAATTTGGCCAAGCGGTTTTTTAAAAAAAACATAGCTTGCTCTAAGAGTGTCCCAGCCCTGCTCTGGCTTAGACAAAACAATGTTAAAGGTATGATAAGGGGAATGGGAACAAATAAGGAGAATGCAGCTGAAAGACTTTACAATCTACATGCATTGTGCTTTTCATAAGGCGCTGCTCAGTTATCATAGCTGCTGAGTAAAGCTGAAATGTCGCGGCAAAAGAAAGACAGATGGGCATTGTATGGGAATTCTAGTTGCTGTACAATAAACGAAATGGCAAAGAAATTAATTAGAGCTGCACTGGAAGCAGACCCTGAATTTTGACTGATTTCAAGTTCTTGGCACTGCAAATGTGATTTTATAAACTTGTAAAACACATTGCATATAATGTGTATTTTTGAATTTCTTTAACCTTGGCATTCTACCTGTCATCAGAGTGATTCAAGTAGTGGAGAAAAGGCAGGTAGAAAAGGTATATTGTTTAGATAATGCACATAGCACTCTGTGTACGGTGTTCAATCACAAAATTTTATAGTGGGCAATTGATGGGGTGTACCCTAGAAGTGATGAATGGTGTTTGTGAATAATTCTTGAGTAGTATTTTGTTATCCAGCTACAGAAAACTCACCTTGTTCAAAGGAACAGAGCTGTAGCTACAAACCTCAAATCATTTCCTTTGTGTATTTCCATGGCATTCAGTGAGATCACGAATGGCATCAAGGACAGCGGCCAGATATGAGGAATTTTATCAGGGCAGCTCAAAGGATGGCAACCATTAGGAATGTTTACAAGCTCCCAATGGACACAAATAGAATTCCTAAATGTGGATAAGCAAGGAGAAGATTAGTTAATAAAGCAACTTCCTTTCCTTTTGTATGAATTTTACGACTCAAGCTGTTCCACCGTTAAAACTGTTCCTGGCACCAACCGCCATCTTGTTTATTTTCTAAAAGCCCAACCAAAACCAGACGCGTATATTAAGTTCAGAGTGCCCTATGCCATCTTTATTATCCTATATTTGTCACTGAAAGTACTGGAGGAGTCAAGAATTTCTCTTTACTTGAGAGAGATTAAAGCAGAGCTTTCTGATGGCATGCCTTACATTTGATCTGAGATTTGCAGAAGACCCAGTGATGATATTTTCTTGCAAGCCAGAGCTAAGCAAGGTGAACAGAACCGTGCATTTATATGTCCCTTTCCTTTTTCACTCCTACCATCATTGTATTATTCCCCCTGATACAGTGGCTTTGCCCCAACGCTGGGAGACCAAGCCTACCTAAACGACCCTTTGCATGTCAACAGACTGTTGGTGGTCCCGTCTTCCTCTTTACACCCCCTCCCCACTTTCCTTTCTCCTTTCCTACCCCAAGACTTGCGCAACAGAACTGAGCCGAGCCTGGAGGAAGCACAATAGCACCAGCTGCTGCTGTGTCTGCAAATAACAGTGTGTGACCCCCACTCTGCAGAAGTTGCTCAGTGCCTTTGCATGAGGCTGGTAAGGTTGGCTTGCTAGCTTGATTTACCCGGAGCCATTTGCTCGACACCAACCTTTCTGCAGTCAGTGCAAGGCATAGTATCAGGGCCGGATTTAGGTTTGATGAGGCCTTAAGCTACTGAAGGTAATGGGGCCCTTTATATGTCCAGCTGTCCTTTGTCAACAACAAATTGTCGCTGTTTTTTTGTGTTGAATATATGCTGGATGGTAATTTACGGACCTAACAGGTATCTAAAGCCATTTGTACATAACAAAATATGTATTTTATCAAAGTAATTGTTGAACTGCAATACAATTAAGAAGAAGTATATTAACAGTGAAGTACAATTAAGAAGAAGTTTTGGAACACTTTGGTTTTGGAACAGACTTCCAGAATGGATTAAGTTTGAGAACCAAGCTACCACTGTATATACGAATGAGCAAACCAGTGATATTTTAGGAAGCAGGCTAGCAGGCCATGACTTACATCATAGGAGCCTACACAACACAAAACACTGTTGCTGTATGTACATTTTATTTTATTCATTTTTTATCTTATATTTTGGAAATATACATTCAGTTTTCCCCCTTTAGTGAGGCCCCCAAGAGAGTGGGGCCCTAAGCTATAGCTTGTTTAGCTTACACGTAATTCTGGCACTGCATAGAATGAATTGGTCTGTGCAGGGCTGATCTTTTCATCCTAAAGCAGAGGTTTTCAACCTTTCTGAGTCCATGGCTCCCTTGACCAACTGCATTCTGTCTGCGGCACCTCTGTGGGGCTCAAGAGTCCAGTTATGTCACCCCTTGCCTGCAGAGCTGGCAGCCTCTTGCCCTTTTTCGAACACCCTCCCTTGTGGAGTGTTCCCTCAGCCTCCTCTTCTCTCCCCTCTCCTTGGAGGTTCTCCAGGCAGCCGCTGCTGCCACCCCTGGTCTCTGAGCAAACCATCCCCTACCCCAAAGAGAGGTGCCTCCTCACACTGTCCATTCCCAACAGCAAGGGCTGGTGGACTGGCTGGGCTCCCTTGCCTGCTTGCTTGCTTACTCCGAGGCCGCCTCAGCTCCTGGCAACCAGCCAGTCAGCCCCAGAGGAACCATTCACCTGGGGAGCTTGTAGCCAGGGTGGCTGCAACAAACAGCTGCACAAGCCTTTGGGAGGCAGAGACACAAGAGGGCATCAGAGGAGGGAGGGAATGACAGAGGGAGAGAGGCCAGTGTTGCCTGCGGCACCCCTGACCATCATTCAAGGCACCCCAAGGTGCCATAGTGCACTGGTTGAAAACCACTGTCCCAAAGGATTCATGCGTTTCCCTCTCCCTCTGATTTGATGATGCTGCAGTTAATCAGCAAAAGCTCATCTGTAGCACAGGACAACCCTCGAACAGTAGGATTAGAGATTTAGGTCTGGTGCTGAATCAGAACTGGCATTTGCCTTTTACACTGCAATTAACTGGAGGGCTAGGATGTGGGTGTTAAGCAGTAACATCACTTGCTGTAGGAGCTGAACTGGCTGTTCCACCATTGTCAGTAATAATAGATGAGAAGCTGCGCTGGCGATCAAGCAGGCTGACGCTATGTACAAGCACCCTTTTATTGTTTCGTTACCCCAGTGCCCAGGCTTTTGGCAATTGCTGGTACTTTGGCATCACTGCTTCAAGAAGCCAAATCCACGCTGGTAATTAAGAACGGGGAGTTCTTTGCCATGTGGTAGGAGGATGCAGGGAATCCGCCACTGACAGTTGCAAATTGTGGCTTTCTCCCTTTCCAGCACAAAAGGCAGCTGCCTACATCAGTTCATCCATGTGGGAATCCCATTTGTTTCTGCCTGCCTCCTGCGTGTCTCACTGTGGAGCAGGTGACTACCAGCTGGCTAGAGCTGCTTGACCTTCATGGCTTGCCCCAAAGGGGTCTCTGTTGCCAAATGACGCTCGTACCTCTTTTGCAATCAGGTGTGGCTGAATGAAATCTGGAAGGACTCCCATTTCCTCCTGCATAGGGACCAGACTATGTTCTTAAACATCTGGAGAGATAAAATGATTATTGCTTTGGCCATCACAAGCTCACTAGTGCAATAAAGTACCCAGTGCAGTTCAGCTTGAACGGTGGTTGGGATTCCCATTTCTCTCCATTTGGTTTCAGAAAGAAAGTTGCTGATCTAGTTCTGCGAAGTACCATACTGAGCTCTCCAAATTCCCCATAAACAGGCATCATTATTTTTCAGCGTAGCCCTCGTGGGGACGTGTCTCAAAGGCAGTTTATTATGGCTTCCAGTCTCCAACAGCTACTCACAAATAATATTTGGGAAGCTTTTGATAGGCAGCTTGCCTCGAGGCAAAGGAAGACAGTGCCTAATTATAAAATGGAGGGCAAACTTTGCATCTTTAGCAAAGTACTGGCTTCCTGGACAAGAAAAAAATTAAAGCAGAGTCCTGATCGGAACCATCTTCTGGGGTGGGGAACTCAACCAACGGTCTCTGATGTTGATGTGACTTGAATTTGGATTAACACTTCCAGGGTTAATTGCACACAAATCCCAGGCCAGGTTAACTTGTTATGTCATCCGTATTTTCTCTTTAGCGGTCGCTATCTTTTATATATCAGCCTAAACCAAAGGAGGAAAGTACTTCACTTGTATTTTTATATCCATCCCTTTTTGTTTTTCTTTCATTGCTTTTGTCTCCACCTGCCAAAATATTCTGTTACCAAACAAGGCTCACAAACTATCTGATCTGAGCAAGAGAGCCCTAAATCACCAAAATATTCCAGATGGAAGGCATGCCACAAAATCTGCCGAGGCAAGGCTGAGCCTCATTGACTCCTTCACCCGCTCGTCTCTTCCCCTGTTTAGATTGGTGGCATTCTGTGCTTTGACTGACTGTTTTGTTTCCCACTGGTTGCAATGATCTGCAAGTGTCCTAACCCTTAATAACTTTTCCCTTTCACTTCTTTCAAAGCCATAATCTCTGCAAGCGGACCAGGGGGAAAGAAAAGCCCAAAGGCTGCTTTGGAGAAGGATACAGACACTGTTGTAGCAACTTGTGAGTTACTGCATGAAAACCCATCAGTGATGCCTAAACTGTTCTATCAAGTGACTAAACAGCCTTGACAGCAGCGAAGTGAAGGGGGGGGGGGGAGGAAAGAGAGAGAGCCATAATTCATCAGCAGTCCTTTAGAGCTGTGATGTTATCTCCTTCTCCCTGCACAAAAGCCACAGCTGTCCGGTGATAACATCAGAGAAAGAGGAGAGTCCCATCTGTTTCCACCTTCCTTGCTCGGGGAGCAGGTGACTGCCAGCTGACAGAATCGGCTTGACCCTCTGTGGCTAGCCCCTGGAGAGGCACAACTCACAGAACCAAACAATGCATTGCTTGCTACCCAAATATGTCTGAATGGCCAGACAAACCCCAAATGCGGAGAGTGCAAACATGAACAGGGATTGTCAGGTTCTATTCAGCAGAGCGCCCCTGTGAGTTCCCTTCCCCATACACACTCGTTATGTGCCTGGTGACAGGCAAAAGCTTATCTGGTGATTTCCCTCAAAAGTGCAGCAGTGATCACAAAAGCAACACCTAACCAACATCCCCTGGAAGGCATCCTCTGAGGAATTAGTATCCCTACGGGACTCTGAATGAGACTGTAATTTCATTTGCTTCTCTATAATCACAGGCCACATTCCCATAGGCCATACATTTAAAGCACCGTGATGCCACTTTGAACAGTCATGGCTTCCCTCAAGGAATTCTGGGAGCTTGGAAGGAAGGATTAAAATTTACTGCGTACAATGCTTTGAAAGAAAATGTGATGAAAATGATGTATAGGTGGTATATCACCCCTGTGAAATTAGCTAAAATGTATAAAATAAGTAACAAATGTTGGAAATGTACAGATAAGGAAGGAACTTTTTATCACTTGTGGCGGGAATGTAAAAAAGTGAAAGGCTTCTGGGAAATGATATATAATGAGATGAAAAAGATGTTGAAATATACATTTCTTAAGAAACCAGAAGCATTTTTACTTGGCATTGTAGGAGATGATATTAACAGACAGGACTGTAAATTGTTCTTATATGCAACGACAGCAGCAAGAATATTACTGGCACAAAAATGGAAGCAAGAAGAATTACCGACGAAAGAAGAATGGAGGATGAAGTTGATGGACTATGCAGAATTAGATAAATTAACAGGAAGGATTCGAAACCTGCAGGATCAGAGATTCTTAGAGGACTGGAGTAAATATATGAACTATTTGAAAAGTAATTGTGATGAACAGATTATGCTACTATGTTTGCAAGAAGTTTTGTAAGGTGGATTACTTGAAATATTACAAGAAAGACTATGAAAAGAATTATTAGTTAAGGACAATTAAATGCAATATGGAAATTAAAAAATGCAGAATAAGTGATAAAGAACGGAAAATCATCAGAGGTGTTGACGGAAGTCTAAAATATTGTATAAGATGAGAAGATATGTTGTATGACTGTTGGAACCGATATGTTAAAAAATCAATAAAAACGTGTATATATAAAAAAAGAAATTCTGGGAGCTGTAGTTTGTTAAGGTTGCTGAGAGTTCTCAGGAGTCCCCTAGTTCCCTCCCAGAGCTTCAGTTGCTTTAGCTTGTTTCCAATGCAAAGGCTCTATTCTATGAAAGATGAAGCAATAATGGCAGAAATGCTTGGGCCTTGCAAAACCACTGGCATTTTTTCTGAGCATTCGGTCATCAAGTCCATCTCATGTACAACTGTTTTCTGTCTGTGACAGGAGACAGAATGACCTTCTTTAGGGGTAAATCATCAGGTGTGAGTCTGGAATACTAATGTACCCTGGAGATAACTATGGGTAAATTGCTTCAATCAGCGTTGCCCTGATTGAGCAAAAAAATATTTTCCAGTTGCATTCTTAGTTGGAATTTTGTTCTTCTCAGCATGCTGATGGAGTGGAGTATAAATCTGGATTTTAAACCCAGTCAACCTGTTACATAAGGAATAGACGGAGACCTTGAGGAAACAACAGTTGCTCTGAAGCTTATTTATAGCCAGGGTAAAATTTAATATGACTACAAGGAGAACAATTCTGAGGCAGGGCTTGAAAGCAGGGAGATGGAGTAAGGGTGAAGATGGATGTTTTCTAGCATGGCGGAAGTGACACACGCACACTTTAAACCCTTTCAGACATTTGAGAGATGTCCTGTCTTAGCGGAATAGAATCCACAGGCAGGTCGAGAGGGTACAAATTGAGCAAGAAGTCTGGAGGCGAGATGGGGCTGAAAAGAAGCAGGCAAGTTAGGGTGCCTAAAGGGAAGGATCTTTCAGAACCTCAGACAGAGCTCAGGGAGCGGACAACTTGTTTGGAGCTGAGCCTTTTTATGATCTCTGAGGCTGCCTAGACTTTTCTGGCTCCACGCCATGACTGGTGAGTGGGAAGCCTTGAAGGGGCAGCTGTTTGCCTGGAGCAGGCATAGGTAAATTCCGGCCCTCCAGATGTTTGGGACTACAATTCCCATCATCCCTAGCTAACAGGACCAGTGGTCAGGGATGATGGGAATTGTAGTCGCAAACATCTGAAGGGCTGGAGATTGCCTATGCCTGGCCTGGAGCCTATTCCCATGCTTCGTTAACCTACCTAACAATGGGACTTAATATTCTGTACCAGTCTGTCACCCCCCTTTGTTTATTAACCTACACATGTGAGTCTGTAGAGGATTAAATATAATTAATATATCCTCTTACCGATTCCCATCAGTGTCTACCTGCTGAATAAATGCCCAATAGACGCAGTGTTGTTCACCACCCAGGGAGATACAATTTGTCACAGCGATAGACACATAGTGAAAAATGCTTCAGTTGTCAAACGTGGACCAGAGGTTCTCCATACTGACTCTGTCAAGTGCTCTTCACCAGAGTAACCTGACTTTTGTTTTAGAAGGCTGTATATCATTTTCCAGAAAATAAAGAGCTACGTCACACTTGTTGCTATCTTCTGCTTAATATTTTTGGTATTTGGGCGTAGAGCCAGTTTGATGCCTTTTTAGAATCTTGGCATTGATTTTATGAGGGTGTTGAGCTGTTGCTGAGCACAGAAGCTAATCCGCTTTTGAGAACTGAAATGTGTCAATCTAAACCCACTGATTTTCATGACTTTCGGCAATTATCTTAATATGGGGAAAGTATGGGCGAGACGAGGTTGCTATTAGCCATGTTAGGCAACGATGGCCTGTTGTCCTCAGTAATAAATGTCTCCTACCTCAAAGGTTTGTCAAGATGTGGTGAAAATTATTTAAGAGCAGTTTTGCTGGAGAGTCCTGCTTGCGTCAAGGCATTTTTCCCCCTGAGGGAGGTTTAGCTGTCATTGTGAAGGGAAAGCCAATAAAAATCTTAATCTAATCTAGCCCAAGGGTGGTGTTTTAAGGAGGCTAATAATTTTTTTTCTTTACTATTAAATGGACCATTTCTGAATCAAAAGCAGGAAGAACCAATGAACATTTTCAGTAAAAAGCATGTAATGACCTTGGCCTTTGAGAACCACAGTAGCTATTGGGTTGTGATCAACTGAGCCCTGCTCAGAGTAGACCCATCGAAATTAACAAAACTAAGTTAGCCATGTTCATTATCTTCAATGGGTCGGCTCTGAGTATTGGGTAGATGGGACATTTGTCATGGAAGAGGTCTCTACCACGCAGCCATACTGTTTAGGGTTGGCACCATTTTGAGTTTATATCTATTGATATATGTGGCAGCATATAGAGCCCTATATTACACCGATCTTGGTCCAACTGCACTGGCTACCAATTAGTTTCCGGGCCCACTTTATAGGTTTTGACCTATAAAGCTTTAAACGGCTCAGGACCGCAATACCTCAAGGTACCGCCTCTTTCTATATGAACCTACCTGGACCCTGAGATCATCTTCTGAGGCCCTCCTTTGTGTGCCTCTTCCTCGAGAGGTTCGGAGGGTGGCAACATGAGAACAGGGCCTTCTCTTTTGGGGAGGTGAGTGTAAACGTACTAGTTGCCACCTCGTGAGCAAGGGGACATTTAGGGGAAAGACTTCAAGAGTGCCAGGGCAATTTTGTCATTACATCCATGGGCAACCATGTGGTGGACTTGGTGGTGTTAAGGTGGAGCGAAGTGTTCCTTTTTGCTGTTTTGTTCTTCTTTGTAGAGAATTGATAAGGCCTGTTTCCTGACTAGTATGGCTTCTGAGCCTTCCATTACAAGGTTCTAGGTTCTTCCCTTCAGAGGGACAGTGGAGAAAGAAGAGCAGGTGCATTCAAGGGGTGGCTGAGGAGAAAGACACAAGTCTGAAGTAGCAGCCACCATTCCACTGATCTGCAGGTTCCTCTGGCTTCTGACAGTTGATGACACAGTCCAGATATCAGGCATTTTTTTGTTCATTTATTGACCACCTTTATCTCCCAAGGAGCTCAAGGTGGTATATGTGGTTCCTCTCCTTCTCATTTCATCCTCCCGACAACCCTGTGAGGTAGGTTAGGCTCAGAGATGTTGGCTGGCCCAAGGTCGCCCAGTGAGCTTCATGGCTGGGTGGGAATTTGTAAAATAATTTTTTTGGTTTTTCAAATTAAAGTTTTTCAACTACATATCCAAAATACAACATACAATCAAGATTCCAAAGAATCTCCTGGACTTCCCTCCTTCCCTTTGTGGGTACCATTGTTAATCATGTCCTCCTGCATCTTTTATAATAATCCAAACCTTTTACATCTCCATTATATCCAAAATTCACCATTAAACTACAAGTGTTATTCCAATCCTACTAACGATTTTAACTGTTTACAATGGTTTTTAAGATAAATTGTACAATTTCCTCATTCCTTATTAACATTTTGGTCTTCCTGATTTCTGATTCTTCCGTTCATTTTTGCCATTTCGGCACAATCCATCAACTTAACGGTAATCTGCCTTTCTTCTCTGGTCGGGACTTTATCGTCTTTCCATCTCTGGGCCAATAACATTTGTGCAGCCGTGGTCATATACAGAAACAGTCTTTTCTGCTCCCTTGGGATTTGAACCCTGGTCTCCCAGGTCATAGTCCAGCACTCTAACCATCACACCACACTGGCTCTTCCCTCTTGGTAGTGTGAGGAGGTGACAGCAGGTGCTGTAGGTCGGGCATAGGCAAACTTGGCCCTCCAGATGTTTTGAGACTACAATTCCCATCATCCCTGACCACTGGTTCTGTTAGCTAGGGATGATGGGAGTCCCAAAACATCGGGAGGGCCGAGTTTGCCTATGCCTGCTGTAGGTGGATTCAGAGACAGGTTTATGAATAAGAAGCTGGGAATTGCATGGGGGGCAAGAGTACTCTTGCTCTCAGGTCCTGTTTGTGAATAGCATCTGGTTGGCCACTGTGAGAACAGGATATTGGACTAGATGAGCCTTTCACCTGACCCAGCAGCTGGTGCAGATTCTTCTACTGCAGAGCTATAGCCTGTTTGAAAGTAGGAACTGCTACAGCAAAAATGAAAGCAATGCTCTATCTGTACGCATCTCTCTCTCTTTCCTCCATGTTGTTCATTCATTTGGACCCCAGCCTTTGCTTGGCCGTTTTAATCAAGCCAAACCATGTTGTATTTTCAAGTTAGCTTCTATCCATCTAAGGATACCTGGGATAACATTATGTAACAATCTAATCACATCACGGCTTAAAGTCCTTTCCAGATTGTTGACTCAATTGATAGATTTCCCCAGATGGCTATTATATAATTAACTCTCACTGGTATTATAATTAGCACTGTGAAAACGACAACCGGACTTTTCAGCAGATTTTCTATGGCTTTTTAAAAAGAATATTCAAACACACAAACACAAAACCCCTCAGTGGCCTCAGTGGAAGTGCATTTAGAGTCCCCACGTCCTCTGTGAGTTATTTATTTATTTATTGCTTTGGCTAAATACACACTATATCTTTGAAGCACATTCAAAGTCCATTTCCCCCCTCAAAGAATTCTGGGCGCTGCAGCTGTTTTAAGATTGTATGTGACAGGTAAACTACAAGAGCAATGGGTCTTGCACCTGAGATTTGTTCAAGGCAACATTAGGAAATATCAGTCCAAATGAAAATTGTACCACATTGAATTGGAATGTTAATGGGCAAAATGAATTAAAGCTAGTGGACATTGTTCTTCAGCTCACATAGGCAATGTCAAGCGTGAATTATCGTTTTGTTTGCTTGCAGAAGGAGAAAAGTCATATTTCTATTAAATGAAAAAAAATGCGTCAACCCGCCCCCAAACTGGCACAATTTGGCATGCATAAGTGTCCTGAGAGATGTAAAAGCAGCTTGCATACAAATCATCGTGTTTCCTAGCTCCACGTTCTGAATGAACAGAATCAATTAATGGGGAGTGGGGAGAAGCTTCTTTCCAAATAGCTGAGAAAGACACAAATAAAATGGTCACAATCTGATCTATATGGCAGTATTGGCGAACGCCCAGAACTTTGAAATAATAGTTGAACTGGCTGTCCAGCTCTGAAAGAGCCATACATTTCTAATAATGAAATGAAAAGAACACCAAATGATCACTTCACCGTGGGTGGCCTTAAATTTGGATGCCACAGCCACAGAAGGAAATTCATAGCAGTTCATGTCAGGTCAGTACCCTGCTAGAAATATATTGTTACAAAAATTGGGAGCCTCCCTTTCTTTCTGCCAAGAGGCAACAAAAAACCATTGGGTTCCAGGCACACACCAAGCCTTTGTGTTCCTTTGGAGAATTGAGACATGGTGGAGACTGTCATAGCTTTCAGAAATATGGTTAATTTACCTATTCACACTTTCAGTCTGCCTGAAGGGAGTCCAGATCTTTCAGCATGATCCTTTCTAGTGGGGCTTTCCCCCCCAGAAATGCAGCCCTGGAATCCAAGGCATCTCTCCCAGCCAGCCTTCAGCCAACCTGCCCAAAATGGATCCCAGTCTCTCCTCTTCCTTCTCCTTCTTCCCAGAACACTTTGCTAAAAAACCTCTCTTTTCCTGTCACCTCAAACACATACCCCATCACCTTGGCAACATCTGTCTCCCCAGGCCAAAGGATTCATCTCAGATGACCCATCAACCCCCTTTGGCATGCTAAGAGATTTGTTCTTTGCTAGGCCAGCCAGGCTGGCTTGCAGAAGCCAGCCCAGGGACTCGTCTGGCACAGCTCTGCAGCTTAGATTTTCATCCACACCCTAATTAATCAAAAGCCCACCATTTATTAATTTCTAGGGTTTAGCCCCCCCCAATCTATAACAATATGAAGCCCAAATGTCTGTTGACAGGCTTTTTCAAGTCTCTCAAAATTGAAGTAACTCAGCCAGCAGCAACCAGCAGGGCTGGATTTAGGTTTGATGAGGGCCTAAGCTACTGAAAGGGACGCAGGTGGCGCTGTGGTTTAAACCACAGAGCCTAGGACTTGCCGATCAGAAGGTCGGCGGTTCGAATCCCCATGAGGGGGTGAGCTCCTGTTGCTCGGTCCCTGCTTCTGCCAACCTTGCAGTTCGAAAGCACATCAAAATGCAAGTAGATAAATAGGTACTGCTCCAGTGGGAAGGTAAACGGTGTTTCCGTGCACTGCTCTGGTTTGCAGAAGCGGCTTAGTCATGCTGGCCACATGACCTGGAAGCTGTACGCCGGCTCCCTCGGCCAGTAAAGCGAGATGAGTGCCGCAACCCCAGAGTCGGCCACAACTGGACCTAATGGTCAGGGGTCTCTTTACCTTAAGCTACTGAAGGTAATAGGGCCCTTTATATGTCCAGCTGTCCTTTGTCCACAACAAAACGATGCTGTTTTTTGTGTTAAATATATGCTACAGTATATGGTAATTTGTGACGCGGGTGGCGCTGTGGGTTAAAGCCTCAGTGCCTAGGGCTTGCCGATCGAAAGGTCGGCGGTTTGAATCCCCGTGGCGGGGTGCGCTCCCGCTGTTCGGTCCCAGCGCCTGCCAACCTAGCAGTTCGAAAGCACTCTCGGGTGCAAGTAGATAAATAGGGACCGCTTACTAGCGGGAAGGTAAACGGTGTTTCCGTGTGCAGCTCTGGCTCGCCAGAGCAGCGATGTCATGCTGGCCACGTGACCCGGAAGTGTCTTCGGACAGCACTGGCCCTTGGCCTCTTTGAGTGAGATGGGCGCACAACCCTAGAGTCTGTCAAGACTGGCCCGTACGGGCAGGGGTACCTTTACCTTTTTATATGGTAATTTATGGACCTAATCGGTATCTAAAGCCATTTGCACACAATAAAATATGTATTTTATCAAAGTAATTGTTGAACTTATCTTAGATTTTGGAAATGCACATCTAGGTTTTTTTCCTTTAAATTTTTTTGGGGGCCCCAAGGGAGTGGAGCCCTAAGCTATAGCTTGTTCAGCTTATACGTAAATCTGGCATTGGCACCAGTGACCCTTAGGATTACAGTAGCTCAGCCAATGGAGATAAAAGGCTCTGTTGTAGGGTGGCCATGTGTCCTACTTTACAGAAACAGCCCTCTACTTAAAGGGCTGTCCAGTCTAAGCCTGGTTCAGAGAAAGAACGAGAAGGGTTAGGGTTAGGGCATATTAGAAAGTGCATATTAGAAAGAGAGTTGGAAACAGTTGAGGCAATTTGTCAGCTTTGCCCTACATCTATTGTGATGAAAACAGGTTCTAGTGCTAAACATTTTGTCTTTCGTACAAGTGGATGGTTTGTCCAAGGAAAGCAACAGACCAAGCAGAGTCAGGCAGGAGGCCAAACCTCCTTCCATGCATATCAGAAACAATAAATCACACTTTGTCACACTGCCATCACTGCACGTCCGAGTGCTCACTCTGAGCTTTCTTTAGCTTATAACTAGCATTGGCAGTGACTTATTTTCCACATATTGGTCAACTTCTAATGCTGGAGCTTTAAGGGAGTGGAAGCTGGACTTTGCTAGGATCAAGGTCGATATGGAGAGACGAAACCCTGCAATCAAGTGGCTGTGAATGTGTAGATTTTAACGCACATGAACGTACATTTTAGCAAACAGAAAGGAACTTGGGCTAACTCCAGAATAGTAGTAGAGAGCCCTGAGTCTTCATATCATCATAGAATTTTAGTTGTCCAACCCATTGCAATGCATCCAGTCTCTGCTTAAAAGCCTCCAGGAAAGGAGTCCACAAACTTTCAAGGGAGTCTGTTGAACTGTCAAACAGCTCTTACTGTCAGAAGGTCCTTCCTGATGTTTAGTCGGAATCTCCTTTCTTGGAACTTGAAGCCATTGGTTTGAGTCCTAACCTCCACAGCAGGACCAAACAAGCTTCTTTCCTCTTCCATGTGATACCCCTTGAGCTATTTGAAGATGGCTATCATATCATATCTTTGCTGCCAAGGAGTGTGGTGGAGTCTCCTTCTTTGGAGGTCTTTAAGCAGAGGCTTGACAACCATATGTCAGGAGTGCTCTGATGGTGTTTCCTGCTTGGCAGGGGGTTGGACTCGATGGCCCTTGTGGTCTCTTCCAACTCTATGATTCTATGATTCTCCTCTCAGTCTCCTCTTTTCTAGGCTAAACATACCCACCTCCTTCAACCATTCCTCATAAGGCTGCGTTTCCAGACCCTCACCAATCTTGGTTGCCCTCCTCTGCACACGTTCCAGCGTGTCAATATCCTTCTTAAATTGCGGCACCCGGAACTGGACACAGTATGCCAGATGCCTTGTCGACTGGGCATACAGCTTGCCTGTGCACTTATCTGTCCTTAAGTGGAAAGCCTTCTGAAAATATCGAGTATTGATTGACCTATGAATTGTAAAGGGATCTATCACAGGAATGGGGAACCTGTGGCCCTCTAAAGTGTTATTGGACTCAAACTACCATCAGGTCGAGCCAGCATGCTCAATGGTTAGGGATAATGGGAGACCAACAACACCTAGACTTGGTTCTCCATCCCTGAAGTGTTAATTTAAAGAAAAGTAAATCTATGAAAGGGACGTGGGTGGCGCTGTGGTCTAAACCACAGAGCCTAGGGCTTGCCGATCAGAAGGTGAGCAGTTTGAATCCCTGCAATGGGGTGAGCTCCCGTGGTTCGGTCCCAGCTTCTGCCCACCTAGCAGTTCAAAAGCACATCAAGTGCAAGTAGATAAATAGGTACCACTCTGGTGGGAAGGTAAATGGTGTTTCTGTGCCCTGCTCTGGTTCGTCAGAAGCAGCTTAGTCCTGCTGGCCACATGACCCGGAAGCTGTCTGTGGACAAACACCAGCTCCCTCGGCCCATAGAGCGAGATGAGCACGCAACCCCAGAGTTGTTAGCGACTGGATCTAATGGTCAGGGGTACCTTTACCTTTAAATCTTAATGAAGTGTCCAACTAAGGTGTCATCATTATTATAGATGCAATAGATGCAAGATCATTTTAAGCAAAATGTGTGATTGACACTGCTGATCCCTTTAATACAACTGTTTAAGTGCTCAGTTATCATGCATGTTATACTGTATGGGAGCATCATCTGATTTTATGCGCATATGTGGTTGTTTTCTTTTAAAAAACCTCCCCCTTCTATATTTAGTGAAAGCTGTGTGTTATCACTGATCCTTAACTACAAACCTGTTAGACAGGTTGTGCCTCTGTTACACAAGAGATCTGAAGGCTGAGAGACAGAAGCTTATTCAAAGTTATTCCACCCGGTTGTGCCATTACTGAAATTTGAATGGCGTCCTGGCATGTTTTGTACCATTAGGCCATGCTGGGGCATGGGTTGCCATGTTGTGCACTAAATCGCTGAATTTTTTTTCATGAGGGTTTTTAAAAAAAGAAAAGGAAAAACCTACAAATCTCAACAGCAATGTGGAGAACTGAATTGAAGAAACTGAGAGAAGCAAAATGGACAGATCCTTCCATCCCTTATAATAAAAAGTAATATATCAAAAAAGGAGGAAAATAAAGCAAAAGAAAAGAATGCTCATGAGGAAACGAGAGCCAGTGTGGTGTAGTGGTTAAGAGCGGTAGTCACATAATCTGGGGAACCGGGTTCGCGTCTCCGCTCCTCCACATGCAGCTGCTGGGTGACCTTGGGCCAGTCACACTTCTTTGAAGTCTCTCAGCCCCACTCACCTCACAGAGTGTTTGTTGTGGGGGAGGAAGGGAAAGGAGAATGTTAGCCGCTTTGAGACTCCTTAAAGGGAGTGAAAGGCGGGATATCAAATCCAAACTCTTCTTCTTCTTCTTCTTCTTCTTCTTACAAAACACAGTTGTATAAAAAAGAGAAAGAAAAATGAACAGAGAAAAAATAACTGGAAGAAATGGAAAATTGATAAAAGGAACTCCCGCCTCCCTATCTGACAATTGGATTGGATAACAATTGGATTACAGATAACAACAATTATTCAAAGTGTTTAACAGATGCACTCCAGAAGAGTTTCCCCCCTTCTGCAGGATGTAACTTTTCCAAATTTCCCTCCTAAGCCCAGGCTTTAACCTTTAGTCACTCGGACAGCACAATATGACTATTCTAATGTCCTTCTAGTAATCCAAATAGATATCCCTTATCTTGGCAGAGTGAGTGATTTTGCTTAGGATTAGCCTACAGCATCCATAAAATGGGAATTTTTGTTGTTGTCTCCTTCAGTCAGCAGTGGCCAAGTGTATAACTAAATGGGGCGATGCCAGGGATTTGGCTCATGGGAGCTGGATGAAAAAGGCACCTGGAAGGAGTGGGAAGAACGGGAAATGCTGAAATTACAGGGTTCAGGAGGAAGAGATACACAGCCAGCATCTGTTCAAGTCCCTGTTGATTAAAAGCAGTCTTCCTCTTGTTTTTATTTTGTGCAGGCATTCTCTTTCTCTTTCTCGTTCCCTCTCTCTCTCTCACACACACACACAGAGACGCACACCCATTAACTAGTCATTAGGGAAATTGAATTTCCTAGTGCATTTGGAAACAAACTGAGGGCCAGCAATTAGCAGTTCTGAGTAAAACAGCGCAGGGTTTTTCTGCTCTGTCATTGCTCACTTGCATATTACATATCCACTCATTGTCACAGTAACCTACTATCTGACAGAAGGCAGATGACGTTGCACAGGAAACGGAGATATGGAGAGGAAACGTTTTGCTGATAGGCCACCCAGGCATGCAGCCCCTACATGGACTGGCATGCTGGGAAGCTGCTGCCCAGAATGGAATGTTCCAACCGAGGGATTTTTCAGTATTGTGAGATTCTCCTGTGCAGAGGGGAAAGGTGCGTTTTTTCTTTCTTTTAATTTACTGAAAACATTTCTAGGCCACTTTCCCATACTTGCTCAGCAAGGGGTTACACGGAATAACCGCACAGCTAAAATAACAATAAAAACACACACAATCCAGTTTAAGGCGTTTCAGTTACCCCAGGCATTCTAATTTGTGTTATGCTTTTTGCTGCTGCTTCACATATTATTGTTATTTTTTTTCTATGCATATCTTTATTGTTTTAAAATAGATACACTTATGCCAGGAAAGCAAACCAACCAACCAACCAACCAACCAACCAACCAACAAACATACAATCAAATAAACAAACTATAAACTGACAAACAGACAATAGCAATATATGAAACAACACAATTCTTATAACTAACATCCTTCACATATTATTGTTAATGCAATTGTTCCATTGCATATTTTAGTGCAAGGGTTAGGAACTTGCAGCCTTCTGAACGTCGTTGGGACTCAGAGAATCATAGAGTTGGAAGAGACCACAAGGGCCATCGAGTTCAACCCCCTGCCAAGCAGGAAACACCATCAGAGCACTCCTGACATATGGTTGTCAAGCCTCTGCTTAAAGACCTCCAAAGAAGGAGACTCCACCACACTCCTTGGCAGCAAATTCCACTGTCGAACAGCTCTTACTGTCAGGAAGTTCTTCCTAATGTTTAGGTGGAATCTTCTTTCTTGTAGTTTGGATCCATTGCTCCATGTCCGCTTCTCTGGAGCAGCAGAAAACAACCTTTCTCCCTCCTCTATGTGACATCCTTTTATATATTTGAACATGGCTATCATATCACCCCTTAACCTCCTCTTCTCCAGGCTAAACATGCCCAGCTCCCTTAGCCGTTCCTCATAAGGCATCGTTTCCAGGCCTTTGACCATTTTGGTTACCCTCCTCTGGACACGTTCCAGTTTGTCAGTGTCCTTCTTGAACTGTGGTGCCTAGAACTGGACACAGTACTCCAGGTGAGGTCTGACCAGAGCAGAATACAGTGGCACTATTACTTCCCTTGATCTAGATGCTATACTCCTATTGATGCAGCCCATCAGTTGCAATCATTGTGGCCAATGGTTAGGAATTATGGGAGCCTGGAGTCCAACAATATCTTCAGGGCCACAGGTTCATCATTCCCAGTCATGGACTGGCTGGACACAGAAGAATGGTGGGAGGCACCAGATGGGAGAACCCCCAAGGGAAGAAGGCTCGGAGCCAGGAGATTGGAGGTGGGATGATGACGAGTCAGTGTGGGATGTAAAACTGCAGTCAAGTACAACTTTCCTACAGTGGACATGTTAGGGGATGTTTTCTACCATTCAGGAGAAGACTTCCTGTTTCCTCCTGAGCTGGGAGAGACTTCCACTACATGTGACTTGAAGAGGGTGTGGTCTGTTGTATTTCGATGGAGGCGCACATGGCCTCCATGTTCTGATCAGTGTGTGTTCTCCAGTTTGCATGTTGCTGTGTGCTTGGAGAAGTGACTGCTTAGTCGCAGTCATAGAATCATAGAATCATAGAGTTGGAAGAGACCACAAGGGCCATCGAGTCCAACCCCCTGCCAAGCAGGAAACACCATCAGAGCACTCCTGACATATGGTTGTCAAGCCTCTGCTTAAAGACCTCCAAAGAAGGAGACTCCACCACACTCCTTGGCAGCAAATTCCACTGTCGAACAGCTCTTACTGTCAGGAAGTTCTTCCTAATGTTTAGGTGGGATCTTCTTTCTTGTAGTTTGGATCAATTGCTCCGTGTCCGCTTGTCTGGAGCAGCAGAAAACAACCTTTCTCCTTCCTCTATATGACATCCTTTTATATATTTGAACATGGCTATCATATCACCCCTTAACCTCCTCTTCTCCAGGCTAAACATGCCCAGCTCCCTTAGCCGTTCCTCATAAGGCATCGTTTCCAGGCCTTTGACCATTTTGGTTGCCCTCCTCTGGACACGTTCCAGTTTGTCAGTGTCCTTCTTGAACTGTGGTGCCTAGAACTGGACACAGTACTCCAGGTGAGGTCTGACCAGAGCAGAATACAGTGGCACTATTACTTTCCTTGATCTAGATGCTATACTCCTATTGATGCAGTCACTTGGGACTAACTTCTTTATGAAATAGTTCTACAGTGGAACCTTGGGTTGCAAACATGAGCCGTGCGGGAGGCACGTTCACAACCTCCAGCGCCGCTTCTGCGTACGTGCGGGTCACGATTCGGCGCTTCTGTGCATGCGCAAAGCATGATTTAGCGCTTCTGCGCATGCACGAGACCAAAACCTGGAAGTAACCTGTTCCGGTACTTCCGGGTTTGGCGTGGTGTGCAACCCAAAATCGCATAACCTGAAGCGTCTGTAACCCGAGGTACCACTGTAGTTGTTATGTAACCTAAGCCTGCCTTCAGTGATATGTCTGTGAATCTGAATGAATCTGTGAGTAAACTACTTTTATATTAACGTTAATCAGATTCTTGTGCTTATTCTTTTTAAGTGGGATTAGAAGGGATTTTACCAGGAAGGAATCTTTAATGGTAAGACTCCGATGAGTCAGCAACAAGCTGATCGCTGCATAATTTAAAAAGGGGGATGTTTGATATGGAACTTGCTAGTGCAAGTTAGGAAGGATATTGCTAAATAATATATCCTCTCCTGCCTCCCTAATCATCCCCACAGTCAGAGGGAGAAGAGGGAGACGACTGGAAAGAGGAGGTGGCAGATGCTGAAGGAGTAATAGGGCTTAGTGAGCTAGGAGAGTCTGTGGCAGAATCAGAGGCAGATGCTGAAACAAGAGAGGAGGCAGACCAAGAGGCAGAGAGATGAGTCAGGTTGCTGAAGAAGCCAGGGTGTCTCCTGCTGCAACAAGCTTCCCTTCCATCAGCCTCCCAGGACTCAAAGAGGGATGAAGAGGGAGGAGCAGAGACAGAGGCATTGGCATAGTCTCAGATTGCTTGGAAAGGGCCCAGGGGAGGAGGAGATTTAGGCATCTGTGAGAAGGCTTCAGAGCAGAAAGAATGGTGATTGTTCTTTTCATAACATCATAAAGAGAGTTGGAGAGTTTTAAGGTCACAATACATGGCTCCTTCCTGGCTCCTTCCTTGTCTTTCTGCTAGCAGGTGAAGACTTTCTTGCTCCAACAGGCTTTTGGGAATGGACTGCTTTTAATTAATGGGCTGGTGCCATACTGTTTTTACTGTGATTATTGGGGTGGTTTTAATAGATTTTTAAAATATGTATATCATTTTAATCATTTCAATGTTTAATTGTTTGTTTAAATTATTTTTCCCTACCATTTCAGCATTTTTATTTTTGTGTTTAAGCTACCTTCAGTCCCATCAGGTATAAATAAATTTCTCCTCCTCATAATCACCGGACTTTCTCTTGAACTTCTATGTGCAATGGCTCACTATGGGAGAATAAACTGGCCCATCTGTCAAGGGTCTATAATGATGCTATAACAAATGTGATACTTAAACAAAATTTTGCTGTAATGCACACGATGTTTTGCTCACTCAGGCTCTGCCTTTGCTGCTCACTAGTCAATCTGATCTCTCCCCTTCTCATACTAAATACATTTCATTAGATACGTACCACACACAAGGGTGTCATTTGTAAATTTAGCAAACATCTTTACTACATTCTTTGCTCATAGGCACCCCATAGTGCCAAACTGCAATTAAAAAGCCATAACACTCCATCACAGCATATTCAAAACCAAAGGAAAAACAAACAAACCATGCTATAACAGTGGTAGTAACATTGCTTTTTTCTTAAACAATGTTTAGGAGTACTCTCATTTTGACTCAAGAATATCACCATTTTACAGTTCTAATCGGGGGACATTGTTGTTGTTGTTAGTCATTTAGTCGTGTCCGACTCTTTGTGACCCCATGGACCAGAGCACGACAGGCACTTCTGTCTTCCACTGCCTCCTGCAATTTGGTCAAACTCATGCTGGTAGCTTCGAGAACACTATCCAACCATTTCGTCCTCTGTCGTCCCCTTCTCCTTGTGCCCTCCATCTTTCCCAACATCAGGGTCTTTTCCAGGGAGTCTTCTCTTCTCATGAGGTGGCCAAAGTATTGGAGCCTCAGCTTCAGGATCTGTCCTTCCAGTGAGCACTCAGGGCTGATTTCCTTCAGAATGGATCGGTTTGATCTTCTTGCAGACCATGGGACTCTCAAGAGTCTCCTCCAGCACCATAATTCAAAAGCATCAATTCTTCGGCGATCAGCCTTCTTTATGGTCCAGCTCTCACTTCCATACATCACTACTGGGAAAACCATAGCTTTTACTATACGGACCTTTGTTGGTAAGGTGATGTCTCTACTTTTTAAGATGCTGGCTAGGTTTGAATCGGGGGAAATAAATACCATAAATGGACAAAAGTACAAAGATTCACAAAATGTTGAGGGGTATGCGTACCCCTGCGCACCCCCAGAAAAAAAGCACTGGGTGGTAATAATAAAACAACAACACAAAGTTCCACCCAGCTGACATTAAAAAACTGACCTTCAGACAGAACAGCCCACTCAACTACAAGCACAAACATTAACAACGAAAAAGGGAATACGATTCGCTTGCCATGCTATAGGTTTAAAAGGTCAAACTGATTTAGTTAAAAGGTACAATTATGCTCATTCCTGGAATTCAGCTATAATATTACTGCCTGCAATAAAGAGGATTCTACAGAAAACACATAAAAAAAATGACCAGTGATTCCCCCCCCCCCATTAATTGATGAGGAATCCCAGGATGTCCTGAAAACAAACAAGCATAAGGCAACCCCCAAACCCTTCAATTAGAAGGGGGTGGGTGGAAATCCATCTCTTTTCTAAAGACTTTTAAAGCTTTTTAAAAAGAGGGATTGCTTTATTATGATATATCCAGGGTTAGTTTGCAGCCCAGATAAAAGCTTCTGAGCCTCCGAGTTTCCACATCGTATTTTTACTTAGTGTGTCTAAACCTCTTTGTCCATTTCCGCATCACTAGCTACTCAGAACAGCATCATCTGTCCTGAGCCACCTGGTGAGAGGAGAGGCCTATCAGGCCGTTGTATCTTTCCTTGCTTATGCTGCCAGGATCATGCCCTGCTCCTTTCTTCTGTGCTAGTTTCAGCGAGCGTTTGATGTGGGGTACTTTTAATGAAAGAAAAGGGATCCCCAAACCAGAATGACAGAACGCAGGCAAAGGAAACGAAAGGAAATAGTAGCACGGGTGGTTGAAAAAGTAGAAAGAGATGTTCAAAAAGGTACTAACTTCCTGTTATGGCAAGCTTCTGTGTACACAAGCCCACTTAAAGAAGAGATTTTATAGACTGGAAAAGACTTTGAAGAAAGCATTCTTTTTTTTTTTAAATGTTTGCTTTCTCTTCCTCCGAGTAGTAACCACATCCTCTCTTCGGCTCTCTCCAGCTGCTCTCCTTCATTTTGGTTACGCCAAGTGGGTCACATGGGATACATGAGCATTCAGAACGGCAATGTGTCATTTGGCAGTTAAAGAGGAAGTGCCTTCCGATGACCTCGCTATCGGTAAATGTGGAGTAATTCATCATTTTTTAAAAAGTTTGCTCAGCTGTTAACTTTCAGTGCACATGCTCCTTTTCAGCCTAAATCTGTTGAAAGCAAAGAGAACACATAAATATATCTACATCTATCCATCCATCCATTGATTCTTACATTAAGATAGATAGATAGATGATAGATAGATAGATAGATAGATAGATAGACAGATAGACAGACAGACAGACAGACATAGGGACATGGGTGGCGCTGTGGTCTAAACCACTGAGCCTCTTGGGCTTGCCGATCAGAAGGTCGGTGGTTTGAATCCCTGCAATGGGGTAAGCTCCCATTGCTCTGTCCCAGCTCCTGCCAACCTAGCAGTTCAAAAGCATGCCAGTGCAAGTAGATAAATAGGTACCTCTGCAGCGGGAAGGGAATCGGCGTTTCCGTGCACTCTGGTTTCCACCATGGTGCCCCATTGTGCCAGAAGCAACTGTTAGGTCCATCATGAGACGTCCGCCAGCTTCTAATCACAGATACCAGCAGCCTTCAAGCAAGCAAACTTGCCTTATTATCGCTCCCTGGCATCCCACTGCCAGAGGATTTCCTCCTTCCATTCACCACTTTGCCTCCTCCAAGTGGAAGAAATCTGGGCAGTGCTGAATGTCACATCCATTGCCAGGTGTGTCCTACTGGAAATAGAAAAGGGCTTTCCTCCTGGCCTGCCTTTATATCCACTCAGTTGCCAAGGGTGTTTGTGACATCACAAGAAACCCACAGCCAATGGCAACAGCTGGGGAGGCATCATCTTCATTGCTTTGAGCCTCACAATGGCAGGTGGACCTATCAGTGATTGTGTGCTTGTTTATTCAGGACATGGGTGGCGTTATGGTCTAAACCACTGAGCCTCTTGGGCTTGCCGATCGGAAGGTTGTCAGTTCGAAACCCCTTGATAGGGTGAGCTCCCGTTGCTCTGTCCCAGCTCCTGCCAACCTAGCAGTTCAAAAGCATGCCAGTGCAAGTACTGTAGATAAATAGGTACCACTGTGGCAGAAAGGTAAATGGTGTTTCCGTGCACTCTGGTTTCTGTCACGGTGTCCCATTGCGCCAGAATTGGTTTAGTCACGCTGGCCATATGACCCAGAAAGCTGTCTGCAGACAAACACTCGCTCCCTCGGCCTGAAAGCGAGATGAGCTCCGCAACCCCATAGTCGCCTTTGACTGGACTTTACCGTCCAGGGGTCCTTTACCTTTTAACTTACATAGCACTCTCTTTGTGTAGATATAAATATAAAATCTTAGACCAGGACCTTTCTTCCTTTTATTTTTCCTAGCATTATCCTGACCCCATTTAAGGATTTTCCCCATTTGATCCTTAGAACAGATTTACAAAGCCCTCAGCCACTTTGGTCCAGGTTACCTCAGGGATCACCTGAAATCCCAGCTTGATCACTGAGATCATTGCCAGGAGGATTTCTCATCAATCCTCCAGCTGGTGAGACTAATTTGACAACAATGAGAAACTGAACATTTAGTGTGTGCCCTACCATTCAGTCGTGGCCTTTTCCAAGTGATTGTTCAAAGATACCCAGTGAATTTTGTGGCTGAGCAGAGACTGTAATTCAACATCTCTCTGGCCCAAGTACAAAGCATTATCCAAATGGCTCTCGGAAAAGTATCTCAGCATGACTTGCAGCAATTCTACATGCTAGCTCTTCCATGGCTACCCAAACCTATTATGTTGTAACAGCTATGTGGGTGTTTTTCTTTCCATTCAGCATTTTTCCAGCACTTTGCAGCCTCCCCAGCTGTCTGTGCTGCCTGATTTGAAAAGCCCCACGGGAGAAGTTACTGCCTATTCTCTTGCCCTGAGCTTTACTTGAAATGTGGGAAGCCAGGGAGACTGGCTAAAACACACTTGAGATTGGTGGAGCCACTGATTTTGTTTTTAAGGAAAGTCATTCCTCTTATCTTTTTTTAAAAAAGCGTCTCCTCTCTCATTTTTTAAAAGCAAAAAGGCTTCACTTAAAAGAACAACAACAAAAACTGGCTAGACAAACAGCAAACTGCCTTCCCGTCACCACAAGTTTACTAGAAAGCTCAGCTGAGACTATCGTTTCAGGAAAGATGATCGTCCATCACAGCACTGCAGAAGAAGAAAGTCGCATCTGGCTTAAAACTTTGCTCTGCAAATTTGTATCAATCTCAATGTCCTACCTCAAGGATGATTAATCCACAAGCTCTGGGCTGCATGTGTCTACCAAGACCTTTCTGTGCTTTTTATCCATTAGTTACTAGCATTTTAAAAAATGTAATCTGCTAGTCCTTATTCTGCAGAGATATATTATAAAAACGAGGGAAACTTTTTTTAAAGGGCTCAAATAATTATTCTACAATTTCATGGTTATATCAAAGGATCCTTCCAGATGATTGGATATTTTTGAATTTGCAAGCGATATGATTTGTCAGTTGCTTTTACCCCTGGAAGTTAGTAGTGTTATGAGTTTCTGAGTGCCAGACCACTTTCATCCCAGGATCCAGCAAGTGTTAGAATTTAATTAAGGCTTGAGGTGCTGAGCTGTGTGTTGGACACTGGTAGTGCATGGATCTAACAAGTGGTAAAAGCTAATTAAGCCAGGCTAGCCTCTTGTGTTGAGGTGATTGCCTGGGTGATGGGTTATTAAGAGAACATTCAATCAAAGGGACTTGGCATGAGATGCCAAATAGCCCATAACAGATAAAGCCAGAGCTTAGAGGATAGAGAGTTAGGAGCAATGTGAACTAGAACCTTAAAGTTAGGCGTTGTGGGACCGAGAAGCAAAGCAGTAGGCAGAGCACGATGCTTGATTTCTGTTTGGCTGTGGCTATTGGGGTGTTGATGCCGTGAACGCCTTCGTTGTAGGCTCAGGTTGCAGATATGTGTAAATAAACCATATATCATAAGGACACCACAGTCTCCGCTTTGCCTTATTTCCAAAAGGAAACATGGACCCTGGGTTAGTGCCTGGAACACTTGAAATCTTGCACTGCCTGGAGACGGGTTACATGCAAGAGTATGTTTAAGAACACCGGGGCAATTTAGCTGATGGGTAGGAAGAATCCTAGGAAGGTCAGAGGCCACTGGTTTTTAGTATTTGCAAACCCTGAAGGAGCATCTCCATCCCCGTCATTCAGCCTGGACACTGAGGTCCACCTCCGAGAGCCTTCAGCCGATTCCCTCCCTGCGAGAAGTGAGGTTACAGGGAATCAGGCAGAGGGCCTTCTTGGTAGTGGCACCTGTCCTGTGGAATGACCTCCCATCTGATGTCAAGGAAATAAACAACCACCTGACTTTTAGAAGGCATCTGAAGGAAACGCTGTTTAAGGAAGTTTTTAATGTTTGATGTTTTATCGTGTTTTTAATATTCTGTTGGAAGCTGCCCAGAGTGGCTGGGGAAACTCAGCCAGATGGGCGCGGAAGGAAGGACTATATATATATATATATATATATATATATATATATATGCTTTCGTAATATATATATATATTATTAAGGCTCTAGCCTGGCCTGACATTATGTAAATGAACATGAAATCTAAATATATGAAAATGGCATGCAACTAAAATATGCAACTATAACGGCAGCCCTTCAAATTCTGATATGCTTACAGGAGGTGGTAGTTCTTGGTGTGGAACAGGTTCCCTGACCCTGTCCTGCTGGGAATAGGAAATGAGACTAAATACGAATCTTTAATATGCCCTAGGTCTTGGCATGCAAAATGTAGCTTTGGATATAGAAAATCTGAAGTAAGCTTTGTAAATAAGCAACATCCTGCAATTTTCTGCTTTTGAGTCATGTTGGACTCTTTCTCTCTTTCTTCCTGAAAGCAAGCTCCTTCTTTGAAATCTGTTGTGGAAGGGGGAAAAAAAAATCCCAAACGCTGTGAAGGTTATTTGCATAGCTGCCAGTTCTTGTGAGTAATCTCCCCACATTAGAAGGGAAATTATTTTTGTGGTGATTCAAGGGATATTCTGTCTGTTTTGGTTAAGCACCTCCGTGTGTTTTTCCTTTCAAGTCTCAGGCTTTTTCATGAGCTCACAGGTGGTTTTAAAAAAAATGTAGCACTTCCTTTTAACTCCCCCCCCTCCATCGCCCATCTATGAAGAAAGGAAACCTAGAATCTTTTCTAAACAGCAGTTTAAAAAAAAGAAGAAGAAAAGCTTGATTTTTTAATATATATTTTTTCGCCTGAAAAAACATAATCAAAGACCGTCCTGGGTACATAATGTATTTGGCAGATTGCCTTCTGTTTGGAAATTCCAACTACTGTTTAATGGCTGAATGCAACCTTTTACTTGATAATGTTTACAGGCAAAATTTAATAGTGCTCCTGAGGTCAGGGGCAACTCCAGGTCCCAGAATTAAACCCTTACCCTTTCTGACTCAAACCCTTTCTGTTGGTTGATTTTCACTTCAACTTCCAGTAAAGCAGTGTTTCCTGAACTTGGGTCCCAAGCTGTTTTTTGGACTACAACTCCCATCATTCCAGCCAGCAAGACCTAGGGCAGGGGCCTACAACCTTTAAGACAAAAAGAGCCACTTGGACCCGTTTGCGAAGAAAAAAAAACTGGGAGCCGCAAAACTCGTCATTATAAAAATAACTTTTTGTCACTTTTTTATTATTTCTTTGTTTGACCCCTCAGAATTACTCCTCCTCATAGAAATAAACGTTAAATTAACAAGTTACCTTTGTGTGTGTGTTCTTCACTCCCCTTCAAAACAGTGACCAGCGTTCATGCCCCCTTTCAATGCAGTGACCAGCGTACATGCCCCTTACAATGTAGCGGGCGGGCAAGTGACGTCGGGACGGTGCGTGACTAACGCACGCACCGCCCCCATGCGACGTCACAGCCAGTACAGCACCCGCCACAGTGGGGAGTGTCGGGGTGCACAATGCGCCTCCTCCCCTCGCTAGTATCCGCCCCAGAGCCGTGGCAAAGGTGTAAAAGAGCCACATGCGGCTCCGGAGCCGCGGGTTGCAGACCCCTGACCTAGGGCATATTAAAGATTTGTATTTAGTCCCATTTGCTTCTCCCAGCAGGACAGGGTCAGGGAACCTGTTCCATATCAAGGACTACCTGCTGTAAACATACCCGAATTTGAAGGCCTGCCATTATAGTTGCATATTTTAGTTGCATGCTATTTTCATATATTTAGATGCCATGTTCATTTATATAATGTCAGGCGAGGCTAGAGTAATACTACTACTACTACTACTACTACTACTATATTATTTATACCCCGCCCATCGGGCTGGGTTTCCCCAGCCACTCTGGGTGGCTTCCAACAGAATATTAAAAACACGATAAAACATCAAACATTAAAAACTTCCCTAAACAGGGCTGCCTTCAGGTGCCTTCTAAAAGTCAGGTGGTTGTTTATTTCCTTGACATCAAATGGGAGGTCATTCTACAGGACAGGTGCCACTACCAAGAAGGCCCTCTGCCTAGTTCCTTGTAACCTCACTTCTTGCAGGGAGTGAATCGGCAGAAGGCTCTCGGAGCTGGACCTCAGTGTCTGGGCTGAATGATGGGGGTGGAGACGCTCCTTCAGGATTTGCAAATACTAGAAACCAGTGGCCTCTGACCTTCGTAGGATTCTTCCTACCCATCAGCTAAATTGCCCCGGTGTTCTTAAACATACTCTTGCATGCAACCCCAATCTCCAAGCAGTGCAAGATTTCAAGGGTTCCAGGTCAGGGATGATGGAAGCTGTAGTTCAAAAACAGCTGGAGACCCAAGTTTGGAAAACACTGCAGTAGAGGTGTGCACCATTACTGCTTCTTAGACTTTGGGGCTGATCCCAGAAGAATTAAGCCATGGTTTTGTGGTCTAGTAATTTCTATGAAGCTTCCTAGGCATTGGGGTAAACGATAAGTTCATATGAGAAATATAGAATAACAGAGTTGGAAGGGACTGCTAGGATCATTCTAGTACAACCCCCTGCAATGCAGGAATATTTTGCCCTATGTTTGGCTCGAACCCACGGCCTTGAGATTAAGAGCCTCATGCTCTACTGACTGAGCTATCTCACAGCTATCGCACTGCCTGTCAGTTACCTGGCACTAAGGCATTGCTTGGCAACTGTCCGCAGGTATAAGCCAGTCCTGTCCTGTCCTGTTCCCCAGTCCTGTCCTTGAATTGTAACCTTGCAGGATGTACTTTCTGAATGAACATCGAGTGGCTAAGTCTCTTCCTTTAAGTCTTAAGTAAAAGCAACACTACGAAAAGGGCAAACAGCATCTGCTAAGTTCAGGACATTGGGGGAAGAAACCCGATGTTACTGACTTACAAGGATGAATTGTGTGCTAAATGAAGGACAAGAAATAGCTAATGAACAGATCATATTGTGCCGTAGGTAAGGAACTGGAGGTCAAAAGAACACAACATTTGAAGGAAAGAGAACGTGCAGTGCAATGGTGTGCTACGCATCTTTACTCCAAAGGAAGTCACACTTCAAGGCCATTTGGCTTATTTTTTGGTAAATGGTGTAGAATTGCAGTCATCATTTATGACAAGCTGTTAATATCCTATAGTTGGAGTCATGGTCATTACAGTCAGGCAACTCCCAGTCTCCTATGATTGGATTTTTGGAATGTTATTACCTTGCATCATTACCTGCTGATTTTTATTTTTATTTTTGCATCAATTATGCATTAGGTACTCACATTTTAGCATTGGTTCTTTATTTAGCCATCTCCCCCCCCCCCCCAATTTTCATTTTAGTTTGTGCTACCTTTTCATCCCTCAAGTGCTGCCCTGGAAGCTGAGAGCAGCCACTGAACAACAGATTATGAATACTGCTGCTGTTAGTAGAAAGATATCTCTGGCAGCTGGGGTGGTTTTCAGTTGGATTGAGTCAGGAAGTTGCCAGGAGATGTGCAAATGATGCCTAAAGTGGAAAGCAGCTGCAAGAGTCAGGACATGCTGCTGGAGACACTTCAAATATTAGAAGAACGTCGGTGAGGTCTAAGCTAGTTGATCTTTTCCAGCTAACTTGTGCAAAGGGCATTTTCGGCAGCCTCTCCCAGAGGCCCTTTGCTGCTTCATCTGGCAGCCTTAAATGGCTTTCTGGCAACTGTCCAGGGCCAGGGCAATTCAGCGGCCACCTGGATTCTGTGTTCAAGGGTAAGTGGGAGTGGAATTCTCCCTGAGAAGGCTTCAGTCTGTAATGAAAAAAGAGAGAAAAGTTTCTTTGCACTGGGAAATGAAAGGAAGTACAGCTGAGATGCAGCTGCCTGAGAGCGATGCGTGTCCGCAGATGTGGCCATGAACTCATTTCTAATCTACGTAAACGCTACCTGCCCCTGATCCCATATCCGTATGCTTGTAAAAAATCCATGTGGCTTGACTCCATAAAACAGAGCTGACAACGTCATTATCTCTTAAGCCTGGGGCAGTGGCGTAGCGTGGGTTGTCAGCACCCGGGGCAAGGCAAGTAATTTGCACCCCCTAAGCCGTGGATTTGTGCCCCCTAACCCTAACCCCCAGATGTTGCGCCCGGTGCGGCCGGCCCCCCTGCACCCCCCACGCTATGCCACTGGCCTGGGGTAGGCAACCTAAGGCCCGGGGGCCGGATGCAGCCCATTCGCCTTCTCAATCTGGCCTGCGGGTGGCCCGGGAATCAGCGTGTTTTTACATGAGTAGAAGAAGGGTTTGGATTTGATATCGTCCCCCACAACAAACCCTCTGTGAGGTGAGTGGGGCTGAGAGACTTCAAGAAGTGTGACTAGCCCAAGGTCTCCCAGCAGCTGCATGTGGAGGAGCGGAGACGCAAACCCGGTTCACCAGATTACGAGTCTACTGCTCTTAACCACTACACCGCACTGGCTCTCTGTGTCCTTTTATTTAAAATGCATCTCTGGGTTATTGGTGGGGCATAGGAATTTGTTCATTCCCCCCCTTCAAAATATTGTCCGGCCCCCCACAAGGTCTGAGGGACAGTGGACCAGCCCACGGCTGAAAAAGGTTGCTGACCCCTGTTTAAGACAAGGCAAAACAGAGGAGTGAATAACCACCCAGCATGCATTGTCCTTACCGAAAGGGACTGCTTCAATCGCCCTTACTCACAGTGAATCACACTTCACTTCAAGTACAGTAGCTGGGGGTGGGGGGGAGAAACCCCTTTGATTTAAATGCCTGACTGCCCAGATTGCATCATAATGAAGCATGCCGGTGTCCTTGGTGAAAAACCCTGTGGGTGATGCCAGTGTTAAGGTGTTGAAGGGCACCTTAGCTGCATGTCTGTTGGTCTTCAATGGGATCTTGCTGCTCATCCTTCTCTTTTGCTGGAGTATCCTTTGTAAACAGCTGCTGTGACACTAGTGAAGCTCTACTGACTCAGCATAAGTGGGAGCAGCGTCTGACTCAGGCAGATATTACAACCGTAACTTTAACAAATGAGAGCTAGGGACACTCTGAATGCACAACCCCCTCCTGATACTGGTAATGTTACCAATTATTATTATTATTATTATTATTATTATTATTATTATTATTATTCAGTTTATATACCACCCTTTAACAGAAGATCCCAGGGTGGTGTACAAAATTAAAAACATATTACAGTGGTACCTCGGGTTACATACGCTTCAGGTTATAGACACTTCAGTTTACAGACTCCGCTAACCCAGAAATATTACCTTGGGTTAAGAACTTTGCTTCAGGATGAGAACAGAAATCGTGTTCTGGCAGCGCGGAAGCAGCAGGAGGCCCCATTAGCTAAAGTGTTGCTTCAGGTTACGAACAGTTTCAGGTTAAGAATGGACCTCCAGAATGAATTAAGTTCTTCACCTGAGGTAGCACTGTACAGAGCATCGACGTTAAAAAACATAATAAAAAGCATGCTGATAGACAGCCTAATACAGGGGTCCCCAAACTAAGGTCCACGGGCCAGATAAGGCCTGTCTGTGGTGACCCCCACTGCCCGCTGCCACCACCCACTCTTACTGCCGCGGTGCGGCTGACCACTTCTGGGTTGGAGGAGCACCGGAAATAGCTTGTGCGCATACGCAAGCGTTATTTCCAGTGCACATCCGGGTCGGAAGAGGCCCGTGCACATGCACACAAGCTATTTCTGGTGCTCCTCCGACCCGGAAGTGCGCCGGAAATAGCGTGTGCACACGAGTATGGGCACGTGCTCCCTGGCCCTCTGGCGCACCGCGCGATCAGCGCTGGAGACACCGGCCCGAGGCACGGTAAGTTTGCTGACCCCTGGCCTAATAATAAAGTAGTCATCATAATAACAGTCCTCTCTGCCATGCTTTTACAAGCCATAGATTACAGTGATACCTCGGGTTAAGTACTTAATTCGTTTCGGAGGTCCATTCTTAACCTGAAATTGTTCTTAACCTGAAGCACCACTTTAGCTAATGGGGCCTCCTGCTGCCGCTGTGCCGCTGGAGCACAATTTCTGTTCTCGTCCTGAAGCAAAGTTCTTTTTCTATTTCTGGGTTAGCGGAGTCTGTAACCTGAAGCATATGTAACCCGAAGCGTATGTAACCCAAGGTACCACTGTACTTAATAGCCATAGGCCTGGGTAAAAAGGAATGCTTTTGCCTGGCACCTAAAGATATGTAGCGATGGCGCCAGGTGAGCCTCTCTGGGGAGAGGATTTTGCAATCGGGAAGCCACCACAGAAAAGGCCCGTTCTCTTGTTATTAACATTTATTAATATAGCACCATCAGTGTACATGGTTCTGTACAAAATTATAATAATAAATTTGCAGCCTTTTAAAATATGTATATTTTATTGAAATAATTTCAGTTATAAAAAAATTAATAGATACAGAAAAAAGAAGGAAAAGTGAGTGGGAGTAAGAACAAAGATGTGTATAAGAAACACACACACACACACAGACACAAAATGCAATCTAAGATGCTCCCATACATTCATATATAAATTGACATTGTGTTATTATCCTAATACTTTCGTATATGTTAACAGCCTACTGCGTTCTGTATTAACTCATTCCAAATGTTATCATATATATCCAAACAAAGTCTGTGCCTGTAAGTGGTCTGTTCATAAGTTGTGAGTGTTGTCATATTGTTAATCCATTGATTAAAGGGTATCATATCTTTAGTCTTTCAATCCACCATACCTGTGATCAGTGATACTGGGATTCTGAAACTGCTATCAAAATGGCCTCTATAGGCAGGACTTCTGTCTTTGAGACAACAATCATTCCAAAGCAGCTATTATGTGTGATAGCTAGCAAGTGTGATAGATGTGTTTCTTCAATTATAAAATCATAGTTTCCAGATTAACAAAGCAGGAGGTCATTACATTATGAGTCAAAATGGCATCATTAGGATTGCAAAGTGTCATCAGTAGGATGCAGACATCACAGAGCAAAATCAGAGGTTAAGAAGCATTGCTCCTATTCCAAACAGGATTTTTGGGAAGGTTTCCTGAAGATGGCAAGAAGCCACTTCGATCTGGCTTATATGCTAATATCACAAAATCAAATCAGAGTGAAGGAAATGTTTCCTGTCTGTATTCTAAATCCCACTTTGAAAAACTGTCGATTGTACATTCCACAGCGCATGATTTTTTTAATTGAATAATGTCTCAAACACACACGATTTGGCTCAGTCCCAATCACCACTACTGAGCTATAAACAGGAATCAAATCACAGAATGGACCAGAAAACACCAGATTGGTTGTATGCCAGACACAACTGGCAAAAACTTACTTGATGTCCAGGTTTGTCCAAGCATTGAAATGTTTCAAATGACAACTCTGTATCCTTCCACAGATTATCAGTGGAAAGAACTTGTGTGTCATGGCACAGCACTGTTAACACAGTTTAATCAAGGAAAGTGCTCAGAAAAGGCTGGTGGTTAATTAATTCATTTGCTACTCCTGCGCTCTGACTCAAAAGCAAAGGATAGGAGAATTATAGTCCATATTGATCATAGATCAATGTCGGCACATGTTAATGACTATCAAGCCCTTATTCAGCCCACAAAGGTGGCTCTCAGTAATTTTTATTGATGAGTAAAAGCAGGAATCATTGATTAAATACATGAAGGAGCAGAGGGTTCTTAAACAAGGAACAACATTTCATTAGAGACCCCGATAAGTCATTTTCTTATAATGACTTTTATTAAGAAACTCCACCTATTCCTTCTCATTTGTGGCTGGAATAAATACAAGAATAACCATTCACTGCTTGGCTAACTCATTCCGGTTTGAATGTTGCTCTGAATGACACTAAAAGACATTGCAAGTTTAAAATGAGCCCGAGCTACTGCTTGGAAAGAGGCAATGCTGTGACTGGTTCCAGCATGAGATGATAAAGGTAAAGGTAAAGGTACCCCTGCCCGTATGGGCCAGTCTTGACAGACTCTAGGGTTGTGCGCCCATCTCACTCAAGAGGCCGGGGGCCAGCGCTGTCCAGAGACACTTCCGGGTCACGTGGCCAACATGACATTGCTGCTCTGGCGAGCCAGAGACGCACACGGAAACGCCGTTTACCTTCCCGCTAGTAAGCGGTCCCTATTTATCTACTTGCACCCGAGAGTGCTTTCGAACTGCTAGGTTGGCAGGCGCTGGGACCGAACGACGGGAGCGCACCCCGCCGCGGGGATTCGAACCGCCGACCTTTCAATCAGCAAGCCCTAGGCGCTGAGGCTTTTACCCACAGCGCCACCCGCGTCCCAGCATGAGATGATACCTGGTTCTAAACTGATCTGTATTCTGTTCTTGGCTACAGCTTTCTGGTACATGCACAGGCAGTGAAACAGATGCATTGGGCATGCGAATATGTGATCTTCTGCGCGGGCTGGGGAACTGTGATAAGCCGGTGGGCCACATTTGCTCATAGGCAACTTGCCAAGGGCCACATGCTAGCAATGGGTGGAATTGAGCTTAAGCAATGGATGTGAGTCTTGTTTTTGCAGATCTTCCAAGTGTCCCTATCTTCCAGGGATGCCCCTGATTTAGAGAAGCTGTCCTGGTTTCTGATTTGATCCCAGAATATCCTGCTTTTCCTTAGGATGCTCCTATTTTTATTGGAGAAATGTTGAGGGCATGGAGTTATTTGACCCCCAAGCTGCCTGAAGGCAATCCTATATTGTTATTGTTGTTTGGTCATGTCCAGCTCTTCATGACCCCCTGGACCAGAGCACGCCAGGCACTCCTGTCTTCTACTGCCTCCCACAGTTTGGCCAAACTCATGCTGGTAGCTTCGAGAACACTGTCCACCATCTCGTCCTCTGTCGTCCCCTTCTCCTTGTGCCCTCAATCTTTCCCAACATAAGGGTCTTTTCCAGGGAGTCTTCTTTTCTCATAAGGTGGCCAAGTACTGGAACCTCAGCTTCAGGATCTGTCCTTCCAGTGAGCACTCAGGGCTGATTTCCTTCAGAATGGATAGATTTGATCTTTTTGCAGTCCATGGGACTCTCAAAGAGTCTCCTCCAGCACCATAATTGCAAAGCATCAATTCTTCGGCGATCAGCCTTCTTTATGGTCCAGCTCTCACTTCCATATATCCATATATGGGAAAACCATACCTTTAACTATACGGGCCTTTGTCGGCAAGGTGATGTCTCTGCTTTTTAAGATGCTGTCTAGGTTTGTCATTGCTTTTCTCCCAAGAAGTTTCGTGACTGCTGTCACCATCTGCAGTGATCATAGAAGCCAAGAAAGTAAAATCTCTCACTGCCTCCATTTCTTCCCCTTCTGTTTGCCAGGAGGTGATGGGAGCAGTGGCCATGATCTTAGTTTTTTTGATGTTGAACTTCAGACCATATTTTGCGCTCTCCTGTTTTTTTATTTTGTTTTTATATATGTTGAAAGCTACCCAGAGTGGCTGGGGCAACCCAGTAAGATGTATGGGGTATAAATAGTAAAACTATCATGAAGGAACGGACATCCCTATTTTCATTGGAGAAATGTTGGAGGGCATGCTTTTGTACAGTAGGCTACCTTTCAGCCATGCAAAAGTCGGAGGCTCACATGAGCCTCTCCCTTCAGGCAAGGAAGAGGAAATGTCACATTCTGAACAGGTTTGGTGATGACACATTCCTTCTGGCCACAGCACCCAAGGAGAGGACCCTCTGGTGAGGGGAGTGGCCAGGGAGAGTTCTTAGGGTCAGGTGGAGAGGGCTGGGGTCTACATTCAACTCCCAGACCTGAGGTTCCCTACCCCTTGTTTGCTTTTGCATTTTAAGTCCACTCATTTTACTTAACTTCTGCTTAACTATGTGTGATGGCCTGGGATTCGGACTTGGATGCTGAACCTGAGGGCTCCCAGCCTGCACAGGAGTCCCCGCCTCCAGAACCAGCTGAGCCAGGGCTGGGGCATGAGCCTGAAGGGTCCTCACCTGTGCTGGACCCTCAGGTGCAGGCATCAATTGAGTCTGCTCTGGCTCCTGAGGTGATGGACCCATTGCCTGCAGGTGCTCCACTCTCAGCCCCGTCAGAGGAGGCTGAGGTTGCCTCTGGGTCCGGTAACCCTCCAGCCTCTCCTGAGCTGTAGAGGCTCAGGGCAGAGAGGTGGAGGGAACTAAGTTCCCGCAGGAGGAGTGCTCGCCTCCAGGCCAGGAGAGGCGAGTCACCAGAGGATTGGGGCCACCCTATGCCTCGGGGCAAATAAAAGCCAGCCAGCCCTAGTCCCAAGTTGTGGGAGCAACATTGTTGGTTGCTAGTTCCTGCCTGAACCCTGTCCTGCTTTCCTGCCTGAGCTCCCGACCTGCCCTGGCTCCCTGCTTGCAAGCCTGTTCCTGACTTCACCCAACTCCCTGCCCTGCACCCAGCTTCAGCTACTACGGACTGCCTCCACATTGCACCTTTGACCATGGACCGGACTTGGACTTTGGCTCTCGGGTAACCCACGGGACCAGCACACTATGTTTTGATCTAGTTTACTATTTAGAAGTTCTGTCACCTGTCAAAGCCTCCTCCTGCCTGCAGCCTCATTATTGAGTTTCTTTTGTACAAACATAGGTGGGTATGAAGAGCAGGGGATAATTAAAGATGGTGTGCATGGAATGATGTGAGTGGACGCTTCTGGAGCCCCAAGGCTTTCCTTCCTGCCTGGTTCATAAATAAAAAGTTTGGGTTGTCCGTGCGAAAGCTGGTTAAGCACCCAGCTTCCATTGTGTCTCAACAGCCACCCCAGCTTGGTTCCGCAAGCAATAAATAAATGCACAGGTATTTGGGTCATGACAATGATCCATTCATACAACATGTGGCACTTCAATGTTTTCTGCACACTATGGAATCACATTGCGTGACCAGGCTGGGAGAGTAGAATTGGCAAGTGTCTCCCAGATTGTCTCGGATTGCTTTTCCATCCACTGGGAAGTTCTTCTGTGCATTAAAGTGAACGGGAGCTGTATGAGAGAACTTTCCAGTAGATTGCAGTTTGGTTATTATTTCCTCTGTGTTGCCCTTTTCTCTTTCACGATGCCGAATCCATTTGGTCTGAGTGTAATTCTCGAATGCCGCTTTAACCATCAATCCATTCAGTGTGGAATGGAATTCTGAGAACATTTTTTTAAAAAAACCAACATCATTTAATTGACACTCTTGACAAACAACGTAACAGGCTAATTGGGAATAAACACTGTGAAATAAATTTAGTGCAGGAGATTTCACGATTCTCAACCACGGGTTGTCAGCTAATTTATTCGGTAAAATAGCAAATGGCATGAATTAATTGGCACTTGCCTTCAATACTTACTCTGTGGCTGCTTCTTTTCTGCTACCGTATTCACTGGAAAATTGGAGCTGTGCACAGCCGTATTGTTACTGCGTTCACCAAATGATTACCTGTAACTGCTCCTGACTGCTATCTTAGCTCCAGTCCTATGCATCATTATCTATTAAAGCCCTATTGTACTCAGTGCCAGATTTACATATAGGCTAAACAAGCAATCGCTTAGGGCCCCACTCTCTTGGGGCACCCCCCCCAAAATTCACTATTAATATACTTCTTCTTAATTGTATTTCAGTTCAACAATTACTTTGATAAAAATACATATTTTGTTATGTGCAAATGGCTTTAGATTCCTATTTGGTCCACAAATCACCATATAGCATATATTCAACACAAAAAAACAGCGACAATTTGTTGTTGACAAAGGACAGCTGAGCATATAAAGGGCCCCATTACCTTCAGTAGCTTAGGGCCTCATCAAACCTAAATCCAGCCCTGATTGTATTTGAACTTAAAAAGGTAAAGGTAAAGGGACTCCTGACCATTAGGTCCAGTCGTGGCCGACTCTGGGGTTGTGGCTCTCATCTCACTTTATTGGCCAAGACAACCAGTGTACAGCTTCCGGGTCATGTGGCCAGCATGACTAAGCCGCTTCTGGTGAACCAGGGCAGCACACGGAAACACCGTTTACCTTCCCGCCGGAGTGGTACCTATTTATCTACTTGCATTTTGACGTGCTTTCAAACTGCTAGGTTGACAGGAGCAGGGACCGAGCAATGGGAGCTCACCCCGTTGCAGGGATTCAAACCGCCGACCTTCTGATCGGCAAGCCCTAGGCTCTGTGGTTTAGCCCACAGCGCCACCCGCGCCTCACTTGAACTTACTTCCAAGTAAATATGCATAGGATAGGGATGCCCCCTCCCCCTTTGGTCAACATAGAATAACCTTGAGCCCCACAAAATCTATTTTGTTAGGATAGGTTTGGCCTGCACTGGCCAAGCTGATAGCCTCATAAGCTGAAACTTTTTAATATTGAGAGTGCTTTTCATTCTCTGGTGACAACATCATTGGATCTGATAAGGGTGATGTACAAAAGCAGCAGTAAGAAATTTAGTCCACTGGTCAATTAAGATGTTCTTTCTCCTAAAGGCTAGGCTCTTGTGACCATAGAAGCTATCCCTGTGACATCAGCATGTGTGAAAGGGGCCAAGAACATCTTAGCACCGCAAAGGTACATCCTTTGTTTCCTCTTGCACTCTTAATTTTGATTAGCGAGGCAGGGCCAGATAATGACAAAATGGTGAGACCTTTTATTTTGCACATGTATCAGGATTAAAAAAGCATGGAGAGCAATTTATAAAATCCAGAAGCTCACACTATATTTTTGCAACTTTGCCAGTACTGTACATAATTATACCAGTAAGGAAGGCAGAGCCACGCGAGAAACAAATCTCTTAAAAATTGATTCGGCACAAAATAACCCACCCACTTCTTTTAATACTATTATTTTGATGCTTCTTATGTACTTTTGCCTCTCTGGCAGAATTAAGTAGGATAATGGGCTATCTGCTAGATTTTCTGGCAGAAAAGCTCAGGGTTTAAGTAAAAAAGGGGAGATTTGGCTGTGGCATTCCATCAAAGAATATCCTTCAATATTCATAAAAGCTATTTCATTCCTAGTTCAGCTACTGTGTAGAAGAAGGGTGATATTTTCTTCATTTAAAAGCAACAAAGTACCTTTCTAATAAGTATTAATGCTCATCCTAGGCTTTATGACTGCTTCATTTAGAATGAAAAGCAAATACAAGATTAGTTGGCCAAGTCTCAAAGCTGCCAGGATTCTATGCTTTTACTTTCTTGATGGCATGGAAAGAGCAACAGCAACAACAAAATGTCTAAATCCTAGATGTTAAAATTAAATAGAACAGAGACAGTTGCAGTAAGTGTGGGGTGTGTTTCTGATATGTGGATGGTGATCTTAGACACCGTATTGGCCTGAATATAAGCCTCACTCCCCCCCCCCCCCATTCCGACCGTGAAAAGTTAAAGTGTGGCTTAAATTCGCGACCTTACAAAAATTGGCTTTTATGATATTGCTGCTGAAACAGACATGCAGTAAAACCAAATGGGTGTGAGTGCCTGCACAATTTTAAGGGAGTGGCTTATTTCTGGGTATTCTCTCTCCCCTCCCCCCCGAATGTTAAAGGTGTGGCTTATATTCAGGTGTGGCTTATATTCAGGCCAATACGGTATGTCCAATAACTTGGGTGTACCAAGTGGGATTTTTGACTTTTTTTTAGAAGTATCCAATGTCCTTTCAGGAGCTGCTTTTTTGAAGGCCTTCTCAGCTTCAACAGCAGTTTCACAGGCAACATGATAAGAAATACTTGAAATACAAATTGAAAGCCCCCTTGAATGCATGAAACTAGCTGTGTGGTTCTTGCTTCCCAGTATTCTAAGACCCAAGCCAAAGGTGATCAAATGAATTAACCTCAACTAATGAATTATCAAAAGGGTGGACTTAACAAAATATATCCTCCGCATTGAATTTGCATCTCCTGCTGTTGCCAAATGAAATACAGATAAAAGCCTTTCTCTGCCATTCAATATGTGCTCAGGATTCCAGCGCATGGGGGACAACCTACACACTTCTGATAGGCTGCGCTTCTCCAAACAAGGTGTCAAATGCATGGATAGCATTGGGGAAGAGGCAAGCACAGATAATGGAAATAGCTGCAAGGACAAAGTTGTGAAGCCCCTGCTTTCCTAACTCATGTCAAGCGTTTGGGGAATCTAAAATCCTTCTGAGGTCCAGCTCTGAGGACCTTCTGGCGGTTCCCTTACTGTGAGAAGTGAGGTTATAGGGAACCAGGCAGAGGGCCTTCTCAGTAGTGGCACCCACCCTGTGGAACACCCTCCCATCAGATGTCAAGGAAGTAAACAACTATCTGACTTTTAGAAGACATCTGAAGGCAGCCCTGTTTAGGGAAGTTTTTAATGTTTGATGTTTTATCATGTTTTAAATATTCTGTTGTGAGCTGCCCAGAGTGACTGGGGAAACCCAGCCAGATGAGCGGGATATAAATAATAAACAACTTCTTCTTCTTCTTCTTCTTCTTCTTCTTCTTCTTCTTCTTCTTCTTCTTCTTCTTCTTCTCATTGGGGTGGCATGCAACAATATCTTTGATTGGTGGCCAAGGTAACAGTGCTGACAGGCTGGATGTAGTCCACTTTTCTTCAGTTGGTGCATGTTTTGAGAGCCAGACTTAGGGCAGACTTTAAGCACACCAGCAAGAGCCATGGACAGTGCCAGAGGGAGGAAATTGCCCCCCCCCCCCCGGAAACAGCCTTCCCCACTTGCCTCCTCAATTGCTGGACTCCTGTCCTTAATGTATACTATTATTTTTCGTTGCAGGGTCATAACATGTGGGACACAACTCACTCACCTGTAAATAAAATTTGCCTTTCTGTGCCCCTCATTTTTCTAGTATGGCCACTGGCAGCAGCACCCGTAAGTTTCTAGTATTACTATCAATTTTATCATTTTAAAGAAGAGGAAGAAAGTGGATGAGAGAGAGCAGGATAAAAAGAATCAAGGAGAGGAAGTAGGAAAAAAGAAATGGGGGGCAGTGTAAAAATACTAAAAGCGATATCAACATTGGAGGATGAGACTGAACATAGGTGGGGGTGGTTGGTTGGAGGAGAGGTGGAAAGAAGAGCTAATTTCTCCATGGCTAGGGGTGCAATCTGGACAGTTCTGTCAGGGGCGCAAGATCACCTCACTACGGCTCTGCTGACATGAGAGGCAAGTGGTCCAATCAGGAAAAGGACCCCTGGATGGTTAAGTCCAGTCAAAGGTGCTCATCTTGCTTTCAGGCCGAGGGAGCCCACATTTGTCCACAAACAGCTTTCCAGGTCATGTGACCAGCAGGACTAAACCGCTTCTGGCACAACGGGACACCGTGACAGAAACCAGAATGCATGGAAACACTGTTTACCTTCCCGCCACAGCAGTAGCTATTTATCTACTTGCACTGGAGTGCTTTCGAAATGCTAGGTTGGCAGGAACTGGGACAGAGCAACAGGAGCTCATTCCGTTGCGGGGATTCAAACTGCCAATCTTCTGATTGGGAAGCCCAAGAGGCTTGGTGGTTTAGACCACAGCACCACCCGTGTTCTGAATAAAGAAGCTCACAATCACTGATAGGTCTACCTGCCATTGTGAGGCTCAAAGCAATGAAGATGATGCCTCCCCAACTGTTGCCACTGGCTGTGGGTTTCTTGTGATGTCACAAAGCACTTGGCAACTGAGTGGATATAAAGGCAGGCCAAGGGGAAAGCCCTTTTTTGTTTCCAGCAGGACACACCTGGCAATGGATGTGACATTCAGCACTGCCCAGGAGGAGGCAAACTGATGAATGGAAGGAGGCAATCCTCTGGCAATGGGATGCTAGGGAGTGATAATAAGTCAAGTTTGCTTGCTTGAAGGCTGCTGGTATCCATGGTTGGAAGCTGGCGGACGTCTCATGATGGACCTGAGAGAAGCTGGCGGATGTTGGTGAAAACATTGTCTGGAGAGCTCATCTCAGGCTGCAGCAAGCAGATGAAAGGTGAAGGTGAAGGTGAAGGACCCCTGGACTGTTAAGTTCAGTCAACGCTGACTATGGGGTTGTGGTGTTCATCTTGCTTTCAGGCCGAGGGAGCCAACGTTTGTCCACAGACAGCTTTCCGGGTCATGTGGCCAGCATGACTAAACCGCTTCTAGCACAAAGGGACACCGTGATGGAAGCCAGAGTACATGAAACGCCGTTTACCTTCCTGCCGCAGCAGTACCTATTTATCTACTTGCACTGGTATGATTTTGAACTGCTAGGTTGGCAGAAACTGGGGCAGAGCAACGGGAGCTTACCCCATTGCACTGATTTGAATCTCCAACCTTCTGATTGGCAAGCGCCAACCTGCGTCTCTCAAGCACCCAGCATCCTTATGTTAGCTCTTCACTTTCAATTGCTGGAAACCAGGCTGTTGGTTTTATTTCTTTTAAAGCCACCGTACTGTACGTATATATTTATTTAATAAAGTGTATAAAGAGGCAGCCAGTCTATGACATACCTACTGGGCATGTGACAGGATTTAAAGTGTTACACAATATCTGAGTCTATTCCTGCTGTGCTGTGTTGGACAGAATGATCCTGCCTTGTTATCGCAAAGGCTTATCAGAAGCTTCCTCTGTTCTGTTAGCTAATTAGCAACCTGGCCAGCAGCACATAACTTATTGGGATGAACTGTAATGAATTCATTGTGGAGAATGCTCCTTTCAAGCTGCTGTACTGAGACGTGTCACTTCCCCTCTTTTAAAGAAATACCACTACAGTGGTACCTCGGGTTAAGAACTTAATTCGTTCCAGAGGTCCGTTCTTAACCTGAAACTGTTCTTAACCTGAGGTACCACTTTAGCTAATGGGGCCTCCCGCTGCTGCCATCCCGCTGGCACACGATTTCTTTTCTCATCCTGAGGTAAAGTTCTTAACCCTAGTTATTACTTACAGGTTAGCAGAGTCTGTAACCCAAAGTGTCTGTAACCCGAGGTGTTTGTAACCCGAGGTACCACTGTAGTCTAGTTGAAACTGGGAATTTCACCACAGCAGGAACCCCCAAAATTTGTCATAATGTTTCACTGGGGGCTAAGTTGGGTGGCAGTTTAAGGAGGCAACAAATGCTTGGGATATTATCGATTGCCTTGTCAAAACTCTCCCCCCCCCCCCTTAGGGTGCATGATTCATGCTCTTGGATTTGCACCACCACCAAGCAGTGATAAAGTGAAGGTCTGAGGTAATTTTCTGCAGGGAAATGGTGGACAGGCAGGGGCCTTCTTCCACCCACAGGTGCCCAAGCAGGTGTATGATGTGACCCATGGGGGCAGCCAAAGAATAATGATGATGATGATGATGATACTACAGTGGTACCTTGGTTTACAAACTTAATCCATTCTGGAAGTCCTTTCGTAAACCAAAGTGTTCTTAAACCAAGGCATGATTCCCCAAAGCAGTGGGGGATTCAATTTACAAATGGAACACACTCAACAGGAAGCAAAACATGTTCTTATTCCAAGGCAGATTTCACAAACCAAAACACCTACTTCTGGGTTTGCAGCGTTCTTCATCCAAGTTGTTCATAAACTATGTTCTTAAACCAAGGTACAGCTGTAATAATAATAATAATAATAATAATAATACTGCTGTAATAATTTTATTTATACCCCACTCATTTGGCTGGGTTTCCTCAGCCACTCTGGGTGGCTTAGAAGACATAAAAAATGGCAAAACATTAGACATTAAAAATTTCCCAATACAGTGGTACCTCGCAAGACGAAAAACTCGCAAGACGAAAGAGTTTTTCGTTTTCTGAGTTGCTTCGCAAGATGGATTTCCCTATGGGCTTGCTTCGCAAGACGAAACGTCTTGCGCCTTTGCCTTTTTTTAAAAACCGCCAATGCATTCCTATGGGAAACTGTCAATACACAGTGGTGCTTCGCAAGATGAAAAAACTCGCAGAACGAATTAATTTCGTCTTGCGAGGCACCACTGTACAGGGTTGCCTTCAGATGTCTTCTAAAAGTCAGATAGTTGTTTATTTTCTTGAGAACTGATGGGAGGGCGTTCCACAGGGCGGAAGAGAAGAGTTACATCTGAGCAGCTATCAAGCTATTATCAACTCTTGAGTGCTAGATCAGAGCTTGTGTTTTGGTAGCAGTAAAGGGGAACACACACCTCAGATAAACAATGGCTTGCATGCTCAGAGGGATTATCTGTGTATATTCCTGTGTTTAAAAGGTGCTTCTCATTCCCTTATTCTGAAAATGCTTAAACTCTCACTATAACTTCTTTAGAGCAAGGTATTGACTGCATTCACATAAACTGTGGTTTACTGGGCACGAGTCAAATCTTGCCCGCTTCACTCTTCCCCACCCCCCTCAGCTCGCCCTTGGAGGAAATAAATAATGACATTTGATTTATGACTTACTGTGGTGTACAAACATGAGCATTTTCTTCTTTTTATTTATTTAATATATCTTCTGATAAGTCTTCCTTTAGTATGGGAACACTTTCAAATGCATTCCAAAGTGGGAAGTACTTTTGGATCAACAAAACTCTCTTTGCTCTGTATAATCAAAAGATAAAGTGTGTTTTTTTTTAAAAAATATTTATTGAAAAAGAAAGAAGTATAAAATTATAAGTGCACATGGTAAAATTGGCAATTTAGGGTGTAGTCAAGCCAGGCCTCACATTTTTGAATTGATGGTTTAGGAAAAATACTTAAATTTTGTCTAGGACCAGGCACTTTGATTCCTCTTTCAATTGACTGTGGAAATATTTTCATATGGGATCTTCATTCAGATTGTTAAAGGTTTGGGGCCATTTTCAGATTGAGGCTGTAAACCTAACCCCTCTTGCCTGGAAGAGACCCCCATTGAACTCAGTGGGACTTACTTCTGAGAAGAAAAGATTACAATTGCGCTACAAATGTATAGCTGCCTGGTTTGTGACTTAGCCCATATCTGTGTACTTTGAGGAAGAACCTCTTGAAAGTTGAAATGGAGCTTAATTTTAGGAAATCTGTAAAAAGTACCAAAGGAATGTAAAACCTCCCCGTCATTGACCAATGTGAATAGGCTGCTCAGTTGTTTAGAGCATGGTGCTAATAGCGCCAATGTTGCAGGTTCGATCCCCGTTGCGGACTGCTGCATATTTTTGCATTGCAGAGGGCTGGGCTAGATGATCCTCAGGGTTCCTTCCAACTCTACAATCCTAGGATTCTGTTCTTCTTCCCACTATCTTTCCATTCACCACTTTGCCTCCTCCAAGTGGAAGAAACCTGGGCAGCGCTGTATGTCACATCCATTGCCAGGTGTGTCCTGCTGGAAACAGAAAAGGGCTTTCCCCTTGTCCTGGCTGTATATCCACTCAGTTGCCAAGTGCTTTTGTGACATCACAAGAAACCCACAGCCAATGGCAACAGCTGGGGAGGCATCATCTTCATTGCTTTGAGCCTCACAATAGCGGGGGGACCTATCAGTGACTGTGTGCTTGTTTATTCAGGACACTGGTGGCGCTATGGTCTAAACCACCAAGCCTCTTGGGCTTGCCGATTGGAAGGCTGGCAGTTCAAATCCCCGTGATGGAGTGAGCTCCCATTGCTCTGTCCCAGCTCCTGCCAACCTAGCCATTCCAAGCATGCCAGTGCAAGTAGATAAATAGGTACCACTGTGGCGGGAAAGTAAACGGTGTTTCTGTGCACTCTGGTTTCTGTCATGGTGTTCTGTTGCGCCAGAAGCAGTTTAGTCATGCTGGCCACATGACCCAGAAGCTGTCTGTGGACAAAGGCCGGCTCCCTCGGCCTGAAAGAGAGATGAGTGCTGCACCCCATAGTCGCCTTTGACTGGACTTAACCAGTCCACGGATCCTTTACCTTTACCTTATGTTTGCAGTGATGAAATTCTAACCGCTGTCCCTGGGAGTAAGTTCCATTGAATTAAGGGCCATTTTCTGATTAAACATATGTAGACTTGGGCTGTCTGTGAACTAGACTTTTGATTTCCACCATGACAGCAGACAGGACCCAAGTGAATGTACACAGGCATAAGCAACTGGGAAAGAATTGTGGAAATATTTCACAAAGGCACTGAGGTAACAGTTACACAGGACCTTCCACCAAAATGAAATACATTTTGCTCCAAATAATTGTGCTACATGCAGTGCCGGATTTACTAATCAAGCTATAGCTTAGGGTCCCACTCTCTTGGGGCCCCCCAAAAAAAATTAAAGGAAAAAATAAACCTGGATGTACTTTGATAAAATACATATTTTGTTATGTGCAAATGGCTTTAGATACCTATTAGGTCCATAAATTATCATATAGCGTATATTCAACACAAAAAAGAGTGACAATTTGTTGTTGACAAAGGACAGCTGGACATATAAAGGGTCCCATTACCTCTAGTAGCTTAGGGCCTCATCAAACCTAAATCCGGTTCTGGCTACATGTGTGGGCTGTGGGGGATAGCCAGATGCAACAGAAGTAATGGATCCTGAATCCTTTATCATTGTGTAGAGGAGGAATTTTCAGCCAATGTTGCTTGTCCTGCAAACTACGCCTGCTGAAATTTCCTGATCTCTTTTGAATCTGGTCACTCAGTGCATGTGTCCTAATGTCTTTCTAACCTCCAAGAAACTCTTCTGGCCTAGCCAGTTCAGAGAAATGTCTGAAAATAAATTCTCTGTATTGCATCGAATAGAATGCACTTGGAGTTCTGTGAAACTCAATGTGCAAAGAAGGCAAATGTGAAATGACTGAAGATGGGATGCAATTAAAACTAGATAAGACACACCACCTAATTAGTGCTTGTTTCCAGGTACTCAATTTGTTGGAAGTGAATGCAAAACATCAGCCTGGCTGGTACAGGAGGTCTTTTTAGGGCTTCTCAAGTTTTGCAATTGCTGTAGTCCTTGTCTAATGCTAGCAGGGCAATATTTTGTTCTCCTGTAAAAGGATGTGAGGGGGCGGTTATATATAAAAAAAGCAGGAGAGATTTGTGCTTCAGCCCCAAAGACGTAGCAGGCTTAGCCTACAAGAACTGAATATGAAAGCGATATGAAGGGACTCAAGATGTTTAGGGATAAATGCAGCAAGGGAACAGATAAGCTTGCTGGTGTTTAGAGGGTTTCATGAGAGTTTGTGCCATTGTGTGGTCAGTTTTTGGAGAAGCAAAGCGACAGCAATAATAACAATTAATAATGCAGTTTAAAAAGCCAGTGGCAAAATATGTCAAGTTTTCTACAACAGAAGTACTACCTGAAGAGAAGATATTGGGACAATCAGTGCCGGATTTACGTATAAACTAAGCAAGCTATAGCTTAGGACCCCACTCTCTTGGGGGCTCCAAAAAAAACTAAAGAAAAAAACACCTGGATGTACATTTTCAAAATATAAGATAAAAAACAAATAAAATAAAACCTACATGCAGCAACAGTGTTTTGTGTTGTGTAGGCTCCTATGATGTAAGTCGCCTTTGACTGGACTTAACCGTCCAGGGGTCCCTTACCTTTACTTTTACCTTGGGGTGATGGATGCTACAACAGCTACTAGATGGCACTCCCTGGGCTGCACTTCACTGAACCTAACCAGTAAGCCACTCAGATAAACAAAGCTCTACAAGATCACAAATATTTAGCCATTGCTATTCTACCTGTTGAACATTTGCCCTTCCTGTCAAACATATCTCTGTAGTTAATATGTATGTTTGAATGTTCGGCATGTTTGTCGGGAAGACTGATATTCAAGGTGGCTAATTTAACTTTAGGGAACATAACGTCCTGTTGTGTTTTAATCTTGCTGGATGCTTTTATTTTGTTGGTTTTAGGTTGGATCGGATTTAGTTGAATGTGTTTTTGTATTTTTTATTAGTTTATGGCTTCTGAGCCACCGTGGACACCTTATTAAAGCAGGAGGGTGAGGTCTAACTATCTTAAACAAGCCATTATTTTAAAAGATAAATGATAAGATATGTCATGTCCAATAGATATCATTTTACTTTATCCTGTTCTGTAGGGTCCTGTTAAGGAAACATGTTCCCCCTTTTTTTTCTGCAGCTCAGCCCTATGCAGGTTTGTTCAGATGTAAATCCTATTATGTTCAATGGATCCTACTCCCTTGTACAGCCTTTGCCAACTAGGGGGGGGGCCTCCAGAGGTATTGGACTACCACTCCTATCAGCACCAGGCAGTGTGGATGTGCTTGCTGGGGCTGATGGGAGTTGTAGTTTAAGGCATCCAGAGGGTACTGGCAAGGATTGCAGCTTTAGTTCAGTTGTTTCTCAAGCATTGTCCCCAGGGCCAGATTTAGGTTTGAAGAGGCCCTAAGCTACTGAAGGTAACAGGGCCATTTATATGTCCAGCTGTCCTTTGTCAACAACAAAGTGTCAGTTTTTTGTGTTGAATATATGCTATCTAGTAATTTATGGACCTAATAGGTATCTAAAGCCATTTGCACATGCAGAATGTAGACACCCTATATATAGAAATGAGCAAACCAGTGATATTTTAGGGAGCATTACTTACATCATGTAAGGACACCGTGACAGAAACCAGAATGCATGGAAACACTGTTTACCTTCCCGCCACAGCGGTACCTATTTATCTACTTGCACTGGCGTGCATTCGAAATGCTAGGTTGGCAGGAGCTGGGAGAGAGAAACAGGAGCTCACCCCATTGCAGGGATTCAAACCGCCAATCTTCTGATTGGGAAACCCAAGAGGCTAAGTGGTTTAGACCACAGCGCCACCCATGTCCCCTGACAGCTGGCCAAGCAGCCTGGGGCTGATGGGATTTGGGTGTCCAGAGCATCTGGAGGCAGTGGAGAAGAAAGCCATGGGAACCCATCCTGGATAAATGTTGCAAAATGGAATCTGAAGAGGAAGAAGCAGGAAATATGCCAATCCTGGAAGACCTGCTCCCTGATTTACAGGTCTTTTCCCACCTGGCCTGGAAGGGTGGGGCCCTGACTGACTCCAGCTACAAAACTGAGGCTGCTGAACAGACTCTGGGGTTGGGGGATTGCTTACGGGGTTATGTTGGGGACAGGGGTTGTTGTTTTTGATGTTACTTTTTGTATCTTTATTTTATATACAAAATAGCAGATGAGGGGGAAAGCTGGGAAATAATGGGAGAGGAGGAGGAAGAAGAAGCACCAGGCAAGACACTGTTAGCTCCCAAGGAGAGGAAGAGTTGGAAGTCGGCCAAAGTGTTGCCAGGCAACCAGCAGATAAGCCAGAATCAGAGGATGTGTATTCTGGGGGAAGAGACAGGCCAGCCATCTAGTCCCAGGATGAGGAGGTTAGAAGTTCAGAGAGCAACGGAAGGGAAGTTGAAGAAAGGCGGGATTTTGGCATCCTTCCTGTTGGGGGAGGGACGATGAGTCAGACTGAGCAACTAAGCTTAATGAGGCTCCGGATGTGTTTTTCTTGTAAATAAATTTACATAAAATTGATGGAGAGTCCTTGCTGCTTATTGGCAGCTTGCCTGCCAGAGATCATTATATGTCAGGCTAGGGAGGTCGACTCCACCATTCCTCCTCTGCCCAGGTCCTGACAGCATTGCTCATCATATAAGTAAAAAATATTTATCCTGGCTTATGGTCTGTATCTATTATCACAATCACAGCTGAAGTCTAGGAAAGGCAGTGTGTCCCTTATCCCACCAATGAAAGCAATCAAATGTCTTCCTCGAGCTCTACACCTTAGTCACATTTTACACTGTGTAATATTCCACTAACCTTTACCTAATTACCTCCTGATGAGACAATGGCTTGAGAGAGCTTCCGTCATGTTTAATAAATACCTTGTTACTTTATAGACTTCTCTTTTTTGATTATACATATTGTAGTTTTTCTGTTGATTTTTTCTGTCAAGCGCCCTGAGACCTCCGGGTATAGGGCAGTATAGAAATTCAATAAATAATAATAATAATAATAAATCTCTCTCCACATGAGCTGCAGATTACGACAACAATCGGGCTTGTAAGTTTTGTGATGAGGGTGGCCACCGGCACCGGCGGGGGGTGGGAGGCAGAAGAGACGGCAGACGAGGTGTTCATCCTGACCCAACCCACTTCAGTCAAATTGTTCTGCTGGCAGCTTCGCAGGTTTCAGTGAACGCAGGGAGTTTTCCCATTGTGGCTGTTGCTCACTCAGCCTTTGTGCTTTCCAGCTGTCGAAACAGCAGCCTCAGCCCCTGTCAGCGCTGACACCAGGCCTGGCAGCAGCAGCAGCAGCAGCAGCAGCAGCAGCAGTTTATCTCCGAGTCATTTGTCTCATGTCAAACATGTGTTTGTGTCTGCTAAGCTGAAGCCAGGCGCTGCTGGCGGGCGGCGAGAGGCTTAATTGCGAGAGATCTTGTTCGGCAGCCTTCGCCGTTACAGAAGGACTTGTGCCCTTTTGCCAGCCCCCGCATGATAGGAAGGGTGTTTGTGTGTAGTGGGGAGGCCAGGAAGACTCCCTCTAACAACAGGACCCCTGGCTGCTTTCTGCACACTTTGCCGTACCTCAACACAACCCTCCCTCCAGCCAGCACCTCCAGCTGCTGTGCACTTACAGAGACACATGGCCTTCCGCAAGGGCTGAGGTTGGTATGGCAACAAAATTCTGCATCACTGCCTGATGCCAGTTCAAACAGGATGAAAACTTTTGCTAACCCATTCATTTTTTGTTGTTGTTGCTTAAATCTTCAGCTCCGCTCTTTTCTATTGCCATCTCCTCTTTTACACATATGCAGGGCAGGATATTGTCTGTTGATAGGGATATATGTGTGTACCATATTTGTCTGTGGATAAGACACCCCCATGTATAAGACAACCCCCTTTTTTGAGCTCACAATTAAGAAATAAATCATTGCAACATTCCATGCATAAGAAGACCCCCAATTTTAAACTTAGAAAAAAAATGGGGGAAAATATAGTCTTATACACGGAAATATACAGTATTTCCCCCCCAAAAGATGCCATGATAACCAGTTGATTTGTACCTTGGTCTGATAGAGATATTTAAGACAGTTAAGTCCAGTTGTGAACGACTCTGGGGTTGTGGCGCTCATCTCGCTTTACTGGCCAAGGGAGCTGACGTTTGTCCACAGACAGTTTTTCTGGGTTATGTGGCCAGCATGACTAAGCCGCTTCTGGTGAAACTGGAGCAGTGCATGGAAACGCCGTTTACCTTCCTGCCAGAGTGTTACCTATTTATGTACTTGCACTTTTTGGCTTGCTTTCGAGCTGCTAAGTTGGCAGGAGCTGGGACCAAGCAACGGGAGCTCATCCCATTGCGGGGATTTGAACCACTGACCTTCTGATCGGCAAGCCCAAGGCTCAGTGGTTTACACCACAGCGCCACCCATGCCCCTTACATACTATACATCCCTGCATATTTTACATGAACTAAACCATTCAGTATTCCATTGTTACATCCATCAACACTTATTTACACTGTTGAATTTACAGTGGTGCCCCGCAAGACGAAATTAATTCGTTCTGCGAGTTTTTTCGCTCTACGAGTTTTTTCGTCTTGCGAAGCACCAATGTGTATTGACGGTTTCCCATAGGAATGCATTGGCGGTTTAAAAAAAAAAGGTGCAAGACGTTTTTGTCTTGCGAAGCAAGCCCATGGGGAAATTTGTCTTGCGAAGCAACTCAGAAAACGGAAAATCCTTTCGTCTAGCGAGTTTTTCGTCTTGCGAGCCATTCGTCTTGCGGGGTAGCACTGTATCTTAATGCTACCAGAATTTTTAAATGCACACAATTTTCACCCATATAACATTTTCCAGTCTTCTTTAAACATATGTTCTTCTTGTTCTCTTATTCTGTATGTTAAATCTGCAACCTGCACGTATTCCATCAGTTTAAGTTGCCATTCTTCTATGGTTGGGACCTTGCTCGTTTTCCATTTTTGGGCTTGCAAAACATGGTAGTGGCATACATAATTTTACAATTTTTAAATTATTATTAATTTTACCATTAATAATCTTTTAATTGTAGTGTTCTCAACCGGAACAGGAGCTCCTGTCGTTCTTTCGACAAAGCCAGTAATTAAGCAGTGCGTGACACTGTTTTTGCTCAAATTGGCTTTGGGTGGCATAAGCCAGAAAGTGAAATGGTTTATTTAGAAAAGCACTGCTCCACAAAAAGTTGGCGGCGGTAAGCCGGGAAGCAGTCAATAGGATTTAGAACCAGAGAACAAAGCCAGAGAAGTGAAACCTATCAAAAGGACAGCCTGAGGGAGATTCACCTGCTCTGTCAGATGGGACTTGTCAAAGGTAAAATGGCCCCCTTTGAGTTGGAAGGAAGAAAGCAAGCTGGGAGGAGGGGAGAACCAACAGGCAATATGACACCTGCAACATGCACAGGTATAGGCCTCAACAGCTGGCTTCTCAGCCCCATTTCGGCTTCCCATCTGGCCAAAAAACTTGACATGAAAGGTAGGCGGGGCACACATGCACACACACGCACGCATGCACACACACACACACTCAGCAAGTTTTATTTTCTGATTCATAACCCCAGAGGACTGAAAAACAATCTAAGCAGAACAGGACATAGATTAATAGTCACAGGATGACTTCAGAGTTGGTGCGCATGATCCCTGAAAACAATAAAAGAGTGAGAGAGACAAATAGCAGGTCACACTGGCATGTTTTAAGGGGCATAGGAGCCAACTTCTAGGGGCCATGGTCCCTTCGGCCTCCCAAATAAAATATTTGAGAGGACAGGGCCTCAAATATTGTTGAATATTGCCATCACGTCATGTGATCGATTTTTGCAGAGCAGAGCTTAACTGCCCGCCCCTCATACAGTGGTACCTCGGGTTACATACGCTTCAGGTTACATACGCTACAGGTTACAGACTCCGCTAACCCAGAAATAGTACCTCGAGTTAAGAACTTTGCTTCAGGATGGGAACAGAAATCGTGCTCCGGCGGTGCGGCAGCAGCAGGAGGCCCCATTAACTAAAGTGGTGCTTTAGGTTAAGAACAGTTTCAGGTTAAGAACGGACCTCCGGAACGAATTAAGTACTTAACCCGAGGTACCACTGTATTGTATTCAAGTTGGCACCCCTGCTAAGGAGCAAAGGCTGCCACAAAATTGCCAAGTGTCTCATGGTCTAAGGCAGTGATGTCCAACCGGTCGATCACGATCTACCGGTAGATCGCCTGGTGTGATCCTGGTAGATCACTTAGGATCCTGGTCGGCCGTGGGGACATTACTGCCAGTGCTAGTCTGTCCTTTGGCTCTGCAGTGATTGTTGTGTAATGTGGAAAGCAGAAGTAGTATTTGATGTAGCACTGCGTGCAATCATTATTGCTGCATTTAATGGTGAGCGGCTTTTCTCATTCCCCCCCAAAAGCTCAACAACTCTGCAACTCTGGCCAACCCCACCCTAAAAACCCAATGACAATGGGTAGATCACTGCCAGATATTTTATACTGGCAGTAGATCCCTGCCTCTTGGGAGGTGGACATCCCTGCTCTAAGGCTTGTGGCAGGATAAGGAAAAGTGTCTACTGACCTAATAATGCAGGTACGCATCAACATAAATTCTAAACGTCCGCAAAGTCTTCTCTCTCTTTCTAAGTTAGCCTCTCTCTGAGGTTAAGAGAATACCCAGATGCTCTGTCTCGTGATGATACTGATACAATTCTGGTTACATCATAAATGACATCATACAGCTATCTAGATTCCTGGGAGCACCTGACACCTAGTTAAAGCAACAATAGAGACAGACAAAGTAATCAAGAAGAGGAGATGAATGTCATTCTCAGCTGTAACTTCAGTGAACGGCAGTCATAAGAGTTCATGGAGACTATTGTTTGACTTTGCCAGCAATGTAAATGTTTGCTTTAAGAAGATATGTGGCTATCAATATATTCTATACTCTTATTTGAAGACCACCCCCGTTTTTGTTTCTTTTTAATAGAGGTTGTGCATATTTAGATTTCACTTGTGCTCATCACATGAGTAAAGCAAATAAATTTGGGTCACCTGAGAATGTAGGAAGAAACTTGCATCTCAGAGAAAGGTCTAATAAAATGCTATCTTAAAATGGTTATCACTGTACAGTGGTACCTCAGGTTAAGTACTTAATTCATTCCGGAGGTCCGTTCTTAACCTGAAACTGTTCTTAACCTGAAGCACCACTTTAGCTAATGGGGCCTGCTGCTGCTGCCACGCTGCCGGAGCACGATTTCTGTTCTCATCCTGAAGCAAAGTTCTTAACCTGAGGTAATATTTCTGGGTTAGCGGAGTCTGTAACCTGAAGCGTATGTAACCCGAGGTACCACTGTACAGCAATGAATGAAGTACAGCATTTAGACACTACTGGTTACTGTGTATAGATCTTATGACATGCGACACTGTAAAACTACAGGTGTTACTGTTCAACCAAAACAGTCTTTTATTGGATTTCTTTTTTGCTGATTCACGTTTGCTTGCAGTTTGACTAAAGCAGCCCACTTGTAGTCTAGCCTTCCCCGGTTCCAGTATCTGAAGCTTATTAGCTGCACAGTGGACTGGAAGTACTAATTCCTCTGCGGATCGTGTAATTAAATCCACAGCTGCTTGAAAGGAAAATAATTAGCACTAGAGAGATCATCTGCGAATCTATCAACCCATGACCTTCTTCAAGAACTTGGCTGAACTCAACGGAACATCCAACTGATGTTGCAAGTTGGGAGAGCAACAATCACTGAGCGCTGGGCTCTACCTGCTCTGCGCAGGGCAAAGGTCAAGAGAAATGTGGTTATTCAGTAATAAAAGCCTTTGGAGATCCAAGGGTATGTGATTCTGAGCCTCTTCTTCCAGGGTTGTACCTTTGAAAAATACGGATTTCTCCTGAGGAAGGTCCATCTTTGACTGGAAATGCATGGGGTTTTCCTTGGGAACCCTGAAACTGGTGACCCCCCCTCCCCAAATAATTAGACTTGAAAACAGCTTCGTATTGAGGCCAATACTACAGTACTAATTGCTGAATATTTTGGGGGAGGGAGGGTTAATATTATCCCCCGCCCTGCCAAATGACCCCTCCACGCAGCATTTAGCTTTGAAAACAGTCTTCCATTGGTTCCAATAGGGGGAAGCAACATGGGCTGCATCTGCCTTACAGCCTGGTGTTTTCCATCATTGTGTTAGCAATTGGAGTTACTCTGCGACAAGGCATGGCAGACTTCACTTGTTGCCTCTGGTACCTGTTGCTGTAGTAATGTATCCTGGCTTTGTTCATCTGGTATCACCTGCTTCTCTCCATTGTTTCTGTTGCCTTTTCAGGGATCGGATTGTTTACCCTAGCCTCTTGAAACCAAAATGTCAAATGCAATGAAGAGAGAGGAAGAAGGGTGAGCGTCCAACTGAAATTTTGATTGTAGAATTGTCAAAGCCTACTCTAGCAGGATGTGGGCAGTGCTGTGGGTTAAACCACAGAGCCTAGGGCTTGCCGATCAGAAGGTGGGCTGTTCGAATCCCTGTGACGGGGTGAGCTCCTGTTGCTCGGTCCCTGCTCCTGCCAACCTAGCAGTTCGAAAGCACGAAGTGCAAGTAGACAAATAGGTACTGCTCCGGCGGGAAGGTAAACAGCATTTCCGTGTGCTGCTCTGATTTGCCAGTAGCAGCTTAGTCATGCTAGCCACATGACCCGGAAGCTGTATGCCGGCTCCTTCGGCCAGTAAAGCAAGATGAGTGCCACAACCCCAGAGTCGTCCGCAACTGGACCTAATGGTCAGGGGTCCCTTTACCCTTTACCTTACTCTAGCAGAGCCTACTTGCCCTGTGCATTGATGCCAGCCAACCCCAAATTCAGGGCTGAACTACAGTATTGCTGCATACTAGGATGGAGGAGGCAGTACTGAGGCCAGTGTGGTGATAGAAATATAAAATTCAATAGAGAAACTAAAATGCAAACTAATTGGCACCAGTATAAATATTTTTGCACTCTAAAAGCTGGAGATTGGAGACATATATTAGGGCTGCCATATGTCCAGGAATTCCCAGACATGTCTCCTCCCCCCCAACTGAATATTGTATGTAATACTAATGTCTCAAAACAAATGAAACTATATTGTAGAAATCACAATTTGAAAAAAAAGGCAACACAAGTGTTTTCCCCCAATAATAAATCTTTAATAAAAAAAATTAAAACAACAACTGTATTATTTATATGCCACCCGCCTGACTTGTTTGCCCCAGCAACTCTGGGCAGCTTCCAGCAAAATATACACAATAAAACACCAAACATTAAAAACTTCCCTATGCAGGGCTATATAATGCAGCTGTCAGGTGTCCAGAAGCTTTTGCTTCTAATTTAGATTAACCACAGCACCCCATGTAGTCTAAACCTGGACATACTGTTGTTGTAACAAGTCAGATTCAAACCATATGAAGGTGACTTGTTTAAACAACTATAACTATAGTTAAGATTAGCCACAGTGCATGACTTGGACAATATGCTAAACTGTCGGTAATCGAAAGCAGAACTGGAAGCTTCTAATTTCCTTGTGGCCACATTGTGGAAAGAGGGGAGGTCGGGGACTATGCATGTCTGAGACTTTCACATGCCCGTTCTGGTGACCCTCAATAACAGTCAGAGGTGTCTTGCCCATAGAGGCAAGTGGCGTGAGGTGCCAGGGCGCCAAGTTCTAGAGAGCGCCAGGGAAGAGGCGGAGGCTGGACGCAGCGCCTGCCGGCATCAGCTCGCCGCCCTCGCCCGCCTCCGCCATGCCACGCCGAAGCATGCCGTGTCCGGAGCCTCCGCCTGCTGTGGCCACCACAGCACAAAGCTGTCAGGTGTGCGTGCAGGAGCCAGGGCCTGTGACCAATAGGACTTTGCAGGACTGGGGCCTTCCTAAGTTTGTTCTGAAGAGGCAAGGCGCGGCCACATAGGTGAGGCTGCTTGGTAACTCACAGCACCTGGTGGCAAGAGCCGGGAAGGGGTATAAGGTCAGCATTTGCCCTTCGGCTCTTTGCTGCAGCAACATATTCCCTGCCTTGCTGCTTTTGACTACTTGACTCCTTGCTTCTTGATCCTCAGACCCCTGACTTTGTGACTCCTTGCTTCTTGATCCTCGGACCCTTGATTTCGTGACTCCTTGCTTTCTTACCCTCGGACTCTTGGCTTTCTGACTCCTGGCTTCTGGACTCCCGTTCCTGCTCCCCCCCCCCATCTTACCCCTGGTCCCGATGTCCCCAGCCAGGACTTTGATCGCCAATTAACCAGACCATGACAAAAGCAGCCAGCTGGGCCGGGAGCCGCTGCGTCCAGCCTCCGCCTCTTCCAGAGGAGCTGCCCTCCAGCCGTTGCCCACTTCCTCCAGCCCCACAAAGCTGGGGGCAGCGCTGTCCTCCCTAAAAAAGGTCGGCAACTCTGGGAAAAGGGGGGTGCGCCGGAGGGATCTTTGCACCACGGCGCCGGATATGCTTAAGATGGCCCTGATAACAGTCCTGCAGCCACAGATGCCATCGTCTTGTGTACCTGCCGGATAGTTTAGCCTTTAGCATTGCATGCAAAAGCAGCCACTGCAAACTGTGTTTTCGACTGGAAGCCCAACTGGATTTGGCTTGCTTGAGACGCTGCTGAACAGACATCAAACGGAGCTATAAGCAGCTTCTTCAACAGCCTTCAAAAAGAAAGGCACACCAAGAGCTCATGCCTTACAGCAAATTATGAAATAAAAGTGGTAACTCAAATTATGAATTACAAATGCTGTGGTGAGACTTCAAGGGGGGAAACAGGAGGGCAATTTCACTATGTTTAAAAGGTGGTTTGCCTTTGGCAAAAGAACAGAAAAATGTTGGTTTTCTGCAGGGTTTGAAAGGGTTTTCTTGCAACTACTTAAAGCTCATTGATGGTTTATGACCTCTTGCTTACAGCTATCCTAAAACTAACAATCTTCAGCAATGGGGAATGTACTTTCCACAATCAACAGGAGGCTTGAGAATAGGATTGCAACCTATTTCCTGCAAGGTAGAGAGGAAATTGCTGGATTCCACTTGGTTGATAAGTATTAGAAAATTGTTAGCAATAGAACATCTTTGTGGCCCCACTGAAATTTTCTTGGTCAGGATTGAAAGCTACAGATGACACAAAACTGGGCAGGGTAGCTAATGCCTTGGAAGACAGATTCAGGAGATTCAATATGAATTTAATAGACTCGAGAACTGGACCAAAACTAATAAAATGAATCTCAATAGGGACAAATCTAAGGTTCTGCACTTAGGCAGTAATAATCAGATGCACAAATATAGGTTGAACACCTGGCTTGACAGCAGTTCTGGCCACCACATTTTAAGAAGGATATTGACAAAATTGGTGGCGGCGGTGGGCAGCAGCGCTTCCACAGGGTCAGCACCACCGTGGCCCCCTGACGGGATGGGTGGAGAGAGGGGGCGGCTGGTGGATTCACACACTCCTCGGCATGCTCAAGCCAGACACCACCTCAGGCTAGCACCAGTTCCAGCACACTGACTGCACCTCCTGTTCCCCCTCCCAGCAGACCTTCTTGCTCTCTCGCTCTCTCGTCCATGCTCCTCCCTCCCTCCCTCCCTCTCCTTGCCACCTTCTCTCAGGGACCCTCTTACCGCAAAGCCATCTTGGGAGCTGGCCCGGCCGAAAACAGGCAACGCCAGGGAACAAGCCAGTTCCAAGCCAATTTTTGTAAGGTCACAAATATAAGCTGCACTCAGGGGCAAACGAAGCCTAACCGACATCTGGGGCAGGGCAAACCGCCGGCTGTGCATGCATGGCACTGTTACGTACGACGCATGTGTGGCATCTCTATATAGGGCGCATATATGGCGTCGCTACATATGACGCATGTGATGTACGTAGCGATGCTGCACATGCGCCGTACATAGCAGTTTGCCACCGGTGCCACCTAAGTGCCATATGGACCGTGGCGGGATCCTTTGCTCCTGGCTGCAGCGGTGGCGGAGGGATCCTCCGTTTGTGGCTGTAGCAGCGGTGGAGGGATCCCACCGCCGTCCATACAGCGCTCAAGCGGTGCCAGCGTCAAACCGCTATATACAGCGCATGTGCAGCATCGCTACGTACAGCACATGCATGTGGCACCGTGCATGCATTGTACGTAGCAGTTTGCCACATGGGCTGCTCAAGCGCCGTAAGGACAGTGGCAGGATCCTCTGCTTGCGGCTGCGGCGGCGCGATGGCTGCTCATGCCACTGCGCCCGGGGACGGCGGGGTGAACACCCTGTGGGGTGCCTTCTTGTCACCCCATGACATGGCACACGGGGTGAAACACCTCCCCACCCTGCCCCCTTGCGACACCACTGGCCGCACTTTAACTTTTTTTTTAAAAAAAAGATATTTATTGATTTATTCAACATATTACAAAATTAAAAAAGAATAAAAAGAAAAAGAAAATACAAAATAAACACAATTAAAAACAAATCAGTCTTTCCATATCTTATCTTTCATTTGCTTGTTTCCCTGACCTCCTCACACCTCCCTTTCTTGTATTCCAGTTCAGTTGGTTAATTCAGCAAATCCTTTCCCTCTTTAATTTTATCTTAATCTTTTATCTTAATATATTATAGCTTTAGATTATCACCCGTTAACAATCCATTTTTACATGTTCCTTAACATTGCTGCTAAAAACCCCCCACTTAACTTCAATCCAGCTGCATTAATTTTGCAGTGTTTCTGTAAATAGTCTTTAAATTTCTTCCAATCTTCTTCCACTGACTCTTCTCCCTGGTCTGAGATTCTGCCGGTCATTTCCGCCAATTCCATGTAGTTCATCACCTTCATCTGCCATTCTTCCAGAGTGGGTAATTCTTGTGTCTTCCAACGCACTTTAACTTTTCATGGTCAGAATTTGGAAAAAAAAGGGCGGCTTATATTTGGCCCAATACGGTACGTCGGAAGATGGTGGACTCTCCTTCCTTGGAGCTTTTCAAAGAGAGGTTGAGTGGCCATCTGTCAGGAATTCTTTAGCTGTGATTCCTGCATTGCAAGGAGTTCAAACCCATTGGGTTTGCCTCCAACTCTACCATGCTGTGATTGTATGATTCATACACAGGTTTGGACTTTAGAACACATCTTTACTCAAGAAAAGGTTGCAAGGCTCATTCTCCCTACTTGCCAGAGTCACAGTAACATTGAAACAGGTGGAGTAACATGATAACCCAGCCCAGGAGATTGGGCATTCCAGAGTGTGTGAGTCCTTTGGCTGTTTGCTCAAAGGCTGTATATCTTGCTCACCCCCCCCCCAAAAAAAAATTGATTCATTTTAAAACAAAAGACATGATTAATTACACTAATATCATCCTCTGGGAGGAGGGCCGTTTTACTATGACTTGAAGGAGAAGCATTGAAAATGGTTCATATTTCAACTATGATCTTTGGTGCCAAGAGTCTCTGTGCTCCGAATGATATCAAACAACGAGGATTTTCCTTGGAGTGTGTCTTGGAAACCTGATCTGTTCTCTAAAGCATTGATATCCCACTTGCCCCGACATCCTTTATAGTGTTTTATGACATTTTTTGAGTCCGTACCTTCGTATAGTCGTAAGCTTTGGGTTTTGAGGCCTTTGAAAGAGATTAAACTATTTTCCAACCAGCTGCTGTCAACTGATGTCTGACATATGGACCGTGGATAGAGTTGCCAGTTTGCAAGGGACTCGGAAAGCCCTCTGTCAGAGCTGGCTCCTGGTCCCAGCTCACAAAGGACCAACGCTAGCCAGTAGTAAAGTATCAAAGTCTTTATTGAAGAATAGTTTCCATTTCCAATCCTCAGCGTCCCAGCTCTACGTCTGGAGTTTAGACCGGCGAAGCTCCGTCTGAGTCTTCGCCCCCTGTACACCAGTTTAAGACTCTAATCTTACTCCACCTCTTCCTTCTCTCTCTCTTCCTCTGGGTCCTACTACCCCCCGGGGTCTCCTCCCTCCTGGACTCTTCCGACGCAGAGCTTGACCCCTCTGACTCCTCCCCCTCTCTTCGGCGGGCTTTAGGACCTGGCTCCCTACCCGGGCTGCCCACCGTGCCGCCCTCCTGTACATTTGAACTTGGCGCGCGCGCGCATTTAACTTTCCTGATGACCGTTTCCTCGCTCCCTGACGAGGGTGTGGTCACTCCTGCCTCATGTTCTCCCGCTGCCCGCGCGCCACCTGATCCCGATGCCTGGGACTCCTCCCCCCTACTGCACTCTGGGGGGGACGCTGGTCCTGATTTCCAGCTGCTACTCTCTGAGTCCCCTCTGGCCCCTTCTTCCCGAGGTGTCCCCCTGGGCACTCCTCTTGCCCTGACTATGGGGGCCCCTTTCTGTGAATCCTCCGAGTCACTGGAGAGACTCAGAGACCTCGGATTGCTGTCATCGCTGACATTTCCTTCGGACTCCTCCTCCTCGCTCTCCATTTCCTCCCTCTCCTGTGCCTCTGCTCCTGAACCCCTGACACCCTCGAATGCCCTCCAGCCATGATAATACAAGGAGAGAGATTGAGGGGGTGGGAGATGAATTTAGCTCAAATTTCTTCTGTTTTGGAATTACCCAGTGCTCTAGCTGAATTCCCCCCCCAAAAAAAGCCCTTTGGAAAATATCAGGTTAATTCTTACAGTGCTACCAATAAGTTAAATATGTAAAATAGAATCCTCCATATATGGTTAATTCAGATTATGAAGAATTTACCTTGATGGGAAATAATGTTAGATATGGGATTATGTAGCCTAGTAGGATGCAAGCTGGGACGCAGGTGGCGCTGTGGGTTAAACCACAGCTCCTAGGACTTGCCGATCGGAAGGTTGGCAGTTCGAATCCCCGCGACGGGGTGAGCTCCCGTTGCTCGGTCCCTGCTCCTGCCAACCTAGCATTTCGAAAGCACGTCAAAGTGCAAGTAGATAAATAGGTACCGCTCTGGCGGGAAGGTAAATGGCGTTTCCGTGCGCTGCTCTGGTTCGCCAGAAGCGGCTGAGTCATGCTGGTCACATGACCCAGAAAAACTGTCTGCAGAAGCGGACAAACGGCGGCTCCCTTGGCCAATAAAGCGAGATGAGCACCGCAACCCCAGAGTCGGTCACGATTGGACCTAACGGTCAGGGTTCCCTTTACCTTTACCTTTAGGGTGCAAGCTGGATGAATGGGTTGGAAGTAGTTACGATGGGAAGGACAATAAATATATCATATGGCAACAAATACGTGTACAGATTACATATTGATCTGCTTATTGGCACTTGCCTTGCCTACTAATTTCAGAAGGACCCAAGCTGTTTTATTATAGCTGTTAAGCTACCAAGGTTCTCCAATAAGTGACATAAGGAGATAACTGCTTCCAGAGTAATATGTTGCATTGTGAGATTTTTTATAAAAATATGCATATTGTAGGCTGAATAAGTGACGTTTGCTTTGTGCAAAATAGAGAGAGGGAGGATGCTGCGCTGACGACGTTCTTTTTAAAAAATTTAAATATACTCTGTCAAGTGGGTTCCAGAATTGTTTTAAAAGGTACTTCATGTTTTTCCGATGCTTTCAAAGCTAAAATAACCCAAGCTGTTCAGAGCTCTCTTTTTTTATGGTGGGCGTGTAGAAGCTTTCTATTAATATGATTTATAATTTTTCTTCAAAAATGTCGTAACAGGATTGTTTCGGGCCCTTTCCAGCTCCAAATCAGAACAAGTGCCGGCCCTAAATAAAGATGTGATGTCAGACAAGAGTTTAATAACTATTTTAAGTGCCTTTAGAAATGTCATTTGTTTTAAAATGCCTGCTGATCTCACCTTGTAGATTGGTTTGCTTTCATAGCAGCACATCTGACCCGATTCTGTCTTTACGCTTCCTTTTAGCAGGATTTATCTTCAGGTAAAAAGACTTCAGGCACTCCTCTTTACATTTACGAGCACATTCTCCCAGGTTCAACATCACTTGAATTAGCCCTGAAATAGATGTCAGAAACAGTGTGAAAATATGGAGATTGGATTTCAGCATTGCTTTGAAACAGCCAGCTGAGTCTCTGACTTTTAGTTTCTAGTTTCTTTTGATGGGAAAGAGAGGCACGTGCTTCAGTTTCTTGTATTTAATCATTCTGCCTTAAATAAGCTTAACTTGATGTGTTAATTGATTTACTGTGATTAATTCATTAATGTGCTCTGTTGTGCTATCCAGCTACCACTAGCAACACACTCTTTCTCTGTTTGATCCAGAAAGTAGATCAGCAAACTGAGCTCAACAACTTTAGGCACAACTAAAAAAAGCTGGATTTTCACTTTTTGAAATATGGCAGCCCTATCGTATCTGTGTGCGTTGGTAACATACATATGCAGGCAACTCCAAATTTATGTGGTGCTGTGGTCTAAACCACTGAGCCTAGGGCTTGCTGATTGGAAGGTTGGCGGTTTGAATCCCCGTGATGGGGTGAGCTCCCATTGCTCAGTCCCAGCTCTTGCAAACCTAGCAGTTTGAAAGCATGCCAGTGCAAGTAGATAAATAGGTACCATTGCAGCAGGAAGGTAAATGGCGTTTCCATGCACTGCTCTGGTTTCACCAGAATTGGCTTAGTCATGCTGGCCACATGACCTGGAAAACCTGTCTGCGGACAAATGTTGGCTCCCTCAGCCAGTAAAGCGAGATGAGCGCCACAACCCCAGAGTCGTCCGCGACTGGACTTAACTGTCAGGGGTCCTTTACCTTTACTATGTTCCAAGTTACCACATGTTTAAATGAAATCGCATATATTTGAAACACCATTAAAAAGCCTGCAAAGACCAATGTCTTTGGGTCGCTTCTGGGTTCAGTGTGATGCGCATATGCACAGTCGCACACATATTGAATGTGCATAAATGAGGAGTTGCTGGTATGTGTGTGTCTCTCTCTGTGTCTGTACACACACAGGCTGACACCTCTTCAGTGGCAGAGGTGGTGTGTGTTGTCTGTTATGAAATTCCAGTTCACAGACAGAGTAGCAGGATGACCTTGCATTACTGACCCAGCAAAGAATGTGACTCTAGTGAAAACTATTCCCTTCAGCTTTAAAGCTAAGCATAATTGCAGGATAGAGATGTTGGAGAGGTTTTTAAAAGGAACATATTGAAAAAGAAACATGGATATGGAGCCGAGTCGGAGGATTCACTCTTTGATGGGCTGGAGTAACCATTTTATTCTGAAAATGGATAGGCGATGCCGTTCGTCATGCATCAGCACAAATGTGAAAAGACTTTGAAGACTGGCTATCTGGTGCAGGGTAAATTCATCAACAACGATGTCAGTAAGTTATGAAAAAGTCTGGAAGCAGAAGAAGTTCAAGTCTAAGGATGCACAATGTTTAATATGATCCAGATGAGCTTCTTTCCCGGAATTTGGCTTTATGCTTTCTGAGATTTCTCACCCAGGATGGCTGCTGTTGCTGGAGTTTCCTGGCCGCTTTACAATTCTCAGCTTTGAAGCTGCGCAAGACTCTGTGACTTTCTTCCAAGTTCAGGAGCATGACTATAAAAGACTCAGTAGGTCCCAAGCTCGTTATATAAATACCGGAAGCAAAAATGAGGTAGAAATATGATTCAAACATGGATGAGTGAAGTTGTATTGCCTTGAGATTTAGCATATTTTGGTGTCAGGCACTGGACATCGGGGGGGGGGGGAGGAATGGTGGAGACACCCCCCACCCTTCTCCTGAACTTTGCCAAGAAAAGGAGGGTAGCCAGTGTGGTGTAGTGGTTAAGAGCGGTAGTCACGTAATCTGGGTAACCGGGTTCGCGTCTCCGCTCCTCCGCTCCTCCGCTCCGCTCCTCCACATGCAGCTGCTGGGTGACCTTGGGCCAGTCACAGTCTCTCAGCCCCACTCACCTCACAGAGTGTTTGTTGTGGGGGAGGAAGGGAAAGGAGAATGTTAGCCGCTTTGAGACTCCTTAAAGGGAGTGAAAGGCGGGATATCAAATCCAAACTCTTCTTCTTCTTCTTCTTCTAGTATAGATTTATAACGGTGGTTTGCAGAAGGTCATGACTCTGGGACAGAAGAGGGAAAAAGCTGGGAGATAATGGAAGGAAAGGGGAGAGAAGCAGAGCCAGAGCACCTGGTTGAAACATCATCATTAGAAAGCATTCCTGAAAGCATCATTAGAAAGCACCCCCTTCTCCTAGGACCAGTCTGGAGGATGCGGACCATTTGGATCCCTTCCAATCGGGATTCAGGCCTCATCATGGGACTGAAACCGCCTTGGTTGTGCTGGTCGATGATCTCCTGCAGGCTAGGAACAAGGGTGAAAGCTGTTTCCTAGTTCTGCTGGATCTCTCAGCAGCTTTTGATACCATCAAACATAACATCCTTCTGGACCGTCTAGAGGAGCTGGGGGCACAGTTATACAGTGGTTCTGCTCCTTTCTCCTGGGCTGTGTCCAGAAAGTGGTGTCGGGGGGATGAGTGTTTGGACCCCTGGGCTCTCACTTGTGGGGTGTCTCAGGGTTCCGTCCTCTCCCCCATGCTTTATAATATCTATATGAAGCCGCTGGAAGAGATCATCAAGGGGTTTGGGCTGGGTGTTCATCAGTATGCAGATGACACCCAGCTCTACCTCTCTTTTAAATCAGAACCAATCAAGGCGGTGAAGGTCCTGTGTGAGTGTCTGGAGGTGGTTGGAGGATGGATGGTGGCTAACAGATTGAGGTTGAATCCTGACAAGACAGAAGTACTGTTTTGGGGGGACAGGGGGCGGGCGGGTGTGGGGGACTCCTTGGTCCTGAATGGGGCAACGGTGCCCCTGAAGGAGCAGATGCACAGCCTGGGAGTCATTTTGGACTCATAGCTGTCCATGGAGGTGCTGGTCAATTCTGTATCCAGGGGAGCTGTCTTCCAGCTCCATCTGGTACGCAGGCTGAGACCCTACTTGCCTGCAGACTGTCTTGCCAGACTGTTGTATACTCTAGTTATCTCCCGCTTGGACTACTGCACTGCGCTCTACTTGAGGCTATCTTTGAGGGTGACTCAGAACCTACAACTAATCCAGAATGCAGCAGCTAGACTGGTGACTGGGAGCGGCCACCGAGACCATATAACACCGGTCTTGAAAGACCTACATTGGCTCCCAGTACTATTCCGAGCACAATTCAAAGTGTTGATGCTGACCTATAAAGCCCTAAATGGCCTTGCTCCTGTATACCTGAAGGAGCGTCTCTATCCCCATCGTTCAGCTTGGACACTGAGGTCCAGCACCGAGGGCTTTTTGGGGGTTCCCTCACTGCGGAAGTGAGGTTACAGGAAACCAGGCAGAGGGCTCCTGCCCTCGGTAGTGGCTCCTGCCCTGTGGAACACCCTTCCATCAGATGTCAAGGAAATAAACAAGTATCCAACTTTTAGAAGACACCTGAAAGCAGCCCTGTTTAGGGAAGTTTTTAATGTTTGAAGTTTTATTCTGTTTTTAATGTTCTGTTGAAAGCCGACCAGAGTGGTTGTGGAAACCTAGCCAGATGGGCGGGGTAGAAATAAAAATATTATTGTTATTGTTATTATTATTATTATTAGTAGTAGTAGTAATAGTAGTAGAACAGAAAGCTCAGAGGCAGAAAGCAGAGATCAGCCGGCACAGGGATGACATATAATAGAAGACACAGCGGTGGGGGTGGGACTTTACTCGGAGCTATGCCATTACTGGAAAGGAGAGGCACTTTTCAAGCCTCTTGCTGTGAATATTGAATACAGTGGTACCTCGGGTTACATACGCTTCAGGTTACAGACGCTTCAGGTTACAGACTCTGCTAACCCAGAAATAGTACCTCAGGTTAAGAACTTTGCTTCAGGATGAGAACAGAAATTGTGCTCTGGTGGCGCGGCAGCAGCAGGAGGCCCCAGGAGGGGCTTCAGGTTAAGAACAGTTTCAGGTTAAGAATGGACCTCCAGAATGAATTAAGTACTTAACCCGAGGTACCACTGTAAAGGACTTGGTGGTAACTTGAATTATTACCTGTTGAATTACAGTGCTACCTGGGTAGTCAAACGCCTTTGTTGTCGAACAAATCGGCAAGTCTGAAAGTGAGTGTTCCGGTTTGCAAATGTTTTTTGGAAGCCAACATGGCTGACGCGGCTTCTGATTGAGTGCAGGAAGCTCCTGCAGCCAATCGGAAGAGGTCCCTTGGTTTTCGAACCGTTCCAGGAGCCGAACGGACTCCCGGAATGGATTAATATCAACAACCAAGGTTCCACTGTATCTGCTTCTTGGCTGCCCAACAAGGGGGAGGGATTGGTTTCCCTGAACCCTGACATTTGGTGAAGAAAACCATAAGCTTTCATTTTAGGACTTGGACAGTAGCACTTGGGTTGCTGGGAACTGAAATCGATGCTACATTATTGCTGCTTAAGGCAACACAGGATCACGACAATGCAGGACATCTCTGTTGGTCCATAGCATTCTACCCTCCCCATCATTTATGGCTGACAGTAATTTGAAAAGAATGGGCTAAGCATGAAAAATACTCCTTTCTCTTTTCCAGATAAGTTAAAAGCAAACAAACATTGCCAAAGCTACAGTTGGGTCCATTATCTGTGTTTCTTACACTCGACTATCTCTAGGCTTTGGTGGTTCTGGGGAAGGAGCAGTGTTTGACCTTCAGATGGAGGTTTAATGCCGGATACGTTAGTTTTGTAACTGTTCACGTGAGACACAAATGTAGTTGCTGCTCTCATTCTTCATCCAATCTCTGACATATTTTATAACTGATTGGGGCATGACCAGAAGATTACGGCTTTGTAAATACGTCCACCTCTTTTAACTATTCTGTATTTATTTTAAGTTATACATTAATTTTTTAAAAAATGCAAACACATAATGGAAAGAGAGGGGAGTTAATAGAGGGGAGAAAGAGTTGATTATTCCACTGAATGCTTTTTAAAAATATGTAATTTAAGAGTAGGGACGCAGGTGGCGCTGTGGGTAAAACCTCAGTGCCTAGGGCTTGCCGATCGCATGGTCGGCGGTTCGCAGTGGGGTGCGCTCCCGTCGTTTGGTCCCAGTGCCTGCCAACCTAGCAGTTCGAAAGCACCTCCGGGTGCAAGTGGATAAATAGGTACCGCTTTATAGCGGGAAGGTAAACGGCGTTTCTGTGTGCTGCTCTGGTGCCGGTTCGCCGGAGCAGCGTCGTCACGCTGGCCACGTGAACCGGAAGTGTCTGCAGACAGCGCTGGCTCCCGGCCTCTAGAGTGAGATGAGCGCACAACCCTAGAGTCTGGCAAGACTGGCCCGTACGGGCAGGGGTACCTTTACCTTTTTAATTTAAGAGTAAAGAGAATTTTGAAATTTCTGTGAGAGAGAAGCCAGACTTCAATCAAGTTTAGAGATCTTGGATTTTATGATTCTTCTCCAGCATCCTGGATGTTCCAACTGCTAGGGGTCATTCAGCTGATCTTACTCTTTAACTATTGTTATAGCTTTTGAGAGGACCCGCTTAAACCCTAGAAATTAATAAATGGTAGAGTTTTGATTAATTGGAATAGCTGCAGAGCTTTGCCATGCAAAGAATTCCTGGGCTGGCTTATGCAAACCACCCTGGCTGACCTAGAGAAGAGCAAATCTGTTAACATGACAAAAGGGGTTGGTGGGCCATCTGAGAGCAATCCTTTGGCCTGGGGAGACAGATGTTCCCAAGGGTGTTTTTTTAGGGGGGGGGGTTGAGGTCACAGGAAAAGAGAGTTTTTCAGTAGGATGTTCTGGGAAGAAGAAGAAAGACTGGGATCCATCTTGGGCAGGCTGACTGCAAGAGATGCCTTGGGTTCCGAGGCTGCACTGCTGTGCTCTTGAAATGCTGTTAGATCTGGACTCCCTCCATGCAGACTGAAGGTGTAAATAGGTGAATAAACCGTGTTTCTTAAAGCTACGACAATTTTCGCTGTGTTTCAGTTCTCCAAAGGAACACAGACCTTGGGTGAATGCCTGGAGCCCCCTGGGATCTTGCAGAAAGCGTGGGTAGCACCCAAGTTTTGTAACACTATCATATAGTTAACGATTCTGTGAAAGTGTCTTCTCAGAATACATGTGATAGACACTAATGCCATTACTTTTCAGCACATAACTTTTTTTGCTTGGCCTGTAGAACCCATCATATTGTTGCAGGTACCTCCATCTCCAAGTGGCAAGAGACTCCAGGGGTTCCTGTACTTTCCCAGAGTTCAGCTTCCTTGCATTGAAGGTCAACGGAGCCTGTGGTGTCTTTAATATATATGGTTTTATTTACACATACATACAACCTGAGCATAGAATGGAGGAGCTCAACACTCCAACAAATCTTGCTTTCCCATTAGGTTTCCATAGAAATCCCAAGTCCCAGCTTTGGGTCCAGCAAAAGAACAGTCATGTCCAGCATCAGCCAAAACTTGCAGACACCCAGCCCCTGCCTCCACCTATTTCTCCCCATCCTTGGATGATGTGGCATCCAGCCAGGTGAGATCAGAAGAGGCACACCCATTTGTCTCTATGACAACCACTTAGGACATGTAAATGGAGGTACTTAACTGGCCAGCCAAGGCCATTACCTTAACAAAAGAAACTGGTTTGGCTGGTTCAGCAGGTTTCCTATTATCCATTCCTAATCCAAAGATTCAGGACCATAGGTTTGAAAGGGATCTATAAACATGATCCAGGACTGATCTCCCCAACCCATAACAATCCCTGAAGGGAATCTAGTTCACATGGAACTCCCAGCACAGTGACAGCAATAACGTGAATAACTCCTTTTTCTAGTTGGTATTCCTTCTGTGAAGATGTTTTCCTCACCAGTTTGGAAAATTCTGCTCAAGCACATCAAGCTATTGCAAGCATTGCTATGCTAGGGTAAAGGATGAGTACTCAAGGATGCAAAATTCCAGTTATTAAAGGTAGTTTGGCAAAAACCATGCTGAAAACATCTGTGCCAGCAGGCAGGCAGTGCCTATTACAAGGTTCACTTAACAGTCCTGTTTTGTAGCAGGAATAATTTAAAAGTATTAATTAAAATATTAATTTAATTAAATAAAATTATGAGCCTTTATGTTTGAGGAGCATCCCACTTCTGTCCTTCTGCAACGCAACAACATTCTTTCTTCCCAGATGGCTGAATGTCAGCAAGCTGGCAATCGTAACTGTAGGCTAATGTTGTGTTGTTAAGTCAAAAGGAAATGAATGAAAAGGCAATTAAGTACACTTCTTTATTCCTGTTTCCTTCAGATTGAACAGATTCACATCAATAAAATTCCTTCCAAAGAGCATTCTCTGTTCTGGCAATTGCTTTATTTTTTACTCAAAATTCATGTTATATCACAGTTTGTGGAGGAAATTATTCACATATTTTATTTTTTAAAACATTGGCTTCAAGTGACCCCTGCAAAGATTAATTTACAGCTATTGTTTTGGTAGGTTACAACTTCTAACTTCTCTCCCTCTTTGAAACATTGTACTGGATTGAAATTGCAATCAAAGGAGCAGAAAATGACCTATAATGACAATAAGATGGTTCACTCTCTCTACTCTCTCTATTTCTATGTGTCTCCTCGTCTTCTCCCTTTCTGGCTACTCAATTCCATTCTCTCTTCCTTCTTATTGTCCTTTCCCTCTCTCTCATTCAATCTTCAATTTCAATGGATCTACCCCAGGTATGACTAACACTGGATACAAGCTATGATATCTTGATTTATTCTTAGATTATGGTGGGGCAGGGGGAGACCCTGTAAGGTCCCCTGGTATGAGGAGGGAATGGAAAAGTCACAATTTGAAACCATCTGTGTAAGAGGTGTTAAGAGTCATTAGCTTTCCACTTCCTTGTCTGTAAATGCACAGCGACCACAAATAAATGCTGAAGAAATATGCAGAAGATGCAAATAAATTATAGAAGCTGCTTGTTTACCCATGATTCAAGGTGAAGCTATTTTTCTTTTAATGAACCAAAGAGCATATCTAGTCGTAAACTGAATCAGAAGGCTGCAGTTCTTTTTTGCATAATTAAATACATTTCTGTGCGTTGGTACTTGACTGTTGAAAAACACACTGCTAGCTACTTTATCTCTTCTCCTGCTTTATAAGAATCAAGGTCCCACAGCTAAAAACAGTCCTGTTCTGAGAAGAAACCTATCGTACCCTCAGGTGGTTGGTAAGATGGGTCAAGGTCTCTGAGGAGGATCTGAATGTACCCAGAGGCTTATATGGAGGGATCTAGCATGGTTTGTACATTGGAAAAGAGAACAAAACACACTGTTTCTAATTAGAGCCAGAAAACAACTAGAGGCCAATGCAGAAAAACAGTTGTAAAACTGCCATTTTATTCTCTTGCAACTTTCAAAATGCAAGTCAGTTTTTAATGCATCCAGTCACTTCAGCATTGATGTCTGCAATAGCACCTATGTGGGGACATCCTTGTGGCCTTTATCTAAATCCAAAAGGTAAAGGTAAAGGGACCCCTGACCGTTAGGTGCAGTTGTGACTGACTCTGGGGTTGCGGTGCTCATCTTGCTTTATTGGCCGAGGGAGCCGGCGTACAGCTTCCGGGTCATGTGGCCAGCATGACTAAGCTGTTTATGGCGAACCAGAGCAGTGCACGGAAACGCCGTTTACCTTCCCGCTGGAGCGGTACCTATTTATCTACTTGCACTCTAACATGCTTTCGAACTGCTAGGTTCGCAGGAGCAGGGACCGAGCAATGGGAGCTCACCCCGTCATGGGGATTCGAACCGCCGACCTTCTGATCAGCAAGTCCTAGGCTCTGTGGTTTAACCCACAGCGCCACCCGCATCCCTTATCTAAATCTAGCGCCTATCAAAATGGGTGTTGTCAATCTCTTTTGGATTTGGAGAAATCAGGAGAAGCTGCAGGACAGTAACACTGGGTGTAACCCAGTGTTGGGCTGGAGGCTTAAGACAGCAACCACCCTACATGGTTTTGGACTTGATACAGTAAGGTTTCAAATGGCTGTCATAGGTAAAAGGGTAAAAGGATTCCTGGACAGTTAAGTCCAGTCAAAGGCAACTATGGGATTGCAATGTACATCTCGCTTTCAGGCCGAGGGAGCTGGCGTTTGTCCACAGACAACTTTCCGGGTCATGTGGCCAGCATGACTAAACCGCTTCTGGCACAAAGGGACACCATGATGGAAGGCAGAGTGCATGGAAAAGTCATTTACCTTCCTCCCGCAGTGGTACCTATTTATCTACTTGCACTGGTATGCTTTCATAACTGCTAGGTTTGCAGGAGCTGGGACAGAGCAACGGGAGCTCACCCCATCACATGGATTCGAACCACCAACCATCCGATCGGCAAGCTCAAGAGGTTCAGTGGTTTAGACCACAGCGCCATCCGCATCCCATATGTGTATCATATGATCACAGGAAACTGCTTCATCTGGAGTTAGACCTTTGCTCCCTCTAGCATTGTACCATGAGCTGTGGCCCTTCCCCTTAAGTTCCTCCATGGACATTTCAACAAAGTGTCCAATGGCACTGAAGAACCAAATTAACGTTTGAGTCTACACATTGCCACACACAGAGGACTCTTTGGGGGTGGTGCGTTGATGCTGCTTTTGTAGTTTGCGTCTGATCTAGTAAAAGTGATACTACGAATGCTATTTGGATGGGCGGGGAAAACACCATTAGAAACTAAATCAAGTACCTAGGTTCTTAAGAGTTCTTAAGAATGCATGGTGCATGAACCCTTCTGAGATGTTAAAAATAGGAAACTGTTTAAGGAAACTGTGACCACAAAATGACTCAGATATAAGCTAAGCTACAACCTCAATAAAATAAAAACCTGGAGAGAAATTGGGTTGCTCACACAAACTGCAAAACAAGTAGGATTTTAAAATGTTTTAAAGCTTCTGTTGCAGCACAGTGGTTCTGGGAAGCTTCAGTTAAACCTATGCAAAGATGACTTAGATGGCCTGTAGGCCATCAAAATAATAGGTTGTTACTGCCACACCAGTCTCTTAAGGCTTGAGTTATTACAACCCTTGTAATTTCCAGTAATTGGGCTTAATGTAGTAAGAGGGATTATATACATTTTATTTGGTCTGAAAAAGGACAGCCACTGACTTTACGTGCTAATGACATCTTGGGGCACAAGAAAGTGGTTATATGCCTGCAAGATGTGTGATAAGAGTATTAATTTAAGCACTTTTGCACTGAATTCAGTTAATTGAACATAGGTCCCGTTGAAATAAATGGCACAAGCTTGTCATGGCTTTCCCCATTAATTTCAATGGGATCTAAGACTGGAGTCCTATACACACATTTAACTGGAAATAAGTTCCACCGAACTCAATGGGCCCAACTTCTGAGCAGGCATGCATACGAGAACCCTGTAAGCTCAGCTAATTTACAGTGCCAGCCTAGCTCTGTCTGCTCAAAAGTAAGACTCATTTACTTCAATGGAGGTTCCTCCAAGCTAAGCAGAGTCAGGTGAAGGGGCTTGCTGGGTGGAGCAGAACTGCTATGCCAGCTTCCCAGCAGATGGGTTGCTGTTGCCTACCGGGAGTGGAAGCGGCAAGGCAGTGGGAAGGTTAGTTTGGTGCAAACACATCAGCAGAGCCACTCTGACGTATGGTTACCAGATTTTTTTTCAATGAATCCGGGGACACTTTTTTTTTCTTTGAAGCTGAGTAGTAACAGGGAGTCAGTAGTGGGGATGGTGAGGCAATAGACCCTGGGCCCAAGCACACATGCATATTGTATAAAGGTGCAAAGCCCTTCTTTCACACCCTGGGAAACATAAATGTGCAGAGTTTTTTTTAAAAAAACTGGGCAACGGCACGCCGTGTGCCCGTGACTCCTGAGCCTTCCCCGATCTCCTTCCCCCTTTGTTTTGACAGATCAGGGGAGGCTCGGGAGTCATGGGCAGGCGGCCGTTGCCCAGGAGGGGCCAGCCTGGTAGTGCAGTTGGCTCTGGCTGACTTCAGGAGAGGCTCGCCGCTCGCTGCTGTGGCGCAGGAAAAATGGTGGGTGCCACAGCAGCGAGCAGCGAGCAGCTCCTGAAGCCAGCCAGAGCCAAATGCTGAGGCTGCCGCTGCCACATTTCCCGGGGACAGATTTGCAAATCTGGGGACCTTCCGGGGACGGAATTTGGGGACAGATTTGCAAATCCGGGGACTGTCCCTGGGAACCAGGGGCGTCTGGCATCCCTACTCTGATGCTCTTTCCAGTGCATTTAGAAATCATAGAATTGTAGAGTTGGAAGGGACCACAAGGGTCATAGAGTTCAATCACCTGCAATGAAGGACTCTTTTACCCAACGTGGGGCTCAAACCCACAACCCTGAGAGACTCATGGTCTACCAACTGAGTTATCCCAGGAGCCACTCCACGTAACTCCCTCCCTGCTGCTTTGTGCCTCCCCTTCTTCCTCCTGTTAAGCAACAGTAACCCACCTGCCTAGGATTTCAATTCAGGGTAATAATAATAATAATAATAATAATTTATTATATATACCCTGCCCATCTGGCTGGGCTTCCCCAGCCACTCTGGGCAGCTTCCAACAAAATATTAAAATACATCAAACATTAAAAGCTTCCCTAAATAGGGCTGCCTTCAGATGTCTTCTAAAAGTCTGGTAGTTGTTTTTCTCTTTGACATCTGGTGGGAGGGCGTTCCACAGGGAGGGCGCCACTACTAAGAAGGCCCTCTGCCTGGTTCCCTGTAACTTGGCTTCTCGCAGTGAGGGAACCACCAGAAGGCCCTCGGCGCTGGACCTCAGTGTCCGGCTAGAACGATGGGGGTGGAGACGCTCCTTCAGGTATACTGGACTAAGGCTGTTTAGGGCTTTAAAGGTCAACACCAACACTTTGAATTGTGCTCGGAAACGTACTGGGAGCCAATGTAGATCTTTCAAGACCTGTGTTATATGGTCTCGGCGGCTGCTCCCAGACACCGGTCTAGCTGCTGCGTTCTGGATTAGTTGTAGTTTCCGGGTCACCTTCAAAGGTAGCCCCATGTAGAGCGTGTTGCAGTAGTCCAAGCGGGAGATAACCAGAGCATGCACCACTCTGGAGAGGCAGTCCATGGGCAGATAGGGTCTCAGCCTGCATACCAGATGGAGCTGGGAAACAGCTGCCCTGGACACAGATTTGACCTGTGCCTCCATGGACAGCTGTGAGTCCAAAATGACTCCCAGGCTGCACACCTGGTCCTTCAGGGGCACAGTTACCCCATTCAGGTAGACCCAGGGTGTTTTTCCCCAGCCAGAACTTACCAGAACTCAATTCCGGCACCTCTCAAGTGGGTGCCATTGCCATTTTAGGAGAACAAGGGAGGTGTTCATGGTGAGTTCTGGCACCTCTTTTTCTAGAAAAATAGAAGAATGGGTAGACCCATTAACGTTTATGCCCCTAAGTTACTCATGCTCATTAATTTCAATGGGTATACTCTGATATATGCTAGATATAAACCACAACTTCTTGATTTAAATCTTAGACAAGGGTGTGGAGGCGGGAGATAGTAGCTCTTGCAAATCCCTCTGGTTTGATGAGGGTAAGAAAGAGACAAGATTTGAATCAGATGGTGTAAGGGGTGTTCGGCTTACTGTTAGAGATGATATTTTGGTTCATTGAAAGAGAAATAGTTTCATCTTGAATCAGAGAAGCTTCCACAATTTCTTTTCACCTTTTGCCTATCTCTCTAATACTTCTTGAGTTTCTGGTCACTGCAGGTTTACTGACAGGTAAGTAAAAAACCCAAAAACCTCTTAATAGGTGGTAGGGTCGTTTGATTTCAGTTTCCTTGTCAGTAAATCTACAGTAACTACAATTACAAAATATTTAAGGGAAACAGGCTAAAGGTGCAATGAAATTATAGAAGTTTATTCTCTGTCTATGATTCAAGATGAAACTATTTCTCTTTCAATATATCATATCTCATGTGAATTGAGTCAGAAGATTGTAGTCCTTGTTGCATAATTAAAGTTCTGTGCATTGTTACTTGACTGCTGAAAACCACATTCCTTATATCCTCTTCTGCTTCGTAAGATTCAGAGTTCCGCGGCTGAAAGAGTCCTGAGAAACGACCCACCATACCTCAGTTAGTTGGGGTGTGTCATTGAATTCTGACGATGCCTCTTGCGTGCCTAGATGGAGACGTGTTTGTGCACAGAGATACAGTCATACCTCCAGTTACAGACACTTCAGGTTGTGTTTTTTCAGGTTACGAACTGCCAAAACTTGGAGGTACTGGAACGGGTTACTTCCGGGTTTCGGTGGTTGTGCATGCACAGAAGCGCTAAATCGGGCTTTGCACATGTGCAGAAGTGCCATATCGCAACCCGCGCATGCGCAGATGTGCAGCTGCAGGTTGTGAACACTGCGGGTTGCAAATGTGCATCCCACACGGATCATGTTCGCAACCTGAGTGTCCACTGTATCTGACTTTTGTGTGGCTGGAACATAGCCTACTGTGCAAACCTAAGAGTCACATGCATCGTTCCACCCACTTTTGCTGCAAGGATTTTAATAGCATCAAATTGGAAAGGAGAAAAAGCACCATCAAAATTGGAGTGGCGACAAAAATTAATGGACTACGCAGAACTAGCTAAGCTATCAGGAAGAATAAGAGACGATGCAGATCAAGTATTTTTCAATAAATGGGGTTTATTTAAAAGCTACATAAAAGATTGCAACAATATAAAATCTGTGGCAGCCTTTGAGTAGCTTCTGTTATACACTGAACAGGTTTAAGTACAATAACTTGGCTAAACAATGATTGAAAATAGACACAAACAGTGCACTAGATAAATATACATTTAAAGCTAGATGGAGTTGGCAGGAAGTCAATGGAACTAGAAGAAGCCTGTGATAAAGTGTAATAGATATTAACAATTCTTTAATGTTTATTTGTTAAAGATAATTTTGATTTTGTGGGGGTTTTTTTAAGTTCAATAAATCAATTTAAAAAAATAGAGAAGGAGGGTGTGTTAACATTCTCTTTTCTTGCAGAATCACCTAATTTATTTTTCTGAGAATCGTAGTGGTTTCTTAGAATTACTTTACTTCACCTGTAACATTTACATAGCTGTCAACAGATTTGAAAATAAGGGACCAGCAGCCTCGAAAATAAGGGATCAGCAGCCAAAATAATTACTTTGATAAAATACATATTCTGTTGCGTGCAAATGGCTTTAGATACTATTAGGTCCATAAATTACCATATAGGATATATTCAACACAAAAAAACAGTAACAATTTGTTGTTGACAAAGGACAGCTGGGCATAGAAAGGGCCCCATTATCTTCAGTAGCTTATTTAAGGGACATCATCAATAAGGGACAGCAGCGGGACATGGCGCTGGGATAAGGGACTGTCCCACCAAATAAGGGACGCTTGACAGCTATGCACATTTATAGTCTTCCAGGTACCCAGTTTTCAGGCAACATCTTGGCCCTTCCATTGTTCACCTGGTGGCAAAATGACAGGCACTTCCTTTTGTTTGTTCGGCCTCCCTTTGCTTTGGGACTAGTTACCAAGCAACCATAAACAAGTGGAAGTGCTTGCCTTTTCTTTGTTGTGGACTGTGCTGACTGCAAGTGCGTAAGAAGGGGAGCATGTCCCTGACATATGACAATCCTGTGATTTCTCTGGAGAAGCTTTGCAAAAACCATGTTTATTTACAGTGAAGCCTATTTATTTAAAAAACAGGGTTACATAACAAAGGCCATTTGCCTCAAATAAGACTTTTCACGGGAAAGTCTGAACACTATAAAATTTATGCCGGAAATAATTCACCACTTTAACTACTACAAATGCTTGCTTGGTTTTCAACATGTGAGCAGTCCTGGTGATCTAAATTAATATGGAACCATAAAGATGTTTGCAAACTTAGTACGTGCTTCCATGTCATGTAACCAAACACCACATTGATATATTTTAGCACCAAAATGTTTTGACATCCATGAAGGTCTTCCCAGCTTTTTTGTGAATTCTCTTGCCATTCATGTTTAACGACGACCGAAGGATCTGACTGTGGTTTTCTACATCACTTATGAAACGGCACAGAAAATGAAACACAGAGCGGAAGGCCGTGCTAAAACCACAGAGCTTAGTGCAGTTAAAACCAACCTTTCCCGTCAATTGTAGCAGGTTCTGTTACAGGGCTTCAGCTTCGTGAACCAAATCTTTGCTTTCATCTCCTGAAGTTTTGCCACCTTTGAATAGCTGAGAATGCACTGAATCAAATTTCACATTTGTATGGCATTATCAGTCACTATGCTCTGAAGCTCTGTTAGTCATGCAGGTTGATATTATGGAGGACTTTCCCTGTGGGTTCTTGAAACATCCATGAAGGCCCCTTATTGACACCCCCGCCAGAAAATAAAGCAATACACATTTCACTATTGCATGGGGCAGGTATTTCCCTGACTTGAATTCTTTCCTTATCAGCAGAATTGATACTATCATGGCAGTGAAACTAATTTGCTATATATCTCTCTCTAGTTCTGTGTGGCTCTGGAATCCTGGAATGCAAAAGGACTTACCGTATTTTTTGCTCTATAAGACTCACTTTTTTCCTCCTGAAAAGTAAGGGTAAATGTCTGTGCGTCTTATGGAGCGTATGTAGACTGCACAGCTATCCCAGAAGCCAGAACAGCAAGAGGGATTGCCAATCTACAGTACTTGAAGCATATAGAGATGTGTCAGTACATCTTGATCTGCCTTCTCCTAATATACACAGTTTTGTATGGAATTCCCCCTAATATACACATTTTTGCAAGGCAGCCTTCCCAAATATAATGCATTTTTGTGTTTTGTTTTCACTGATTTATGCATTGCTATGAAAACTTTAGTAACTTCATTTTTGTACATGTTACTTAGCTGAAGAATTGCACTGAAGAATTTGGAGAGGGGCAAATTTTGAGGATAATGTGAATGAAATAGGTTCACCTGTACATTGAAACAGAATCAAATTTCTCCAGCATCCCCAGTTTGGATCCAGACCGGGATTATTAAATTTAATTCCCATTGAAATGAATAGAACTTCTCTTTCTCACAACTAATGTTTCACACTGATTGCAATGGAATATAAGCAGAAATAACTTAGTCTGACTCCAACCCATAACTAATTGGTTATTTACAGTGGTACCTCTAGTTAAGAACTTAATTCGTTCTGGAGGTCCGTTCTTAACCTGAAACTATTCTTAACCTGAAGCACCACTTTAGCTAATGGGGCCTCTTGCTGCTGCTGCGCCGCCGGAGCACGATTTCTATTCTCATCCTGAAGCAAAGTTCTTAACCTGAGGTACTATTTCTGGGTTAGAGGAGTCTGTAACCTGAAGTGTCTGTAACCTGATGTACCACTGTATTTTTGTTTTATTGAGAAATGAATTCCAGTCATGCTTTTTGCCACTATAACTGAGGTGAACTTATTTTTGTGTATGTCTGCAATATATCTTTATATACGAAATAAAATATATTTTGAAATCAAATCAAACCAAAATATGACAAAATAAAAAGAAACTACAGCCCTAAAGCTATCCTAACCAGTGGTTTATTTTAGCAAAACAAAGAACTCAAAAATGCCTGCTAGAATAAAAAGATTTCAGCATCTGTCTGCTGTCATATCCTCCCCCCAGAGAAAGAGTTCCTTTTTTGTGGGGCCACCACCTGAAAGACCTTCTGTCTTGCACCCCATCAATTCAATATCCAGTAAAAAAGGGCAGACCTTCCAATCAGTCTTAAGGCTCAGACATGTTCATATGGGTAAAAGTGGTAATTAACACAGCATAAAATTTAGATTAACACCAGCCCTGAAGTATGCAGTTCCTCTCAGTTGCCAGATGCCTATACTAAGGATGTCAGGCACCATGGGGAAATTATAATTATTTACCAGGGTTCCTGGTGCCTTGTTTTACAGCATTCATCCCAGACACCCGGAAGAGTATTTGTGTATGAGGTTGCATATGCATTTAAAGCACACACACCTAAATTCTGGGAATGGTAATTTGCTAAGGGTGCTGGGAACTGTAGTTCTGTGAGTTGTAAACTACAGTTACCATGAGTCTTGCAGGGGATGCAGATGTGCTTTAAATTTGTCAAATATTTGGCATATTCACAGCGCGCTCTCTCTCTCTCTCTCTCTCTCTCTCTCTCTCTCTGTGTGTGTGTGTCTGTGTGTCTGTGTGTGTGTGTGTGAGAGAGAGAGAGAGAGAGAGAGTTAGTTCCTTGCAGCAATGAGTAAGTGGCTGAAGTGGAAATTATGTGCAAATTTAGAATTTTCAGAGAAAAACCATTAGCTAGGGTTGATCATAAATGCCATCCTCATTCTAAATCAATCCTGCGGCATTTCCCCATGAAATTTCACTAAAATATGCTAAGTAGGGCAACTTCCTTCCTTCCTTTCATTTATTATTTTTTTAAGCTGCTTTTCACTCACACGAGCCCCCAAGCAGCTCACAAACAATAAATAACAGAACAGAACATCACAAGGGCAACATAAACCATATAGAATAATTAACATATCAGTAAAACAATTACAAATCATAAATAAAACAGCTACCTTCTATAAAACACTATTAACAAAACAACTGGGGGGGGAAACAGTGAGAGTTCCATGAAAAATAAAATATAGTTCAAGGAACAAGCAGATGGCTAGAATAGGACCGATAATAATAGTCCCTGACTTTTTTTCTGCTGGGAATTAATAGCAATCAGGGAAAGGATCAATATGCTTTACTAGTGGCTTGCGGTTTCACAGTGACTAAGGGTTCTTTTTTAATCTTCATGCATGTCGCCTGGTTGTCACTAGAAGCAAAAATCATGTGGGAAGCTTATGTGAAGGAGTTCCCCACGTAGTAGGGGCAAAATTAATCCATTTAGCAAAATCTCCCACAAAGATCTCCATCTGGAGAAATGCTTGAAATCGCTCCCTGTACTGTTTCTGGAGGGACGTGAGTGGCACTATGGGTAAAACCACAGAGCCTAGGATTTGCCGATTAGAAGGTCAGCGCTTCGAATCCCCATGACGGGGTGAGCTCCCGTTGCTCGGTCCCTGCTCCTGCCAACCTAGCAGTTCGAAAGCACGTCAAAGTGCAAGTAGATAAATAGGTACCGCTCTGGCGGGAAGGTAAACGGTGCTGGCCACATGACCCAGAAGCTGTATGCCAGCTCCCTTGGCCAATAAAGCGAGATGAGCACCTCAACCCCAGAGTTGTCCGCGACTGGACCTAATGGTCAGGGGTCCCTTTACCTTACTGATTCTGGGGCTACCAGTAACTACCTATGAATCAGGGGTGTGTGGAAGCTGAGGCCAGTGATGTTGTAACGGGGGCGGGGGGCGGCGGGGCACCCCGGGTGCCATGTCTGGGGGGGGTGACAAGAAGGCACCTCATGGGTGCTCGCCCTGCCGCGGCAGCGGCGCTTGCAGCAATCGCGCCACTGCATGTGGAGGATCCTCCGTTCATGACTGCAGCCGCAAGCAGAGGATCCCGGTGCTGGCGGCAAACCACTATGTACAGCGCATATGCAGCTATACATACGGACGGCGTATGTATACGCCATACGGACGGCGGTGGGATCCTCTGTTTACAGCTGCAGCAGCTGGAGCAGCACCGCTGGCAAACCGCAATGTACAGCGCATGTGCGGCATGGCTACGTACGGCGCATGCATCATACATAGCGATGCTGCACATGCACCCTGCGTAGCGACGCCCCACCCCTGGGTGTCACAATGCCTTTTTTTCAGCCCTGGCTGAGGCTCATGGGATGCATCAGCAAACTTCAGCCTAATTTTATGCAGGGGAGGACCTGGAAGCAGTGGAACAAGGCTGGGGCAGTGATCCAAAAATATATGGATCGATGGAAGGACGATGGAGACAAGCCTTCTGCAACGATCAGCTCAAACTTCTGGCAAGAGCAATCTGTCCCTATCCTGGCATCCCTCTGGATGGGTAGGAAGGGAGAGCAGAAATGGAATGAGACAAAGAGAGAGAGAGAGGAAAAGGTGGCCTTGTTCACTTTTGTCTCAGTCTTTCCTAAGGTGAACCTCCATAATTTGCAGTTTCCAAAGCAATATGAGAAGTAGAATGCAGTTATCCTTTGAAATATGCACTTTTCTGAATTTTGCAATGCGCTTCTCCAGCCATGCAAATGCTAACGTAAAGTGTGTATCATCATCATCATCATCATCATCATCATCATCATCATCATCATCTATTGAATTTATATACCACCTTATACCTGGGAGGGGGGTCTCAGGGTGGCTCACAGAATAAAGTCAAGATATAAAACCACAAAATACCTAATGAAAACAACAACAACAACAACAACCCAGTAGCCTCTCTCCCCCCCCCCCGAATGCAGATCTTACTGAAAGCAACATACAAAAATGCATTATACTAGGGGGAACTGCTTTGCAAAAATCTGTATATTAGGGGGAAATTGCATATAAAATGTGCATATTAGGGCGGAAATCGCTCAAAATTGCTGCTGAATTTTCATGAGAACTTTTTTTTAATAGAAAAATTGCAAACTGATTTGGAAGATGAGGAGAACTGAATTGAAGATGGAAAAATAAGAAATTGAGAGGAACTTAAATTTGCCCCACCCACCACTATCTTAAGCTGAGTCCTGTCCATCACTAGCTCGAGCCCACCCAAAACCATCAGTCTCTGTCACATTATCCCCAAGGCAATGCAGCTCCCACAGGAATTTTTGAGGGAAGAGGGGAACAAAGTAAAACACTGAGGGGAGATGAGCAAGCTCATTTCTCGCAAAAATAGAGACTAATTGTACCTGTACATTTTGTTTCATATCTACAAGTGCTAGAAAAATACTCTTTTTTTTTCTTTTTTCTTTTTTAAAAAAGAATGCTAGAAATCTGGAGAGTATGGTTCATTACAGGGGAAACAACTGTCCCATTCTCTCCTCATGGGTGCCAATGAATATTGACCTCAAGGAAAAGAAAAAATTCCCCTTTCCTACTATAAACCAGATTTCCAGAGGGAGAGGGACTATTAGACCAGAGGGACATGGAGAGATGACCCGTGAGTGGTATTATTATTATTATTATTATTATTAATTGAATGTGTATACTGCCCTATATCCAGGTCTCAGGGCAGTTCACAGAACAAAATCAAAATATAAAACCACAATATGTATAATCAAAATAAAAACAGCAACCCAATAATACCCCCCCAAAAGAACCACATTTTAAAAGGATGTCAATCATATCAACCAAAGAACTGGTTAAAAGGGAACGTTTTTGCCTGGCGCCTAAAGGTGTATAATGAAGGTGCCATGAATGGTAGAACAGCCTCTTTTTTCCTTTTCTTTTTTACCATGCTATATTGGAAGCAAAATACTTGTTTTGATGAATTGGAAGTGCCGCAGAAAGATTCCATTGAGCACATGGATTGATAATATGGACAGATTAGCTACATACTGACAAATTGCATGTCTACGCAAAACAAGAATGGATAAATATGAAGAAATCTGCAATGAATATTTAAGCGATAAGGCGGATAGTGGTGGGAAGTAGGGGGAGGAGAGAGAGGTGGGAAAATATTGTTTAAAAAGGTGTAGTCATAAGTATATCAGTGTATTCAAATCTGAATTGTCAAATTGTGTTGTTGTTGTTGTTGTTGTTGTTGTTGTTCTTCTTCTTCTTCTTCTTCTTCTTCTTCTTCTTCTTCTTCTTCTTCTTCTTCTTCTTCTTCTTCTTATCATCATCATGGGTTTTGTTGTATGTGTCTTTTGCGGTTGATGTTTGTATTGAAAAAACGATTAAACAAACACACACACAAAGAACAGCCTTATTTATTTATTTTTAAAAAAAATCTACTGTATTTGCATGCACCATTCTGCGTCTATCACAGACGCTCCAAGGATTGTGAGATTGTGGGAAGTAGACTCATTCTGCGACAAAAACCCCTCCTGCCTGGTGGCAGTATGCTGTTGCAATTATGGTAGGAGCCAAAGTGCTCCACTCAGGACCGGCCCAAACATGAGGCAAGGTTAGGTGAGCGCCTCAGGCAGCAGGATTCACAGGGGCAGAATCTTTATCCACCTGTCAATACATATAGCGAAGCAGTTCTTCTGGGGAGCATTGAAACCTAGGGCACGATCTGTACAGCATAATGCAGACTCTGTTTGCTCGCCACTTCAGATCCTAGTGGCATCATCTCTCAAACTTCGTAGCCACAGCAAACATTGCATGGTGGCTGAGGAGAATCTAAAAATAAAACAGGGAAGCAATAAATAAACAATGGGCCAGCTAAAGCCTCCAGGAAGCTGGGTGTCTGAGGGAAATGATGTGGGGAACTGGGTGAAGTGGAAACAAGGACATGAGTGTGCTTGTACCGCTTTGCTAATGGAGTCGACTACAAAGATGGGAGAGGAATTAAGTGTTCCTGTCAGAATGGGCTCCCTTTTTAAACTGGTGTTGCGGCACAATTTGCATGAGACTGCCTTTGTTTGAAGACAGTTTGGAAACCAAAGTTAGTTGAGAACAATGGGGCCAGGTTAGGTCGCTAACGGAAACTGGGTGAGGAAATCCTACCTTGCATGTACTGAAACGATCCCACACAGTTCCAACTAAGTTTCCAAGCTCCATTCACAGTGTTGGTCTTAACCGTTAAAACCCTACGTGCCTCAGGCCATGGTTGGAATAAACATACTTAGAATGGTGCTATTGTCTGTTAGTTACTCTGGAAACAACCAAACTATGTGCAAGGTGTGCGATGTAAATGATGTAATGAAAGGATTATGTAATGAAAAAATTGGGGAAAGGGATGCCAAACAGCATAAATAAGAGCCATCTGTAAACTGAGGTATGAAGGGCCCTTGAAGTTATTTATCAGCCAGGCATGTTTGCTCAAATTGCAAATTCAACACGCTCAGGTCCCAGAAGCCAGCCCTTCAGAAATTAAAGCCAAGGAAAAACAGTTGCCATCTGGTCTCCCAAAATGCAGCATGGGGACCTGCGAAACTGTCTTAAAACACACACACACAGGATCATATTTGGCTCAGACGGATGATGTAGCTGTCTATATTCCACTGTTTGACAGTGGAATGGACTCCCTCAGGAGGTTGTGGACTCTTCTTGCTTGGAGGTTTTTAAGTAGAGGTTGAATGGCCATCGTCTTGGGTGCTTTAGTTGAGAATCCCACATTGCAGGGCGATTGCACTAGATGACTCTTGGCCTCTCTTCCAACTCCACAATTCTATGATTCTATAGTAGGAACACAAAGATTGAGTAGAGCATGGCTAGAATACTAAGAGCCAAATACTGGAAAAGTAATAACCAACAAAAGACGATTGGCGATTGAAGTTGTACCTCGAACTAGTCAAAATGACAGAAACGTTAGGCGACAAGGTAAAAGAAATGGAATGGGTTTGCTTCCAAAATGACCTGACTAAATATGGTTCCAAAAATAATACATGGTTGTGCTTAGATTAATTTCACAGATATAATGGGGAAAATTGATTTAATGAAGGAATACAGATTGTAGGTAACCAATGAGAAGTGTTGAAGCCGCAGAGAGATAGAGGGAAGTCAACTAACATAACAGGGATTCAAGCAAGTTTACTGGAACAGAAAGCAAGGGATTGTAAGGGAAGAAAGAAAAGAAGAAATATAAATGTAATTTCTTCCTGGGAGCCTTTTGTATAAAATATTCAAATTACGGTTTGTATCCTTTGAACAATTTTGTGTATCTTATTAATTCTCCCCCCCCTTTATTATTGTATTTTTTCTTTTATTCTTTTCTTTTCTTTTTTCTTTTTCTTTTCTTTTTGTGTATTCAGGTGTAATTTTTAATTTAATTTTAATTTATTCTTTCTCTGTAATTTTCAAAAATGCAATAAATAAAAAAAAAACCAAAAAACAACAACCAAAGATTGAGAGAGCACTAGAAGTCTTGAGTCCCTGTCGTATGAAGCAACTGAGAATGCAGATTCACCTTTATTCATTTATTATGACATTAGCATCTTGGACAGCACAAATGGAACTGTTGTGATATTAAGTGTCACTGGGTTTTAAAGATGTGGGTGGAAGCTGAGATTCCCAAAGCTTATATCAATCAGCGGAGTGAAAAAAAAATCCAACTGCAAACAGAGAGTAAGGCCTGATCTATACACTGGGTGCTATTCAACTAACACATCCCTTCAGCACAAGGAATTCCATCTGAATCCTGGGACTTTCTCCTATTCATCCCATGTGATCCCCCACACGTCCTCCCCAAATCTTCTCAAGAGGGTTGGGGAAATCCCTAGAACAGATTTAGGAAGGGAAAGGGGGGGAAGGAGAGGCAGAGGACATTCTGTTGCAAAAGCAGAAATCCTTGCACTGATGGAACATTCATGTAGTGCTACTTTGAAAACAAGTGAATGTATATATAATATAAGTGTTTTGTAGGTGCCCTGTTGGATTTAAACACACTAATCTTGTATGCTGACCCATTCGCACATAGCATTTGGGTGATATCCTAAAGTTATATGTAAATAAGCCAATGAATAGTACTCATGTAAGGTAAAGCTAAAGGACTCCTGGACAGTTTAGTCTGATCAAAGGCGACTATGGGGTTGCGGCTCTCATCTCGCTTTCAGGCTGAGTGAGCTGGCGTTTGTCCAAAGACAGCTTTCCAGGTCATGTGGCCAGCATGACTAAACCACTTCTGGTGCACGGAGGACTGTGACAGAAACCAGAGCGCATGGAAACGCTGGTGACTTTTCCACCACAGTGGTACTTAGTTATCTACTTTCACTGGCGTGCTTCCAAAATGCTAGGTTGGCAGGAGCTGGGACAGAGCAACGGGAACTCACTCCATTGTGGGTATTCAAACCGCTGACCTTCCGATCAGGAAGCCAAGAGGCTCAGTGGTTTAGACCACAGCTCCACCTGTGTCCTGAATAAACAAGCACACAGTCACTGATAGGCCCACCTGCCATTGTGAGGCTCAAAGCAATGAAGTTGATGCTTCCTCAGCTGTTGCCATTGGCTGTGGGTTTCTTGTGATGTCACAAAAGCCCTTGGCAACTGAGTGGATATAAAGGCAGGCCAAGGGGAAAGCCCTTTTCTATTTCTAGCAGGACACACCTGGCAATGGATGTGACATTCAACACTGCCCAAGTTTCTTCCTCTTGGGGGAAGCAAAGTGGTGAATGTAAGGAGGCAATCCTCTGGCAGTGGGATGCTAGGGAGCTATAATAAGGCAAGTTTGCTTGCTTGAAGGCTGCTGGTATCTATGGTTGGAAGCTGGTGGACGTCTCATGATGGACCTAAGAGAAGCTGGCAGATGCTGGTAGATGGAAGTCAGTGGTTTTTGGATTCAGAAGTCAGTGGAGGCTACAAGGCTAAAGCAGACTGATGTTTGTGGATGTCGGCTGATGGAAGTTCACCTGTGGAAGACAGTCAACAGAAGCCAGTAGATATTTGTGGATTGAAGCCAGGGCACAAACGTGAATGGATGTCATGTTTTTGGATGTCGGCTGGAATATGTTTATGTGAGTACATGGGAGGTTTCAAATGGGGTTGAGGCAAAATGGTGTTTGCATGTGCACAAATGTGATTTGTGAAAGGTAGATATTCATAAATAGATGGAACCTGTGGGAGGGGGGATATTGGTTTCATGGAATCAGAGAATCAGGGAATCGAGTTTGGGAGGGGCCATGAGGGTCATCTAGCCCAACCCCTTACAATGCAGGAATCTTTTGCCAAATGTGGGGCTCAGACCCACTGGTGTGCTTCTGAACTGCTAGGTTGGCAGGAGCTGGGACAGAGCAACGGGAGCTCACCCTGTCACGGGGATTCAAACTGCAATTGGCAAGCCCAAGAGGCTCAGGTGTGTGACTCAGCACCACCTGCATCCCTTATGTAATGCTTCAAAGGTTAAGAAAAGGCTTTACTTTGTGGCCTGCATTCTGTACAAACCCTGTCTAATACTTTAAAAACAACAACCAGGTGATGCAGGAATAGTTTTTGGTTTGTACATGTCTGGCAGAAACCAAATAAGAATAAATTATTCAAATGTACCAAAAGTAGATACATGAAAGGAAGCAATTCTGGGGGGAAAGCAGCAGAAACCTGAAGCAAGGGTGACTTTAGGAAAAATTGGACTGGGAGAGCCAAGTGGTGGTGAAGACTATTACTGTGGGAGAAGGAATTCCACTAGGGACGCAGGTGGCGCTGTGGGTTAAACCACAGAGCCTAGGACTTGTAGATCAGAAGGTTGATGGTTCGAATTCCTGCGACGGGATGAGCTCCCGTTGCTCAATCCCTTCTCCTGCCAACCTAGCAGTTCGAAAGCATGTCAAAGTGCAAATAGGTACCGCTCTGGCAGGAAGGTAAACGGTGTTTCCATGTGCTGCTCTGGTTCACCAGAAGTGGCTTAGTCATGCTGGCCACATGACCTGGAAGCTGTACGCCATTTCCCTCGGCCAATAAAGCGAGATGAGCGCCGCAACCCCAGAGTCGGCCACGACTGGACCTAATGGTCAGGGGTGCCTTTAAATAAACTAAAAATATATATTACCTTCTCAATAAAGCTGGATATGGCTGTTGTTGGGAGACCTAACATATCTGCCTACAATTCTCTTTGGCTCAATAAACTTTGACAACTCCTCTCCCCCCATCCAATAGCCATGACAGCTGAGCCCTTTTATGTCATCTTTAACCCGACAAGAGTAAGAAAATGTTCTTTGGCATGCAGCACACCATATAGGAAAACTCACACATATCTTTTTATTTCCAAGCAGCTGCACCACATTGACAGCCTTGGATTTCTGTTCTTTATGGTGTTTAATTGCTTTTGTTCCTGTCAGTCTCCGTTCTGTCTATATCACGCCTGTAGTGTTCTGCAAGTGGTTTCAATTTTAAAAAGTAAAGGGAGTTCTCACACTTTGCTTACGCTGATTGACACCAACTAGAACAGTATTATTTCCCAGAAGATCTTCCTTAAAACTCTCCAGTTAGACTGCAAAGCACTGGTGAAAAAGGGAGCATGTTTTCCGAAGTCTATTTTATCTAAGAGACGCTGTTCTTCCCTTGATACTCCTCCAGTCAAAATGTACTTCTTGAGCTTTAAATGAATTTTGGGGCATACATGGCGATCTCTTCATTGCCGTTTATAGGCAAAGGCATAGAACCACACGAAAAGCAAACGGTTTCTAAGAGCTCTCACAAATCACTATGTTTGGACGGCTGATCCGCATGATACATTTAAGACACACCCACTTCACATTGGGAGCACATCCCAAACAATCCCAGAAACTGATATTTCCCTTCGCAAAGCACTAGTTCCAAACACCTTCAACAAGCGACAGTTTTCAGGATTATTTGGGCGAAGTCATGTGATCTGTGATGTGGTCAAGATGATACTTCAAAGCGACTGGTGGTTTCAGTTTATGACCCAAATCGTATTTGGCCACAAGTGTCTAAATTCCCCTATAGCCAATGTTTAATCTGCATTTCATCATTATGCTCACAAAAGTTATTGTATCGGTCTTTGACTTGGCAGAGTTGACAGCTTGCACTTAACGCATGTTTCTCTGTGCTGAACGGCTAGTTTTTGAAAACAAGCCTTTACTGGCTTTGTGTTATTATTGAGGTCTTGTGAGAGTGTGCAGGCTGCCAACAGAGTTTGCAAACTGAGTAATTCTGCCGTTTCATAAAGAATATCGCTGCATAGTGCAATCCGCCAGCAATCCCTCTGCTTACAAATGAACTTTGTACTGCATTTGTGCAGAAACAGAATGTGTGCATGACCCGAGGAGGCAAAATGCCATGCTTTTATTGCTCTTGTTGGGAGCTGGGAATGCTTGTGTTTGCTTTAGAGCTTGTTGAGTTTAATTCTTTGAAGCCTGACAGATGTGTCTCCAGTCTCAGGATAGAACCATAATGTTGGAAGCTCAGGCGGGCCTGCGAGGACGTGAGACCACGAGGGCATGCCATGAGCGCATGCAGTGAAAGAGTCATGCTGATGCCGCTAAGTTTGCTTCTGATAAGCGGTGGGATAGGAGACTCTCTGAGAAGCAGACATATGCTGCCTAAAGTTTCACTGTGTAAGAAAGGAGAGATATAAGCATTTACCTAGACTCACAGTTGTAGAGTTGGAAGGGACCCCAAGTATTACCTAGTCCAAGCCCTTGCAATGCAGGAATTTTCATTATTACTGATTCCTCCGCTTCCTTTATATATATATATATATATATATATATATATATTTGCTTTCGTAGATTTTCACGGGTACAGGAATGCAGGTTTTGGTGTCCTCGGGTGTCTTCCCGTGTAAAAGTTGGGGTGTCTAGGCGACGAGAGAAGGAGCACCTATGGGATCACCCCTCTCACCGGTCATCGCTAACCTGTACATGGAACACTTTGAAACCAATGCTTTAGACAAGTCAGAACACAAACCCAAACTTTGGCTCAGATATGTTGACGACACCTTTGTAATTTGGCCACACGGGAAGGAAAAACTGGATAGCTTCCTCACACATCTCAACAGCCTACACCCCAAAATACAATTCACTATGGAAATAGAAGCCAACAACCAACTTCCCTTCCTTGACGTCCTAATCTACAAAAAACCTGATGGCTCCCTAGGACACACTATCTACCGGAAAAAAACACACACCAACCGCTACTTACATGCACAATCACACCACCACCCTGCACAAATAAACTCCGTAGCCAAGACTCTCATCTCCAGAACCAAACGCCTGGCTGACGAAGACCACTTGACAACTGAGTTACAGAATCTCTCAAATGTGTTAATTGCCAATGGATACCAGCAAAACAGGGTTACGAAGCTAATCCAAAAAGAAACACCCCCCAAAAACCAAGACACAGAAGAAAACAATAGCATAGCCCTCCTTCCTTATATCAAGGGCACTACAGATAAAATTAGCAAAATCCTCCATAAACACAATATCAAAACAGCCTTTTGCACCAACCAAAAAATAGCCAATATCCTCAGAAACCCCAAGGATAAAATTCAGTTGGAAAACCAAGGGGTCTATGAAATACCCTGCAAAGTCTGCCCAGCCACGTACATTGGACAAACAAACAGACGAATAAATGCACGGATCGCAGAACACAAGAATGCCGTCAAAAAAGAAGAAAAAACTTCCTCTCTTTTCCAACACATGAAAGAAACAGGACACGAAATTAATTTTGCAGATTCCAAATTGCTCTTTAACATGGAACATCACCACAAGAGAATAATCATGGAAGCCATCGAGATAGAGAAACACCCTCACAACATGAACAAACGTGACGACACATCCCGCTTGCCAGACATCTGGAAATTAGCCCTCCCCACAAAATCTGACACCAGATCCAGAGGCACACAGAACGCCATCACCAATCAACCACACCAGACCCAAACCCAGACCCTCTCCACAGATAAATTACAGACACCATCCAGTAGCCAAACCAGGGTGGCACCTCCGGATGCTGCACCCCCCTGCAATCCCTACACAGATCTGGCTGGCACAGGCCACAAAACCACAGCTCGCCCCTATACACGAAGCCAAGCCAGAGCACAACCAAGTGCAGTACAGCCATCTTCTCAGAAAAACTCTTCACAAAGTTCAAGAGTTCAAGACACGAAGGCTTTAGCAACTAATCCACACCTAATGACCCACCTAAGTGGGATTCAGGAAATCACTCAAGAAATCACTCAAGATATCCCTCAAGTAATTAAGGAACAAAAGAAGAAAAGGCACACTAGCCTGGGAACCTCCTCTCTGCCCAGAACATTGGAGGCTTTACACCACACCTCCTCAACAGTATTTATAGGAACTCAAACACTGAGATCCTGCTCTGTTCCAGTAACAAGAAGCCGAAAGCACCAGCCTGAAGATGACGAGTGAGACCTCGTCGAAACGTCGCCTAGACACCCCAACTTTTACACGGGAAGACACCCGAGGACACCAAAACCTGCATATATATATATATATATATAATATTTTATTGGGTTTTACAATTAAAAAAAAACAGAAAAAAGAGCACAACACAACTAGGTAAACAAAACAAAAAGGAAAATACAACAACACATAAACACCATACAACAAAAGATATAAAAATGAAAATAAAAATATTAAAAACTATTGTTATCTCCTTGTATTTCTTTACATTAACTTGTTTCTGCGACTTCCCCAGACCTTCCCACTCTGTATTCCAGATCGTATATTCTGTCAGCAAATTCCTTCCCTCTGTCATGTTTTGATTACATCATTATCTTAGTATCTTAATGTAACAGCATTACCATGTATCTTAAAGGTTATTAATCTTTCTTAATCTTTAAATTTTTATGCTAATAAACTTAAATTCAATCTGGTGTCATCAAACATTCATTATCTTATGATGCTTCTGTAGATAGTCTTTAAACTTCCTCCAGTCTTCCTTCACCGTCTCTTCTCCCTGGTCTCTGATTCTGCCAGTCATTTCCGCTGATTCCATATAGTCAATAACTTTCATCTGCCATTCTTCCAGCGTGGGTGGTTCTTGTGTCTTCTAATTCCTCCACTGATTCCTCCGCTTCCTGACTTATGCTATACAGTGGTACCTTGGTTCTCAAACGCCTTAGTACTCAAACAACGTGGAAGCAAACACTGCAAACCCAGAAGTAAGTGTTCTGGTTTGTGGACCTTTTTCAGAAGCCGAATGTGCTCCGTTTTGAGTGTTACGCTTCCGATTTGAGTGTTACACTGAGGTCTGTTTTTGCTATTTATTTTGCGTTTTTGCGGTTCTTTTTGTTTTGTTTTTGTGACTCTGTGGAACCCAGTTCAGCTACTGATTGATTGTTCTGGTCCTCCCTTAAAGAGGGCATGTGTTGCGGTGAGACCTGGCAACCAAACCCTGTGTTGTGGGTGGGTAAGACTGGATAGCCACAACACCCAATTGGTAGGTCCTTTGATGCAGGGTTTAATCAGGCCAATTCGATGCAGGCTAAACAGATCAATGGACCTATATATACCTATCCACGTGACCCAGAGCTTCCTCTTTCGGTGCATGCATTGGAATACCCACCCACCTCTCCATATGTTTAGGGCTGTGCGCTTGACCTTGCTATGCCGTTGTGTGTCGTGTGTCGTTGGGACAGGGGCACGGCAGGAATTCTCCCCACTGATTGGCTGGTGCCTTTTGGGTTTTGCCTGCTGCGTAGCAAATCGTCACAACTTGTAAGGTTGTGGGTAGGCTCTGGTTCAGGTGATAGGGATGGGGGAACACTCTTGCCCTCCCTATGTGAAGGGTATTCCATTAAAGGAATCCAGGGACTCAATGGTTTGGTCAACCCCTGAGAGGGGGCTGTGCCCGTGCCAGAGTCCAGGGGGGCATTTGGGTGGCAGAGGTAGCCTGTCCCCGGCTTTCTGCTTATCCAGGTGTTCACCCTAGGCTGACCTATGCTGGTGCCCTGGGTCAGCGCTACCTGCAACGGTACAGGGAGCTAGTCGAACCAGAGCCTATGCAACCACTCACTTGCTGTAATCAATAAAGCTGTGGCCTAAATTCTGCCAAAAACCAAACCAAAATTTGAGTCTTGTCTGAATTTATTTAAGGGGGAAGTTTAAAGGTCTGAACACGCAAATGGTGTGACTGTAGTACATTGTTTATTGCTTTCATTTTATGGATCAATGGTCTGTTTAGATAGTAAAATTCATGTCAAATTGCTGTTTTAGGGGTTGTTTTTAAACATCTGGAACGGATTAATTTATTTTGCATTACTTTCTATGGGAAAGCACGCCTTGGTTTTGGAACGCTTTGGTTTTGGAATGGACTTCCGGAACAGATTAAGTTTGAGAGCCAAGGTACCACTGTATGTTTGTTTATTCATAGAATCATAGAACTGTAGAGTTGGAAGGGACCCCTGCAATGCAGGAATCTCAATTTTATTACATTTCTGCCCAAGGATCACGGAGCGGTTTACAATAGAAAAATACAAAAATGTACAACATAGTAACAAACAAAAGCAATGCACTCCACCCCCCAGTATTATTTATGTTGGCATAATTTGAATTTGGGAAGTCAGAAAATTCCATTGGGGGAAAAATCCCATGATTGGCATATTTGTCTAAGGGCAGAAATGGAAGTAGATAAGTAATGCTTGCTACAATTGTTTTTGTTGTTTTTTCCTTATTATTTTTTAGTCAACAAATGTTGGATTTAAAATTGCAGAAGTTTTCTGTAGTCTTTTCTTTTTTTAACATTTCCCTTCCCCTGAAACACATTGAAATATTTATGTGGTTAATCACGTAAGTTTCGGCCATGGCAGGATCACAAGGTGAATCACTTATTTTTTAGCAGAAGCTGAACTGCAGGGGAATGGAAACACTGCTTATTAGGATGAACCTAGAGTGGGAAAGAAGTCACTGCCTGCTTACATTCCCTAAGCTACTTGATATGGAGTCTTCTAGACCAAGACTGTCTCCACTGACTAGGAGAGGTTCTTCAAGGGCTCAGGCAGCCCTTGTACTTGAGACCCTTTGAAAATGGAGGCACTGGGGACTGAACCCTGGAACTTCTGAATGCAAACAATGTACTCTGCTGTTTAGTTATGGTCCCTCCTCTGTACAAAAAACCTTCTATTGTCCTGGGAGTGTCCTTTGATAGGAGGAGAAGCCACAGTGACAATATCTCCACCTTTGTCTGCAGACCCATGAAAGGAACAAGTAGAATCTCTCAATTTCAATTATAGTTATCATAGTTCGGAGATGGGCAGATATGCCAATTTTGGTTTCTCTCCCTTTTTCATTTCCCTGTAATCTTATGTACAGTTTGCCACATTTCTGCATCAGTTTAAAACACTTTTGTGTCTATTTCTCTGCAGCTATCCATTTTTGTATGCAATGCTACCTGCTATAACATTACACACCTTCAGGCGCCAGGCAAAAGCATTCCTTTTTAACCAGGCCTTTGATTGATCCGATTTACATCCTATGCCCTTTTAAAATGTGTTTTTCAGGAGGGGGGGCTATCAAGTTGTTTTTGTTTTTATTATGTATTTTGTGGTTTTATATTTTGATTTTATTCTGTGAGCCCCGGGTATAGGGTGGTGTATAAATTCTATAAATTCTAACAACAACAACAGCAACAACATTTTTGTGAGCAATTTCTCTGAATATAATTCACTCATATAGTGTGTTCTCCTTCATGGAGAGCACGGGTTGTGGGCGGGGCTGACGAGACACCTCGCTGTTGCTAGGCAAATGGTTTGGCCATCCTTTAAGCAGGGGCGGGCTGTTACTGGGGAAATCTAGATGTTGCCATTTGTTGATTGACAGCCCTATTTGTTAAATACAATGCTCGCAGCGATGAACTTCCTCTTTTCGCTGCTTACTTCGGATCACCCGCCCTCCCTTTGCTTGACCTTGCTATGCCTGTCATGGGGTTGTCTGCTTTGGGGCAGGGGCCCAGTAGGAATTTTGTCCATTTGGCTGATTAGTGCGTGCCACTTGGTTTTTGCCTACTGCGTAGCAGTGGCGTAGTGTGGGTTGTCAGCACCCGGGGCAAGGCAAGTAATTTGTGCCACCTAACCCGTGGATTTGCGCCCCCTAACCTGTGGATTTGCGCCCCCTAACCATAACCCCGTGATGTTGCGCCCGGTGCAGCTGCCCCCCCCTGCACCCCCCACGCTACGCCACTGCTGCGTAGCAAATCGTCACAACTTGTAAGGTTTGTGCTTAGGCATTGGTCTTGGAATTGGTTGGTGGAGGGGTATGGATTTGGCTGTGCCTGCCCCTCCAAAATGCTGCTGCTGCTTCAAGGGTTTTCCGTTAAAGGAACCCAAGGGCTCCCCATGGTTTTGTCCGAAACCCCCTGGCAAGGGGCTAGGGCCACGCAAGCCCCTGGGAGCATTCTGGGGAGAGGTGAGGCATGGTTCCCAGTCCTGTCTCTCTCCCCAGGTGACTTACCCTTGCTGACTTCGCGGGGGTGCGAATGTCAGAGCTGTCCCCGTGCGGGGTCAATTAGTGCTACCAATGCCTAAGCAACCACTCACATTGCTATAATTTGAATAAAGTTGTGGCCAAAATTATGCCAAAAACAAAAATTAAGTGTGAATTGTGTTTTTTTGGGGGGGAGTGTCTTGGGGACCTCAACACACAAATGCATTTCTACAAGACATGTCTCTTAATGTCCATCATTTTCGTGCATCAGTTGGATTAAATTGTCTTTGAGGCCCCTACCCATCCCTACAATTCCTTTTTGGGAGCATTGGACTTGTTCCTCCACGTGGAAAGGAAATATAAAAATAGCAATGAGGTTGTCCAAAATCTGAATAATCATTTCAAGGGCCGTTTTTGAAAAGGAAAACAAAAACAACATTCCAAAGGCTTATACATTTCAATCCACGTGGAAGGGGGAATTCCTGTGTCCGGTTTCCCCTCACACACACTTGAGAATTTCTGAAAGGCAGTATTGAGTTGCATCAGAGCTGTTGCCTTATGCAACATACTGTAAAGCAAAGTAATTCGTTCAGACTGACGTAACCAGAATGACTACACAAGCAGGCAATGCAGCTCACGGAGGCTGATGTAATAAGGAGGAGTGCTCCAGAAATGTGGATGAAAGGAAGGACACGCCTGTCACAAAACAAAGGAATCCTGTCCCCTGTTCCTCCCCTTCCAAGATCTGCCGCTAGAAAAAGTAAAATATGCAAATACGGCAATAGCTGAGATTTAGCTCAGCCAGCTGAAACTGGTGCAGAGAAAGTGAGCAACTGAAGGACTCCCAGAAGGATGTCTCACTGACGGTGCTGCAAAGTTGCTGCTATCAGTCTAATCACGGGACTGGTGATCAGGAGGCTATAAAACTGAACTTTAAAAAACCCTACAGAGTTACGTGAACTTTGGCCACAGACAACCAGCACTAGCTGTTTTGATCCTGCATGTCCACCAGTATGACTTGTATGAACTGAACAGCGTTCACCTTTCTATACAGTGGTACCTCGCAAGACGAATGCCTCGCAAGATGAAAAACTCGCAAGACGAAAGAGTTTTTTGTTTTTTGAGTTGCTTCGCAAGACGAATTTCCCCATGGGCTTGCTTTGCAGGACGAAAACATCTTGCGCCTTTTTCTTAAAACCGTCAATGCATTCCTATGGGAAACCGTCAATGCATTTCCTATGGGAAACTGTGCTTTGCAAGTTGAAAAATTCACAAGACGAAAAAACTCGCAGAACGAATTAATTTCATCTTGCGAGGCACCACTGTATTATTGGGCATGTTGGATACAAAAATATATTTATAAATATATTTATCACCACCACCACCACCACCATCATCATCAAATAGGACATCCCTATTTCCATCAGAGATATGTTGGAAGGTTTGCTATTTAGCAACATGCACCATTTATTCTAGGGGCGCGGGTGGCGCTGTGGGTTAAACCACAGAGCCTAGGACTTGCTGATCAGAAGGTCGGCGGTTCGAATCCCCGTGACGGGGTGAGCTCCCATTGCTCAGTCCCTGCTCCTGCCAACCTAGCAGTTCGAAAGCACATCATGTGCAAGTAGATAAACAGGTACCGCTCCGGCGGGAAGGTAAATGGCGTTTCCGTGTGCTGCTCTGGTTCGCTAGAAGCGGCTTAGTCATGCTGGCCACATGACCCGGAAGCTGTCTACGGACAAACGCCGGCTCCCTCGGCCTATAGAGCGAGATGAGCGCGCAACCCCAGAGTCGGTCACAACTGGACCTGATGGTCAGGGTTCCTACCATTTATTCTGTGGTTTGGGCAAGGCTTTGATGATAATAATACGGTGAATTATTCCAGCATTCCGTTGCTTGTTTCTATAAAGAGTATGCAGCGTCAAAGTAGGGAGGAAGCATGCTTGGCTAAAGGAGGCAGTGGGAGGTAGAAGATGAAGACCCCTCTCCTCACTCATGTTATACGGTTTGGCTTTGAGTTTGTGCCAAATATTCTCTCCGTGCCTCTCTTAACTTACAACCCTAATACTGTGCCTATGGAGATCTTAAAATATTGTTGTGGGTACTATTGCCAATCGTGAATCACACTGGCTTTTCTCAAGGCTAGCCAAAGTTCAAGCTATATATTTAGCCTCCTTTCTATGGGAATCACCACCATTTCCAGGACTGCATAAAATATAAAATAAGCAGATTTACTGTTCCTGCATAATGCATTAAGAACTCTACCGACTGAGTATGGCTGCCAAAACATACCTGCTGACTCAGATATTCTGTCATGTTCTACAGCATGCAAGTATATGTATATATATATATATATGGCAGAATTGCACCCCAGATATAATAGAAATATAACTGTTGAACTGTATGGTGGGTTTGCCCTTCTTATCTTGTCTGCAAAAGCCTCTCCTCCTTACAGAGGGGAGGAGTTGTGAGCAGGAACCGTTTCCTGCGTTGGCAGGGGGCGTTCCAGCCCCTGCCCAGCTGGCCTGGCTGCCGCGCCACGCCCCCAGGTAGCCAACCAATCAGGTGGAGGCTTGGGGGCGGGGTTTAGCTACTCAAACGCAGCTGCGGCAGCACTTCCCTTTCATTCTGCTGCTGGTTTCTCTTTTGGCTCGGGTGGCAGTTAGGCATTGTAATATGTTTGCGTATTGGAGGGCAGGGTGTGGCCATCGGATACCCCTCCACTTTATGGGTATTCCGGTAAAGGAATCCGGCGGTCATGGGTCCTGTCTGATGCCCTTGCTGGTGGCTAGGGCCATGGCATGACTCCCGGTGACATCAGGGGGAGCTTTCAGTTGTACAGTGGTACCTCAGGTTAAGTACTTAATTGGTTCCGGAGGTCAGTACTTAACCTGAAACTATTCTTAATCTGAAGCACCACTTTAGCTAATGGGCTAAAATGGGGAGGCCCCATTAGCTAAAGTGGTACCTCAGGTTCAGAACAGTTTCAGGTTAAGTACGGACCTCCAGAACAAATTAAGTTCGTAACTGGAGGTACCACTGTATTTCTCTTCCCTAGGATGCTGCGAATTTTCACAATTGCCATGAGAACTTCTTCATGAAAACAAAGCTCATTTTGCTAGCCCAGTGGTGCCACTATCAATGGACTATGGGGCACAAATCCAGGATCTTGCAACCCAAAGGAAGACCTCCACATCCAGTGTCCATGTCATATCAGCAGTACAGTGGTACCTCGGGTTAAGAACTTAATTCATTCTGGAGGTCCGTTCTTAACCTGAAACTGTTCTTAACCTGAGGTACCACTTTAGCTAATGGGGCCTCCCGCTGCCGCCACACCGCCACCACATGATTTCTGTTCTCATCCTGAAGCAAAGTTCTTAACCCGAGGTAATATTTCTGGGTTAGCAGAGTCTGTAACCTGAAGCGTATGTAACCTGAAGCGTATGTAACCCGAGGTACCACTGTATTTCCACCAACAGGCTCCTCCCACTGGTGGTTAACCCTTGTTAGACTCACCCCTCCCCGAGGGGGTGGAGTCACGCTCTGTTGTTTTATCCATTGCCTAAGCCAATACCTCCCACATGCTGTAATCAAAGTTGTGGCCTTTTTTAGCCCATTAACCTAATATACTGTGTCCATGTGTCTTACTTATCCCCAAGCGGGTGGCAGGTCCTTGAATCACAAAACTACTCATTTGGAGAAAACTGTTGTGGACACCATAAGCAACTTCACAGAAGAAAAACTGGTGATGCTCAGAAACACCACCTTCAAAACAGGCACCCCCCCAAAAAAAAAGTCCATTCAAAACAGAGGGGGAAATCAGACAGCACCCCACAAAAACTGGCAAACCTACAAAATCAAAAGCCCCCCCCCCAATTCATTTGAAATAGAGAGATATGTGGGAAACCATGTTGGGGACCCCAGGGCTAAGGGAAGAGTTAGTGAGCCAATAGGATGCAGACAAATAATAAATAACATTCTGTTTTTACCTCTATCTGTCTATCTGATGCTTCAGTTGAGATTCTTGCATTGCAGGCGGTGGGACTAGATGATCCTTGGCATTCCTCCCATGTACAGTGGTACCTCAGGTTAAGTACTTAATTCGTTCCAGAGGTCCGTTCTTAACCTGAAACTGTTCTTAACCTGAAGCACCACTTTAGCTAATGGGGCCTCCTGTTGCCACCGTGCCACTGCCACTCAATTTCTGTTCTTACCCTGAAGCAAAGTTCTTAACCCGAGGTACTATTTCTGGGTTAGCGAAGTCTGTAACCTAAAGCGTCTGTAACCCGTGGTACCACTGTACACATGTGTACATAACACAAGCAGATGGGGCTCTGCTTCCAGAAAATAACAGATGAAAAGCAGACACAAAGGAAACAACAGAGGAAGAGGAGAGAGCCAAGAGTAAACAAGGAAGCCATATTGAATTGTTTCAGTTACATCAGCTTATTGCAGAAGACAGGGCATTCGTTCTGCAGCTAGTGACCCTAGACTTGGGATCCATCACAAGAAAACCAAAACAAGCCCCAAGGGTTTGCTGACCATAGCATTCTTCTGAAACCAAGTCATTTCATTAGAATAACTTGTTCCTTCTATTCATGGCGCATCCATGTAATGGTGATAGACTCTCTCCATCATCTCTCCACCCTTCTCCCTCCAAATGAGAATACCTGAGCTGATGGACTACATGGAAATGGCGGAAATGACTAGCAGAATCCAAGACCAGGGAGAAGAGTCGATGGAAGAAGATTGGAAAAAAATTAAAGTATATTTACAGAAATACTGCAAAATTAATGAATGTTAGAAGAATACTGGAATGAAGTTACATGGTTTTAGCAGAAATGTTATAAAGAATTAAGCAAAAACTGATTGTTAATGGGTTAAAGTGGAAAAATTAAAGTTAGATTGTGTTAAGATAAACTATAGAACAAAAAATTGAGAAAGAGGGAAAGGATGTGCTGAATTAGCTAATTTGAACTAGAATACAAAAAAGGGAGGTGTGAGGAAGTCGAGGAAACAAGTAAATGAAAGATAAAGATATGGAAAATGGATGTGTTTTTAAATGTTTTGGTTTTTTCTTGTTGTTTTGATGTATTGTTTTTCCTTTTTATTTTCGATGTATTGTTTGTTAAATTTTTTATTGCTTTTTTTTTTGGTAACTATCAAACTTTTAATCAATATCATTTAAAAAAAACACAAATGAGAATACCTGTACAGGTGAGTAGTTTGGTCAGAACAGCAGCACTGAAGATGGAAGTTGCCCAACACCATTTTGCTCACCAGAATTGTCCCCCAGGCTGCTGTTTGCCCCACAGGTGTTTAACTTCCCTGCAGCCCCCAACTGAACAAATAGTAGCCTGCCATTTTGATCGTGAAAAATGACATGGGAGAAAGCGTTTAAAAAAGATCCTCTCCTACAAGCTGCTCTGACTAGTTCATTACATTTAATCTATTCAACCATAGATATCCCATGCAACATGCAGTTCAGCCCTCCCACCCGCTGAATATACACAACTGCAACCAATATATAAATATATTGAAAGCTGCCGCCTGGAGAACTTTGGTTAGTAGGTGAGAGATAAATAAATTTCTTTTGTTCCAGTTTTTAGGATACTGTTCTGGCAGCTACTGAGAAATCCATCCAAATGGGAAAACATCCTGTTTGCTTCCATTCCTAGCTCCCCTGAGTTAAATGCTGGAAGGTTTACACACTAGGCATGTCCAAAATCCATCTCAGGGGTCTAATCTGGCCCGCTGGTAGGTTTAATCCGGCCCCCGTGGCAGTTTTTTTCCTGGGTAAAATACTAAAAACTTTGGTGGGACGTTTGGTTGGCCCCCACACCCCTTCACTTCATCAAAACTGGCCCTCTTTGAAAAAAGTTTGGACACCACAGGTATACACTATATTACAGCAAGGGAATCGTAGCTTGTTACCTTGCCCAGAATGAATTATTTCCATTTGATTTGTATGGAGTTGAATTTTGTATGGAGTAGCTACTTTAGCATGATTTGTATGGAGTCCAATTTTAAAATGAAGGGGAAAAATAATCACCTGGGCATAATTTTCTCCTACAGGATATCAGTTGCAAACCTTGGGACAGATGACTTCATGGTCAGTCATGTGCCTTGTGTCAAGAGGCACAGCGATGCGCTTGTTCCTGCCTGCTCCTGTTCAAAGTTCATTTCCCTTTTCCAAGGCAGCATGAAAGAGTAAAGTGCAACACACGATTTCAAACTGAGTAATGAGAATCTCTTCTGTTTGCCACTAGATGACAAGGAAGGTCTAATCTCTTTGACATGTGGGCAAGACTCTAGCTTGGAATGACACCTGGCTGCTAACACCTGTGCTTCCACCCTTCGAGACCTTTCCGCTACTTCAGGTTAAGCTGACATGGGCAAAGACATCTGCACATAATAATGAATTTATTATTTTGGTCACAGACCAGTTCCAGCCCACATACAGAACAATATCAAGAAAGTCATAAAACATGATAGGGATACATTTGAATTTGCAATTAGGTATAACAGGGACAATACAGATATAGCAACAGTTTATATATATATATATATATATTTAGTCACTAACATATATATAATTAAAACTTAGTCACTAACATATAACCTAAAATTATCATTTAAGGCCTTAATCATTATGATAGCACAGCTTGTTCCCTAAGTTTTATGGCAATCACACAGAATTTGGTTACCCTTAATGTGATCTCAGGATCCTTGTCCTCTACCAGGGATTTTAGACACTGAAGTTCAGATTCATTTGGATATTTTTTGCATAGCAAATAAATACCGAGTGTATATCCCTGTAGAAACGGCAGCATAACAAGGCACGAGAGACAAGCAACGAGGGCAGACTCGTTCTGCATATGGTTTACCCTCGAATCTGCCTTGCAATAAGGCAGATGGCAGCACATTGAATCTTGCGAGGGTAAATGATCATCGCCTGTGGGACCTTTCACCCTCTCTCTCGCTGCGCCAGTTCTTGGACTTTTGGATTATGGTGGATCGCTTGGGAGCATCTCCTACCGTAACCAATGGTCGTGGCCCCCTCATTTCTTCACCTTCCTCGCTTGTTTCTTTGTCCTTCTACACATCTTCTACCATCACTGCTGATCAGAACATTGTTCAGAACAGTGTTGTTCAGAACCATGTTGTTGAGGAAGTGCAAATTGGGCAGGTTTGTCCTAAGATGCAAACCAAGCCAAATTCCTCCTTCGACACTATTTACCTACGGCATTTAATGGCATCACAAATGCACCATGAAGCTCCAACAATTGTCTGAGTTCTCTGCACACTTATGTCCTTGTGAGAACAGAGAGTGAAAGATCACTGACACCTTCTCTCCCCCTCTCTCCCCTCAACCTCACAATGTCTGTGACAGCAACATCTCATGCTGTATGTAACTGACCTGTAGAAGGGACTCCATGATTTGAAAACATTGTGTTGTATGTACCCTTGTTAACTATGAAAATCCTTTAATAAAAACAATTTTTAAAGCCCGCTGGACTCAACAGGTTTTTGGCTGACCCAGGAAGGCTTTTATTAGGGTTGCCATTAGTTCAAAATGAAATTTGGACAGGAAAGTTTTGCCCAAAAGTTGTTCAGCGTTTTTTGGCAAAATCACAAAGAAATAGGTTTTTTACCTATTTCTGAGGAAAATAGGCAAAAACGAGTCTAATGACATGGGCGCCTGCATTTTCCCATATATTTTGGCAATTTCCACCCAGACACTGCTTGCGGCTGCAATATTTTGGACATATGGCAACCGTACTTTTATGCTTGTGCCATTTCAGAAGTGACAAAGGAGCAAAAAGGCTCCTTTCAAAATGACTGCAAGTTGTAGCCAGTGCTAGCCCAGCTCAGAATAGACTCAGTGAAATTAATGAATATGACTAACTTAGGTGCATTATTTTCATTAGGTCTACTCTGAGTAAAAACTTAGTGGGAGAAAACTGCTAGGCCACCCTGCAGTGGCAGCATAATAATGTGAGAAATGATGCTGCGCTTTATTGAAAAATGTTTTTTGATACAAACCTCACTTGAAAACGCCACACAAAAATTAGCAAAACCCCAACAGGTGTGCAAGGAACTTAGATACTGTTTCTGAGTTGACAAAGCCAAATCTAACTCATCTATCTCTTCATCGGGACAACTCCAATATTGCTATATTGGCTAAAGCCACAGAACACAGAACATGATGTCTATTTTTTTTGGAGAGTTTTGAGACGAAATCATATACCTTGATGACTAGTCCAAAATTGAGCTCCAAACATTCAGAAGCAAGTGGGAGGTTGAAAAGAGAGAAGCGACACCCTCGGCAGTATATATAGCAGGGATGTGGGGTTGTAGCTTCAAGCTGTTGCCACAACAAAGTCCTCTTGATAAACAGCAGATCTCCACTTGAACCAGAGCCAAGGGAGCACTCTGGTGCTTGCCTAGATTTGGAACGCCTTCATTAGACAGATATGATTCTTAAACGGAGTGCAAAGTAAAATATTTTCAAAGCACGTAACGAGGGCTGCCTAAGAGGGTTCTCATTGATTTCCAGCAGTTATTCATCGCAGCTGGCTGATGGGTGTCCTCACGCAACCCTCCAACATTGTCAGGGTAATTCATCTCCCGTCCCCTACAGTATGATTTCTTTCAGATGTCATGCCAGAGGTTCATGTACAGATCCATCTTGCACATTGCAAGAAGCTTCAAACGTTTGAGGCAGATTGGAAATGCATGTGCACCCATTCGCCACCAATGGAGGGAACAGATGTCTTTTGGTCGCAGGGAGACTGCGACACACACCATGTGTGGCTCAATGGTACCAACGTTGAGCTGGTTGCGTTCAGTGTGTGTCAGAGGGACTGCATACAATGGCTTCCAAACACATGTCTTTGGGCAAAATAGAGAACCCTGCCGTTTCAACACATGGTGTACATGGACGCAGGTGGCGCTGTGGTCTAAACAACTGAGCCTCTTGGGCTTGCCGATCAAAGGGTCAGCGGTTTGAATCCCCACGATGGGGTGAGCTCCCATTGATCTGTCTCAGCTCCTGCCAACCTAACGATTCAAAGCATGCCAGTGCAAGTAGATAAATAGGTACCACTGCGGTGGGAAGGTAAACGGTGTTTCCATGCACTCTGGTTTCCGTCACGGTGTTCTGTTGAGCCAGAAGCGGTTTAGTCCTGCTGGCCACATGACCCGGAAAGCTGTCTGTGGACAAACGCCGGCTCCCTCGGCCTGAAAGCGAGATGAGCGCCGCAACCCCATAGTCGCCTTTGACTGAACTTAACCACCCAGGGGTCCTTTACCTTTACATTTTTGTACGCAAGTGCACATGGAACACATAAGGGAGAATCAATACCAGACCCAGGTTTTGGGAGATCATTGGGCAAAATGGCCACAAAGTTCCCTGAATGGACCCACCTGCCTTTTACCACTCAGCCCTGTCCATTACCTGTCCTCTCTCTCTGGACCCAAATGACTCCATGCTGCGTACTGCAGGCATAAGCAACATGGTGCCCTCCAGATTGTGTTGGACTGCAACTCCCAACAGCCCCGATGTTAGGGACTGGCTGAATGAGGAGAGTGGTGGAAGCTGCCTGCCCAAGAGCCCCCCCCCCCCGGGAGGGCACAGAAGATGACCACTTACAGTAAATGTTGGATCCTGGTGGTGGGACACTGAAGAGCAGTCTGCAGAAGGGACGAGCTGGGAGGTGCTAGAAGCAGGGGGATTGAGCTATCAGGAGGCATCAAGAAAAGGAGGGTATTCCAGGACAGGGTTAGAGGCTGAGAGTCACAGTGTGGCAGCAGGGATTGGCCCTGCCACATAGCAGCAGGAAAGTCCCAGTCCCGTTGGATTGCCTCCCCCTCTGACATCTTAGTTTAGGAAAGTTCTGCATGCGCCTGAGCAATGGTCCAGACAGGCCCAGAGGAGGAGCTCGCTTCCTTGACACAGCCTTCATCTGCTTGGGAGGGATCCAGAGTGAAAGGCTGGGGGTGGGAGGAGCTAGTGGTCAGTTTCAGCAATGTCTTAGCTGGATGAATACGAACCAGAGGACTCTGTTGTGTTGTTATTTCCTGTTAATAAAGAGCTAATTGCATTCTGTGGCTCCCGTGTGTGTGCCTGCTGCCCCGTGGTTGACCTGTCTCCTTGACAGCTTCTTGGCCAATGGATGCTGTAGCCCAGCAACATCCGGAGAGCATCACATGTGCAACTGACCGTTGCCCTGGCACAGAGGAGGAAGGCAGGATAAGCAGAAGCTGCTGCTGCTGCTCCTGAGCTTTGCTTCTGCTGCTTTTCACTTGCTCGGAGACTGCAGGTAAACAGGCAGCAGCGCAAGGAGAAAAAGCCATAGAGCTAGAGAGGTCCAGGGGTTGACCCTCAGCCATCAGCTTGAGTATGGGCCCTTGCAAGTGCTTGAAGATGCTGAACCTTGGTGCCAGCCCTATTGCAGCCAATAAATGAACTGACCTAATTTGCACCTCTCTGACCAAGAGTTCAACCACATTTCCGACCATATTGTGTCAGTGGCATAGCGTGGGTTGCCAGTGCCTGGGGCTGCACAGAGGTGGGTGGGTAGGAGGGAGGGAAATGGAAGGAGTATGCATGGGCATTCAACTGCCTAATGGCATCCATGTCACCCAGGAGATTGCAGCTGCAGAGATAAGAAAAGAAGAGTTGTTCCGTTGTCTGGAGAGGTCACTTCCTGGTTCACATGGAGAAGCCATTTTCAATGGAGCCCAGCGACAGAAGTGCCAAGCTGTTTTGAGGCAGCACCAGGTGTTGAAACTTTGCTCCCCTAAGAATTCTGTGCTCAGGGCAACCACTCCTATGGCCCACCTCCATGCTCTGCTACTGCCAGTACAGTTATTTCAGGGGTTGGAGAAGGAGGTTTCTTCTCTCTGTGTTCCTCCCAGCAGTCATTGCTCCACTGGCCACTGCTATGGATGCACAACCTTACTGCCTGTCTCCAGGCACTGTGGTCATCAGCAAAGGAAGCCAGTAGAAGACTTTGCCCATCTTGGAAGCTTTATTAATCCTTGGATATTTCCATTCAGGTTAGGAAGTAGAAACAAGTTTTAAACCAGAAGGGAAAGGCTCATCAATTTTGGGATAAGTCTGGCATTTTGGATTTGCTTGTCTCTTTTGAACCCAGTTCTCAGCTCTTTTTGACGTGGTCTCCAGTCATCCACAAAGTGTTTCTGACAGGCGGGACCTCAATGTGTCCTGTAGATTTTGTTTTATCTTTTTTTTTAAAAAAAGTAATTCTAATGAATTGAACAAGGCTGGTGGTTCCCTTTCTTATGCCTGCCTAGAAACAAAATGACGCCTGAAGTCAACATGTCCAAATGTCTTTGCTTGGACCTCCATGTTGCATTTACGCATCTTTTTGAAGGGGTAGATTATTGGTTCAGTTAAGCTCACTGTCCCCTGAAAAGTGTCTGTGATGCTTTCAATTAATGACATGTTTTTTGGTCTGTTTGTTTTTTAATGTAATGAGTTTCAGTAACAGAATCTCAGCCTGGGTGTTCTGACCACAGTTTGTGTTGTAAATGGCGTGCATTTGGGGTTCGGCCTCTTAAGGCTGTTGCCAACACAGCTGCTAGCTGCTTCTTACTCTCTGAAACTCTCCAGGAGGAGATGTGGAATCTCTGTCCCTACAGACATTTTGGAATACAATCCCCATCTTCCCTGACCATTGGTCATGCCAGATGGGAGTTGGAGTCCAACAAGACATGGAAGGCCATAAGTTCCCAAGTCTTGCTCTCCAACCTAGTGCTCAAATTCAATAAACCTCTTGAATTCCCTGCTGTTCCCATGCCTAACAATTTAAATAAATTAGCAGCAGATTTTTTTCAATTTTTTTTTTTTTAAAATTGCAATTTCTGGAAGCAAAGAGAAGGTGGTGTTTGTAACTCCACAGTTGATGCCTTGCAAATTTAGGAATAATTACCATGTAAGACTAGCCAGTGGTAAACATGACTGTGTCAATGCACAGGCACTCAATTCACTAGGCTATTATTCATATCCACAGGTAACTTACACACGGCTCCTGCTCGCAGCTTACATTCTCAGCAGGACGCTGCTTTCCTTAAGTGCTCCTGGTCTGAACAACATATGAAATGAAGAGCCCACAAGCTTTCCCATGTGCTGAGATCTGCCTTCCTCATGGTGTAACAGGTGCTCTGAATTTCCAGGTCAAATGAGATAAGATTAGCAGGGAAGCCGCACAGCAAACACACAGCTTGCAACATGCTTCCCTCTTCCTTCCTCATTACTACAAATTGCCTCTCTGGAGGTGCAGTGAGCTTCCCATTGAATCCGCTGACAAGGTTGTCATTGATTGTCATGGAACTGATTCAAACCATTCAGCACCTTTCTTTTTTTTTTTTTTGAAACAGCAAAGGCAGCAAAGCTTCTCGTGAATGAGCTTGATGAGGCTCGGAGGTGCGATCGTTTAAGAGGCCAAAGAAGCACTTGGGGAAGCAAGTGGGGACAAAACTGATTTCTGAAAACACATATACTGAGGGAGGTGCATGTTGTTTGAAACGGCACATTTTCTGGACACTGGCGATGTGTGCGGCTCATCTCTTCATTGCTAGCTGAGCCAACTGGGTGGAGATTGTGAATTTTGAGGATATTATTATTATTATTATTATTATTATTATTATTTGGATTTATACACCACCCTATACCCAGAGGTCTCAGGGTGGTTCACAAACAAAATCATAATATATAAAAGCAATTTAGCTTTTTAAATTTTTATTGGAATTTTATTTACAACATAACATAAACCCCCACACCCCCCATACACAAATCCACCCTCATTAAACATAACATACAGTGAGCATAACATACAAGAATAGGTAAAGGTAAAGGTACCCCTGCCCGTACGGGCCAGTTGTGGCTGACTCTAGGGTTGTGCGCCCATCTCACTCAAAGAGGCCAAGGGCCAGCGCTGTCCGGAGACACTTCTGGGTCACGTGGCCAGCGTGACAAAGCTGCATCTGGCGAGCCAGCGCAGCACACGGAAACGCTGTTTACCTTCCCGCCAGTAAGCGGTCCCTATTTATCTACTTGCACCCGGTGGTGCTTTCGAACTGCTAGGTTGGCAGGTGCTGGGACCGAGCAACGGGAGCGCACCCCGCCGCGGGGATTCGAACTGCCGACCTTTTGATCGGCAAGTCCTAGGCACTGAGGCTTTTACCCACAGCGCCACCCGCGTCCCCAACATACAAGAATACAAACAACCAAATAAAAGACTTATTTTATCCTGTATCTGGCCACCTTATTTACTTCTTATAAACTGTTTCCTTTATGAATAATTATTAAGATTTTTCTAATTATAACTTAAATATCCACAAAGTCTCCTGCAGACATTAATCGAAACAAGTCCAGTTATGTATTTTAGGGCACTGTTTTGTGAAGTATTCTCTGCATTTTCCCCATGCTTTTTGAAACTCTTGTCTAGTGTGATCTCTAATTGCCTCTGTTAATCTAGCCAGTTCAATATACACTAACAGTTTGTCTTGCCATTCCTTTTTTGTTGGCACCATTTCTTTTTTCCAGTTTTTAGCAATTAGGATCCTTGCCGCTCCTGTGGCATAGAGGAATATTTATATAAAAGCAATTTAAAGACAATGACCCAATAACCCCCCCCCAAAGAGCCACATTCTAAAAGGGTATTGGGTATACATTCATTCTGATTTGTACCTCCCCTATGTTTAATTTTGTTTTAGTAAAGACCAGGTACACAATTCCGCCTTGCATATACTTCCTTGGGGAGTTTTAACTGCATTGTATTCGGTTTTCTTTTGATTTGGCCCAGCTCAATTCCTCCCACAGCCCCAATTCTTGCCGACGACAAGGGGTGCAGCTCAAAATTTCCATTTTAAAATTGGGCCCTGCATGGTGTACTTTGCTTCTTACACCACCATCAGTAGCGTAGCGTGGGAGGGGCCACAGGGGCAGTTGCTCCGGGTGCAAAATTAGTAGGGGAGCAAAATTTCAACATCAAATGCTGTGCACTTCTTTTGAAAAAGGCTTCTCCATGCGACCTAGGAAGTGACCACTCACCCCAAAATTGCAGAGCAGAAAGCTTGTTCGGCGTGAATGGCTTTTTAAAAGTAAATTTCAGCTGGGGGGCGGGGGGTCTAATGGATTCCCACAAAATATTTATTTTTTTATTTTTCCCTTTGGGTGTGCTCCAGAGTGAGGACGTTCTAGAAAAGGCATTGGAAACTTCCCACAGAGTTCCTAATTTGGCCCATGAGGTCATTTCCTTCAAGACACACCCACCTGCCCCACACCTAATGTCATATAACGGTACAGTGGTACCTTGGGATGCAAACAGGATCTGTTAAGGAGCCCAGTTCGCATCCTGAATGTAACACAAGATGCGACGGCACGTATGTGCATGTGCGGGTCACGTTTCACCGCTTCTGTGCATGCGTGTGACGTCAGTTTGAGCGTCTGCGCATGCGCAAGCTGCAAAACCCAGAAGTAACATGCTCCGTTACGTCCTGGTTGCCACGGAGCACAACTCAAACGCGCTCAACCTGAAGCACATTCAACTCGAGGTATGACTGTAATACAGTGGTGCCTCAGGTTACATACACTTCAGGTTACATACGCTTCAGGTTACACACTCCACTAACCCAGAAATAGTGCTTCAGGATAAGAACAGAAATCGGGCTCCGGTGGCGCGGCGGCAGCAGGAGGCCCCATTAGCTAAAGTGGTGCTTCAGGTTAAGAACAGTTTCAGGTTAAGAACAGACCTCCGGAACGAATTAGGTACTTAACCTGAGGTACAAATAGTCGGGCAGGTAAAGATTCAGCTGCAAAGGGACAATTAAGAGTCTTCAATTGTTTCTTGGCAAGCTGGGCTTGCATTCAGCATCTTTTAAAATTGGTGCCAAGTACCCCAAAGCAGGGCTTGCTGTCAATTCTGATCAGCTGATTGGCACTGGCTGCAAACCCTGCTGGGATTGGCTCTGATTCCTGCTGCAAGTAGGGCTTGCAATCACCTCGGTGCAGATCAGTGGACTAGAATCAGCGACTCTCAGAAGTTCCCCATTGGGCATTCATGCTGACCATGGTGCTTTCAGAAGAGACCTGCCTTATGGCCTGGCATGAGTTGAAGATGGATTGCAACGGGGAAACGCCTCTTTCAGGGGATGTATGAAGCCATGCCTGCAAAAGAAGATAGGGAAGAATCAGAGTGCACTCCCAATTCTTTCCTTGAACTTGGGTCACCTGATGTCATGGTGACGTCGGATAATTGGCAGGTGGGCAGCCATACCAGCTGTCAAAGGGGCCCATGTGGGGTGGTGGAAGTCAGAATCCAGGCTGCCCACCTGTCAATCACCTGGGTTTGGGTTTTGTTTTTTGCCTGCACAGAGAGCCAGCTGATCTTTGGGGCTTGCAAAGCACTGCACATGGAGCTATGCAAGGCCAGCTCTTTGTTTTCACTTGCAAAAACCCCCTTCGCTCAGCTGTGTATTTATAATGTCAGATGGAGGGCAAGTAGGCTTGGCTTTGGCAAAATCACCTTGTGGGTCAAATGGGGAAGCTGGTGGACTAATTAGGTCTGTGGCCCAAAGGTTGTCCACTTCTGCCATAAAGTAAAAAGAAAGCATGTTGCAGTCATTGTAGTGGTACCTCAGGTTACAGACGCTTCAGGTTACAGACTCTGCTAACCCAGAAATAGTACCTCGGGTTAAGAACTTTGCTTCAGGATGAGAACAGAAATCATGTGGTGGCGGAGCGGTGGCAGTGGAAGGCCCCTTTAGTTAAAGTGGTGCTTCAGGTTAAGAACAGTTTCAGGTTAAGAACGGACCTCCAGAATGAATTAAGTACTTAACCCAAGCTACCGCTGTACTGCTGATATGACATGGACACTGGATGTGGAGGTCTTCCTTTGGGTTTCAACATCCTGGATTTGTAGCCCATAGTCCATTGATAGTGGCACCACCGGGCTAGCAAAATGAGCTTTGTTTTCATGAAGATGTTCTCATGGCAATTGTGAAAATTCATAGCTTCCTAGGGAAGAGAAAGACAGTGGTACCTCCGGTTATGAACTTAATCCGTTCTGGAGGTCCGTTCTTAACCTGAAACTGTTCTGAACCTGAGGTACCACTTTCGCTAATGGGGCCTCCCGCTGCTGCCGTGCTGCCGCCATGAGCTTTCTGTTCTCATTCTGAGGTAAAGTTCTTACCCTGAGGTACTACTTCCGGGTTAGCGGAGTCTGTAATCTGAAGTGTTTGTAACCTGAGGTACCACTGTATGACTTAATTAGTAATTGAACGTAGTAATGAACGAAACATGATGTCTGGAAAATCTAGCATTATCATGCAGCATGCACACAGGGTTTTCTTTCACAGTTGCGAACTTATATTTTCACCTGAAAAAGAAAACACCCCTGTAAAGACCAGTTTCCTATGTGTTGCAAAAGAGCTTGCTGTAATGTGCAGCGACATTACAGAACAAGAATGTAAAGTATTTTGCTTGCAAGATTGCCAGAGACAAGGGACACTGCAGAACTGTAGTGTCTGGTACATGGCGAGCGTTAGAATAGGAATGTTCTGAAATGAAAACACGCCTATTACAACTTATAGATCTGCCAAGTGAGAGCTGTGCATTATGTTCTCTTGGCTTGCCAAGTTCAGGACAACTTATTAAAATAATGACCCTTAAATTACCTGGTGACTGAACTGCTACAAAGCATAAGAACATTCAACAGGGAGAATATATTGTGATAGGCCATGTATTAAAGATCACTGGACGTCTTCAAATCTAATGTCTTAAAGTTTAGGACAGCAGAGTGATTTTTAATATATCGGAATACATACGGGGCACAGCAAACATATGGCTTGGTGGACTTTGACACGGTTGATAATAAATCTCAAATGAAATTTCATCCATTTGAGCAATGAATAAAAACTGAAGCTCTGTAAATGTTGATGTTTGGATTTGGGAACCATCAATCCAAAATTGGATCAGTTTTTGTGCCATGCACAATGCGGTTTGCACATTGCAATTTGATGCCTTCTAACCATGTCACGAAAGGTTTGTCCTATAACCAAGGCTCAACATTTCCTCCTCAGTTTTTAAATGCCTGCCAAAATCAAGATCCTTGAATTTCAGAACTGAAGATCCAAGGTGAGGCACCTAGAGCTATCAACATTCCAGGTGAATGGTTCAATGTAATCATGAGTCACATTGGCCGTCAAGAGCACATGAGCAGGAAATATGACATAACCAGAATCCCACATTCTTGGACTTCACAATGTTCTCTCGTATGCAGGAACAGCCCAGAGCACTCTGATTTACTAAGGCATGGAACAAATTCTTCACTGTGTGGAGTCAGTGGAACAATCATGGGATAAATGAGGACATAATCTGGTTTTGCTTGTTCATATGGTTCTGTGAAAGAAAGTGCTTCGGAGCGTCATTTAGAGTGACAACAAGGAGATGGATTTTGATGGGCTACTCCTCTTCTCCCTAAGCCAGCGGTTGTCAACCTGTGGGTCCCCAGATGTTGTTGGACTACAACTCCCATCATCCCTGAGCTCTGGCCTTGCTAGCTAGGGGTGATGGGAGTTGTAGTTCAACAACATCTGGGGACCCACAGGTCAAGAAAGGCTGCTCTAAGGCATGCCAGGGAGTGTTCCTTGAACATTTATGCATTGACCTCTGTTCATTGCAGAGTCTTGTCAAATCAAAAGACAGGAGCGAAAACATTCTGGCTACAGCCCCCCCAAAGCAGTTGATCTGCAAGTTAAGGTAACTGAAGGAAGCTTCCCCAACACTACCATATTCCACTGCTGAAGAGGCAAGCTGCAGGAGCTCCCACTCTGAAAAGGGCCTGCAGCTTGCCTCTTTAGCAGTAGAATACAGTGGTGCACACACAATGCTCTTATTCATGCATAACATAATTGTTTCGGATATGGCCTTTAAAACAGCCATCCTGGTTCAACAAGGGCAATCTTCAGGTAGAAGGAGGCTTTGCATGGAATAGACCTTTCATAAAATAAAGGGAATGATCTGAGTGGCATGTGCAGATCATCCATTCAGTGTGCGCCTGTGATCAGATACTGGTTGTATGTTAGTGTCTAAACCAGGCATAGGCAAACTTGGCCCTCCAGATGTTTTGGGACTACAACTCCCATTATCCCTGACCCCTGGTCCTGTTAGCTAGGGATGATGGGAGTTGTAGTCCCAAAACATATGGAGGGCTGAGTTTACCTATGCCTGGTCTAAACAATGAATGAATGAATGAATGAATGAATGAATAAATAAATAAATAAATAAATGCAAAGGGTTCACACATACACACAGCCTTACACACTAAAAGTATGTGTCATGGGCTCACACTCTCTAGCCTTGTCCCGAAGATGATGCATGCACTGTGTCAGAATGCCGTCAGCAGCCCCTGGCTGGTTGCCCAGGAAAGTATAAAGACAAGGAATAGTTTCTTACCGTCCTTTTTTATTTCAATATTTACAGAGAGGCTATAGAACCCTGCCTCTTGGATAATAGCCTTGTCCTGAGTGAATCTCCACCCTCCGTTTCTCCCACTTCCTCATTTATCACTTCTACATGCCCTCTGTCTTTGAGCTCTTTGCTCTCCTACTTTTAAGGCTCGCTGGGTTCTGAGAGATGGAGGGTCAGGGATGTTTTCTAAAGACATCGTGTCAGCCAGCTACCACTCTGGTTCTGCCTTCTCTTCTCCCATTATTTCCCAACTTTTCTCCTCATCTGCCTCTGAGCTGTGACCTCCTGCAAACCACTGTTGCAAATCTATACTGTCTTCCTCCTTGTCCTCCCTGGAGGGGTCAGGATGGGAAGGCGGCCTCCATCACTCCTCCTCTGCCCAGTCCCTGACATACTGGCTATACCTCACACCATACTGTGTTTAGGACCAATCAAGATCCCCCTTTGCATAGGGGAGTCCTGGTGTACATGTAAGGACCCTTCACATGGGAGAAAAACATGTTACCTGGCAGGTCTGGTGTGATTCTGCAACACCTGCCGCACATACTCTCAATGCATGAGGTGGGTCATGCTGTCCTCCCCCATGGGGGTCATAAGTCTTATGCTATAAAGGGAAAAGAGCAGTTTGAGTGTAATAAAGGTATTTGGCCGAGTCGAATGTCATTGCTATGTGTGTTAATTAAGGTTTGATGCAGTACAAGATGTGCTGTATTTAACCACCACTCAAGTAGATGCACCTTAACGATGTGACTAAACAGGAAAAAAGGTATCGGCCAAGTCACAGCTATGACGTTAATTTGAGGTGATGATGATGACATCATATACCTAACAGTTCAGCTTGTAGAACATAGTAACAGCCAGGACATTCATCTTAAGCATGCAATGAGGGAAATACTGGCTGAATACGTTTGTCTTTTGGGTCCCACGCTCCAGAACACAGGAGCCGAAATGTGACATCTCGGATTGGGATCAGAAGCTGGGATGGCTTCTAGAAATTTGGGGTGTTCAGTTTTTCAGTATGCAGGAACTGAGATAATGATCTCATTCCACCTTGTGACTAGGATGGGCCTTGCACATCCTATCCTCTGGTATCCATATCCATCGCAACTGCTTCTAAGTACAGTGGTACCTCTGGTTACGTACTTAATTCGTTCCGGAGGTCTGTTCTTAACCTGAAACTGTTCTTAACCTGAAGCACCACTTTAGCTAATGGGGCCTCCTGCTGCCACCGCACGATTTCTGTTCTCATCCTGAAGAAAAGTTCTTAACCTGAAGCACTATCTCTGGGTTAGCTGAGTCTGTAACCTGAAGCGTAATGTAACCTGAAGCGTATGTAACCCGAGGTACCACTGTAATCACATCCATGGATTATTATTATTATTATTATTAATATTATTAATATTATTATTATACCACCCTATACCGGGGTTGGTAGTCTCGGGGTGGTGGTCTTAGGTTGGTTCACAGAATAAAATCAAGATATAAAACCACAAAATACATAATAGAAATAAAAACAACAACCCAATAGCCCCCACAAACACATTTTAAAAGGGCACAGGATGTCAATCAGGTCAACAAAAGCCTGGTTAAAAAGGAAAGTTTTTACCTGGCACCCAAAGGTGTATAATGAAGGCGCCAAGAGGACTTCCCTGGGGAGAACATTCCACAGATGGGGAGCTACTGCAGAGAAGGCCTCTTTTCGTGTTGCCACCCTTTTGAGGAGGAGGCACACGAAGAAGGGTCTCAGAAGATGATCTCAGGGTTCCACCTGATGCATCATAGAATCATAGAGTTGGAAGAGACCACAAGGGCCATCGAGTCCAACCCCCTGCCAAGCAGGAACCACCATCGGCAGCCGCAAGGCATCCTAGAAAGCTTCTTCTGCCTTGTCTGAGGGATCTGCATAACCTCGGCTGCCCTTGTTAGAGCACAAGTTTAGATTTTGTTGATATGCACTTACTGCAGAATTTTGGCCAAGCTTCTGGCTTCACAATTTGCAAATTGCAACACCTTGCTTGCAGCATCCAACAGAACCAATTTGCTTCTGCTGATGGTTACCTAGGTTTTATACACCCCGCTTTATATATATGTTAGATAAAGTGATTAGATAACCCACTGGCACATTATAGCTAACTCATGTGATTTGTACATACTCCAAAATAAATGCTACATTTTTTAATGGGTGCAAGTTGCAAAATACCCAATACCCAGTTTCCAACAAGTCTGGATACGTCGGACCAGGTCTGAATATCCCTGAAGGTGCAAACTCGGCTCTGTGTTCAATCTCACTTTGTGTGTTGAAGGTCTCAGGTCCAACACCTACCCTCTGCTTGCTTGCTTGTTTTGAAAAATATCAAGTGTCCCGTGATTAAAAGAAAATCTTCTGCTGAAAATCCAGGAGAGCCTCTGCCAGCAGAATAAGCAATCTAGGGCCAAACAGACAAATAGCAGATGAGGCAACTTTCTAAATTCCTCCATATCCACCCACAATACTCACTGGATGTCCTTAGGCAAGCCTTACCTGTCAGTCACAGCAGGGTTGTTACGAGGATAAAATGTGAAATATGTGACAACTGAGACTATGAAGCCGTGGGATAAAGCAGGAGAGAAATCTAAATGCATAATAATAAATAACTGGGAAAACGTTCTGTACAGATTCTGAGGGCACCTTGGCTGTACCTGTTTATTCATTGTTTTGAGGATTTAAAGCAATTTCTCGCTGCAATGTTCCATGCTGGTTTCCAAAATGTGAGCTCCATGTTTGCCATGACCCTCTGACCATGACTTGGGCGTGAGAGGGAAATTCTTCTGAATCACAACAAGGTCTCCCAGTGTCCTGACCTTCTGTGGCAGAGATGGGGAAGCTGATGATGTTGGACTCACTATGGAAGCTCTCCAGATGTTGTTGGACTCACCATGTGTGGTCACCCACTGACCACAGGCTGTTCTGGCAGGGGAAGATGGGAGATGGAGTCCAACAACACATGGACGGACACAAGTTCTCCACCTCTGTTCAGCAGGAAGTGTTTCCTCAAGAAACCTTGCTTGGGACTGTTTCTCCAAGTGAACAGAATGTCTGGATGGACAAGTTCCTCTGACAGAATCTGGCAATAATTTAGCAGTTTTACATTTTAAATGGCCATAATGATACTGTAGACTTCAAAGCTCATACCTGCCCAAAGCAAATGGAACAAGTTCACACACCACATTCCCGCCCCTCTCTGACGTTAATAAGATCTATACAGAATCACAACTATTGACGTAAAATTACCAGGCTTTTAAAATCTTGCTATAGCTAATTTGCCTATTTCTGATGAGTAAAGCACGGGCCTGAGCATACTGACTCAGAAGTAAGTCCCACTGAGTTCAACAGGGCTTACTCATGGGTAAATGTACAGAGGATTACATAATTTGCATATAACTGGTTACTGGGCAAAAAGACTGGGATCCTGTAACTATTTACATGCAAGTAGCATCCATTGAATTCAATGGAAATGCCTTCCAAGTATATATATATATATATATATATATATATATATATATATATATATATATATATATATGTATGTACTGTGAATCATATTTTTTAAACTGTCCATTTGTAATTTTTACAAATTTTCAAAATCAACCCCCCCATAAGCTTAACATAGCATACACATGGATAGTAACAGAAAGGAAATAAATTAACGTAGAAAATCTGCAGATAGAAAAGCAAACCAGGGTCAAATATTCAATGCATATGTCAGAGATCTTGACAGTACCACCCCAAAAATATAAAGCTAGTTGTGCATCTTAAAGCTTTAAATTTTGGCCTCTGATTTAGTAGTTATTTCCAGTGTCAAAAGGATTCACCAGGTAAGGTGGCAGAATGATGCTCCGGCACCTTTTATATTTTGGAAAATCTTCTTAAAGGTGCTTACATTTTTAAGAGTGCAGGATCCTTTGGGCAGGAAGCAGCAGCGGCGAAAAGGTCTAGGAGAGTAGATGGGACTTCCTAGACTGCCAACCTGGAAGAAGATGGGGGTCAGGCAGACACCTTTGAACACAGAGTGCAAACTGCTCCTTCTGTGGTGGAAATGGTGGTCCATGCATTGGCCCTATCAAGGGACTTGGGTAAAATGGTAAAGGACCCCTGGATGGTTAAGTCCAGTCAAAGTGACTCTGGGGTTGTGGTGCTCATCTCGCTTTCAGGCCGAGGGAGCCAGCGTTTGTCCACAGACAGCTTTCCGGGTCATGTGGCCAGCAGGACTAAACCACTTCTGGCGCAACGGAACACCGTGACGCAAACCAGAGTGCATGGAAACACCGTTTACCTTCCTGCCACAGCGGTACCTATTTATCTACTTGCACTGGTGTGCTTTCGAAATGCTAGGTTGGCAGGAGCTGGGACAGAGCAACAGGAGCTCACTCCGTCATGGGGATTCGAACCACTGACCTTCCAATTGGCAAGCCCAAGAGGCTCCGTGGTTTAGACCACAGCTGAGGTCAGCAGTGGAGGCTGAACAGCCCTCATAGACTAACAATTGAAAACGATAGCAGCTTTGATTCCTGTGTGGGTTTTCGAAGGTTATTAGGACCCTCCATGGCAATTCTCTTTTCAGAAGCCTGTATCTCTCTCAGGGTTGCTAACTCTTCAAGGGACACCTGCAGCTGTGCTTTTAATGGTAGCTTGACATGCAGACATCAGCAGGTGGCAATATTTATTTGAGAGGCAGTGTGGTGCAGCGGTTAGAGTGTCAGACTGGGATCTGGGAAACCTAGCATCAAATCCCTACTTAGGCATGACACTCACTGGGTCCTCTTGGTCCAGTAAGTATCTCTTCAGAAGGATGTTGCGAGTTTAAAACTGGCAAAGAACCAGGTGACCACTTTGAGCTCTTTGGTAGGAAAGGCAGGATATACATTAAAAAATGTCTCCTGCTGGCAAAAGTTGCATCAAATGATTTCTGCACCTTTAGCTGTTGTGCAAGGCACAGCAGCCCCACCCCCCCAGTTAGCAGCCTTGATCTCAGTTCACCCCGTTGTATAAAATTAGCTCCGACCCTGCTTGGGACAGCCTTTACTAAACTGTGAGTTTCTTCCCTGAAAGGTGTGGCTGGTGAGAACTTTGGGCACCAAAATTTCCCACTCGTTGTGTCTCTAGGTGATGTGTCTTCTGTTCCAAACATACTGTCTGGAGCTGCTGCATGTAGCTTTGAAACTGCTTCAAAGGAGTACTTCACAGGAGAGAGAGGGGGGGCGTGTTACTTTTCAGCAAAGTTCGGGTGGGTGGAGTAGCCAAGGTCCCACCTTAGTCTTGGCTTGCATCCACCCCAATGTTTTTATTATGACACACTGTACAGGATTTGTTCATTCCCCGGGGCACATGTTGTACATGTCGCAGGGCTGAAACTGAAAAATTAACTTTCTGTCTGCTCTTGAGTAATTGCACCTCCTTGGCTTCCACGCACTTTTTTCACCTGCAAGGTGTAATAAGAAACACTTTGAAGTCACTCCCGCATGCTTTTTTTACCCTTTACCTGCCACTTAGACGCATGCTCACCATTCAGAAATTACCAACAGGTCGGTAATCTGCTTATTTCATCCGTGGCTGTGCGTGACTGATCTTTCCTGATCTGTACCTCTCAGAACAATGAAACCTTGCCTGAGGAATGTTCCTCAAACAAGTGTACATGTTGTGAATGTTCCACTGAAGCCACTTCAAATTGGGCCATCCTAGACACCTTTCTGGTCTCCTGCCTGATCTGCTCTGTCAGGTGACAAGGAAAACCTTCTCAAACACTTCCTTCCACCCCCCCCCCCCCAAAATGGGCACAGAAATACATACGTTGGGGAAAGTTTGCACATGTTAGTGAAAGTCACGGTCACAGGTGCATTATATGAGGGGGGCATTGCCTGCAAAAATATGCACATTAGATAAAACTGCATAGAAAAATGTGTTGCACATCAGAAGAAAGGAGTATTAAAATACTGAGAAATTTTCATGAGGCCTTTTAAAAAATATATATATGGAAACTTATGGGCAAACTGGACTTAAGCCGGGAAAAATGAGAAACTGAGAGAAACAGAACAGGCCAATTGGCCAGGCTGCAGCAGGAGAAACAATTAGAACAGGAGTAGGAACAATAAAAAACAGCAGAACAAGCTACACGCATCATCACAGGCCCATGCGTGTACCAAACAACAGGGTTCTGCTGCCTGCAAAATATCGGTAGCTATTTCAGAAGGGATGCTGGATACCTGAAAGGATTATTCACAAATGCCATCTTTTAAAAAGACAAGTGATGGGGGTGCTTAAGAGGAGAATTGGTGAGGGGCAGAATGATGTGAGTAACAGAAATTTGCTATTTCTGAGTTGTTTTGAACAGCGCTTGTTTATTCTGGGTTCCCAGAGCACAATAGGGACGGATTTCAGCATGTATCTCCATCTCATTCTGCATGGTACAATCCCAGCTACCCCAAGATATTTTGTGGCCCGAGGCTGACAAGATGCCCCCCCCTCACCCATTCCCCATTCAGAAGCTGACTGGGTGACCAGCTGGGTTTTCCTTCAATATTGGCCATGGGATCGTGCCCTCCGCTGTGCTGGAGGGTAGCCAGCTAATTCTTCCAAGAATGCAGTGCACAAGTCACATATCAAAAGGGGATGTCTGGAGGGCTCAGAAGGATGTTTCCTGAGGCTTTGCCATTTCAGGTGGTTGCACCATTCTGCCTAATTGCAGTTTTGTGGATTGAAGGAAGCTATGGATCTTGTCGGCCGACTGTAACACACATAGGAAGCCCCCACAATGAACTTCTTGTGGGTGAGATTTCAGGACCCTCAAGTCTTAACACATTGCCCTGCACCACAGGACAGGATGAAATGAGGGCCCTAGCTCTGATTCACTTTCAGCGAGTGGCAGACGATGGCGACAGAAAGATGAGAACATCTGCATCAGTCTTCAGCATGACTCTCTTGGTGAAGTCATCACACCTGCGAATTGCCTTGTTATCTAATGTCTCTGTACAGTGGAGAGCATGGTTAGAGCATCACTCATCACTTCTACAGTATGTGGCACCCACGTCAGCTTTCCTGGAGGACAAGCATGATGTTAGTGACACAGAAATGTACACTCCAGAGGTCGACATGACTGCGCCACACACTCCACAGCTGCCTTTCACAGGACTCTGCTGCCCAATGAAGCCGTAATTGTCAGGCTTCATTACATAACCATAAGAGTCCTATGCCACCTTGAGCTCTGTGGAAAATAAATATAGTAAATAAAAGTAAATAAATAGGAAACACCCATGCATTGTATTGAGGTGTAAGCACTGGGGGAGGAAGGGGGGTGCAGTAGGTGTGGTCTGCCCTGCATCATCTCTGAGGGGGGTGGCATTGCCCCCCACCCCCCTGGGATGCTCGCTGCTTGCTGTGAGCGGCTAGCTCTGCCCTGCAGGTGGCTAGGCTCACCCCTGAGTGCACAGCACGGGCACCGCTCTGGGTGCCAGAGCAGCTAGCTCCGCCTCTGGGTGTGAGAGGGGAGCAGGGATCATGCTGGCTAATTCTGCCTTGACATTTTATGCTCTGGCTTGGCCCCAATGCCTGCAGCCAATTGAAAAACTGCAGAAAGGAAAACTTCATGCATACACATGTACACCTTAAGACCTCCATGCGGCTGAAATCGCAATTGCACAGGGTTCCAGATTGCACAGAAGTCTTCTCTGGAAAAGCTGAATGGAGGAAGTGAGATTTCCGTGGCATGACTAGCCAATGTAGTTGTGCGTGGATACAGTGCACCTGAGTAGCACACTAACACTGTTGTGACTGTTAGACAGCACTTTCCTTATCAAATGAGACGTCACATTTTAATCATTTAAAATGTAATGCCCGGGCATAGTTTTTGTGGGCACTCTGCTGGCAACTTGTGAGTCATTTTACAATTACTTTAATGATTCCTCCCTGAGAATTTCCAGGGCAACTTGGATTGCTGGCATTGGCGTGATCCAACATGTTCTAACTGATTGCTCCATGGTTCGGCCCCATTTTCAGAGCCAAATCACATGATGAACTGTGGCCTAGTGAGTGCAATGTACATGCACCGGTAGCATGACGATCAAATGTACTCATGGGACTGCTGATGGCACAGGCAGAATGATATGTGGGTCAAGTCATGCGCATGTGCCCATGCCACTATTTCTGGGGTCCACAGCACTAGATCCTGTGCACAGCAGTTGCCTTAGATCATAGGACTGCAGAGCTGGAAGGGATCAACTAGTCCAACCCCCCCGCAATGCAGGGATCCAGCTGCAGAACTGGCCTGATGGTGAATTTAGCCCTGCAGGAGGCAGAGGAGCCCCACCAGAAAAGGCCAAGTGGGACTGTTTGCTTGTCACCTCTGCTCCCCACAGTGCCACACAGACCCATGGCCTGGTCAGTTTGCATTTCTTGGTGCAGAAAGTATTGATCGGATGTGTAGAGATCTTTCCTATTCTAATTAATTCAAGAGGGCTCTGTAAGCTTCTCTGTGTGAAAGAAACAAGCAGAAGGTTCATGATGTTTGGGTTATTCCTTCAGAGACGCTGAGAGCAGCTGGTTTGAACTGGTTCTCTTATCTCTTCTGTCAAGGCCATGCTGACTATAAGAGGCCAGAAGGAGCTTGGTTTAACTTTCTCTTTCTATCTCTTTTCCTTCTGGTGTGGTGTTGTGTACATAGTATGCTTAGTGTTAAGGTTTAGACTTATTACAAATTATTGTAAGCTTAAGTTAAGTCTGAGGACGCGGATGGCGCTGGGGGTTAAACCACAGAGAGCCTAGGACTTGCCAATCAGAAGGTCAGCAGTTCGAATCCCCGTGACGGGGCGAGCTCCCGTTGCTTGGTCCCTGCTCCTGCCAACCTAGCAGTTCGAAAACACGTCAAAGTGCAAGTAGATAAATAGGTAGTGGGAAGGTAAACAGCGTTTCCATGCACTGCTCTGGTTCACCAGAAGCGGCTTAGTCATGCTGGCCACATGACCCGGAAGCTGTACGCCAGCTCCCTCGGCCAATAAAACGAGATGAGCGCTGCAACCCCAGAGTCGGTCACGACTGGACCTAATGGTCAGGGGTCCCTTTACCTTTAAGTTAAGTCTGCTGCAACTGGATTTCTTATGGACAGTGCCCATCCTGAATGTTTTGGATTTGTGACCATTATGTTCCTTTGCCTTCAGTAGCAGTAAAGCTCTGCTGGATGAAATACAATTGCCTCTGGTCTGTTTTTTGGGGGGAATCTTGCAATGTGTTTCAGTTTTTACTCTGCTAACTATACACTGGAATCTGCTATGGATCAATATTGAGTAGAATTCCATGCCAGGCCTCTCTGCCACCCACAGAGGCTTGCCCAGACCCACCGGGGCAGAGGGGCTCAGCTCAGCAAGCCAGGAGGGCATCCCTGGATGGGCTGCATGCCCAAAGCAGAAGGAGGGGGTGGCACATTGGCAGTGCAGTGATGGCCAGAGGTGCTGCCTGAATGGAGCCACTTCTGGGCACCTAAATCCCAGCACCCAGGGCAGGAAAAAACCCCACTGGTCTTGCTGAAGAGGGTCCAGACTAGGTGTGCACAGCATTCTTCTAGGCAACCCAAGGAGGTGGCCTGATCCACTCTCCCCAGGGCCCCTCCAGCAGCCTCTTCCTCCTCATTAGCAGTGCAAACAAACCTCCCTCCACCAATGAAACACAGCCTCTTGTTTTTGGCTGAGCCAAAATCTTCCAGTTTCCAAACGTTTATCTTGAAATTCAAGGTCATTTGTAATTTGCGCCAGCTGCTCTGTGCTTCATTTCCATTGCTCCTTGTTCTAAAGGCACGAACCCCATTCATGTTGGGCCATTCTGTGTTTCTATGATTCTGCGATTAATATGCAATATGTGAAATTGCTCTAAGTCCAGAATGAGCTCTGCAAGTGAGCCCAGCTTTGCAGTATCCTATAATAAGGGCTCCCTTGCAAATGCGGGCCATTTTAATTGCATGTGCATAGCAGAATCATCAGTGGACTTCAGAGTTATAACCTGATTATAAACTCATTTACATGGCAATGAGAAACAGTTCGGGTGCTACTTATTTGAATCAGGAGCACGGATAGTAGCTATTGTTTTCTGCTTCGCCCTGTTGCCTGCTGTGAAGATTCCCTGTCATCTGCAATTATTACAGCTTTCATTATGAGTGTCCTTACACGCACCTGTTTGGGCAAATGCCCTTCATCATAGCCGTTCTTCTTTGATTCATACAGTAGGTCCTTTAAAGGCAAAGAAAACAAAGGATGAAAATAAACGATGGCCCTCGAATGAATGAATCAGAACCCACCGCAACTGTCTTCCCATTGACTTCTATCCCTCCTCCCAATATTTGTGCTTTTCTACCCACTTTGTGCTAGGACCAGGCACTCATCCTTGTATGCCCCTGTTGTAAGATGTGTGCGTCTCCTAAGGCGATCTGAAGGCAGAAGACTCTCCAATAAGCAGGCCCCCTTAAAGACAACAAAGGCATATAAACCTCCTCAAAGTAACCGAGTGTCTCTTGTTCCTGGCTTCTAAGAGGCTCTGTTGTTTCATGTCCATATTGCCTTTTTATCCTTTTGTTTTATGGTGCTAAGCGAGGGGGTGTTTTGTCTCTCCTCGCCTGTCTGGGAGATCAGGGAGGGTTCCTGTGGGTTAATCACATTGTGAGATTCCCCCCCCCCCTCTCCTTTTTAATTCCTGCCTCAAACAAAAGCTGGGATTGGCACAATGTTCCACTTTCAAGACAGTGACCCAGTAATTTTGAAAACGCTCGAGGGCTGTTGTAAGGCAGCAAAGGCTGAGGCAGCTTTTCTCTTGCTCAGTTACTGAGTAATTTATCCAGTAAAAGGCAGAGGATGTGAGTTGCTAAGGGTTTGATTTGTTTTTCCTTTTCAAGTGAGTCTTTAATAAGAGAGAGAGATCAGAACCCATATTGCTAGAGTAGATGCTCTTTGTGACTTAATAATATAAAGGAGACGTTTCAAGGTCACTAGTCCATATTTTGCCCTCATTTTCTTCTCTATCTGCTTAAAAAGTATTTTCACTGAAGCTTCCATTGAAAAATGTTTTTCTCCAACAAAAGTCACCATTATAAAAGATTTTTTAAAATCAAAAAAGAAATCAATAAAATATAGCTGTGTGGATACATAATGAAAGTGCTCTCTCTCAAAAACAAACAAACAAAAAATCCCGAACCCCTCAAACCATACAGCCACTTGAAATAAATCTGAAACAATACTTGAACTGGTTATTGGCCATTGATGTTTTCACATTAAATTTGTGTAGTGTTAGAGTGCTGGACTCTGGGTTCAAATCTCCACTCAGCCATGAAGCTCACTGAGTAACTGTGGGCTGGTCACTGTTTTGCAGCCAGGGGCGTAGTGTGTGGGGTATCAAGGGGGTCATGGCCACAGCTGCACAATTCTTGAGGGGCCATGAACCAGGCGCCCCAGTGTGGCCCAGTCGGGTGTTCCTCTCTCCCCACCAAGGGCTGTGTCGGCCAGCCGGGCTCCCCCCTGCGTGGGCAGGCTGGTGGCTCAGCATGGTCTCGCTTTCCTTAGGTGGGTTTGCTCCAGAGGCATTGGTGGCAAAGGCTGGGCTGGTGCCCGCCACCTGCCCAGTGTACATGTGCCCGTCCCCTGGCGTGTGTGTGCCCAGTCTGGGCACCAGTAACCAATGCTACGCCACTGTTCCCAGCTTGACCTATCCCACAGGGTTGTGCGAAGATATTATAGGAAAAGGGGGTATTTACAGGATCGCCTCTCCTGGTATGCCCTGCAGAGGACCTTAGGGTCCATGAATAACCATAGTTTAGAGATCCCAGGCCCTTAGGAAGTCAGACTATCCTCCACCAGGGCCAGGATTTAACCTCCTTTTGTAGGCCTGTAAGACGGAGCTATTCCACCTGGCCTTTAATTTGAATTCAGCCTGATCTTTTATTTCTCTTCTCTTCTCTTCTCTTCTCTTCTCTTCTCTTCTCTTCTCTTCTCTTCTCTTCTCTTCCCTCCCCCTTCCCTTTTATGAAGGGACCCCACAGCTAATTCTCCCCTGGCCTCCTCACTGGCCCAAATAGGACTAATTCAGCCAGCTAGCCCTGGTGACAATCCAATGTTTATTGGATGGATTTCCCCCAAATTGATTTTTTGAACTTTGAATTTTATTGTTATTCATGCTTTTATACTGTATTTTATGCTGCTTCTATGTTGTATTACAATTAAGTGTTTTAAATTTGTTGTTAGCCTCCCTGAGCCGGGAGCCAGTTTTCTGCCAGTTTTCTGAACCGGGAAGGGCAGGGTATAAATAAACATTTATTATTATTATTATTATTATTATTATTATTATTATTATTATTAGAAGAAGAAGAAAAAGGGAGATGAAAATGCAAGTAATAGCCAGTATGCCAGAGCTCTGTGCATCGTTATATTTTCTACCCAGTGGGGAATCTGCAATCTGGTGTAAAATGTGAGTTCCCTGTGAACTGGAAAATATGCAGAGAATGTCTGGAAATACTTTAGAAACTTATATCCCACCTTTCATCAGGAGACGCCAGGGTGAGCGACAACCAATTCAAATATATACATAAAATACAATAATAAAGGATCACATTGTAGTAGCAGACTGTTGGTATCTCACTACAAAGGCCTTTAACAGCCTGTACAAAAAGCCATGTCTCAGCTGTACAATGTTGATGCCCATCTAACCCGGTGTTTCGCAACTGCTATTGCAAAGAAGGTTTTCCGAGATCGACTGATCCCCAGATTTCACCTAAGACTGGAACTACCAGCTGCCCCCCCCAGCTGATCCCAGCTCATGAGTTGGACAATATGGAGGTTCCTGCAGGTTACAAGGTCCAAAACCATTTTGGGGCATGGTAGGAGCCAGCAGGAAGGGTCGCGGGTGGCGCTGTGGGTTAAACCACAGAGGCTAGGGCTTGCTGACCAGAAGGTTGGTGGTTTGAATCCCCACGACGGGATGAGCTCCCATTGCTCGGTCCCAGCTCCTGCCCACCTAGCAGTTCGAAAGCACGTCAAAGTGCAAGTAAATAAATAGGTACCGCTCCGGCGGGAAGGTAAACGGCGTTTCCGTGCGCTGCTCTGGTTCTCCAGAAGTGGCTTAGTCATGCTGGCCACATGACCCGGAAGCTGTACGCTGGCTCCCTTGGCCAATAAAGTGAGATGAGTGCCGCAGCCCCAGAGTAGGTCACGACTGGACCTAATGGTCAGGCGTCCCCTTTACCCTTAGGAGCCAGCAGGAGTATAAGCTACTGTGACCAGGCCATCTCTATCCAGGAACTGCCCCAACTGGCAAATCAGCTGCATTTAGGAATAGGTGCTCTGCACTTCTGGAATCACTTGGGGTTCTAGTGACCAGGTTTCCATCTCCAGACTAGGGATGTGATCCTTCAAGGGGAGTGCAGAGCTACGCAGAAGAGGCTGCCTGGCCAATTCCCAGATGCAAGAACTGTCAATGCACTCATCTCATCAGGATTCAGTGTTTGTTTATTGGAACTTCTCCAACCCATTATTACTAAGTTCAAGTACAGTGGTACCTTGGTTCTCAAACTTAATCTGTTCCGGGAATCTGAAAAGCAAGGCTCAGCTTCTGATTGGCTGCAGGAGCTTCCTGCACTCAATCGGAAGCCGCCTCAGATGTTCGGCTTCCGAGAAACCTTTGCAAACCAGAACACTTACTTCCGGGTTTGCGGCATTCGGGAGCCGATTTGTCTGGCAACTAAGGCATTTGAGAACCAAGGTACGAATGTAAAAGGTAAAAGTAAAGGACCCCTGGATGGTTAAGTCCAGTCAAAGGGAACTATGGTGTGTGGCGCTCATCTCACTTTCAGGCTGAGGGAGCCAGCATTTGTCCACAGACAGCTTTCCAGGTCATGTGGCCAGCAGGACTAAACCATTTTTGGCATAACAGAACACCTTGACGGAAACCAGAACACATGGAAACGCCATTTACCATCCCGTCGCAGGGGTACCTATTTACTTGCACTGTTGTGCTTTCAAACTGCTAGGTTGGCAGGAGCTGGGACAGAGCAATGGGAGCTCACTTCGTCGTGGGGATTCGAACTGCCGACCTTCTGATCGGTAAGCCCAATAGGCTCAGTGGTTTAGGCCACAGCGCCATCCACGTACCTGCACGGCTTCACCTGGCTTAGATGAGCTGAAGTAGAACTGGGTGACATCAGTGTAACAGGGATGCTTCAATCCAAATCTCCTGGTGACTTCTCTCAGAGGCTTGATCCTACAGAGAAGGACTATGGAATAAATGTCATTGGTTTGGATCCACGCCCGAAGTTGAGGTTTTTAGGTCTGGAAAAGTTAATCATGAGAACTTAAGTCGTGTTGATTTCATTGGAAAATCTGTGCCACTAACTTGATCTGGACCCAATGTGCTAAATTTAATTCGACTTACTTCCAAGTAAATGTTTATGTAAGAGTGTGCAGTTATGGATTGATCCACCATGACTTTGATTGGCATTTCCGTAAACATTTCTCTTTCCCTTTTTTTTGGCTTTAGGTAGGGGTGGAGGCTAAATTATATAAGCATTAGTGAGAGGGGTTAGTAGCCAGCTGAAATTGTAAGAAAGCATGTCATAAAATGACAGAAAGACATGCTTAGAATAATGTGAAAGGAGAGAGACATTTTGAAAATGGCAGCTTCTTAACTAGTGTCTTAGAAATAGACCTCCCCTACAGTGTTTTGTCCTATTTTGCAGTTGTGCTTTCTTCCATGCACAAAGGCAACAATGCCAAAGAGGAAGTGGAAAGCAAATGGGAGAATATCGTCTCTGCGTCTCTTTCTTCTGTAAATGTTTTATTGTGGCAAATATTTAGCCGCTCCAAACTGGCCCGATGACACCAGAAATGCAAATCACAGGTTTAGATTTTGCAAAATAAAGCAAACTAAATGCATTGTCCCAAGTAGAACAACCAGTATGGTTTCACAACACCAACAAAACACAGCCTCTTGTTTTTGGCTGAGCCAAAATCTTCCGATTTCCAAACATTTATCTTGAAATTCAAGGTCATTTGTTATTTGTGCCAATCGCTCTGGGCTGAGTGCTTCATTTCCATTGCTCCTTGTTCTAAAGGCACGAGCCCCATTCAGGTTGGGCCCACGCCTGAGGTTATGCATTAGGCATGGACACGTTCTGACACTAAGAGCTGTTTAGCAGTGGAACAGACTCCCATGAGAGGTGGTAGACTCTCCTTCCTTGGAGGTTTTTAAGCAGAGGTTGGGTGGCCACTTGTCATGGATACTTTAGCTGAGATTCCTGCATTGCAGGTGGTTGGACTAGATGACCCTTGGGTCCATAGCTGTCAATGTTTCCCTTTTTTTTAAGGGAAATTCCCTTATTCCGAATAGGATTCCTCGCAAGAAAAGGGAAAGGTTGACAGCTATGCTTGGGTCCCTTCCAACTCTAAGATTCTATGACTTTCCCCAATCATAGCCTAATCTAGATCATCAGATGCTGTCCATTAGAACAAGATGGGTTATCTTGTTGGTGTGCTGGCTTGTCTGTTCCTTTGATGGATTTGAATAGTTTGATTGTTTTGGGGTGAGGTTTCTATTGGGTTTTGTGGATTTATATTTGAGAAGCCATTTTGCCTAAAAAGCCTTCTAAAAGTGTTTGAAGGGAACTAAATAAGAAGAGAAGAAGAGTTTGGTTTTGATATCCCACTTTATCACTACCCGAAGGAGTCTCAAAGCGGCTAACATTCTCCTTTCCCTTCCTCCCCCACAACAAACACTCTGGGAGGTGAGTGAGGCTGAGAGACTTCAGAGAAGTGTGACTAGCCCAAGGTCACCCAGCAGCTGCAGGTGGAGGAGCGGAGACGCAAACCCGGTTCACCAGATTACGAGTCCACCGCTCTTAACCACTACACCACACTGGCTCTCAAATAAATGGCTTGCTGGTGGGCTTTCCCCAGGCATAAGCTCATAGGCTTCCCATAGACCAGCCATCAGGGGAAACAAGATATTGAAGCAGATAGAGCCTTGATCTGATCTAGCAGGGTTCTTTTGGTATTCTTACCTTCATAATACCACCACAGTCTAATTAACTGCAAGACCAATAGACAGAATAGTCATCACACACAGGAGGAATAAGGATATAGTTTGAATGCTTCGCCTCTAGGTTCATAAATCATTTAATGTGCCAAGGCGAATGGATGTCCTTAATATTGCAGTTTTTGTATAAGGCATTGCTATTTTGAATGGAATGTAATTGAGATGAATAAGATTTTGGAACGCGGAAGCAAAGCAAATCATCAAACCATCAATTCTAGCACACGGGAGGCCACCTAAATTATACAATTTGGCATCTGAATGATTAGGATTTGTAATTGTACTATAATTTGGCATTGTTATAATGAGGCTGCCACTGGATTATTGTAACTGAAAATGAATAAAAATTATTGTCAACCCCCCCAAAAAAGTGCAAGACCAATTCAGGGAACAGAAATGGGGGTTCACCTTCTGTTTCCCCTGCCCAACCCACACGGCGAGGCACTGCCTGCAATTTACAGCTTGACTTCACCCTGAGCCCAAACTCATACCAGCAACAATTAATAAGCTATAATTCAGAGCAGGTGGAAAAGCAACTAGTGGCGTAACCCACATGTGCATGTCATATGAGTTCTAGGGGAGAAAGCGGCCAAGAATCAGACCATCTTTGAGCATGGAGTTTCCTAGTGTGCCGACTGCCAATGCCTGGGGTTCCCACTGAACAGAACATGAGTTTTCAGTAGAATGGACTTATAAGGAATGTGTGAATATTGTGACGAAGAGAAGCCTTTGTGCAGAACTAGCGCTGAGTCATACTGCTTTTTTTATTAAAAAAACCAACACATATTGTACATTCTTGGAATTGCAGGGGTTTTTTTGTTTTTAAACATTCAAGCACGAAAAAGAATGGCGAGACAGTTATTTCAACAAATGTGTTGACATTTCAATTACTGCGGGAGGATGTTGCCAAATGCTGAACTATGGAGAACTGCAAATGTTTAGGCAATAAGAAATGTAAAGTATTGCACTTGGGCAAAAAATATGAGAGGCACAAATACAAGACGGGTGACACGTGGCTTGAGAGCAGTACATGTGAAAAGGATCTAGGAGTCTTGGTTGACCACAAACTTGACATGAGCCAACAGTGTGACGCGGCAGCTAAAAAAGCCAATGCAATTCTGGGCTGCATCAATAGGAGTATAGCATCTAGATCAAGGGAAGTAATAGTGCCACTGTGTTCTGCTCTGGTCAGACCTCACCTGGAGTACTGTGTCCAGTTCTGGGCACCACAGTTCAAGAAGGACACTGACAAACTGGAACGTGTCCAGAGGAGGGCAACCAAAATGGTCAAAGGCCTGGAAACGATGCCTTATGAGGAACGGCTAAGGGAGCTGGGCATGTTTAGCCTGGAGAAGAGGAGGTTAAGGGGTGATATGATAGCCATGTTCAAATATATAAAAGGTTCAAATATATAAAAGGATGTCACATAGAGGAGGGAGAAAGGTTGTTTTCTGCTGCTCCAGAGAAGCGGACACGGAGCAATGGATCCAAACTACAAGAAAGAAGATTCCACCTAAACATTAGGAAGAACTTCCTGACAGTAAGAGCTGTTCGACAGTGGAATTTGTTGCCAAGGAGTGTGGTGGAGTCTCCTTCTTTGGAGGTCTTTAAGCAGAGGCTTGACAACCATATGTCAGGAGTGCTCTGATGGTGTTTCCTGCTTGGCAGGGGGTTGGACTCGATGGCCCTTGTGGTCTCTTCCAACTCTATGATTCTATAATTCAATAAGACTTTTATGTGTGGTCTGGGGAAGGGCGATTGTGATCGACATTGTGCAGAAATTGGTCCCTGCCATTCATTATTGGAATCTGTAACTTAAGGAAATATTGCTGGAATGACAGGCATTTGCCATTTTTCAAGCAAACCAGGGGTAGGATTCAAATCTCCCCACTTTGCGGGCTGGGCAGGACCACTAACCTGTCAGTCACCAAAGTCACATGACAACAGATGATTAAACTTCCAAGCGTGCTCCGGAATCTTCCTTTACTGCCTGACTTGAATTCAAGCCATGGGGTTAATGGAACAATATTCCTTTCTGTTGCAGGGTAACAGGAAAAGGAGCCAAATTAAAATAGCACCAAATTTTACCAACAGCTGGAATGGAAGAATTGGGACCACATTTAGAATATGCTGCTGAATCTTCCTATTGATTTTGGCCCTATGGGTTTACCTGACCCCCATCTGACATCATATAACATCAGGTGATGGACAGGTGGGCGTGGTTTGGGTCTAACCATATCATAGGCCAGAGGTTCCTCACTTCTGTCTTAAACAAGACCCTTCTGTAAAAGGCAAAAGATTTATATGATTTCAAGAGAAACCAGAGTATTGAAAAGCTACTGTAAAAAATTGCATACACTTTTATTAAATTCCTTGTTTTACATTTTAGAATATTCATTTAAACAACCTTAAAGTATCAATGACTTACCTTCTTCTCTTTCCATGGTTCATTTTACAACACATAAATTACTGCATATTTTATATAAACTAAACCATTCAGTAGTCCATTATTACATCCATCAAAACTTATTTACACAGTTGAATTTATCTCAATGCTGCCCATGTTTTCAAGTAAACACAATTTCCCTCCATATATTCAGTAAACATTTCCCAGTCTTCTTTAAATGTATGTTCTTCTTGTTCTTTTATTCTATATGTTAGGTCTGCAAGCTGCAAATATTTCAGCCATTCTTCTTGGGTTGGGACCTCACTCAATTTCCTTTTTTGGGCTAACGAAACATGGGCCACAGTAGTGGCATACATAAATAACCTTTTTTTGGCACCTTGAAATATCCACCTGAGTTATCCCCATCAAAAAGGACTCTGGCTTTTTTTTTGAAAAGTAAAACTCCCCCCCCCCAATTCATTACGGATTATTTCCCCAATACTCTTTTACCCTTTTACTGTTCCACCACACATGATAGAATGTACCCTCAGTCTCATTGCATCTCCAACATTTATCTGATTCAGTCTTATACATTTTAGCAAGTCCACTCAGAGGTAGATACCGTTTGTAAATCATTTTCAGGTAGTTCTCCTTCAAGGAATAAGGAAACCACGGTGACTTCTTAGTACCACGCTATTGCTCAGAACAAAGAAAAAGCAGGTACATAATTCCAGGGTGAAATATACTCGGAGTCGAGTGTAGATTTCATGCTCTTTATTCAGCTCATAGCAGTGAAGAATGAAAGTTCCCCCCAAATATCTGCTTTATATACATTATTTACACAATGGGCCACACGTGATTGGCTAATTCTGGGATTCTACTGTAGGCCAATCAGGTTGCGGATTCACTTCCACCTGGAGCTGGATTGGTGGCTCCTGCGGACTAATCTTACTGCTGCATTGTTCTAGGACCAATCAGACTGCTGCATTCTGAATCCTATTGTTCTAGGACCAATCAGACTGCTGCCTTTTGGATCCTATTCAACTCAGTACATAACACAGGGCATGTGCAGAGCTCCAATGAAATTAAGCTGCCTGCTTACATAATTGTTTTTAAAACATCCTTAATGGGGGGGGGTGTATTTCTTCTATCTTGAATACATTCAAATCATTCTGTTCCAGTAATCATCAGCAAACCTGCTAAATTGACCTTGTGTGGTGGTCAGGATTCCCCCCCCCCCCCACTGTCACTGTTGCTGCAAAAATGCATTTCTGACCCACATGCAGACCATGATTAATTCGACAAGATCTCCCAGTGCTTATTAGTGGGCTGCTTGTGGGAAGGCTGATGAGCCGTCTGTCCGTCAGTTTGGTATTAGACATGCCGGGGGGCGGGAATAAAGGGTAGGCAGTGGTTTGTGGCTTGGGAACAAAATGGGGGGGGGTGATGTGGGTGATTGTGAGAGCCAGCCGTCTCATGGGGCAAAAGGCAACCCGGCTGGCATGATGAGTAAACCATGTTCTCTGAGCACCCAGGTGCTTACTCACGATCTGAAGGAGAGAGCTGGCAAAGGAGACTGCAGCCTTCGCGTGGTTGCTTAGAGATAGCTCTCTATAAAAATGTACACCAGCATTTTTATTCCTTTCTCAGGCTCAACAGGGAGATCAATCAACATTGCACACTGAATAAATTGCGGCAATTTAACGAGCATTGGGAACGTCCAGCTGCACAGTGTTTTACTGAAAGCACCGGATTGCATATTGAAATGAAATAAATTAGTAAAATGCAGTGCTGCTAATATTACAGTGGCTTTTCTCAGTAAACATGCACAAGCCTCGCCGAAACGCTGTTTTGTTTTTTTGCACACAAGATGTGGAAATGAGCAGAGCACAGGCCGTAGTTAGTAAACTGCAGAGATTCAGAGAAATCGCCCCACGTGTCTTCCCCTCAAGGGTGCGTTTTCATTGCAGGGATATCGCATTTTCCGAACAGTCAACCCGTCGCATCTAGTAAAAAGGAAAAACATGCTCTCCCCCCCCATTTAGTGCTGCTATTATTGCTGTGCAGAATGTGGTTTCTCAAGTGTCACTGGCATCTCGTGACTTCTCTGGTGACGTCGCTAATGACGAGGGACGCACCTCTTGCCATATGCTCACACAATGTTGTGACCTTTCTGGCTTTATTTTCAAAATGGCTGTATTTCTAAACTTGTTGGAAGCAGCTTGTTCTGAACCAAAGGCGATTGTATAGACAGTATAGAGCCCTGGCTGATCAGCAAAAATGTGGGGTTTGAGTTCCTCCTCCCTCAGCAGACACAGGAGCCTGCAAACTTTTATCCTCACCAATGGGGACATGTGACGGTGGTGAAATGAAAGCTGCAGAATGATAGCTGTCAGGGCTGGCCACAGGTTTCAGGGGCTGCTTTGGGCCCAGGGTGCCTCTGGGCTCCTTGTCGCCTTGTTTTCAACAACACAATGGATAAAACCAGGACAGTGTAAAACCAGGACAGAAGCACTAGCATTATAACCAGGAAAACTTATGCAATCATCCCCATGTCTGAAGGCGCTGTGAGTTCTAAAAAAACCTGCACTAGCTTCCAAAGCAACTACGCTTTTCCAAACTCTATAATGGAAAGCATAATGCTGGTGGTCAACAAAAGAGGTTCAAAGACTCTATCAAGGCAAATCTAAAAAAATGTAGTATAAACACTGACAACTGGGAAACACTGGCCTGCGAGCGCTCCAGTTGGAGAACAGCCTTTACCAAAGGTGTTGTGGGCTTTGAAGACGCTTGAACTCAGGACGAAATGGAGAAATGTGCTAAGAGGAAGGCACGCTTGGCAAACCCTCACCATGATCAACTACCATCCGGAAACCTATGTCCCCACTGTAGAAGGACGTGTGGATCCAGAATTGGCCTCCATAGTCACTTACGGACTCACTGTTAAAACCGTGTCTATGGAAGACAATCTTATTCGGCTACGAGGGATCGCCAAAGAAAAAGACTAGCTACCGAATCATGTTCATGTTTTTGTCATAAAGCCCTGAATAACGTAACTTGAGGTCTGGGAACCCGGTGAATCACTATATGAACCTCTGCTATCTTCAGAGGAAGGCTTTCGGGCCATACTGCAGGCAGCAAATTGTCATCTTGTGGTATAAATATTCTATCACACTGCTCAGTATTTAAGTTTCTATACTCTGCTTAATTTTATTAATAATAAATGCTGAAATGTTCCAGCAAACCCTTAAAACATAGGTTGGGAGGTAGCCTGCAATAATAATAATAATAATAATAATAATAATAATAATAATAATAATACAATGTTATATCGTCCTTTATCAAAGGATCCTTGGGTGATGTACAATGTTAAAGACACATTACAGGCTATCAATGTAAATATTAAGCAGGGATAGCTCAGTCAGTAAAGCAGACTTAATCTGAGGGTCATGGGTTCAATCCCCACTTTGGGCAAGATCCTGCATTGCGGGGGTTGAACTAGATGACCTCAGGGTCCCTTCCAACTCTACAACTCTATGTTTCTATGAGTATATATGCCTCAAAAATTAAAATTGCTCCTTAAGGATATGGTATGGTTTCTTCTTATTACATTTTTTTATCTGGCCTTTCTCAAAGCTGCCCAAGGGAATGTATGCAGCCTGCCATTTGCTTTAAGCAAGCCTTTGGGGTAGTTTTGGCTGAGATCACTTAGCTTTGGATTTGAACCCAGCTCTCTCTCGTGCTGCCGGGAACAAAACCAGTCATGACTTAGGCAGCCCTCTGCATTTAAGCCAGAGCAATCAACAAACCAGGATGGATTTTAGTGACTGTCCAGCAGGACATGCTTTTCCGATCTTAGCAACGGCTGCATCCGTCAGAGAAGGCAAGGAACTGTCCTGGCTCAGCTCAGCTGCAATTTCCTGTACTCACTGCCCGAGACTCTTAAATGCTGCCGTTCTCAACAGCTTTTGAGAATCACAAGGTTCTCTTTTATGAGGCTGGATACAAATTATGATTACTGAAAGGCAGTCAAAAGAAGAAAGGAGCACTTCCAAGAAGGACTTATTTCTCTCTCTCTCTCTCTGAGACAGCATTTACCACTAAAGGGGAAAAGAAATCTGATGGGAAAGGACTGCAGGCAGGCACAATATTTTACAGCTGACGTCTCCAGGCAATTAGTGGTAACCTTTAGAGAGAATTATTCTACCTGGAAAGATGGAGCACAACTGAACAACCTCACAAATTGCCTGGTCCTGGAGGCTAGACAAACACCATTCATGTGGTTCTGGGGCAAAGTAAAAACACAGTTTGTTATTTAAAAAAATGTTCCAGGATCACTCATCCACACTTGACCAGTGACTAGGAAGCATGGGCCTGAGAGCTTTTCCAATTGTCCAACCATCTCATCCTCTGTTGTCCCCTTCTTGTGCCCTCCATCTTTCCCAGCATCAGGGTCTTTTCCAGGGAGTTTTCTCTTCTCATGAGGTGGCCAAAGTATTGGAGCCTCAGCTTCAGGATCTGTCCTTCCAGTGAGCACTCAGGGCTGATTTCCTTCAGAATGGATAGGTTTGATCTTCTTGCAGTCCATGGGACTCTCAAGAGTCTCCTCCAGCTGTGCTTGCTGTACTGTGAACTGTAAATGCATGGTCTTTTCTAAATAGCAGTCACCCACTTAAATTCTATTGTGTTTTGCCCCTACAGTATTTTGGCTTGTAATTATTGAAAAAGGATGACCCCGTCAAGGTTTTCCCTTGACCTGCATGTTGACCTAAATGATGAAAAACTAAACCAATTAATTTACCCTTGACATAATGAACATCAGGGCTAATGAAAAATAGCTATGTAAACAACTGGGGTCAGCCCTCAGAAAATGACCCCTAGTTTCACGCAGCACCCTTTTACTGTGAGGGACCAAAAATAATTCAGATGATTTGCTCTTGTGCTGTCAGGAGATGCATTTGATCTTTGCAATTCTCAGGAGTTTCGGCAGCTCCCTGGGAATGGAGAAACAAGAAGGTAGATAATCATAGACTGCATGCTAAACTCTCATTGCTTTGAGGTTTTATTATATTTACGTAGCATATAAATCTTGGGGGTTGGGGAATTGTCATCTGAAGGGTTTCACCATACAGTAACTCCCAACTGCAAGGCAATATGCCAGTTGGTGACTCACGATAAGGGTCATATAAATCAGTACAGATTCCCTTAATCTTATGAAGTGCTTATACCAGAAGGAAATGGTGCATTTAACTAAGGTCCCTCAGTCTCTGAAAACAGTTAACATATTAGTTTTATTTCCATTCAAGCCAGTGTCGCACAACTTAAACCTTAAACGGCTCAGAATCTCAATACCTCAAGGACCGCCTCTTTCCACATGAACCTACCCGGACCCCGAGATCATCTTCTGAGGCCCTCCTTCGTGTGCCCCCTCCTCATGAGGTCTGGAGGGTAGCAACACGAGAACAGGGCCTTCTCTGCAGTGGCTCCCCGTCTGTGGGATGCTCTCCCCAGTGAAGTTTGCCTGGCGCCTTCGTTATACACCTTTAGGCACCAGGCAAAAATGTTCCTTTTTAAACAGGTCTTTGGTTGATCGGATTTACATCCCATGCCCTTTTAAAATGTGTTTTTTTTTTGGGGGGGCTATTGAGTTGTTTTTATTTTTATTAGGTATTTTGTTGTTTTATATCTTGATTTTATTCTGTGAACCGCCCTGAGACCCCTGGATATAGGGCAGTACAGTATATAATTTCAATAAATTAATAATAATGATAATAAATAATAACAACAATAATAGCCTAAACTTTTGATGTGACTGTGATACCCCACTCCAAAACCAAAGAACTGCCGGAGGCAGGTCTGGTTTGCACTATTAGAATAGAGAAATGAGTTGTCTCCAAACATTGATTGTGGAACCCATCACTCTGGATACACACCAACATACAACTTGCATTTGTGCCTGCAGTATCTGGAAGCAGTCAGAACGGTTTTAGAGTCACTCTGTATCATTCTAGTTCTATCCCTTGTATAGCTCTAAACTTGAATCTCTGCTTTGCCCCCTCTTGACTATAGTAGGGAATCTAAATATAGCTTTCCCCCTTTTTCACATAAGTGGATGAAATTTCTAGGCATATGAGCTCCTCCTGAGTGGGTTAAGCTTTTCAGGCAGCTCCATCCAAGGTATTTCATACAGGGAACCTTTAAAATTCTGGGTGTTTTGGGGTTTTTTTAATGATAAAGTCTCCAACTTTTAAAAAGCGCTGTCAGATTTTGATACAAATTGCAGGTATAGTTGCCCCTTCTGAGAGGATGAAGCATGCCACATTTCAGAAAGTGGCTTTCATGCAAGGATGGGAAAATAAAAAGTGCATTTCTTCCCCTTTTGGGTGGAGGACCCTAAGTTTGAAAACTGGACATATGGTGGGGGTGCCCCTGGGTAAGAAACCTGCTAAATTTAAACAAATAGGTCCAGGGGCAAGGGTCAGCAAACATTTTCAGAAGGGGGCCAGTCCACTGCTCCTCAGACTATTGTACTCTACTTCAATCAGCTTAATTTCATTTCTCAGAAAAGGAAAGCTGAAAACAAAAGGTCTGCGTACTGTTTAGCTTTTCGTAAAAACCAAGGCAGCAGAGATACTTGGAAAGTTTGGGGTTCCCTGATCCACATTGCCATGTCATGTTAATGGCACAAACCAACTTAAGAATTTGAAAGTCTGCCCTGTATCACACCAATACTCCTTGTTACTCGGAGTAAGCAGCAAGTCATTGCACAGGCCTACGTATACATAGGGATGGGTGAATCTATCAATTGTGAGTTTTTTCTCCATCACATTTTTGTGTGTGTGATTTTAAGTCCAGTTCTCCACATTTCCACCAGTTTGTGATTTTTAAAAGTCCTTATGAAAACACACCAGCATTTTAGTGTGCATTTACCCAGATACACACGTTTGTATGCAATTTTGCCTTATATACACATATTTACACAGTAATTTCCCAAAGAAATTTCGAACCTTTTCATGAGATCTTGCCGGAACCTGGAAGCTGCTACTGCTGCAGCCAAATGACTCCGGGGGGAGCAGCTTGCCATTCTGCCAACAGCAAAACAGAACAGACCACCCTGATTTTTATTCACACTTTCCCTAGTTCATGCATTTTTGCATGAATTACGTGGCTGGAAAATTGCATTTCAAAAATTTGGAGCAGTGTGAATTTCGAAAATTGCATTTCAAAAATTCGGACCAGTGTGAATTTAGAAGCTTGGCTGTGTTTCAGTTCTTGAATTGTTTTAGAAGTGAATTCAGAAGGTTGCATTTTTAAATGCTGACTGACATTTAATAACTTCCCCAACCCTACATATACCACACTGATATTGTCCAGTGTGGCAGAAGACGAATCTTTTCAACCATTAGTGCAAGCTGTAGAGGTCCATGCTTTGAAATACCAGTGAACCTTGACCAGGGGTACCATTGCCACCTCAAGGTTGTGGGTGCCTGCCACCATAATGCAGATGTGTGCCATCACACGCACATGCCTGCACATATTGAATGTGACATCACAAGCACTATGTGCAGGCGTGTATATGTGATGTTGCACATCTGTGTTGCTGTGGCTGGTGGCAGTGGTGTCTCCTCTTCACAATACGATACGATAATCTTTATTGTCATTGTCCCATACAGAACAATGAAACTGAAAAATCTACATAAGACATTCAGAACCAACAAGCTTGCTATCCCAGCCATCCCAACCTGGTTAGCCCCCTAAAAACTCTGATACCCCATTTTTAAATACAATATACTCCTATAGAGACTCCTTACACTGCGTTTAAAACCAAAATCGCATTTGGATAGAAACTGTTTCTCAGGCGGCTAGTCCTAGTCTTTATAAACCTGTACCTTCTTCGAGAAGGCCGAAGCTGAAAGAGATCATTTCCGGGGTGCACACTATCCTGCACTATCTCTGCAGCTTTCTTATGGCACTTGGAAGCATAGATTTGATCCAAGGTGGGAAGAGTGCACCCAGTTATTCTCTCCACAGTCTTTACAAGCCTGGACAGCATTGTTTCCCCCCTGACTGTGCAGCTCCGAAACCACACACACAGACCATAAGTTAATACACTCTCCACAGTACAATGGTAAAATGCCATCAACAGGCCCTTTGAGAGATTGTTTTTCCGGAGGATTCTCAGAAAATATAACCTCTGCTGTGCTTTCTTCATCAGGTCTTTGCTGTTTTCTCCCCAGGTTAGGTCACCTCTCAACTCCATTCCCAGAAATCGAAACACCGAGACCTGTTCCATGCACTTCCCCTCAATAATAAGTGGCTGAATATTCAATTTACATTTCCTAAAGTCCACAATAATCTTTTTTGTTTTTCTTTAAGTTAAGGAGTAAGTTGTTTTTCCTGCACCACTCCCCCAACTGCTCAACTTCCTTCCTATAGGCCGCCTCCCACTCTCCAACCATGATTAAACCAACCACCATTGTATCATCTGCTGTCAGGGGTTCAGGAGC